>NW_027362762.1:858654507-859380132 GCF_046119375.1 Phyllobates terribilis
TAAAGTTCAACCTGGAAGGAGGTTGGGGCTTCATCCAGGACCCGCAGTCCGATACCGACCTCTTTGTGAACCGGAAGGACGTGGAGTCCCACCTAAAAGAAGGTCACCTGGACCGGAACCTGTATCCGGGTGATTATGTCACCTACACAAGACACAGAAGTGAAAGGGGCTGGTATGCCCTGAATGTCCACCGGGTGGGGAAAGGGAGCAGTTCCTCACCCTACAGCGCTGAAGATCCGGCTGGGCCAGCCTACAGTGGACAAGAGCTTCCCCGGAGGGAACACCACTACTAAGCATAGTAGCTGGAACTTTGGAGTGTATATAGTTGCCCGGAAGGGTATAGCAGGAATGCTGCAAGTTTGAAAAGTTAAGAGAGTGTGTTACCCATTTACCCGGAAAGGGTACAAAAATTGTCAGGTTATGGACGGTGAATAAAGAAAGAACTGTCCCTTGTAAATAGTTGCACTTCTTAAAGTGCCCCTTATTGGTTTTATATCTGTACAACAAATGACCTCAGAACAAAAACCCGCTTGGCGTGGCCGAAGACGTGGTCCAACACCTGGATCATCTATGCCCTGCAGCCACGCCCAGGGCCTACGTTGAGGGTTTTCGAACGGGTCCCTCATGTTCGTGTTTGCTAGTTTGCACCTTCCTGAAGAATGGACACCTGGTTGCAGATCATGCTGTAACCTGTTGAAAAATGTTTAATGAGAAAAATGTTTTACATGTGTAAAGAGAGATGTTCTTTAAAAAGTTTTATAATGTTTTTGGTAAGGAAACGTAACCAGTAACGTTAAAGAAAAAGAGCCTCTCATAAAGGGAAGAGATGTTATGTTGGTATTCTTCTATGCGAATGCATTCAAAAATTTTGCATGTCTTTAAAATAATTTGTCTTTTACTCTGTTCCAGCCAGCAGACGTGCTGTGTTTTACCAGGTGGGTATGTGGCGCCCCTGAGGGTTCGGTCGCCACAGAGGTACTGCATCTCACCCAGAGGTGTGGTATCTCACTCTCAGGTAAGGAAGGAGTACAGTTCAGGACCCTAACATCTGCATCCAACACACACCACTCCAAGCCAGCAGGAGGAGCAAGATGCCTACCACGTACTTGCTGAGCCCCTTTCCTGGCTGGAGTGGGGGGAACCTAGCTGGTAAGGGGAACCACATAGTGGGTGTGGGTGGAGGAAGTAGTTAAGGGGAGCACATAGAAGGCAGATATAAAATGGGAAGCCATCTTAGGGAGTTCAGATTAGTCAGAGGAAGAAAGTGAAAGGAGCAGAGGCTCTGCAGGAGCTCTGCTCCAGAGGCGGGCCTAGCCAGTAAGGCCCAAGTCTGAGAGGAAGGAGAGAAGAGAGGAGAGGTGTAGCATCGGCGTCTCTGTCCCCTGCTAGGCAGGGACGCCGTCCCTCTCACCTTCCTGCTCCTGGCACGACGTCCTCCAGCGCTCCTCTCCCCCCTGCTGCCGGCGTGCGCTCTTTCCCCAGCACTGTGCTTAGGGCGCGCGCGCGCGCTCTCCCCCTCTCTTAAAGGGACCGCGCGTGCCGTCCTAAGGAGTACCCGGCAAATAGCCGGAGGACCTCCCATATATAAGGCACATCCTCCAAAATGGAGGTGCCCGAGCAAAGTTGTTGCAAAGCATACTCACCTCTGCTTCAGCCCTCAGGTCCCGTTGCCAGCCTGACTACCAGTCCTGTCTGCCAGCTTGTCTTCTCTCTAGCCCGACAGTCTGTCTCCAATCTTCCGCCAGTCTGTCTATGGGCGAGTCCACCTGCATACCAGGAAGAACCTGCCAGTTACCTGCCTGCTACCTGCCATACCTGTTAGCCCGCTCACCTTGGAGCGCACGTCTGCTACTTGCCTGCTGGCCTACCTGGAGGCTCTGCCGTCACATGCTGTGACCTCCTGCCTGCTAGCCAAGAGACTTCTACCTGTTCTGCCGTCACATGCTGTGACCACCTGCCTGCTAGCCAAGAGACTTCTACCTGTTCTGCCGTCACATGCCGTGACCACCTGCTTGCTAGCCAAGAGACTTCTACCTGCTCTGCCGTCACTTGCGGTGACCACCTGCCTGCTAACCAAGAGACTTCTACCTGCTCTGCCGTCACATGCCGTGACCACCTGCCTGCTAGCCAAGAGACTTCTACCTGATCTGCCGTCACTTGCTGTTACCACCTGCCTGCTAGTCTAGAGACTTCTTCCGCCACGTACCGTGACCACCCGTCAGCTAACCCAGAGACTGCTGCCTGCCTGTTGTGTCCACCCGCTATACCGGTCAGTCCCAGCTATCTGACCTGTGGGAGCCACCTGCTCTTTTACAAGGTCGTCCCCAGAGTAGCACCTGCCCCTCTGGCTCCCTCCTTGTTCCAAGGCACAGAGGTTCCACCACCCGTAACAAGAGGGAGCAGAGAGGCTCCAGGAACAGAAGAAAGGACCCTAGGGATACGGGCCGTACAGAAGGCCACCCGTATGCCCGCATCTGCCCGGTGGTGGAGGGGTCAGGCCATCTAAGGGGAACCGGTCCCTCAACTAGTAGAAGATTGCAAGTCTCAGCTAGAAACCGGAGGCTGCAGTACTTTATGTCCTGTAGCCACAAGTCCACGCCAGTCTCACCGAGAAGGTAGCCTTATAGGACCCAGGGGACGGAACAGACGTCGCCCGCCAAGGCCCGCGAGTACCGGATTGGAGATACTAGGTGTGAGGTGCAGAGAAAATGGCTAGGTGGAGGACACAGAAGGGGGTCCTGCTAAGTACTCCAGAGCTATCTGGGGGTGGACTGAACCCCTCACTGAGTAAGCACAGCACGACGAGATTACTTTGGCGCCTGTAATCTGGACTGCAATAACTGTGAGTAAAGACCCTGGGACTGCACTTCCTTGTCTCTGTGTTTCTTGCTGCGCCATCAACCCCTGCACTATAACGCCCAGCACAACCTGCAACATCATCTACACTGCCCTGGAGCTAGCTCTTCCTGTGGAGAGCCACACCATCCCAGCTGCAGTAACATCAGCTTCAGAGGACTGCTCCGCAGCGGCGGCTCCCTTTAGCTGCATTCCACAGGTGGCGTCACGAACTCTATAAAAACTCTATAAATCCCCTATACATAACCCCTTTTATTGACCGCCCTGGGTCACGGACCGGGTCACCGCCACTGTGACATTCCCCAGCATCCACCGGCCCGGCACCAGGTACCCCACGGCCCAGGGGGCGCGTCATATGTGAAGCGTTTTTCACATGCATTTCCGCATGCGGGTTGTCAAGCGCTTTCCAAGCGATTTTAGCATCACTTGGAAAGTGCTTGACAACTTGGTCACACTATATAAATCCATGCAACCGGCATGGATTTATATAGTGTGACCGTAAAAGAATGGTAAAAAATCCGATCCAATGCGTCCGGTCTCCCCGGTGTCTCGCGGTTGTGCCGATGTCAGTGGTCGCGTGACCCGTCACATGACTAAATGATGTCATGGCAGGTCCTTTTAGACCATCGCCAGCTGCCGGGGAGACTGGACGCATCGGATAAGGAGACCGGGGGCAATCAGAAGGTAAGTATAATATTTATTTTTTATTTTAATTATTTTTTTTTTTTTACAGGTACTATGGTACCCGGGTCTGGAGGAGAGTCTCCTCTTCTCTAAACTCGGGTACCATCCGCACATTGAATCGCTGAATATCCGCATGTGCACATGTAGTCATGCGGATATTATGCGATTCAATGCAAGTCAATGGCGGTGAAAACGACGCGATTACGCAAAATAATTGGTAGTGCTGCGGATTTTTGCGCAATGATATTCCGCAGCGGAAATTTCCGCAGCATGTGCATAGCACATGTGGATTATCATTGGGGAACATAGCAGATCTTCTACCAAGCGTTTTTTAAGCGTTTCTGCGGCGTAATTGCTGCTGCAGAAACGCTTAAAAAATGCATAGTGGGCACACAGCCTTATATTCCGATATTCATAAACACTGTAGCTGTGGGTAATGGGGGATGTGGGGGGAGCGACAGCGGCGGAGTAGCGGGGCACAGGAGGCAGCAGCCGCCTTTTGCAGCCCACACTGTGCCCGCTGCTAAAGAAAATGAATATTCACTGCTCCCCACACCCATGGTCGTGGGGAGCAGTGAATATTCATTTTTCTTAATAGCCGGCACACTGGTATATATGGCATCCTTCATCCCTATATGTATGGCCCCCCTCATCCCTCTTCCTTGTATGTATGGCACCCTTCATCCCTGTATGTATGGGCCCCCTCATCCTGGTATGCTTGGCACCCCCTGATCCCCATCACGCTGCACAGAAAAAAAAAAAACAATTATACTCTCCTCCTCTCTCCTCCAGCGCTGCGTCCCGCTCTGCAGCCGACAGGGTTCTCAATGTGTGAGCCGCGTATGGCGTAACTGCCATGCGCCCTCACACAGTGAGATGTTGTGCCAGAATAGTCACTGCTCCCCACGCCAGGACTTAGTGCGTGGGGAGTAGTGACCATTCATTCTCCCTAATAGCACGCACACTGTAGCCACAGTACGGCTCCTGCTGTGCTCTGCAGTCAGTGTGCCCACTATTAAAGACCATGAATATTCACTACAATCCACTCACATGGAAGTGGTGAATATTCATGGTCTTTAATAGTGGGCACACTGACCGCAGATCGCAGCACATATTTAACCTTAACCAGTCAGTGTCAGGGCGCGGTTACAGCTGCCGCTCATTGTAAGCTGAGCGGTGTTTGAAGTTGAGCTGGAACATGTAATGTTCTTGACCAGTTTAGAAAGCCCAATATCCAAATGCCATTTTATGGGAATCTGAGGTAAAAGAAGCGACCCCGTTCTGTATTTTCACCAATTATTCAGAATGGAGACGATCAACAAATATCGTCATCTGCTCTGGAGGACCCAACACTTCCATGATTTCCATGGATAGCCCAGTGATTACAGACAACCACGTGCAATACTTCATTTCTTCTTTGGAGGCGCTGTAGGGAAATTCAGCACTCGCTTACTGCAGGAGGTTTGTGCAGAAGGGACCAATTTGGTCTTTATTCACAGCACATTGGGGCTTTACCTCTGACCCATATGGAGAAACCTCACATGAGACTGGACGACCCCATCAAGGTCCATAGTGCTGGAGAATAAGACTCAGGGGCTAAACCCACATTCACTACATGGACGACCGATGGAATAAAGGCAAGAACAACGATGTAGGGGCTAAAAGAGAGATTTTATTTATAAATTGGGGTTATTATATATTTTACTATTATGTATATGTGTAAATTATTTATCTATCAGAATAATCCTATTTATGGGCCGTGTTGATCCAGAGGAAGGCGAAAACCCCCTGTGAGGAACAGGCCAATTCTCCTCATATCAGGGGGAAAAATTCCTTCCTGACCCCAAATAAAACATGGCGGTCAGAATAAATCCCAGGATCAAGGGCTGGTACCGAACCTGTGGAATTAAATTCACTTCTAAAAATGTAATAAACTATTCATCTTTTTCTAATTTTTGTACTGAGCTACTATGTATATTATGTGTGTGTCAGCTATAAATTATCTGAAAACCTGCCTATATTTAAAAATTTATTTATTCATTTATTTTTATGTATTTATAATAAGCCATTAATATATGAATTACTTATGCAACTATAAGATTAAATCTATTTAAGGCCGTGTTGATCCAGAGGAAGGTGTAAAATTCCTTCCTGACCCCAAATATGGTGATCTGGATGAATCCCAGGATCAAGAGCTCATAGCTAATGTGTTATACATAAGTGAAATTATTTTATTTCAGTATTTAATTATTTATATTTTTAGAATAATTTATTTTTATATTTATGTTAACTATTTTTTTAAACCAAAAAATAAATTATATTTTTTTATATATATTTTTCATTATAAATATGAGAATCTACTTATTTTATTTTACTAAACCTATTTATAGGCCGTGTTGATCCAGAGGAAGGCGAAAACCCCACGTGAGAAATGTGCCAATTGTTCTCGTGACGGGGGGAAAATTCCTTCCTGACCCCAAATATGGCGATCGTGATGAATCCCAGGATCAAAGGCTCGTACCTAACCTGTAAGTAGTGGAAGTGAGATTTTTTTTAAAATATTTTAATTAATTGTTATATATTTAGACTAAAAATGTTTTTGGTTTTGTGTAAAATGAACTATTTTTGAAAATATTTTTTAAAAAGTTGAAAGTTTTTTTTTTCATTGCTTATGTGTGAATCTTACTTATTGATATATAACTAAAGCTATTTAAGGCCGTGTAGATCCAGAGGAAGGCGAAAACCCCTAATGAGGAATGGGCCAATTGTCCTCATATTAGGGGGAAAATTCCTTCCTGACCCCAAATATGGCGATCAGATTAAATCCCAGGATCAAAGCCGAAATCTCTTTCTATGTGCTATATGTCTATGTGTGCGTGTGCCTATACCTATAGTGTAGTGTGCGGCCTATACCTATCATGTAGTGGGGGTCTATACCTATAGTGTAGTGTGCGGCCTATACCTATCATGTAGTGTGGGTGATGGGGATGTGATGGGTGTAATACTTACCCGGCCTGTGCTGAGTGAGTTCAGGAATAATGACCTATATTACACTATTGTTCCTGAACTCACCAGATGGACACTAATCACAGTCCGCTCCCTGGGGCGCTGAAGATCTTCGTGCTGGTTTGATGTCAATCGCCAGCCCAGGATTGGAGGATGCCAAGTCAAGGTCCTGGTGCAGCGACATGATAGTAGTGGTCCGGCATGAAGATGTTATGGAGAGAGATGATGTTTTAGGGCAGCCGAGGTGAGAAACAGCAGCAGAGATATGAGGTACGGGTCAGGAGGCAAAGATTTCTGGACAGTTGGCACGGGGTCATCCTGCACGGGGTCAGAACATTTGATGGGATTTATCCTCAGAGAAGGATGATCTTACCGTGCCCAGCTTGGTGACACGTAATTAAATCCGGGCACGGGGTTACGGGCTTTCTTTTCCTCCGGCCACTGCATAAGATGGTTCTCCAGAACTGGCCTGAATGGTTTGAATGGTGGCTGTGCTCTCCTTTTCTCCAGATCCTCCCAGCCGATGTTGGTAAAGAATGGATGCAGTCTGATGTTCCCGCACACATCCAATCGCTTCTGAGGATTTTTGCACAGCAGCTTCTTGATAAGATCTTTCAAGTCAGCATCAAGCCAAGATGGAATTTCAGGCTTTCCTTTGGTTATAGCTCTGTATGCCATATTGCTGACGGAGCCGGTGTAAAATGGGGAGCGTCCTGTGGCCATCTTGGACACCACAATCCCCAGGCTCCACCAATCCACTGCTGTGCCATATCCTTTTTTGCGATGCACCTCGGGGGCCATGAAATGGAAAGTGCCCGTCACTCCAGAGATGTTATTGGAGGAGGTGACGCCATCTTGGGCAAGCCCCAAGTCGATAATACGAATGTGGCCATCTGCATCCAACATGATGTTTTCCGGCTTAAGATCTCTGCAATGAAATAAGACAATAGGATAAGAAATCTGCCCAGTGATACAGGAGATGGAGAATTGGTCACTGCAAGAATAGGAAGAATAGACAGACAGGAGCCCAGGAAAGTTGGGGGCAATATTTTTAGCATGTAAAGGGGACAGAGAGAAAGAGGAAAGTTCTGCTTACCGATGGACGATGTTGTGTCCATGGAGGAACTGGAGGCCACATACAATCTCTGCTGTGTAGAATCTGATGGAGAGAACAGAGTGTAGTATCAATGCCATCGCTGACACCTCCTTCCCACCTGGGCTACATTCCCTGTCAGCCCTCTTTCTGCTACATCCCAACCTCCACTTTTATTTCCACCCCTCTTCTCACTTTTTGGTAGATCTTCCTCTTTCTCACCTTAAGGTGTCGATGTTCAAGTAGCCGCACATCTTAATCAAAGCCTCCAGGCTGCCGCCGGACAGATACTCCGTGATGAAATAAGCGCGCTTACGAGACTGCTGTGCGGCATAGAGATGACATAAGAACGGGCAGTCTCTGGCTGCCAGGAGTATCCGCCGCTCTCTCATAATCATGTTTTCATTGACCTCCCTTTTCTCGATCATTTTTACAGCCGTATAGATGTTTCGGCTGGGGATTGATGTCAGGACCACCTGAGAAAAGAAATAGACAATGCTAAGAATTCAACGTATTTGAATTTGATCAACGGGGGTTGCAAGGCCCTCTGTCCCGCTCCAGATTCGCCCAATTTGTCAGAGCTGGGCAAAACTGTCACGAAACCTCCAAAATGGGTATGGGAGGGGGAAAACATCCGGTTTATCTACTGCACAAGAAATGGATGGACTGAGTGGTTTGTGAGTCTGCTAGTAATCTGGACCTTATAGCAGAGCAAAGCTAAGCTATCACCATACTGCACTGTCTGCTCTATGATTGTCTATGGGTAGATCTAAAAGGGGTTTTCCATTATCACCATCTGTGAGCTGGTTGGGGTCAGTATTGGATGTATATCAATGTGCAGCTGATTTAAAGTTTATGAAACATAGAGGTCAAAGTATATATTGTATCCTAATAGCAGCATATATGGACCAGGACATGGAAATAAACCATGTCCCCCAATTCCCCACAGATTTAATACCTTAGTAACCACCAATACGTATTTTTACTGACCTGCGATATAAGAGACTAGCTTTTGAACCCGTTCTACACCCGGGTGGCGAGCATTTTTATTGGTATATGGTCTACCATGCTGTTATTTGTGCTGCCCGCATCCTGTTATTTGTGCTGCCCCCCATCCTGGTATTTGTGCTGCCCCCATCCTGGTATTTGTTCTGCCCCCATCCTGTCCACCCATCCTATCCTGGTATGCATGGCACCCCTCATCCCTATCCTGGTATGCATGGCACACCTCATCCCTATCCTGGTATGCATGGCACACCTCATCCCTATCCTGGTATCCATGGCACCCCTCATCCCCATCCTGGTATGCATGGCACCCTTCACCCCCAATCCTGGTATGCATGGCACCCCTCACCCCCCCAAACCTGGTATGCATGGCACCCCTCACCCCCAATCCTGGTATGCATGGCACCCTTCATCCCAATACTGGTATGCATGGCACCCTCATCCCTAATTTTGGTATACATGGCACCCCTCATCCCTATTCTGGTATGTATGGTACCCCTCATCCTGGTATACATAGCACCCCTCATCCCAATCCTGGTATGTATGGCCTCCTCATCCCCCAATCCTGGTATGCATGGTACACCAACCCTCATCATGGTATGCATGGCACTCCTCATCCCTGTTCTGGTATGTATGGTAACCCTCATCCCTATCCTGGTATGTATGGTACCCCTCATCCTGGCATGCATGGCACCCCATCCCTCATCCTGGTATGTATGGTATCCCGCATCCCTATTCTGGTACTTATGGTACCCCTCATCCTGGTATACATGGCACCCCTCATTCCAATTCTGGTATATATGGCCTCCTCATCCCCCAATCCTGGTTTGCATGGCCCCCTCATCCCTATCCTGGTATGCATGGCACTCCTCATCCCCCAATCCTGGTATGCATGGCACTCCATCCTTTATTCTGGTATGCATGGTACCCCTCATCTCTATTCTGGTATGCATGGTACCCCTCAATCCCAATGCTGATATGCATGGCACCCCTCAACCCCAATGCTGGTATGCATGGCACTCCTCACCCCCCAATCCTGGTATGTATTGCACCCCTCATCCCCAATCCTGGTATGCATGGTCCCCTCACCCCCAATCCTGGTATGCATGGTCCCCTCACCCCCAATCCTGGTATGCATGGTCCCCTCACCCCCCAATCCTGGTATGCATGGTACCCCTCATCCCTATTCTGGTATGCATGGTACCCCTCATCTTCCAATCCTGGTATGCATGGTACCCCTCATCCCTATTCTGGTATGCATGGTACCCCTCATACCTATTCTGGTATGCATGGTACCCCTCATCCTGGTCTGCATGGCACTCCATCCATCATCCTGGTATGCATGGTACCCCGCATTCCTGTCCTGGTATGCATGGTACCCCTCATCCCTATTCTGGTAGGCATGGTACTCCTCATCCCCAATCCTGGTATGCATGGTACCCCTCACCCCCCAATCCTGGTATATATGGCACCCCTCATCCCCAATCCTGGTATGCATGGTCCCCTCACCCCCAATCCTGGTATGCATGGTCCCCTCACCCCCCAATCCTGGTATGCATGGTACCTCTCATTCTCCAATCCTGGTATGCATGATACCCCTCATCCCTATTCTGGTATGCATGGTACCCCTCATCCCTATTCTGGTATGCATGGTACCCCTCATTCCTATTCTGGTATGCATGGTACCCCTCATCCTGGTCTGCATGGCACTCCATCCCTCATCCTGGTGCGCATGGTACCCCACATTCCTGTCCTGGTATGCATGGTTCCCCTCATCCCTATTCTGGTATGCATGGTACTCCTCATCCCCAATTCTGGTATGCATGGCACATCTCATCCCCAATGCTGGTATGCATGGCACCCCTCACCCCCCAATCCTGGTATGTATGGCACCCTTCATCCCCAATCCTGTTATGCATGGTACCCCTCACCCCCCAATCCTGGTATGTATAGCACCCCTTATTCCCAATCCTGGTATGCATGGTACCCCTCATCCTCCAATCCTGGTATGCATGGTACCCCTCATCCCCCAATCCTGGTATGCATGGTCCCCTCACCCCCAATCCTGTTATGCATGGTCCCCTCACCCCCAATCCTGGTATGCAAGGTCCCCTCACCCCCCAATCCTGTTATGCATGGTACCCCTCACCCCTCAATCCTGGTATGTATGGTACCCCTCATACACCAATCCTGGTATGTGTGGCCCCCTCACCCCCCAATCCTGGTATGTATGGCACCCCTCATCGCTTTCACACTGCACACATACAAAAAAAAAACACTTATACTCACCTGTGCTCCAGCGCTGCTGTGTCCTGTTCTGCCGGAGGCAGGGGGAGGAGTGCGGCGCCGGAGTACAAATGCGTCTTCAGTAAAATGGCGCCAGAGAGCACTATGCGCATGAGGCGATTCCGACTCCTTCACTCCTGCCCCAGTCTCCGGTGAGAAGAGAGGCGCCGCAGCAGCGCTCCTCCCGGTCAGGTAACTATGTAAATATGGCGCCGGAGTTCGCGGTATGCGTTCAGGGTCAACGCATACAGCGATAACCGGCGCTATACACACTCCTCTTACCTGTAACGGCTCCATGCGTTCTTCTGTCTGGAGCCAGACTGCGCAGGCGTGTTGCACTTGCGCAGTCTGTAAAGGCTTCAGACAGAGGGACGCTTGTAGCGTTATATTATAGACTAGCGTTCCCCGACAGGTGACTATCCTGTAACTGTCACCTGTACATTATAGCTGACAACTTGCTGCATCAGCCACGATCAGTGTTGGCACACACCATGGCCGTTTAACCCCTTAGATGCTGCTGTCAATAGTGACTACAGAATATAAATAGTTAGCAGAGTGCGGGGGCTTCCTCTTTAACCCCATGGGCACCCTGAGATCTTGATTGTATGGTCCTGATTTTTGCCATGGCAGTTCATGGCTAAATAACAGCCTTAGAGTCTGCCGGCTATAGTGACCTGTTGAGAAGTTATCAAAATTTAGGTGATAAAAATACATTTTTTCATTCCTTTTATTCCACTTTGTATTAACAACTGAAAATCAGCTGAAGGGTTAATGAACTACCAGAAAGCAGTTCTGAATACGTTATGCGGTGCGGTTTTTAAACTGGTATAATTTTTTGGGTGGGTTCCTATATATAGGACCCCCAAAGTCATTTGAAAACTGAACAGGTTCCTATAAAAATAAGTTTTGTAAATTAACTTGAAAAATGAAAAATTACTGCTACATTATTAAACCTTCTAAAACGCTAACAAATAACATTTTTCAAATGGTGCTGATGTAAAGCAGACAGGAGGGAAATGTTATTTATTCATGTTTTTGTGTGGTATGACTATCTGGATTAAAGGGATAATCATTCAAAGTTTGAAAATTGCAAATGTTGTTACATCTTTGTCAAATTTCTCATATTTTTATAAATAAACGCAAAACATGTCAACATAAATTTACCAATTTTATTTTGTCACGAAAAAACATTCTCAAAACCAATGGGATATGTCGAAGCATTCCAGAGTTATTACTACATAAAGTGACCCTGGTCAGATATTAAAAAATTGGTCCGGTCACTAAGGGGTTAATCCCTGAGATCAGCTCTTTGATTAATCAGAATACCCATTTATAGCAGCACTACACCTAACCATGGTGATTAGATGAACCAATATGTGAAATAATCATAGGGGCAGGGGAGCACATGGATATTTTTTCAATCATCCCACAGAAGTGCACTTCAATGAATGTCTACCTACAGAAGAAGACGAATGGAGATAAAATGGCAAATATAGGTTAATAAAAAAATATATATTGACAAACCCGGACCTTTAGGAGGGGAGCATTTGGCATTATCATGCACTTGCTCTTCTTCTAAAGGGTTAAAAGTAAATAGGGTTTTTGGCGTGAATAATGTTCTCCAGCTGGGTTTTGCCGCCACAGCAGCAGGGTCTGGATTGGCTGCGGATCCCGCCAGTAGTGAGGTGTCGCAGGGGTAGATTGCGTTTCTTCCCCTGGCGGCACCTGCTGATAGGGGAGTTATTTTGTAAATAAAATAAGTGGTGGGGGGATATAGTGACTGGCAGCGCCCATGAGCTTGTCAGTCCTCGGCGCTGCCATAAGAAATTGCTGAGCCCACCCTCCCTCCCCCCTTTATTTTGCTTTAAGGCTTTCATTTTACTAGTCACGGCCTGAGGGGTTAGTCATTCGGGGAACCGAAAGGACAATAAGTTATAGGTAATGTAAATGGGCTTGAGCTTTGGCTAAGCTGCGGTTGTTTATAATTATTATGTTATTAATTGAAGTTACCTGTATTATATGATTTTAATAAAGGCCGTGGCCAATTAATCTTCCAAGCAAGTCAAGTGTGTCGGTGTAATTTTATTTAATCATAGATAAGTTTAAGGTATGGTTTGTGCATTGTAATGCCAGAAAACTTACTGTTCCAAAGCTGCCCCTACCCAAGATTTTATGGATGGTAAAATTGCTCATAATAAGCGTGGGGTAGGGGCTGGATGTTCCGGGGTCACTGCTGCATCCAGGTGTTGGCGCTTCATCCTCCAATCCATGGTCTTCGGCCTCTCTTCTCTTCTTGGTGATATTATTTAATCCAGTAGTATCACTGTGCTCTTCTCTGTTCCTCTTCTCTTTCCGCTTCTTCTGATCGCTTCTTTCTCTGTGTCCAGTAGACGCCATTCTCACATATATCTTCCCGTCTGCAGACTTCCGTCCGATCACTTCAGCCAACAGTTGAAAGTAAACGGCAGTTGGTCGTGTGCAGGTGACGTGAGGTCAGAGGTGATAGAACCCTCAGGTGGAACCAGCCAGGCAGCGGCTCATGGCCTGCTCTGCCCTATACACTGATGTGGGCATCATGAGTGACAGTTTACAGACCAGAGGAACGGCAAAGAACTTCATGGCGGCTTCTAATGCTGTTTTTTTATTTTCATATTACATTCTTTTTATCCACATATACAGAAACTTAATAATACATTAAATAACCTAACATACTATAAAATACCAGCTCTCCCCATTACCATTGTAATCCTTGGGTTTCCATATATTTAAAAAATCATTACTTTTATCTTTTATGTTATATTACTATTTCTCATATATCACAGTTACTAGAGATTGTTTTTAAAATATTTAGGAAACCATGTATAATTTCCTTTACACTTCACAAATACTTGCTACTTAGCGTTGATATCACATAAAAGCCCAATAAAATCCATTTAAGTTTTTGGGTGTTACATGAAAAAATGTGGAAAAGTTCACGAGGTATGAATACTTTTTCAAGGCTCTGTATTGCCGGCCATTCTCTGCAATGCTTTAATAATTCTATTTTCCCGCTATATTTCCTGTTACATTGATATAAGAGTCTGTTGTACTTATTGAGTATTTTCTACTATTCTTGTATTTTTCCTGGGAATCTTGCTCTTATTTTGTGTATGGGGAGGATTGTCCTTTCTGTCCATGACTTGGGACATGTTTTGGTCATTTTTCATACGTTGATGTGTATTTTTGATTTTTATAATCCGTGGATTTGTTCTGCTTTTTTCTTGATAGCGCTCACAATAAAGATATCCTATTATTTCCGTGGATGTCTGATCCTTTGTTTAATTCTTGCTGACAATACTGTAACTGTACATTTTTGGCTGGCACACTGGTCTTCATTTAGGTTGCACCTACCCAACCTTACTGCCCAAATAATACAAGCAAAATCAGCATCCTGCTGTCATATAGCAGCATTTTACTATAAGCAGTTCTCTTCTGTCATCTCCTGATGAAACGTGGTGGTGCGTGTGTAGCACCCTGAGGATTCGGCTGCTACAGGGGTATTGCACCTCAACCCAGAGGTGTGATATTCCACTCCCGGATAAGGATAGAGAGTGGGACTGAGCTCGGTAGGCTGCATGCACTACACACATCCCATTTCCGAGGAGCAGACCAACGGTACTCCCACTTAGAAATGTGCAGGTACGACCGAGTCTGTTCCTGGCTGGAGTGGGAGGGGGGTGGTACATCCCAAGTAGTGTAGGGGCAGATAGGGGGAGCAGCCTGGGTAAAGATAGGAGCTCATTGGGTGCTGGTCACCTGAGCTCACACATAGAGGGAGTATTTAAGGTGGGCACCATCTAAGATCAGGGTCAGTCAGTCAGCCAGTCTTTGCAGAGGAAGAGGAGCAGAGCAGCCTGAGCCAGAGTGAGAGAGGAGAAGAAAGAGAGACCCAGAGGGGGAAACGAAAAGGGACTCTGAGAACCCAAATACAATCCCCGGGTGAAGAGTCGGCAATAGGGTACCGGATCCCAAACTGGTGGGGGCAAAAGCACACCCTAGCCAGAGACCGGAGGCCGTGGGCAGCGTCTGCCACGGCCACCCACCACATCCACCCCGAAGGCAAACCACGTGGAGGGTCAGGGAACCCAAGGCCAAGGGTCTCCCAACAGAAGGCCCGAGGGAGCTGGACCTAGGTGGATCACTAGTGGGGACGGCCAGAGGAAAGGACAGAAGGAGAGCTCAGGGCCACGCTCCGGACTTGTTTGGGGGTTTGCTGAATCCAGGACCTGGTGGACGCAGCACGGCTCGGGTGGTCACTTGAAGCTGGAGTGACCGGAACATCAGCAGTGAGTAAATACCCTAAACTGCACAACCCGACTGTCTTCACTTAACATCTACGCTGCACCACCACAACCCCCATCCTCTGCACCTGACCCCCTGAGGCTATACCCCACCCGTTGGGGGTTATACTACCAAAAGCTGCACCAACACCATCAGCCTCAGCGGACCCTGCTGCAGCGGCGGCCATAGTGACCGCAATACAACGGGTGGCGTAGTCGACAATAAAGAACTTAATAACATCTGTAGGACTGCCACATACAACTGAGTTTGACACCCTGGGCACGGACCGGGTCACAGCCACTCGGAAGACTACAACCCCCATCTGATCCGGCTCCGGGTATTCCCCTAAAGAATATGGCCCAGGGGGCGCGTCAACTTTGGCGTAGTCGGCAGGATTACGTGCCCGCAACACCCGGGTACTGCGTGCCTGAAGAACAGAACGAGTTTACCTCAAAAAGAAGTCTCCTGCCGGTTCCGGAGGGTCCCCGCCATCGGACTCCATCACAGGTCGATTCCCGCCGGTTGTCCGCCATTAACAGCTTTTTCCCGCCATCTGCAGAGTTTCCCGCCACTGGGAGACGATTCCCGCCATTTCCGAAGATTTCCCGCCTTGCCAGAGCGGACGCCATTATGGGCGTGCCAGAGGGTGGCAAGAGGCCACCTCCCATCGTGGGCCAGGACCGAAAATGGCGCCAAAAGTGGAAACCGCCCCCACCAACAGAGACTGTGATGCTAGAGGTGTCTGTCAGCGTGAAAGAACTGCCCCTGGAGCTGACAATCACCAAGTGGCCCCGGGACCACCCTCGAAGTGGGAGGAGACGAGAGAAGAGAGCAAAGATGGGTGTCGCTTGGAGCAGTCTGGAGAGAGCGCACCCGGAGGCAAGAAGCCTGGAGAAGAGTATCGGAGGAGTTTACCCGGAGATGGCGAGAAAGCAGAGCAGCACCGGCCCGTTGGCCAGGAGCCTGCTAGAAACAGAGGAGGGAGAGCAGAGCAGCACCGGCCCGCTGGCCAGGAGCCTGCTGGAGACAACGGAAGGAGAGCAGAGCAGCACCGACCCGTTGGTCAGGAGCCTGCTGGAAACAACGACCCCACTAGGCCTAGTGGAGGTCCTAGCACAGCTCCCCCGAGTCCGGGAGTGTGCACAGACCGCTCTGGAGGGCCTCGCAAGGAGGATGGCCCGGGTGCAACGAGAGACGTTGGCGGAGTGGAGCCGCGAGATGGCCCAGCAGACAAGAACCCGTCCGCGGAGCACGCCACCCGAGACGAGGAGACAGACCGCCTCTGAGGATGGCGCAGGAGGACTGAAGGCCAGAGACGGCGCCGAGAAGGGAGTCGAACGAAAGGAGGCAGGTAAAGGGGACGTCTGTACCCCAAGCCGGGAAACCGCGTACCTGCCCCAGCTCCCCGTCGCAGAGCCCGAAGTACCCCCTGCCGTGCCCGTAACCGCAACGTCACCACCACAGACTAGGCCTCAACCGGAAGCCGCAGCCGCGACCCCTGTGACGTCACACGCCTCGACCCCGAGCGTGACCAAGCAGGAAGTACCACCAGCCTGGTCGCAAGGCCTAGTACCCCCGGGCGCCGCAATACCAACAGCGCCCCCTACCTCCGCGGAGCCCCCGGCCTGGTCGCAGGGCCAAGTAGCCCAGGGCGCCGCCGTCCTTACGGTGCCCTTCACTTTCCAGGTGCCCCAGGCCTGGCCGCAAGGCCTGGGCAACCCGGGCGCCACTACCACCGCGCCCATAACACCTAAAGTACCGCACCTGGGTGAGGACCTGTTCGCCCAGCATACGTGCCCGGGCGGGTCTGAAGCTAAAGGTAACCACAAAGAAAGAGCAGGAGGACATCGTCGTTGAGTACAGCGGAGTAGAAGCTGTATATAGTTGCCCGTCGGGGCACAGTGGACCGTTGCTGCTATTATAGTCCCCGTTTGGACCAGAGAACTGAACTGTTAACCCGTGTGTCCCCATTCCCACTGACCGAGGACTGAGAACGGTCATCCCTTTCCTAAATACCTGGCCGAGGACTGAGAGCGGCCACCTTCCCTTTTGTATATAGTTGCGCGTCCTAAAGCGCCCCCTACCGGTTTTATAGGAAAACCATTTTTCAAGAAAAGACTGTCGCACTTTACCCGGTCACGCGTTGCACAGTGACCGGAGGAGGAGCAAGAAGTGAGGAAAAGTCTACAAGAATGTTTTATATGAAAAGTTTTATTGATATATATATATATAATGTTTTGTATGATGTTTTATATGTTTATGCAAAAATTTGTATGCTTTGTGGTGTTTTGTTCTTACAGCCCGAGGACGTGCTGTGATTTACCAGGGGGGAATGTAGCACCCTGAGGATTCGGCTGCTACAGGGGTATTGCACCTCAACCCAGAGGTGTGATATTCCACTCCCGGATAAGGATAGAGAGTGGGACTGAGCTCGGTAGGCTGCATGCACTACACACATCCCATTTCCGAGGAGCAGACCAACGGTACTCCCACTTAGAAATGTGCAGGTACGACCGAGTCTGTTCCTGGCTGGAGTGGGAGGGGGGTGGTACATCCCAAGTAGTGTAGGGGCAGATAGGGGGAGCAGCCTGGGTAAAGATAGGAGCTCATTGGGTGCTGGTCACCTGAGCTCACACATAGAGGGAGTATTTAAGGTGGGCACCATCTAAGATCAGGGTCAGTCAGTCAGCCAGTCTTTGCAGAGGAAGAGGAGCAGAGCAGCCTGAGCCAGAGTGAGAGAGGAGAAGAAAGAGAGACCCAGAGGGGGAAACGAAAAGGGACTCTGAGAACCCAAATACAATCCCCGGGTGAAGAGTCGGCAATAGGGTACCGGATCCCAAACTGGTGGGGGCAAAAGCACACCCTAGCCAGAGACCGGAGGCCGTGGGCAGCGTCTGCCACGGCCACCCACCACATCCACCCCGAAGGCAAACCACGTGGAGGGTCAGGGAACCCAAGGCCAAGGGTCTCCCAACAGAAGGCCCGAGGGAGCTGGACCTAGGTGGATCACTAGTGGGGACGGCCAGAGGAAAGGACAGAAGGAGAGCTCAGGGCCACGCTCCGGACTTGTTTGGGGGTTTGCTGAATCCAGGACCTGGTGGACGCAGCACGGCTCGGGTGGTCACTTGAAGCTGGAGTGACCGGAACATCAGCAGTGAGTAAATACCCTAAACTGCACAACCCGACTCTGTCTTCACTTAACATCTACGCTGCACCACCACAACCCCCATCCTCTGCACCTGACCCCCTGAGGCTATACCCCACCCGTTGGGGGTTATACTACCAAAAGCTGCACCAACACCATCAGCCTCAGCGGACCCTGCTGCAGCGGCGGCCATAGTGACCGCAATACAACGGGTGGCGTAGTCGACAATAAAGAACTTAATAACATCTGTAGGACTGCCACATACAACTGAGTTTGACACCCTGGGCACGGACCGGGTCACAGCCACTCGGAAGACTACAACCCCCATCTGATCCGGCTCCGGGTATTCCCCTAAAGAATATGGCCCAGGGGGCGCGTCACGTGCACATTATATTACTAGCTAATTGTCAGTACTATAAGCATGATAGCACAAGGCCCAAAAATATAAACAATTAACTTAAAATCAATGTGTCACCAGGTTTTTGCTACCCCATTTGAGAGCAGCATGATGAAGGGGCAGAGAACCTGATTCTAACAATATATCACTTACTGACTAGTGTCACGGGTGTGTCAGGTGTTATAGACAGTAGCACTGGATCTGCCTATAGAAGGTCACTGCGCTTGGCATTGCAGACGCCTTCTTGATTCCTTCTTCCTTTAGGACCCAGCAGCGACCTCTCTCATGCTATTAATTGAAACATCCTTGCATGGGAGTTAAAAACTCTCAGTTTGCTGCAGAAAATCGCCAGTGATACTTCTATATTCCTTTGTGCAGCTGTTGGCTGGTTTCTTCTCTGGTGCCCTTAGAGGACAGTTGGCGTTTCTCTTCTGGTGTCTGCTCAAGCTAAATTTTTCCCATTTGTTTGTCTACCTTGTTGTCTTTAGTTTGTAGTGGGGCTGACCAGTGCTCACCCCTTCCCCCTCTCTATCTAGGGCCAAGCTCTAGGGATATACAGGGTTTAGGGTCCTGCTCGGCGATAGGTGTGGAACCTATGTAGGGACAGTAGGATAGGCAGGGTGATATTAGGACTGCCTAGGGGTCTCCACTTCCCCTTTGCCTAGTGTTTTGGCTTCCTCCCCCTCTTCCCTCTGTGTTGCACTTAGTCTTTCCCACACCTTGCGTGACAGCTGCTTGCTGCAGTTTTTATGAAATCACTGTTTTCTCTTGTAGAGCTCAGAATGCAGAGCAGTGTATAATCCGCCCACATCACTAATTGGCAGATCTCTGTGTACACTGTGCACAGGCAAAAAGCTGCCAATCAGTGGTGGGGGTGGATTTATACAGGGCTCATGAATTTGGAGGACTTCCTGATAGTAGGTTTACTAGTACTAGTTTACTAGTCTTCTAGTGATTTCCTGTTAATAAAACAGTGATTTTATCAAAAGTACAGCAAGCAGCACAGTAAGTGATACATCACTGGAATCAGTGTCTCTGTCTCTACATTACGCTGCTCTCAGATTAGGTGACAAAGATCTGGTGGCAGATTCCCTTTAACCTATTAATAAAAAAAGACTAGACAAGTTTAGTTTGGATAAAGAATAGGCTCACGAGGTTTATTAAAGGTTACTTAAAACATATTATCAAGTCAATAAATATTAAAAACTATGGAATAAATTAATCAGTCAGTAATCAAATAAATAATCAGCTTTGACTATCAAAAATGGACCAAGTCCTCCCAGCCTTAGCCGACTAATAGGCATCGCAACACAAAGAGAGTGGGTTAGCAGAATGCTGGTGACTTGCTGTGCACGGACTACCCCAGACTTTGGTGAATTTAGACCTTTCATGCAGAAATATTCCCGCCGCTGGCACTTCTTCACCAATTAGGATAAAGATGCATCTTCCTGCGCAAACAACAGAATTTTCCAAAACCTGCTCGTGGAGAACCTCAGCTGAAAGAACATTGACTCTCAATTAATAAGTACCATGGCGGGAAAGAGTAGGAGGGGAAAACATAAAGGAAAGGGGAGCACAAATACAGCCAAAATATAGCTAAATTCTTAAATATAGAATATAGTGTCCCCCATGCCCACTCTGTGTCCCTCATGCTAACCATTCTGGGGGGCTCTTGGCATTAGTCTCTTACCAGACCTTACTCCTGTTATCTGAATGATCTGTTCACACAATATTTTTGCCTATTTGACTCTACAGACGAAGTACCACCCATTACCAGGTCCTGGAGGGTCCTGTGCCCAACTTCTGCTACCTCATCAGAAAGAGTCCACTTATTGCGTTGGATTTACACTACTTAAATACAAGGACTTCTATATGTGCCTTTTTAGTGGACTCTAAGGAGAGGGGGATTGACAATGACAGATCAAGTTTTGCCTCACTAAGCTCTCACATCTCACAGAACACAATACAGCTAGCTGGCTTCCTCGGGCGTTGGTCGTCACATAGAGGAACTCTGCCATTGATCCTTCACTCCTTACTGAAACTGGTCCTATTGAATGCTTCCTATCCCTTACTCCTCCAATATCTGAGGTGGCTACGATACAGGAGACCATGGCTTCTCTCTCTTCTTCTCAGTTGCTTCTGGAACCGATGTCTTACCCTGCTTAAACATCTGACCTAGTGAATAATATTGGCCCCACTATGTCAACCCCTGATATGCCCAACCAAATCCAACATCCAATTCCTATAAAAAATGGCAAAGAACCTCTCCAACACAATGGAAGACTGGGACTGGAAAGATACGCCTACTAAACAGGACATAGAAGGAGGATTGAAGCATCTCAGAAAAAAGACATGGAAAACCTAAAGAGAGAAATAAATATGTGGGTCAGAGAGTCAGTGATATAGAAGAGGCACAAGACCACATGTCAAAGATTCTGGAGTTACACAAGACAGTCATTCAGGAGCGTTCCTCACAAATTGCAGACATTGTCCTACACCTCAATGATAACGAAAATACACACAGGAGGCTATCAGAAGAAATTGGAGCAGTGCAAATGGAGGAATGGGCACAGAAGTATTTTTGGCGAGTGCTGAGAAAATCTCACCCAATCGAAAAAGAAGTCATAGAGCTCTGCCCCCAAAGCCGACAGACCCATCTATTGCTATAAAAAAAAAGAGCAATAGTGCTCCTCTAAGTTAGTATATCTCACAATAATAAGGTGATACGAAAACATAGTGCTCACCTGTATGAGTTGTGCTAGGGTTTTGGCACAGCTCTAATGAAACTTATTAGATCCTTTCCTAGCTGAACCTCGGTAAAATAAGAGAAAAGTGACAAAATGAGGTAGCTGGGTGCCAAGGATGGTGGAAGATGGATAAGTATTGGCCATGGATTCAAACAAAAATATTATATTGATAACAGGCAACACATTTCAAAAGTGGACTGCTATCCTCCTCAGACCCCATGAAGAAAGGCCCCAAGAAATGTGGGACACACAAATTATCAGTTTCCTGTAGGCTACAGGAACTCAACTTTGGAGAGGTTGTCCACTACTTTTACATTGGTGACCTATTCTTCGGATATGTCATCAATGTCTGATAGGCCGGGGTCTGACACCCGGCACCTCGCTGATTAGCTGTAATTGGAAGTACTCACTTACCGAGCTGTCCGTCTACTAATAGTGGCCGTGGCTTGGTACTGTACATCCACCTTCTATTCAAAACAATAGGAGGTGGATGTGTAGTACCCTGTAGCGGCCAATACAACTAGACAGAGCAGCTCGGTAAGTGAGTACTTCCGGCCGCTGATAGCAGCTGATGGGTGGGTGGTGACATCAGACATTGATGACCTATCCCAAGGATAGGTCATCAGTGTAAAAGTAGTGCACAACCTCTTTAAGATTCTCTCACAATGGTACAAGACCCCTGCAAAATTACATAAAATGTTCCCATCATTCTCGCACTTGTGTTGACGGTGGGCTTCAGCCTCAGGTTCAATTTTATATGTCTGGTGGAGCTGATCTCCTATATGTCTATTATGGTAGGAGATCTCTTGACTGTTGCACTAACCTCCAAATGATCCCTGATGTTCCATGCTCCCCGGATCCATTTCTACTAATTAAAAGGGGTGTACTGAGGCACTTTATACTTGCAATCACGGCCGCCATCAGGGCATTACTGCCCTTACTGTTGTATGGGGCCCGGTGAGCAGAAGGAAAGAGGGGGATTTGTGCTTCTGCTCACCGGGCCCCAGGGTATAATGTACAGTGAACATTTCATCGCAGGGAGCTTTCCTGCTTGGTGCTGCACAGAAGTCAATACAGAACAGCCGCGTAGCTCCAGGGCTTCCTCCGCCCCTTCTGTGACGCGATGGTGATGACGCATACGCGATGACATAATTGCGTACACGCGCCACTCGCCAGAAGCAAATGATTATGAATAGAGACTGGAGGTGGGGGAAAGTAAATAATTAATTGAGATTGGGGGATGGTGAACAGCAAATGGTGATGAATTGAGACTGGGGGGTGGGAAACAGCAAATGGTGGTGACTTGAGGGAGGGGAGAGCAAATGATGATGAATTGAGGGGGTCCTGTTACTGTGCAGGACAGCACTATGTCGCTTTTTCCTTCATCTGGAGTAGTGTAGAAGTTGAGGGAAAAAGTGGGGAAAGTGCTCTGAAAGCAGTGCTCTAGATAACTGTGATATTTTATGCAGAGACAAGTCCTGGCTGCAAGAACTGATGGCAGTCTGCGCAGGATTAAGAAAAGCGAACATGAAGGACTTCAACTAGAGATGTCACTGGTGAGGTAGTGTGTTACCTGTACACTGACACTATACACTATATAGAGTATGAAAAAAGGAGGAGAACATTGAGTATGAGCTAAAAACATATAATTTTATTAATTCATTTCATAAAAAAAATTGCATAAATATTTAAGGTCATTTAATATCAAGATGTGGAGATAAGTAACCCAGTGCAAGGCTAAAACACCCAGACACAGTACGCATGCATAGGTTATTTAAGTAAGCTGCATGAATTAAACATGATAGTAAACTAGGTAGGTACTAGTATACCCAGCATAATACACCAAAAAATGAGTGATTACGTCAGTACTTCCTGCAGCAATGCTTTATACAGATGTAGAAAGTAAATAGACAAACAGCTATAGGTGGAGAGCCCATGTAGTAGTCATATTAATGCTAGCTATCAGCATAAGTATAAAAGGGGACTCCATCTATTGTTAATAGAAAGCGAATCAAAAGCAAAAGACAATCATACCCATGCTAGCAAAAGTCTGCGCCAGGTACCCAGCCCAGCCTCAGCCCCAAACGCACGCTTTCGCCGTCTGGCTTCCTCAGGGCGCATGGTTGGACACATATCCATCTTGTGTTATATAGCTGCAAGGACCTTCCGTCCACATGTCCAAATGAGCCAATCGCGTTGGAGTGGGCGGCGCATGAGCCCTCAAGCTGCCACATCCGCGGACGCCCCGCCCCCCGTCAGTCTCCAAAGCAGTCACATGACTCGGCCGGCGCAGGTACGAGCCACGGAGTGCAGGGGAGATCAAAGATAAGGAGCGGGGCGGAGGGGGCGCATGTGCACCATGTACAGCATACTGCATCTGCCAGCAGTCACCAAAGCATGCAGGTAGTAACCCCATGATTGCACCTGCACTGCAGCAAAAAACTAAAACTAAAATATATATATATATATATATATATATATATATATATATATAAATAAATAAATATATAAAAATTGTAAAAAATATATAAAAAAATATATATATTTTTTTTGTGAAGTGCCTGAAAGTGACTGCCAGCCAGAGTGCATATATGCAAAGTAGCAAATCCAGATCTAAAGTGCAAATGTGCGGTATGCTTCGGCAGTGAGGGCATAAAGTTCAGTATGGACACTTCACACAAAATATACAGTTCATCAGAGCAGCATACATGATAAGTATTGTTCAAAACTCCATATCCGCTTCATCCTTGATTTTAAACTTCATAAAAGCTGAATTTGCAAGGGTCGAAGCTAGTCCCAAAGGGTGAAGTCCTCCAAACACATAATCAGAAGTGCATCGTGGCGAAAGGACAGAGGAAAGAAGAGGGGGTCATGTACGACCCTAATCCCTGCAGACTGTAGACATTATCTTAAGAAAAGAAAATAAATGTCAGAATTGACCAAATGCAATAAATACTATTAAAACCAAATAAAAACAGCACAAGATAAACATGTTAAAAACCCGTGGCTACAAAGAGAGGGAGGAGGCAGAGACACACATAAATCATAAATACGAGGCAAAGCCCAATGCCTCATTAAGGCCTTGCGGTACCATAGTTCCCAGAAGTGTGATCCAACGGCATTCCTTTTGTGCAAAAAGGCGTTTAATGTTACCCCCTCTAATGCTGTATTGTACATGTTCAATACCACGCACCATAAAACATTTGGGATTACAATTATGAACTTTTCTATAGTGACGGGGTATTGATTTTAGTTGAGAGGGGTCTATAGCGGTTGCAGCCACACAAATATCCCGCACATGTTCACGCGTGCGTATCTTCAATTGTCTTGAGGTTAACCCAACGTGAATTTTGGGACAGCTGCATACAGCATAATAAATTACCTGTGAGGTGGAGCATGTGATATGCTGCTTAATTGTATATGTCTTCTTCCCATCGGCCGTAGCAAAGCTCGTTGATCTCGATATATTTTTGCATGCAATGCAATCGCCACATGGGAAGCATCCAGCAGGGGGTCCACGGGTTCCGAATGGATTTAATTACATGGGAACATAGTGGCTTTGTGTCAATAGATCTTTTAGGTTAGGGGATCTTGGCGTCATAAGTGAATGGTCTAGAATGAATTGCGACAAAGCGGGCTCAGTTTTTAAAATATTCCAGTGCTTCCCCAAACACTCCCTCATGGTATCCCACTCCCCATTATAGGTTGAGATGAACCGAACTACTTCTTTAGCGTCCTGGTTTTTTGGGGGGGGATATAATAATGTGTCCCTCCCCCTCCTTTTAGCTTTAATATAACCATTTTTAATGCATCTATTGCTATAGCCACGGGCTCTAAATCTCTCCCGCATGTCATCAGACTGTGTTTCAAAACGCACGTCTGAGGAACAGATCCGTCTGATTCTCATAAATTGTCCCACCGGGATACCTTTGATGGTGGAGTATGGGTGTCCAGAACTAGAATGTAATAATGAGTTTACCAAGGTGGACTTCCGATGGACATCAGTCTGGAGTTGGAGTGAAGAGTCCACACATATCTTAATGTCCAGAAAGTCCACCTGTGTCCTGCTGCTGGAGTATGGCAATTTAATATTAAATCTGTTTATATTCAGTTGCAACATAAATTCCTGGAATTGGGCCTCAGTGCCTTGCCAGATGATCAGCACGTCATCAATGTAGCGTATCCAGCACTGCGCACGGTCAGCGGCCCACACCCTTCCCCCGCCAAAGACCTCTCTTTACCATAGGAAGAGGTTTGCATAAGATGGGGCACAAGCCGCCCCCATCGCAGTGCCGCACCCCTGTAAATAGAATACATCTTTAAACACAAAGAAATTGTGCGTCAGGATGTAGGCCAACAATTCCAGGATTAGGTCACAGGTCTGATCGTCCCAGTTGCTATTGTGTAAAAAGAACTTGCATGCCTCGAGGCCATCTTGATGTCTTATGCAAGTATAAAGTGCCTCTATATCTACCGTAGCTAATATCATACCGCTATCCAAGACCATCCCATCAATGCGGGCCAGGACGTCCGTCGTGTCACGTGCATAGGAGGGCAAAGTTTCAACCAAAGGTTTTAAGTAGAACTCAATAAATTTACATATTGGTTCGCATAGCCCCCCAATGCCGGACAAGATCGGACACCCTGGCAGCTCCAATGGGTTCTTATGGATCTTGGGCAAAAAATAGATGGTAGGGATTCTGGGAAACTTAGTAATAAGACCATCATAAACTTTTTTGGGGATAATGCCTTTATCAAAAGCCCGAAATAATATATCATCCAGTTCAGCAGAGTAGGTCATCATTGGGTTCCGCTCTAGCCTACAATAGGTGGTTTTATCCCTTAGGTGTCTAAATGCCTCCCTCTCATACATAATTTTAGGCCATAGTACAATTCCCCCCCCCCCCCCCCCTTGTCAGCCAGTTTAATGACCACATCGTCCATAGCCTGGAGGGCATGCAAAGCCCTACGTTGATCCGAAGACAGGTTATCCACAGTGCGGTTAGTAGGGATTTGATGGAATTCGTCTATCACCAATCTAACAAAAACTTCAACCGCTGGACATAAAGACAAGGGGGGGAACCTTGTAGACCGTGCAAAACTGGATTGGGGGAACATACCTGTGTGTTCAGGGGCCTGCTCAGTCAGCAAATCCTCAAGGGCCTGTAGGGCTTCACTTTCCAAGGAGCTAGTTGGAAGTTGTCCTTCTGTCCCTCTATTATGCAATTTTTTCAAAATGAGTTTCCTTGCAAATAAGTATAGATCCTTTATTGCTGGAAACAAATTAAAATTGTTAGTTGGTGCGAACGTCAGGCCCTTGGACAGTACTTCCCTTTGAATGGGAGTAAGAGTATGAGTTGATAAATTAATCACCTCCAATCCAACCTTGTTCCGTTTTTCTTGATTATTGGGTGGTGGTATTTTGCATTTAGTAGACTGTTTGTCCTTATTCGCTCCCATATTCCTATGACCATTCCACTTAGAATCACCCGCCACAGACCCCTCACTGGATGCATAGGATGAGAATAAGGTCGTTCTAGAGCGTAAATATACCCTTGTACGGGCCCGCCTTTGATTCCATTTATACATGGTATTGGTCTGCTGATCATTATAGTCACGCTATAATTTCTGGGTTTTACTCTCGCATATACTTTTCTCCCACTTAGTAAATTCAGCATCGATTTCTAGATTAAGAGATACCAAATTATCTGGTGATAATTCTTGTTTGAGTCCATTCTGGATCTCATCTATTTGGGCATCAAGTATTCCAAGGGTTTTTGTGTTCATATTTATCAACAGCTCCATAAATCCCCTGGAGCAATTACTAGCCAGATTTTCCCATTTGGACCTAATTTCCTCGTCCTCAACATCAAAGGAGGGAAAGACTTGAACCCTGAGGCCCCTAGGGATCAAGCCCTTCTCTACATATTTATTAAGGAATGCCCTGTTCCACCATATTCTGGTACGCCTGTTGAGTAAATCCTTAAATTTTGTAGTCATTGCATTGGTGTCTCTGCCTGCCCCGACCACGGGTCCACTAGGTACTTCACCAAACACATCATTGACACGGTTGAGCCACGTCTGTTCACGTGCTTTATAGTCCCTATATAGAGTATACAGAGCTCTTGTGTATGATGTAAATGGTGATCACTGTATTACCTATACACTGACACTATATAAAGAGCTCCTGTGTATTGTGCCACCAGTGATCACTGTATTATCTGTACACTGACACTATATACAGAGCTCCTGTGTAAAATGTCACTGGTGATCACTGTATTATCTGTACACTGACACTATATACAGAGCTCCTGTGCGTAATGTCACTGGTGATCACTATATTACCTCTTCACTGGCACTATATACAGAGCTCCTGTGTATAATGTCACTGGTGAGTCCCTGTATTACTTGTACACTTAGACTATACACTGTACACTATGTACAGAGCTCCTGTGCACTAATGGCATTAGAATTGTGTTTTTTTATTAATGATTAGTATTGTAGTATTCGGTCACTATGTGGTGATGTGGGGTCAGGTCTTGGTGTGGCAGTATTTGTCCCCTGTATGTGGTATTATTCAGTCATTATGTGGTGGTGATATGTGGTCTGGTGATGGTGTAGCGGTATTTATCCCATGTACAGTACAGACCAAAAGTTTGGACACACCTTCTCATTTAAACATTTTTCATGACTATGAAAATTGTACATTCACACTGAGGTAATCAAAACTATGAATTAACACATGTGGAATTATATACTTAACAAAAAAAGTGTGAAACAACTGAAAATATGTCTTATATTCTAGGTTCTTCAAAGTAGCCACCTTTTGCTTTGATGACTGCTTTGCACACTCTTGGCATTCTCTTGATGAGCTTCAAGAGGTAGTCACCAGAAATGGTCTTCCAACAATCTTGAAGGAGTTCCCAGAAATGCTTAGCACTTGTTGGCCCTTTTGCCTTCACTCTGTGGTCCAGCTACTTTGAAGAACCTAGAATATAAGACATATTTTCAGTTGTTTCACACTTTTTTGTTAAGCATATAATTCCACATGTGTTAATTCATAGTTTTGATGCCTTCAGTGTGAATGTACAATTTTCATAGTCATGAAAATACAGAAAAATCTTTAAATGAGAAGGTGTGTCCAAACTTTTGGTCTGTACTGTATGTGGTGGTAATATGTGGCCTGCTCATGGTGTGGTTGTATTTGTCCCTTGCATGTGGTATTATTTGGTTACTATGTGGTAGTAATATGCGGTCCGGCCATGGTGTGACGGTATTTGTCTCTTGTATGTGGTATTATTGATCATTTTAAAAAATGTATATGTCACATTCCTTTAAAGAGAAATAAATAAAAACATACCTGAAAAGAGTATTGGATAT
The DNA here is from genome assembly GCF_046119375.1 of Phyllobates terribilis. Lineage (NCBI taxonomy): Eukaryota > Metazoa > Chordata > Amphibia > Anura > Dendrobatidae > Phyllobates > Phyllobates terribilis. Next base: position 858,683,427 of record NW_027362762.1, read on the forward strand.
TTTAATGATTAATAGGTTAGAGTAGAGTAGGACCCGGCCAAAAGAGTCTACCTTGTTGTGGTAGCAGGCTGAAAAAATCTTTTGGCCAAATCGAAAGCTGATTGCTATGTATGTGATATGGTGCTCTATGGGAATTGTTAATGTGTGATTGGTGAGGACGTGGTGCACAAGTGGAGTTTTTCCAAGAGTGGATGGTAGGACTGTGGAAGGTTCAAGGCGTGCAGGTGGAGTTTGGGTGGAGGCGGAGCTGTGGTGGATCCTGCAACATTTTCAAGGGGGCCCGAAAATGTTGCCGCTATGTGGCCCTGAAATTCCTGGTGGCAGCCCTGGGGGTCATCATATTGTGTGGGGGATTGTAGAGGTATCAGGCAGATTATTACTTTTTAGAAGCACTCAGGGGACTATATTAAATGGTAAAGGGAACCTGTCACCAGCGAAAATGCTATGAACCTGCAGATATGGGGTTAATCTGCAGGTTAGTCCGGCGCCTGCACGTAGCCAAAGGAAATCTAACTTTATTCTCCCCGATAGCATTCGGTTCCAGCCTCTATCTATTATCTGTCTCTATTATTTAGCTCTATAGATCCAAGAGAAAAAAAGAGACTCTATTCTCCAATGATTATTGTAAAAATTCTTTATTGATACATCAATTCAAATGGATATACATATTAAAACCATTTAAAAAGAGAAAATAGTGGAATGTGTAGGATGCAAAAAGAAACCCACAATATACCAGGGCACAATATAAAAACATTGTTGTCAATTATAACTAAAATTCACAACAAAATACAATCTACATATACCTGAAGAAGTAGAGTAAATCAACAGTTTTTGGTCCAATCAAGGTAAATTGTCGCCATACATAAGCAATAGAAAATCAAAACAGGCCATCCAAGTGTCCCAAAAGAGGAAAATGGAAAGAACCATGTGACAACAAAAGTCAAATATAAATGTTATTAATGATAGATAAAATACATATTAAAATAGGTGATAGATTGGTGCGGAGCCACTATCTATCACCAGCGAGTGAGTCTTGGTTGAAATCAGACCTTAAGGGCTGTTTTAGGTGTGGCAACTGCATAAATTGCCTTTCCGTTGAAAACATTAAAGTCTTTAGAGGTACCAATGTTGACACAGAATTTATCATCAGGGATTTCATTAACTGCCAAACGCAGGGAGTTATTTATAGAGGTGTATGCCAATGCGGCCTGGAATACATAGGCAAGACCATACGTGAATTGAGGCGTAGGATTGGTGAGCACCTAGGTGACATTGAACAGGTGAGGGGGAGATTGGGACCGCCTATTACTGCAAAAGGAGACAAGGTGGATCTGTGTGTTGAAAACCGTGTCTCCGCGGGGTTTGAATGAGCGGCTGACATACAGATGCTTCATATAAATTATGCTTTTTGCCTACATTTTTTAACTCAACCTATATACCTCATTTTTGTTTGTCCCTTATTCTACTTTTTGCAAGTGAACCAATACTATTGGACATTGATCCTGGGAACACCTCCACCTGAGTTTCCTTTTCTAACTTATGGAACACCATCCTGACATATTGTGCCATGTACTTGTATTACAGCTGCCTGGGGCTGTTGTTGTGGGCTCTTATTATTGGGCCATTGTGGAGTGCACAGTGTGTTTAGGAGCGAGGGTGTTCTATAATGATGCATCTTGAAATGCATCTTGCGGTCCAGCGCACCAGAAGCGACATGGGTGGGCGCTCATAGTAACATACATAGTAACATAGTTTTTAAGGTGGAAGGAAGACTAAGTCCATCTAGTCCAACCCATAGCCTAACTTGTTGATCCAGAGGAAGGCAAAAAAAAACCATGTGGCAAACACTAAGCTCCACATTGGGAAAAAAATTCCTCCCCGACTCCATACGACAATCAGACTAGTTCCCTGGATCAACGCCCTATCAAGGAATCTAGTATTTATAACCTGTAATAGTGATGCGCTCTCTTGGAAATGTACTTGCCATTGCCTAAAGTACAACCCAGATAGAGGGTGCCCAGCCCTGTGTTCTACAGTTCTTTGTGCCAGTCCCCTGATGACTCAAGATTTTTGAAGAAACGCGACCGGAGGCGCATAGGGTCAGTTCAGGGCTGTCCAAAATTAAAGGATCAGCTGTGGACTGCCCCTGTAAGGGCGGGAGTCTTGGGGTCTGAAGGGTCAGTCAAGTTAATAGGGACTAACAGGGACAATCAACCCCTTGGACTCGATGATATGGGCCTTTATGGATGAGGATCTTTTGGAGGAACTCTGAGACCAATGAATTTGGTGAGATCTTTCCTTTTATCCATCTGCCCTATGTAACATACCTGGCGGCGTCCTTGCATGGTGGTCCATCTCCCACTGTGCAAGAGGGCGCACTTGATCTCCTGTCCAGAATGTCTCTCTGGCTTCCCTCCATGCTGTCTGTTTGTGTCTGTTTCTGCTGCTTAAGGGCGGCGCCCGATCACTTCCTGCCTTTTGTACCTGCTGTGGGTCACACCCCTTGTGCGTCCTCAGCCTATTGCTGTCTGTCACTTGGTATATAGCTCAGCAGCTCCCTTCTATCCCTGCCTGAGCATAGTGTTTCCTTCAGTGTGTGCTTGCACTCTGAAGGTGCCAGGTCCCGTCTCTTGTCTCCTGCTTTTTGTATCAGTTCCCGTGTCTGAACTGTGTCCTGTATGTCTCCTGCTTTGCGGTATCAGCTCCCGTGTCTGAACTGAGTCCTGTATGTCTCCTGCTTTGCGGTATCAGCTCCCGTGTCTGAACTGAGTCCTGTATGTCTCCTGCTTTTCGGTATTAGTTCCCGTGTCTGAACTGAGTCCTTTCTGTGTTCTCTTGTCTGTCCTGTCTGAACACGCTCCTAGCCTGTTCCTCCCGCCTTCTAGGGGCCGATTACCTAGACCCGCTCCTGTATCTTGTCTGTCCTGTCTGAACACGCTCCTTGCCTGTTCGTCCTGCCTCTCTGGGGGCCGTATTCCCAGACCCGCTCCTGTATCCCGCTGCAGTGTCGGTCTCCTCCGTACACTCAGTTCCAGTCTGAACTCTCTCCTATCCTTTACCTGTTTTGCCTCTATGTCCGTTCCCTTCCTTTTTCTGCAGAGTCTGAACTCGTACCTAACTCCTGCCAGTTGTCTCTGTACTCCCGTTTGTGAGTTTGTGGTCCACTCGCTACTTCACTGCAAGTACCCTGTGGGTGTCTGGCTCTGTCTTTCCCTTCCTGTCTGTTCCGTGTGAACAGAGCCCTGTCCTCCCTGCTCAGCCTTGTCTGCACTCTAGCCGTGCTTGCCTGTAACCCTCTGCCTGTATTGTTCCTGAGTCCCGGTGTGTACTGGGTCCTATCCCGCCTGTGTTCCTACCTGCTAGTGCCTCCCTGTCTGCACTCTAGCTGTGCTTGCCTTTACCCCCCTGCCTGCATACCCGCCTGCCTGCATACCAGTCGTGCCTGCCTATACCCACCAGTCTGTGTGCCAGCCTACCAGCCTGTTCCTGTATTCCCCTGTGTGGGTCAACAGCCGTGTCCGGGGTCTGTCCTGGAGTAGCACCTGGTCCCTCTGCTCGGTTCCTCCTTGGTGCACTGGCGTCGTATGCCGTCGTGCGACCCTGGTCGGATCGGGTGAATACTTAGTCACGCCCCTCCAGGCATTCACTCTCCGGCACGGTCCAGTGGAATCACTACCAATCACACGCACACGCCGCTTAGCCCGGGCGTGTGCATAACACCCTATCGTACATAATTGTTTGTGGACTTTATTGTCTGGTCCTGTTAAAACATGTTATATATATATATATATATATATATATATATATATATATATATATATATATATATACACACTGCTCAAAAAAATAAAGGGAACACTTAAACAACAGAATATAACTCCAAGTAAATCAAACTTCTGTGAAATCAAACTGTCCACTTAGGAAGCAACACTGATTGACAATCAATTTCACATGCTGTTGTGCATATGGAATAGACAATAGATGGAAATTATTGCCAATTAGCAAGACACACTCAATAAAGGAGTGGTTCTGCAGGTGGGGATCACAGACCACATCTCAGTACCAATGCTTTCTGGCTGATGTTTTGGTCACTTTTGAATATTGGTTGTGCTTTCACACTCGTGGTAGCATGAGACGGACTCTACAACCCACAGAAGTTGCTCAGGTAGTGCAGCTCATCCAGGATGGCACATCAATGCGAGCTGTGGCAAGAAGGTTTGCTGTGTCTGTCAGCGTAGTGTCCAGAGTCTGGAGGCGCTACCAGGAGACAGGCCAGTACACCAGGAGATGTGGAGGGGGCTGTAGGAGGGCAACAACCCAGCAGCAGGACCGCTACCTCAGCCTTTGTGCAAGGAGGAACAGGAGAAGCACTGCCAGAGCCCTGCAAAATGACCTCCAGCAGGCCACAAATGTGCATGTGTCTGCACAAACGGTTAGAAACCGACTCCATGAGGGTGGTATGAGGGCCCGATGTCCATAGATGGGGGTTGTGCTCACAGCCCAACACCGTGCAGGACGCTTGGCATTTGCCACAGAACACCAGGATTGGCAAAGTCACCATTGGCGCCCTGTGCTCTTCACAGATGAAAGCAAGTTCACACTGAGCACATGTGACAGACATAACAGAGTCTGGAGATGCCGTGGAGAGCGATCTGCTGCCTGCAACATCCTTCAGCATGACCGGTTTGCCAGTGGGTCAGTAATGGTGTGGGGTGGCATTTCTTTGGAGGGCTGCACAGCCCTCCATGTGCTTGCCAGAGGTAGCCTGACTGCCATTAGGTACCGAGATGAGATCCTCAGACCCCTTGTGAGACCATATGCTGGTGTGGTTGGCCCTGGGTTCCTCCTAATGCAGGACAATGCCAGACCTCATGTGGCTGGAGTGTGTTAGACGTTCCTGCAAGATGAAGGCATTGAAGCTATGGACTGGCCCACCCGTTCCCGAGACCTGAATCCGATTGAGGACATCTGGGACATCATGTCCAGGTCTGAGAGGAGATCCCACAGGAGACCATCCGCAAACTCATCATGAGCATGCCTAGGAGTTGTAGGGAGGTCATACAGGCACATGGAGGCCACACACAATACTGAGCGTCATTTTGACTTTTTTAAGGACATTACATCAAAGTTGGATCAGCCGGTAGTGTGTTTTTCCACTTTAATTTTGGGGGTGACTCCAAATCCAGGCCTCCATTGGTTAATAAATTTGATTTCCATTGATGATTTTTGTGTGATTTTGCTGTCAGCACATTCAACTTTGTACAGAACAAAGTATTCAATGAGAATATTTCAGATCTAGGATGTGTTATTTGAGTGTTCCCTTTATTTTTTTGAGCAGTGTATAAATTGGGAAAACTTTGAATGTGTCCCCAAGTGCAGTTGCAAAAACCATCAAGCGCCACAAAGAAACTGGCTCACATGAGGACCACCCCAGGAAAGGAAGACCAAGACTCACCTCTGCTTCTGATGATAAGTTTATCCGAGTCACCAGCCTCAGAAATCGCAGGTTAACAGCAGCTCAGATTAGAGACCAGGTCAATGCCACACAGAGTTCTAGCAGCAGATACATCTCTACAACAACTATTAAGAGGAGACTTTGTGCAGCAGGCCTTCATGGTAAAATAGCTGCTAGGAAACCACTGCTAAGGACAGGCAACAAGCAGAAGAGACAAGTTTGGGCTAAAGAACACAAGGAATGGACATTAGACCAGTGGAAATCTGTGCTTTGGTCTGATGAGTCCAAATTTGAGATCTTTGGTTCCAACCACCGTGTCTTTGTGCGACGCAGAAAAAGTGAACGGATGGACTCTACATGCCTGGTTCCCACCGTGAAGCATGGAGGAGGAGGTGTGATGGTGTGGGAGTGCTTTGCTGGTGACACTGTTGGGGATTTATTCAAAATTGAAGGCATACTGAACCAGCATGGCTACCACAGCATCTTGCAGAGGCATGCTATTCCATTCGGTTTGCGTTTAGTTGGACCATCATTTATTTTTCAACAGGACAATGACCCCAAACACACCTCCAGGCTGTGTAAGGGCTATTTGAACAAGAAGGAGAGTGATGGAGTGCTACGCCAGATGTCCTGGCCTCCACAGTCACCAGACCTGAACCCAATCGAGATGGCTTGGGGTGAGCTGGACCGCAGAGTGAAGGCAAAAGGGCCAACAAGTGTTAAGCATCTCTGGGAACTCCTTCAAGATTGTTGGAAGACCATTTCCAATGACTACCTTTTGAAGGTCATCAAGAGAATGCCAAGAGTGTGCAAAGCAGTCATTAAAGCAAAAGGAGGCTACTTTGAAGAACCTAGAATATAAGACATATTTTCAGTTGTGTCACACTTTTTTGTTACGTATATAATTCCACATGTGTTAATTCATAGTTTTGATGCTTTCAGTGTGAATGTACAATTTTCAAAGTCATGAAAATACAGAACAATCTTTAAATGAGAAGGTGTGTCCAAACTTTTGGTCTGTACTGTATATATATATATATATATATATATATATATATATATATATATATATATATGTATTTACTGATGCCTTTGCCACATTGGCAATTTTTTCAGTTTTTAATATATCTGTTATGTGTATTGTCAATTTTGTATTGAGGATTGCCAAAACTCTTTTATTCTTGGCAGTAAAAGTTAAGTTTTAAATCCATTATAGCTGCTATATATATTATCTATCTCTATAGCATTCGCTGCTGTCTAAAAACACATGCAAAAAAACGCTACAAAAAAGCAGCAAATCCTCAATTATTTTTAGACCAGGATTTTATAGCATTTTTGCTGATTTCATTAAAGTCAATGGTTAAAATAACACTGCAAAAATGAGAAAGAATTGACATGCTGCAGATCTGAACCTGCACCAAATCTGCAAGTCACAAATAAGCAACATGTGCATGAGACTTCAGGATTCTCTTTCAGGATTTGTGGCAAATCCGTGCAGCAAAAACGCGACATGCACACAGCCTAATACAAACATCCAGCCACCACTAGGGGGATCCCACTGCCTATTGATTTATATAGCCCTATATCAGTATGTAGAAAGCTCTGCTTAGTGGCATCACATTATTTTTTTTATCAGAGAATGTTCAGGATTTAAAAAAAAAAAAAAAAGTAGGCCAGGAGCAAGAAAAGGCTTAAAATAATCAATCCTCACATTTCAATTCCCAGGTTATCTCAGCACTGCTACTCTGGTGGTACCAGCTGGTCTTAGTTCGCTTTGCTGTGCAATCATGTGTTGTACGGCCACATTAGTGCTGGAGCCAATCACTGAACACAGCGGTGATGCTAGTATGTACGGAACAAAATTGCTGAGCCCAGTGTTGCAGTGAAGTAAACAAAGATCAGAGGAGACCACGGGAGCAGCAGGGAATTGAGTCATCTGTACATAGAAATCATAGGGCCCCATAGCAGAAGTTCTAATTGTACATCCCCCGCCTCAAAAAATAAAAATAACAATAATAATATTCAGCGGGATCACAGAAGAGCCATCTCACAAATTTGCGAGATACAGTACAGTAAGAGGAAAGTTACTATTGAAGCCCTGAGATTCCCCTTTCATTGCCCCATAAAGTATGTTGCCAACAAAAGTGCCCCCCCAAAACAATGCAATAGCCTTCAGTGAATTCCTCCTCACGCACGGCATGGGGACCCTACTGTACATCCCTGCCTGTTAGCAGAGGATTAATCCGCGTGACATCCAGAGTTTAGAACACAGAATGTAGGTTTATTCATATCCAGCATAGGCACAGCATGGAGTCTGGTGTTACTGCAGCATGAGGAAATCAAATACATATATAACAAGAACACAGGAAGAGAAGGAGGGGGCATCCTGTCTGTGGGAGTTTTTTTTTTTTTAACTAAACTTTGTTAACAACCTCACAATATGCACAACATATGAAACAGCACAGTAGTTGTTGCAATACACATACAGATTAATATGTATTATTCCAACACCCCCACTCAACAACTACTTATCCTCTTAGTCCCATTGTGGTTCTCAATTCTTGGAACCTAGCTCGTGGCAATGGCTTTGTCATAATGTCAGCTACCATCTTATCAGTTTCACAATAGACAAACTGAATTATCCCACGATCTATCAAATCACGTAGATGATGATGTCTGACGTCAATGTGCTTGGTTCTAGCACTGATCTTTTCACTGCATGCAAGTTTAATGCATCCTTGGTTGTCCTCATAAATCACCGTCGGCTGAGTTGTCGGTTTGCCAAGATCGTCCATCAATTGTCTTAGCCAAACAACCTCCTGGCTTGCATAGGCTGCGGACACATACTCCGCTTCTGTAGATGACAAGGCAACAGACATTTGTTTCCTACTAGACCAGGAGATTGAACTTTCTCCAACTTTAAACAAGTATCCACTTGTGGATTTACGATCACGCGAATCACCAGCCCAATCCGCATCTACATAGCCGGTAAGTTCATAGAATCATAGAATGGTAGAGTTGGAAGGGACCTCCTGGGTCATCTGGTCCAACCCCCTGCTAGTTCTAGATCTCCTGCTGCAGATAGTTTTAAATTTACATCTTGCGTTTCTTTCAAATATCGGAGAAGTCTCTTAACAGCATTCCAGTCTCTTTGGCGCGTTTTTTCCACATATCTGCAAAGGATTCCAACTGTTGTTGTGATATCCGGTCGAGTCATAGTTGATATGTATAGAAGTGCCCCCACTGCCTGACGATATTTCTCATTGTTAGGCAACAGGTCATCTTCTCCTTCCAGCTTCAGGTAGGATGGTTCCATTGGGGTTGATATACCTTTGGCCTCTGACATTTTAAACTGATTCAGAATCAAATTAATTTTTGCACTTTGGTTTAGAAGAAAACTTCCATCTTCCTCTCTCTGGATTTGGATCCCTAGATAATATGTCACACTTCCAAGGTCTTTTGTTTCAAAGTGCTGATTCCGAATTTCAGTCATTTTTCCAATTTCTGCGTCGTCTTGATGAACAACAATCACGTCGTCCACATATAAGAGAATATACATCCACTTTCCATCTGTATATTTTGTGTATAAGCACGGATCTGCTTGACCTCTTTTAAATCCTTCTTCCAACAAGACTTTATTCATCTTGGTGTTCCATGCTCTTGCTGATTGCTTAAGACCATAGAGAGATTTTTGTAGTTTGCAAACAAGATTCTCTTCACCTCCTTTTACATAACCTTCAGGTTGAGTCATGTATAAGTCCTCCTCAATGTCACCATTTAAAAAGGCAGTTTTTATATCCAAATGTCTGACATACATCTTTTGTACAGCAGCTACAGCTAACAAAGCTCTGAACGTGGTCTGTTTAGCGACTGGAGCAAATGTAGCATCGTAATCTTCGCCATACTTTTGAGAATATCCTTTTGCGACCAACCTTGCTTTGAATCTGTGGACTTTACCTTCAGAGTCATATTTGATTTTGAAGACCCACTTGCACTTGATTGCCTTTTTGCCCTGTGGTAGCTTGGTGAGTTTCCAACTTTGGAGTTGATGAAGCGATTTGATTTCCTCATTAGCGGCATCGATCCACTTTGTTCTTTCATGGACAGGTAGTGCTTGCATTTCATCCCATGACTGCGGCTCTGACTCAGGTAGTGTCTTGACAATGTAGGAGAGACGTTTAGCTGGTATACCTTTATTTGATCTTGACGATCTCCTGATTTCAGATTCACCTGATTTTTCTGTTGTTCCTTCATTAGTTGAAGAATCCAGCCAGACCTCTACATCCTCCTTGTTGCTGTCTTGTAATTGTGACTTCAGCTGGACTACTGGCGTGATGTCACAAAACTTGGGTGATACAAAGTTCTTATCAATCACTACATCTCTACTTATTGTGATCTTGTTTGTTTCTGGGTGTAGAATCCTATAACCTTTCTGGGTTTCGCTGTAGCCTACCAGGATACCTTCTTTAGCGTGAGATTCCCACTTAGTTCGCTTTTTCTTGGGAACATGTACAAATGCTTTACTTCCGAATATTCTTATGTGATGTAGTTTTGGCTTTCTGCTATTCCATTGCTCAAATGGAGTTTTCTCTGTAGCTTTACCTGGTAGTCTGTTCTGAAGATAGCAAGCTGTCATGATTGGTTCACCCCAATATGCTGTGGGCAGATTTGCATCAAATAACATGCTTCTTCCACTTTCACATAGTGTTCGGTTCCTTCTTTCCGCGACACCATTTTGCTCTGGGTTGTACGGTACAGTGGTCTGAAATAGGATTCCATTTTTCTTTAAAATGCTCTGTGTCTCATTACTTGTATATTCAGTCCCATTATCTGCACGTAGAATCTTTGGCATTCTTCCAAATTTATTATATACTTCAGCTAGGTATATTTCAAGTTTCTCTGGAACTTCCTTCTTGCTGTGAAGCAGGTGGACAACTGTATATCTTGAATGATCATCAATAAATGTGAGAAAATATCTCTTCTTCCCTGGAGTCAGAGTGCTCATTGGACCACAGACATCTGTGTGTATTAAATCTAGTGGCTGTGCTGTTGTACTAATTCTCTTAGGAAAAGCTTTCCTAGACATTTTCCCTTTGATGCAGCTAGTACACTTCATTGTCTGGTTACATAGATCAATTGTAATATCCTCAGCTAGTTGCTTTTGGACTAACTTTCTTATTGCTTCTGGGTCTCTGTGTGCCAGACGCCTATGCCACACATGAATACAGTTTTTATGCTCTTCTTGTTGCGCTGTATACACACACTCTTTGCATTTCAGCTGATAAAGTTCATCTGTGATGTTTCTCTCTGCTAGTGTGTGACCTTCCTTTGAGATGATGCAGCTATCATGCTTAAATGTAACTTAATTTCCTTGTTTTGTGAGTTTCTTCACAGATAGTAGATTACTTTCAAGACTAGGCACATACAGCACATCCTTTACTGGGATCTTCCTGCTTTGTGTTGGTGAGATTTGACAATCAATATAACCATCTCCTATGCCTTCTGAAGTCATGTACTGATCATTAGCCATAATCACTTTCTCTGATTTACTTTGGTCAAGCTTAGAAAAGAAGTCTCTGTTATTAGTCATGTGACTAGTTGCTCCAGAGTCTATACACCATGCATGCTTTGATGTATTTGCACTGACAGTAAATGCAGTTTCAGTATTCACAGAATCATTTTCTCCAGATACAGCACTTTTAACCCTTTGATGACTGCTTTGCTTTTTCAGCTGATTCATTCTAGCTTTCCAGACTCTGCAGTCAGCTTTCAAATGTCCTGATTTCTTGCAAACAAAACATTCATGTGTTTCTTTTATGTGCTTCCTGTTATCAGTTAGGTTTTGTGTAAAGCAGATTCTGTGTTGCATGTCCTACTGTTTACACCTTCTGCCTTTCGCTTATACAGTCATATGAAAAAGTTTGGGCACCCCTATTAATCTTAAGCTTAATGTTCTATAAAAATTGGTGTTTTTGCAACACTATTTCAGTTTGATATATGTAATAACTGTTGGATACAGTAATGTTTCTGCCTTGAAATGAGGTTCATTGTACTAACAGAAAATGTGCAATCTGCATTCAAACAAAATTTGACAGGTGCATAAGTATGGGCACCTCACCAGAAAAGTGACATTAATAGTTAGTAGATCCTCCTTTTGCAAAAATAACAGCCTCTAGTCGCTTCCTGTAGCTTTTAATGAGTTCCTGGATCCTGGATGAAGGTATTTTTGACCATTCCTCTTTACAAAACAATTCCAGTTCAGTTAAGTTTGATGGTCGCCGAGCATGGACAGCCCTCTTCAAATGATCCCACAGATGTTCAATGATATTCAGGTCTGGGGACTGGGATGGCCATTCCAGAACATTGTAGTTGTTCCTCTGCATGAATGCCTGAGTAGATTTGGAGCGGTGTTTTGGATCATTGTCTTGCTGAAAGATCCATCCACTTTGTAACTTCATATTTATCACTGATTCTTGAACACTATTGTCAAGAATCTGCTGATACTGAGTGGAATCCATGCGTCCCTCAACTTTAACAAGATTCCCAGTGCCAGCATTGACCACACAGCCCCAAAGCATGATGGAACCTCCACCAAATTTTACTGTGGGTAGCAAGTGTTTTTCTTGGAATGCTGTGTTTTTTTGCCACCATGCATAACGCCTTTTTGTATGACCAAATAACTCAATCTTGATTTCATCAGTCCACAGGACCTTCTTCCAAAAAGAAATTGGCTTCTCCAAATGTGCTTTTGCATACCTCAGCCAACTCTGTTTGTGGCGTGCTTGCAGAAACGGCTTCTTTCGCATCACTCTCCCATACAGCTTCTCCTTGTGCAAAGTGCCTTGTATAGTTGACCGATGCACAGTGACACCATCTGCAGCAAGTTGATGCTGCAGCTCTCTGGAGGTGGTCTGAGGATTGTCCTTGACTGATCTCACCATTCTTCTTCTCTGCCTTTCTGATGTTTTTCTTGGCCTGCCACTTCTGGCCTTAACAAGAACTGTCCCTGTGTTCTTCCATTTCCTTACTATGTTCCTCACAGTGGAAACTGACAGGTTAAATCTCTGAGACAGCTTTTTGTATGCTTCCCCTGAACAACTATGTTGAATAATCTTTGTTTTCAGATCATTTGACAGTTGTTTTGAGGAGCACATGATGCCACTCTTCAGAGGAGATTCAAACAGGAGAACAACTTGCAAGTGGCCACTTTAAGTAGCTTTTCTCATGATTGCATACACCTGGCTATAAAGTTCAAAGCTCCATGAGGTTACAAAACCAAAAAAAGTGCTTTAGTAAGTCAGTAAAAAGTAGGTAGGAGTATTTAAAACAAGAAAATGATAAGGGTGCCCATACTTATGCACCTTTCAAATTTTGTTTGAATGCAGATTGCACATTTTCTGTTAGTACAATAAACCTCATTTCAAGGCAGAAACATTACTGTGTCCAACAGTTATTACATATATCAAACTGAAATAGCTGTTGCAAAAACACCAATTTTTATAAAACATTAAGCTTAAGATTAATAGGGGTGCCCAAACTTTTTCATATGACTGTATTCATCTATGAGCTTCCCCCTGACATACTCCAGTGTAAGCTCATCATCTGGACGCGCATCTAGTGCGGTTACAAGCGTATCATAGCTCTCTGGAAGGCCACTAAGCAGTAATGAGGCCACATGAAAGTCCTTTAGATCTTCCCCAATGCCTCTCAGGCGTTCTACAATTTCCAGAACACTTCTTATGTAATCCTGCATATCCTGGCCTTTCTGTAGCTTAGACTAGTACAGCTTTCTCATGAGATAGAGCTTATTGCTTAAATTTATCCTCTCATGTACCTTTTGCAACTGCTCCCACATTTCCTTTGCAGTATTACATTTACACACATGCACAATCTGGTCATCATCTATACTGAGAGATATGGTACTTTGTGCTTTCTGATCCATCTCTGTCCAGTCCTGTGGCACTGGGTCAGGTTTAGGCTCCTGTGTGTATTTCCACGTACCTTCTCTTATCAGCAGCATTTTCACTTTGAATTTCCAGGATTGATAATTCTGGTTAGTGAGACTTGGCACTGTAAATTTCATGGAGCTGCTGCTGGTGGCCATCTTTGCTTCTTCTCAGTTTGCTGTCTTTCTTTCTTTTCTTTCCTCTGTGTTCTGGGGATCTGGGACTCTGGGACTCAGGTACATCTGGGCCCAAAACCTGTTAGCAGAGGATTAATCCGCGTGACATCCAGAGTTTAGAACACAGAATGTAGGTTTATTCATATCCAGCATAGGCACAGCATGGAGTCTGGTGTTACTGCAGCATGAGGAAATCAAATACATATATAACAACAACACAGGAACAGAAGAAGGGGGCATCCTGTCTGTGGGAGTTTTTTTTTTTTTTTTAACTAAACTTTGTTAACAACCTCACAATATGCACAACATATGAAACAGCACAGTAGTTGTTGCAATACACATACAGATTAATATGTATTATTCCAACACTGCCCACCAACCATCTTCCACCCGGCAAAGAATGGTGGCCACAACACAGTAAGATGTCCCAACTGTGACACTCACACAGCCCTCCATACAGTATAATGGACCTCCACACAGTATAATGGCCCCCACAACCGGCCACACAGTATGATAGCCCCAATACAATCCCCCACACTGTATAATTGCGCCTACTAGCACTCCACACAGTATGATGGACCCTACAGAAACTGCTCAAATATATTATAATAGCCCCCACATAGCCCTGCAAATAGTATAATGGTCCCTATATAGCCCTGCACACAGTGTAATGGTCCCCACACAGCCCTCAAAAAAGTATAAAGGCTCCAACACAGCTATCCATATAGTATAATGGCCCCCACATAGCCTTCTAAATGTTGTAATTGCCCCTACATAACCCTCCAAATAGTATAATGGGCTACACATAGCTCTTAAAATATTATAATGGCCCCAACACAGCCTTCCATATAGTATAATGGCCCCCACATAGTCCTCTATATAGTATAATGGGCCCCACATAGTCCTCTATATAGTATAATGGGCCTCACGTTACCTTCCATACAGTATAATGGGCCCCACATAGCCCTCCATATGGTATAATGGACCCCACATGAGACATCAGACACAGAGGGAGAATGATGGCGGAGGGAATGTCAGCTGAGGCTCCCTCCTCCATCATTGCTTTCAACTCTATCGGCATTCAGGATGTTTCTGACATGCTGCAGTGTTTCAGATAAAAAATTTTTGTAAAGCCGTCCGGGGACTATGCATCTCAGCAGGTGACTAATCCCCGGTCAACTGTCCATCTTGGGGAGCACAGCGAGGAGAAGCCACAACGGCTGCAATAACTGAACTAGTTCCTGAATCAGATGACAGGCTGCTTTTAACATATTTTTTCTCTTAACCTTTTGTTTTTGTTTGTTAATACTCAGAACTTCCCCTTACTCTTATAGGAGTTTCCGGGTGATGGAAAACCCTCCAATGTTTCCCCATGCCAATTTACTTTGTTGTTTTGTTGGCTACATTAAAAATCCAATATAACATAATAATGACAGACCCGGACCTTTAGGAGGGGAGCATTTGGCATTATCATGCACTTGCTCTTCTTCTAAAGGGTTAATAACAAATAGGGGTTTTGGCGGGAATAATATTCTTCCAGCTGGGTTTTGCCACCACAGCAGCATGGTCTGAATAAGTGGTGGGGGTATATAGTGACTGGCAGCGCCGATGAGCTTGTCAGTCCTCGGCGCTGCCATAAGAAATTGCTGCCGCACCTGTATAACATGGAGGCTGTTCTGGAGGAGCTGCGCAGCCGGTTAGGAGAAGAGGGAGTCCTTGCCTGCCTTCATCGCTGTCTGGAGACAGCGAGCAGCGATGTTCCGGGGCCAAGCGCGGAGGTGAGACTGAGCAGAGGTCCGGAAGTGCAGGGGGAGCCAGCCGCAGTGGAAGCGCCGAAACCCCAGATGACGTCATCCAGCGGCGCGGGCATGCGCACTGGTGGTAGAAGCAAGAGGAGGACAGTGCGGTATTCCCCATCTCCAGTGCGCCCACAGAGGTCCCAGGGAGGGGAAGAAGAAGTCGCAGGGGAGCAGCTGACTTGTCACCGGACAGCAGGACCAGGCTGGCCTCAGTTGACCACCGGCTGGAGGGAGCCATTGCTGGTCCTGAGGCTGCCGGTATGGAGAACAGAATGTCCACGGCAGGGGTTTTCATCCAGCATGACCAGACCCAGGACCCTGCATCTGAGGGTGGTGAGTATAGCCCACCTGTCGCACATCACACGTATTGTCATCCCTTAGGGATATATTGCAACCCCCTGCTGTCACTTCTATGTCAGCTAGCCAGTGCTCTGGGGACACAGGTGTAGCCGGAGTTTGGAGGCACCTAGACAGTGGCCCAGGGGCTGGCGGGGGGGAGCATGGTTCCATAGCAACCCCATTGGCATCAGGTGTCAAAGGGGTGGGTGAGGACTGTTACAAGGAGATTCTGGTATGTCCAGTTTTGCCGCTGGGATATCATTTGTCCATGACAGTTAAAGAAAAAATATGGCGTAATGAATTCTTTGATATCCTGTCTTTGCTACCAGCCTCCAAGGAATTTTTGGCAAGGCTGGACAAAGATGAGGTTAGGCGTAGGCCGGTACATCGGTCCTTTAATAACTGGTTGCAGGCTTTTTCTATTTACGCCAGTGTGATGGGCGAAAAGTTTCCCAGCAAGTGCTCTGGCCTTTTCCAGCATGTCGAGATAGTGTTAGAAGCTTACAAACATTTTGGTAGTTTAAGCTGGTATTTTTATGACGAAAACATTCGCCAGAAGATGGCAGTATATCCATCTTTGAAATGGGGAGTTAAAGATGTAGGTTTATGGCTTAATTTAATGCTGCCAAGTAAACCTAATAATGTTCAGCGTAATGTACCAGCTCAGACTAGTACCTTTAGGAAAGGTACATGTTTTGCGTTTAATGAGGCACAATGTAAGTGGCCGAATACGTGTAAATACAAGCACGAGTGCTCCTTTTGTGGAGGGTCGCACGCTATGTCCAGATGCTTTAAAAAAGTAAGTGGGCATCATTCCACAAAGGAGTACTTGGGTAAAAGCAGTGACACCAGTAAATCTGGAGAGAATGTAGCCATGGTTAGAGCAGTACCCAAACCGCAAGATGGCCAAGTTAATAATTGATGGGTTTGCACATGGGTTTATGATTCCACATTTTTCAGGCAAAGGGTGCATATGGGTAAAAAATTTGAAATCCGAGGAGCTGCACCCAGAGGTGGTAGAAGCAAAATTGTTAAAGGAACTAGCTGAAGGAAGAGTGGCGGGCCCCTTTAAGGAGCAGCCATTTAAACATTTTCGGCTATCTCCTCTGGGTGTAGTTCCAAAGAAAGAGATGAATGCTTTCAGATTGATTCATCATTTGTCTTATCCATATGGTACCTCTTTGAACGATAGCATTGATAGCAGTGTTAGTACTGTTACATATACGTCTTTTGATAAGGCTGCTGAAATAGTTAGAAGTTTCGGTCCCGGGGCATTAATGGCCAAGGCCGATATAGAATCAGCCTTTAGGTTATTGCCTTTACATCCTAGCGGTTTCAATTCGTTAGGTTTTCATTTCAACGGTTTCTTTTATGTTGATAAATGTTTGCCCATGGGGTGCTCGGTATCTTGTTTTTATTTTGAGGCCTTTTCATCTTTTGTAGAATGGGTGACAGCACGGCAGTGCATGAAGGGCGGTATAGCGCACTACTTAGATGATTTTTCGTTTATAGGTCCTGGCGACTCATTGGTGTGTAATGAGCTTTTGTCTACGTTTCAATTAATTTGCAAGCATTTTGGTATTCCGCTAGCGGAAGGAAAAACAGTTCACCCAACCAATTGTTTAGAGTATCTAGGTATAGTGATTGATACAGGTAAAGGGGAATTTAGGTTGCCAATAGCTAAGATTGTTAATTGTAGAGAAGCGTTGTTAGCAGTGATAAAGAGGAGGAAAGTGACAGTGAAGGAGGTCGAGTCGTCGCTGGGACTTTTAGCCTTTGCGTCTAGAATAATGCCTATGGGCAGAGTATTTTGTAGACGCCTGTCAGCACATATTGCAGGAATCAGGAATCCTGTGTGGCACCCTGCTGTTCACAAGTACCACAGGACCCAAAAGGGTGCATTGACGGACTTCTCCACAAGAGGCCCTCACTACATGCAGACACCTCCACCCTTCCACCTCATACCACCAGAGGGAGCCCTGTTAGGGATATATATATGGAGGGTGGAGCCAGGCAGTTCAGTTCAGCAGAGAGTCTCTCAGTCTGAGTTGTTTAGTCAGAGAGTGTGCTGCCACTGAGAGCAGTGAAGACGCAGCACGTCTGCTGCTGTATTGAGGGCCCCGAGTGTGGCCGGAGGCAAGGAGGAGAGGAGTTGAAGGGGCAGAGGAGCATCATAGGCTCACCCCAAGACACAAACTGGACACCGGGTCCGCGCCTACAGGGTCCTTTATACCCAGTAGGGATCACCGGCATACCAGGAGGACTACAAGTCCCTGGTCAACCTGAAGCTAAACCCTTGACAGGACTAGGAACCACGAAGGCCCTGGCGTCCAGGGATAGTGGTTGCCAGGAAAGGTCCTACTACAAAGCGACAGGTGAAGGAACAGCACGACACAGAAGCTAGGCCCAGTTGCAGGCTGGCCAGGAGCTTAGAGAGAGGGAGACACGGACCAGGAGGCCTTATACCCGCTCACTGGGGAGAAGTCCTGAAGTGCACCCTTCCTACCGAGTACCCTGGACCGTACCTGACATCCGCACCAGTAAAGATACTGAAGTGAATCCCCTGTTTCTGTCAGTTACTCCTGCTGCGCCATCTCTCCTGCACTGCAAGCCCCAGCCATCACCACCATTTGCACCTACACTGCCCAGGGGGCCCGCTCCACCTGTGGGGAGCAGAAACATCCCAGCTGCCATCCCATCACCCCCCCGGAGGTCTGCAGCAGCGCCGGTAACCATTACCAGAAACCACAGGTGGCATCACGAGACAAACTGTACACTAAAAAAAACCCTTTTTAAAGAGAGACCCAGAGTACGGGCCCAGGAGCCGACTGCCGTGACCTCCTAAACAAGGTAGAAGGCCCGGGTACCGAGTCCCCTATATTCCCCCTGGGTGACACACCTGTATTTCATGTTAGAGTCACAAAGGAAGTTAAGGAGGACTTACGAGTTTGGTTGGAGTTTTTAGAGTCATTTAATGGCCAGGCTTTGTGGCGTCAGCCTTTTATTGCAGAAGAGGATGTACAATTTGCAAATTTATTAAAAAAGAAAAACTGAAATATCACATGGTCATAAGTATTCAGACCCTTTGCTCAGTATTGAGTAGAAACCCCCTTTTGAGCTAGTACAGCCATGAGTCTTCTTGGGAATGATGCAACAAGTTTTTCACACCTGGATTTGGGGATCCTCTGCCATTCTTCCTTGCAGATCCTCTCCAGTTCCGTCAGGTTGGATGGTGAACGTTGGTGGACAGCCATTTTTAGGTCTTTCCAGAGATGCTCAATTGGGTTTAGGTCAGGGCTCTGTCTGGGCAAGACAAGAATGGTCACAGAGTTGTTCTGATGCCACTCCTTTGTTATTTTAGCTGTGTGCTTGGGGTCATTGTCTTGTTAGAAGGTGAACCTTCGGCCAAGTCTGAGGTCCAGAGCACTCTGGAAGAGGTTTTCATCCAGGATATCTCTGTACTTGGCCACATTCATGTTTCCTTTAATTGCAACCAGTTGCCCTGTCCCTGCAACTGAAAAACACCCCCATAGCATGATGCTTCCACCACCATGTTTCACTGTTGGGATTGTATTGGGCAGGTGATGAGCAGTGCCTGGATTTCTCCACACATACCGCTTAGAATTATCACCCAAAAGTTCTATCTTCGTCTCATCAGACCAGAGAATCTTATTTCTCACAGCCTGGGAGTTCTTCATGTGTTTTTGAGCAAACTCTATGCGGGCTTTCATATGTCTTGCACTGAGGAGAGGCTTCTGTCGGGCCACTGTGCCATATAAACCCGACTGGTGGAGGGCTGCAGTGATAGTTGACTTTGTGGAACTTTCTCCCATCTCCCTACTGCATCTCTGGAGCTCAGCCACAGTGATCTTGGGGTTCTTCTTTACCTCTCTCACAAAGGCTCTTCTCCCACGATTGCTCAGTTTGGCGGGACGGCCAGGTCTAGGAAGACTTCTGGTGGTCCCAAACTTCTTCCATTGAAGGATTATGGAGGCCACTGTGCTCTTCAGAACCTTGAGTAATGCAGAAATTCTTTTGTAACCTTGGCCAGATCTGTGCCTCGCCACAAGTCTTTCTCTGAGGTCCTTGGGCAGTTCCTTTGAGCTCATGATTCTCATTAGGTCTGACATGCACTGTGAGCTGTGAGGTCTTATATAGACAGGTGTGTGCCTTTCCAAATCAAGTCCTATCAGTTTAATTAAACACAGCTGGACTCCAATGAAGGAGCAGAACCATCTCAAGGAGGATCACAAGGAAATGGACAGCACGTGACTTAAATATGAGTGTCTGAGCAAAGTGTCTGAATACTTATGACCATGTGATATTTCAGTTTTTCTTTGTTCATACATTTGTAAAAATTTCTACATTTCTGTGTTTTTTTCAGACAAGATGGGGTGCAGAGTGTACTTTAATGAGAAAAAAAAAGATCTTTTTAGAATTTACCAAATGGCTGCAATGAAACAAAGAGTGAAAAATTTAAAGGGGTGTGAATACTTCCCGTACCCACTGTATTCTTTTCTCATCAGCAGTATATGGACACTGAGGTGGGACGGGGAGGAAGGGTAGGTAATGTTTCGGGTTTAATTGTACTGTACTTTTGAAAATGTTTAATAAATTATCTGATTCTAAAAAAAAAGGCTACGTCTGGCACATTCCTTCATATATTTACAAGGCATATGTGCTTAACATAAAGCCCCACAATATACCACACAGTTCTCTGTGATATACAGTTGAAAAGGATATGGAGGATTTACACAATTTCTTTCATTATTTTATTTTGAAAGGCTGCAGGAAAATTGGGAAAAAATATTTCAATTAAGCTAAAATATATTTAAAATCATGTAAACCTTTCTGTAAGAAATAATCTGTATGGCTACAGATTTTTTTTGGCCATTAGATTTTTTTTTTTACTATGAGCCTAAGAACTAACAGGCAGGTAATTTGCTAACTACCTGCCTGTGCTGCCCAGTGCAGATCTCTGCCGGCACAGAACGCTCCTGCTGGCAATTCTGCAGCTTCACATCAACAGAGCAGCAGCTTCTCTTCCGCTCTGCGCTGTTGACAGGGCGGGACAGCCAATGTCATGCTGACTGACAGATGGCTCCCCGTTGCGCAACTGTGGAGAGTCAGCTGTCAATCAGCATGACGCCAGCAGTCACACCCCAGCAACAGAGCAGCACGGAAGAGGAAGAGCTGCTCTGTTGACGTGAAGCAGCAGAATCGCTGGCAGGGATCTGCGCTGTGCAGAACTGACAGGTAGTTAGCAACCACCTGGCTGTAAGTTCTTAGACATCATCTTTTTCATTAGCCCACAGCTCCTCAGCCTCCCAGCTAACTATATCCGGAGGGTGGTGGAGGTGGCATGGAGCTTCTAATGATTGATGGTTCGGACAGGTGTCATAGTGGCGCCACAGGCTCAAATTGTGAGTTTTCTGATGTTGCAAGCAGAGGCAGCTTTATCTCTGCAGCATAGGAGAAGCACAGAGGTACTAAATCTGGCCAGATCCAGCAATCTGGGCAGCTCCAGAGCAGTGCTTGCAAGACATTAAGCATAGAGCATACAAGAGCACACTCCTTGCCTTGGAAACCGGCCACATCTGAGACTGCAGAGGTAGTTGGTAACCTAGGCATCGAGCACTAAGACATAACATTAAAAATCCCTCTGTTTTCAGGAGTGCAGAGTATTTATAATAAAAAGATAAATTGCAAAGTTGCTTCTTTATAGAAGCACTTTAGAATTTTACCCATTTAATAAAAGAAGACAATCTCTTTAATGTTTTTATGAACCGGACATCTCTTAAAATGTGAAAAACCTAAAAGAAGCAAAATGAACATAAACCCTGCTGTAAATAAATAGAAAGCAAGTGCAATTAAAATAAATAAAACCCTATTTTTTATTTATTTACAGCAGGGTTTATGTTCATTTTGCTTCTTGTAGGTTTTTCTGATTCATGGCCATTGTGAAATATGCATTTATGTGCTGCATGTATACCAACTTAAACCAAGCTCAAATTTAGTGTTTTATCTCTTAAAATGTGCAGTTTAAGTTAAACCACCATAATATAAAAATATCTATACGTCTGATTCATTTACGAACAGATACCATCAGTTACTGATTGGTTTTCACGTAAAAAATATATCTATTTATATCTCCACGGTGCTGCATCATCCTACATCTCTTCCCTCATTTCTGTTTACGACCCTTCCTGTTCTCTCAGTTCTGCAAATTTTCTCAGACCAATATCCTCAATAATCATAACCTCCCACTTCTGTCTCCAAGACTTTTCTGAAGCTGCACCATCTCTCTGGAATGCACTACCCCAGAGAATCAGGTTAATTCCCAGTGACCACAGTTTTAACTGTGCCCTAAAAACTAGTGTTGAGCGAGCACTAAAATGCTCGGGTGCTCGAAGCTCTGGCCGAGCTCGCCGTGATACTCGGGTGCTCGGCCCGAGCAACGAGCCCAATGTTAGTCTATGGGAGACTCGAGCATTTTTGCGGCGGCTCACCCGGAAGTCTTTTAAAAGCCTAACAAGTGCCCAAAACGATAGTGACAGTGCTCAAATGACATGGGGACAGCATGGGGATCGCCCCAGGAAGCATTTCTGACCCCCAGGTCACTGCTGTCAACAACGTGGTCAGAGGTATTAAGCCACTTTTACAGGCTCAAAATAAAACGTTCAAAAACGAAAGTGAAAGTGCTTTCCTGTGAAATATGTTAAGGATAGTGTTGAGCGATACCTTCCGATATCAGGAAATATCGTATCGGATTGGATCGGACCGATACCCAAAAAGTATCGGATATCGCCGATTCCAATACAGGAAACCAATGCAAGTCAATGAGACACAAATATCGGAATGAAAATAAACCCTTTCTTTCCTTGTAGGTTAATTCTACATGAAGTAAAACAACTAAGAATAATGTAGAATGTATTACGCGAAAAGCCGGCAATTCATCAGCGCATACACCGGTACCCGACAATTTACAACAGAAAGAACAGAGCTTCACACATAGATTAGATAGATAGAAACATGTCAGTCACATAGATATGAAGTACAGTGACAGTGTTGATTACTGTACTTGTCATTTAGTGTTAAAATAAAGGATTTATTTAAAAAAAAATTGGCGTGGGGTTCCCCTTAATTTTAGTCTCTAGCGGAGGTTACGCAGACGGCTGGGGCAGATGTTTGAAGCCTGGGAAGGGGGTAATACCCACGGAGCTTCCCAGGCTACTAATATCAGCCCCCAGCTGAATACCTAGCCTTTACTAGCTATTAAAATGGGGGACCCCCTCAAAAAAATGACGTGGGGTCCCCCTTAATTTAATAGCTAGCAAAGGCTAGGCAGACAGCTGGGGGCTGATATTAATAGCCCCGGAAGGGTGCCATGAATATTGGCCCCCTCCCAGGCTAGAAACACCAGCCGTTAGCTGCCCCAGAAATGGCGCATCCATAGGATGCACCAATTCTGGCACTTAGCCTCGCTCTTCCCACTGCCCTGTAGCGGTGGCAGTGGGGTAATAGGGTTGGGGTTGATGTCAGCTTATAATGCCAGCTGACATCAAGCCCAGGTTAGTAATGGAGAGGCGTCTATAAGACACCCCCATTACTAACCCCATAGTCAAAGTTAAAAAAAAAACCACAAACACCCAGAATAAAGTCCTTTAATTGAAATAAACACACAATCTCCTGCAATAAAAGAAAAATAATAAAGCAACCTCATCCTTACCTTTCCATGGTTCCCAGGACAGCTCCAGCTCTGCTACATCGAGATGACAGGCTGGACCGCAGCAGAACGCTGCCATCCAGCAGACACTGAGAAGCGCAGGCTTGCTTGCGCTCCTCAGTGTCTCTCTGTGACGGCATAAAGATGAGCCGAGGTCATGTCCAATTAACTCGGCTCACCTCATGCACGTCACTGACAGCGTGGGAAAATTCTCCTACACTCAGCGCTTCAGCGTGAGAATTTTCCCACGCTGTCAGTGACGTGCATGAGGTGAGCTGAGTTCATTGGACATGACCTCGGCTCATCTTTATGCCGTCACAGAGAGACACTGAGGAGCGCAAGCAAGCCTGCGCTTCTCAGTGTCTGCAGGATGACAGGCTGGATGGCAGCGTTCTACTGCGGTCCAGCCTGTCATCTCGATGTAGCAGAGCTGAAGCTGTCGTGGGAACCATGGAAAGGTAAGGATGAGGTTGCTTTATTATTTTTCTTTTATTGCAGGAGATCGTTGGCTTCAGCTGGAATGGGCGTGATGGTAAGTAGAGTTTAATTTAGAACAATAAATAATTGTGTGTTTATTTCAATTAAAGGACTTTTTTCTGGGTGTTGTGTTTTTTTTAAATACTTTACTAGAAATTCATGGTGGTCATGTCTAATATTGGCGTGACCCCATGAATTTCGGGCTTAGGGCCAGCTGATAATGCCAAGCTGGCCTTAACCCCTTTATTACCCAGTGAGCCACCGCACCAGGGCCCTGGATGAGTTGGGTACAGCGCCAGAAGATGGCGCTTCTATGAACGCGCCATTTTCCGGGGTGGCTGCGGACTGCAATTTGCAGCGGGGGGGCCCAGAAAGCTTGGGCCTCCCTGCGCTGCGGATTCCAGCCCCCAGCTGCCTAGTTGTACCTGGCTGGACACAAAAATAGGGCGAAGCCCCACGTATTTTTTTTTTTTTAATTATTTCATGAAATAATTAAGAAAAAAAAGGGCTTCCCTATATTGTTGTGTCCGGCCAGGTACAAATAAGCAGCTGGTGGTTGGGGGCAGCCCGTTCCTGCCTGCTGTACCTGGCTGGACACAAATATAGGGCGAAGCCCCACATCAATTTTTTTTTAATTATTTCATGAATTTCCTGAAATAATTAAAAAAAAAAATACGTGGGGCTTCTCCCTATTTGTGTGTCCAGCCAGGTACAACTAGGCAGATGGGGGCTGGAATCCGCAGCGCAGGGAGGCCCAAGCTTTCTGGGCCCCACCCGCTGCAAATTGCAGTCCGCAGCCACCCCGGAAAATGGCGCGTTCATAGAAGCTGGATGCTGTACCTGGCTGGCATACAAAAATATGGCAAAGCCCACGTCAAAATTTTTGGGAAAAATTAATTAAAAAATAAATAATAATTTAGGGACTGCATCTTTATTTACTCCTCAAATGTCATTTAGTGTTAAAATAAAGGATTTATTTAAAAAAAAATTGGCGTGGGATCCCCCATAATTTTAGGCTCTAGCGGAGGTTAAGCAGACGGCTGGGGCAGATGTTTGAAGCCTGGGAAGTGGGTAATACCCACGGAGCTTCCCAGACTACTAATATCAGCCCCCAGCTGAATACCTAGCCTTTACTAGCTATTAAAATGGGGGACCCCCCCAAAAAAATGACGTGGGGTACCCCCTATTTAATAGCTAGCAAAGGCTAGGCAGATAGCTGGGGGCTGATATTAATAGCCCAGGAAGGGTGCCATGAATATTGGCCCCCTCCCAGGCTAGAAACACCAGCCGTCAGCCGCCCCAGAAATGGCGCATCCATAGGATGCGCCAACTCTGGCACTTAGCCTCACTCTTCCACACTGCCCTGGTGCGGTGGCAGGGGGTAATAGGGTTGGGGTTCATGTCAGCGCCAGCTGCCATGAAGCCCAGGTTAGTAATGATGGGCGTCTATAAGACACCCCCATTACTAACCTACAAAGTGTTAAAAAGAAAAAACACACACTACACCCAAAAAAAAATAATTTATTTGAAATAAAACACACCATTTTATTTAATTCATAGTTTAATAAAAAAAATAATAGTTACCTGTCCACGTTCCTGCGCTGATCTCCCATGCACAGCTGTCACATCTGGAGATGGTGACAGCTGTGCATGGCTGCTGTAAGCTCACTTTGCCGGGAACACGTCCGCTGCCGGCAGCGGGAGCCACTGACTGAGGTCACCGGAGTGCATTCAGGCAGCGCAGTTCCGGAGACCTCCTTTACGGAACTGCTGTACCGTGGGAATTTCTCACGATACAGCAGGGCCGTAAAGGAGCTAACCGGGCAGCGCTGCCTGAACTCCGGCGAACCCGCTTATGCTGTCATTCTAGCGGGGCAGCGGTTCAGAGCGGTCACATTCTATGTGGCTGCTCTAAACTGGAGATCATCGTGGGACACTCGTGGACTACTACGGAGGGGTAAGGATAAGGTTGTGGTTTATTATTTTATATTTTATTACAGGAGATCGATGGCTTCGGGGAATTAGGTGTCTAGGTGAGTATAGGCGTAGTTTTTTATTTTTTACTTTATTTTAGGTGGCGATCGGCGGGGACAGGTAATGTATGAACTAATTTATTGTAGGTAACCACTGGCCACCAATGACATGTATTTAAAATTTATTGGGGACACAGTAGGGCAATTTATATAGCAGGATCAGGCTGATGGGAACTACTGCTCCCATCAAGCTGATCCTGCTGGCACAAGTGGACGGGGGACAGACATAGGCCGATGGGAGTAGTAGTGTCACATCGGCCTATGTCTGCCTGCACGCACACACCCGCACAGACACCGCACACACTCGCAGACATCGCACAGACACCGCACACACTCGCAGACATCGCACAGACACCGCACACACCCGCAGACATCGCACAGACGCCACACACTCGCAGACATCGCACAGACGCCACACACACTCGCAGACATCGCACAGATGCCGCGCACACCAGCACACATCGCACAGACACCGCACACACCCGCAGACATCGCAGACACACGCACAGACACCCACACACACCAATCATGACGGGCTGATCGTCTGGGAGGTGACGCTGTGCGGCCAGCCAATCACTGTAATGCCCACAAACAACATGGCTGCGGCATTACAGTGACTGGCTGGCAATCCCTGCATGTTCATTGGCTCTGTAAAGAGCACCAAACATGCAGGGCGGAGACCCGAGCTCCCGCCCGAGTAACCCGGAAATGCTCGGTGCTCGCCGAACATCCCGAGTAGCGTGATGCTCGAGCGAGTACCGAGCAGTGTCGAGCATGTTCGCTCAACACTACTAAAAACACATTTTTAGGCTGGCTGAACATGTTGATTAACCCAACTATTCTCCCTTTTTATTGTTCTAATCCTGGTCTCTTGAACAGTTTTCTCAAAACACAATGCACTCAATGGCACGTCTTATCTGCTCATACACAGGTACTGGCTGGTGACCGGCTCACGCAGCTTTTCATATGTGGTCCTATTCATTATAAAAGATGGATGGATCATACAAAACAAGTACTTTTTACTTCGGGTTCCTCCATTTCCTCATATTGCAAACAAGGCCATCACTTCCGCTTGGCAGGTAATTAATTTGCTATTCTGTGACTTTGTCCTTATGATAAAGTGCTGCAGAATATGCTGGCTCTATATAGAATAAAGATAATTATTCATCATTATTAGAGAACTTATGAACCTTTCTTCTCTGTAGTCAGGTCTCAATCTATTATACAATTTCATTCTTGGTGGAAGATGTATGGACCCATTGGATCAGTGTGAGATCACCACAATACAAGTGATTGTCACAGTCGGCCATTACCATGGAAGCTGTGTAGTATATGTTATATCGGTCTGCTGAAAATATAATGCACTCGAGAGGTTATACTTCCAGATCAGTCTCCACATACTGGAAATGGGCCCCATCACAGAGCACAAACTGGGGATTCTTCCGCTTCCATACACTAAAGGAGTCGACTTGTCCTGGCCAACTGGGCAACCGGATCCTCTTCACACAGCAGAAACCCTCAGCCAGGGAAAGCTGGAAGGCACGTGAGGTGGACTGACCCCAGGGGCTGGATGACAAGGTTTCTCCAAGAAGCTCTCCCACGTGAGAAAGTGTGTGACCCCTGAAGAAAGCCAGGCGATCCAGAGAAAAGAGGGAAGACTCTATGAAAGAGCACATGCTGTAAGATGGCATCAGTATACAGGTCACAACATGTAACATGGTAGAAAGCTTAAAAGAAAAAAAGATATAGAGCGGTGCTCCCATAGAATAGTCATTTTGTGAATCAAAATGCAGCACATGGATCGCGGCCTCTCCTACGCTTGCCCGCCCTGCACGGACCCAGCATTTTTCGGCCCCTTCTCCTCTAGCTGGCGGCCTGAGGCCCCGGAGGTGAAAGACACCCACGCTCCTCTGTGGGGGTTGGGGGGATTCGCCGCAGCTTCGCTATCCAGCTAGACGGGTGCCGGTACTGACGCACACCAAGGCTTAAGCGGCCCGTGGGCAAACTGCTCCTGATGGGTCCCCCTCTCCTGGGTAATGCAGCTACATGGCAGGGAAACCCGCTACCCAAAATAGCTCCCCTCCGGTTACATTAACAGCCCAGCGGGGCTCCTAGCTGCACTCCCTCAACAGTCTCCTGCCCTCAGTTACCATGTAATAAGAAACTGCATATAGGTGACTCCCAGCAGCCTTCAATTGGATTTCCTCAGTCTTAATGATACAGGGGTTTATCAATTCTTCAATGTACCTAAGGTTACCCCTCATATACTTTACCCTGGCTAAGCACAGCTTGGAATCCTTAGGGTTAATCCTATACTTGTGGAAATATATTGTAAGCCACTGCTGACATCTAGTGGCCACTCACTATAATCACACCTTCAGTCACAAAAGTTACTACTTACAACCCACCTCATTAACTGGCTATATCCTTCAATCTGAAACCAAGCCTGCCCAATAACCCTAACAGGTCGAGGCCCAGGACCTCCATGATGACTTAACCCTCTCTCCTCTCCATCCTATAAAAAGCTCAACGCGCAATATGCTTTCCCTTTGATTCATTCAACCAGTGCTGGGCTATAGTTACCAGATTATCCAACAATTCATAACTGACCTAATGCCAAAATCCTAACCTCAGGTATCAGCCTCCAGCAGATCTCGGCGACAATATGTTTTCCTGGCCACACTTGAAATTTTAGTCATCCGGCTCCTCTCTATCAGATAGGGTTGACTCAGAGACTATTCCAGTGTCCACAACCAGGATTCTGTGTACTCCTACCTCGAACCATGCTACCCTACTATCACAGTTCCAGTCTATACTACACTCGGAGCTGTCCAAATTGTCGGATAAACTAAGGAACTTTCCAAAGAAATTAGAGAACTAGGATCCAGAACCTCCGATCGAGGACTCTACCACTCATTACCCACGAAAAAGAGATGGAGATGCTCCACAAAGAAATCTACTCCCTCAACAATAAACTGGAAGATTTTGAAAATTGCACTCGCAGAAGTAATATCCGCATCAGAGGCCTGTCCGAGACAATTCAATCTATTGCCACAGCCCTATTTCAAGAACTTCTATTTGGAAACCCCAATGAACGTCTAGAGATGGGCCGCATTCATAGAGCTCTGAGTAAACGCAAACCTGACGGCCCACTCCGTGACATTATTCTCAAACTTCACTTCTACAAAACAAAACAACAACTATTTATAGCAGCACGGAACTTCTCATCCCTGAAATTCGATAAGTCTACGGACCCTCAACCCCCAGCTCTCTCACCAACCCCGCTTTCAGCAGATTTGGTCTCTCAAACACCTTTCCCACCACCAGTGGGCAGACCTATGGAGAGAGATGAACCCTTCGGTCAAGACTGCACTTATTTCTCTACACGTCACTTAGTCTACACCAGAATAGATCATATATTCGTTCACCCCGTGTTCATACCCAACATAAACATTTCTGTTCTTTCCACTCCTTGGTCGGATCATTCCCCAATCCAGCCAACGTGCTCCTCTCTACATCCTTGCTCATTCAACTGGACTCTGAATGACTCCTTCCCCTCTTATCCTGAAAGGTCCCAAAGATTGAGTGACCACCTTGATGATTACTTCTCTTTGAACCAGCAGCCTCTTCACCAATTTCCCTTTGGGAAGTTCATAAAGCAGAGAAGAGAGGCTTCTGCACTCAAGACGCTGCTCACAAGAAAAAGACTTACTAGAACAGCTGATCTTGAGAATAAGCGGTCAATATTAAGATTGTCAGCTGAAGAGCTCACCCTCCCCCTCTATATATCAAGACCTTACACATGCGTGCTCTGAACTCAATCTTTGTCTCTCCAAAGACACAGGTCAGGCCCTGCGTTGGTCCCAACAGGGCTTCTACTCCCTTAATAATAAAAGAAGCTCTAACCTTCCCCTATGCCTCAATGCCTCCCTGTAAGACGTACCCCAATGAGACTACGTACGACACAGGCCTTACGTCCAACCCACAACAGATAACTCGCTGTTCCAGCAGCAGCTTGAGCAGCAATACAACGACCCTTCCCCAGACACCACACAAAAATAGAAGCTTTCCTTAAAGGGGTAATCCCATCGCCAAGATCCTATCCCAATATGTAGTAGGTGAAAAAATAATATTAGCAAATACCTCCAATTAGAAATGTAGTATAGTTTTTCTGATTCGCTATGTTGCTTTCCTCATGTACAGGCATTGCAGGACCTTAGGTATCCATGGTTACAACCACTAGAAAACTAGTTGTCACTATATTAGTGGTCATAACCACGGACACCTAAGGTCCTGCAATGCCCTTCAATGAGGAAAGCGACATAGCGAATCAGAAAAACTATACTACATTTCTAATTGCAATATTTGCTAATATCATTACACCTACTACATATTGGGATAGGATCTTGGAGATGGGAATATCCCTTTAACTCTATTTCGCTCCCAGTCCTCAATTCCAATATGATTGATCTCCTAAATCAGGCCATCATCTCTTCTGAAATATAAACCGCTATCCACTAACTAAAACTTAATAAAAGCCAGGCCCAGATGTCTTCTCAGCTCTTTACTATAAGAAGTCTCCTCTTATTCCCTATTTCACTATTTTATCTCCCTGAGGTCCAGACAAAAGCCAAGGGCAGCCCCTCTTACAGCAGCTATATTTATGATACCCAAACCAAACTCGGACCACTCATTGTGGTCGAACTATAGACCGATATCCCTGATTAATATAGATCTCAATCTTTTAGCTAAAATCTTGGCTAAAATATATACCGTATTTGCCGGAGTATAAGACGACTGGGTGTATAAGACGACCCCCAACTTTTCCATTTAAAATATAGAGTTTGGGATATACTCGCCGTATAAGACTACCCCTCTTCTAACGCAAATACGGTGAAAATTTAAAAAAAATCAGATTTGATTTCAATATGGTAATTTTAAAGTGATGAACCTTACCGGCGATTGGCTGGTTGTTATATACAAATCCTGCTTGGATTGGTCAGCTCTCCCTGCCTGCCCAGCCCTCCCTGTCTCCAAGACTATCAGAGCGGTAGCGCATCCCTCTGGCCCTTGTATCATTACTGGTACCTCCTTCTCTGCCTCTCTGATCTCGCTCCTGAGGCCGTGTTTTT
The DNA here is from genome assembly GCF_046119375.1 of Phyllobates terribilis. Classification (NCBI taxonomy): domain Eukaryota; kingdom Metazoa; phylum Chordata; class Amphibia; order Anura; family Dendrobatidae; genus Phyllobates; species Phyllobates terribilis. Next base: position 858,714,510 of record NW_027362762.1, read on the forward strand.
GGACTATAAGACGAACCGGACCATAAGACTCACCTAGGTTTTAGAGGAGGAAAATAGAAAAAAAATGTAAGCAAAAAATGTGTTCACGATGCACTTTTAAGGGGGAGGGGGTCTTCTGCTGACACTAGTATAGGGGTAATGTCCCCCAATTCTGACAATATCCCCCATCCTGGTATATATGCACCCCCCCTTCTTTTTATATGTGGCATCCCTCCATGCTGATATGCATGGCACCCCTCATCCCTGTCCTGGTATGCAAGGCACCCCTCATCCCTGTCCTGGTATGCAAGGCACCCCTCATCCCTGTTCTGGTATGCATGGCACCCCTCATCCCTGTCCTGGTATGCATAGCACCCCTCATTCCTGTCCTGGTGTGCATGGCACCCCTAATCCCTGTCCTGGTTTGCATGGCACCCCTCATCCCTGTCCTGGTATGCATAGCACCCCTCATTCCTGTCCTGGTGTGCATGGCACCCCTAATCCCTGTCCTGGTTTGCAAGGCACCCCTCATCCCTGTCCTGGTATGCATGGCACCCCTCATACCTGTCCTGGTATGCATGGCACCCCTCATCCCTGTCCTGGTATGCATAGCACCCCTCATTCCTGTCCTGGTGTGCATGGCACCCCTAATCCCTGTCCTGGTTTGCAAGGCACCCCTCATCCCTGTTCTGGTATGCAAGGCACCCCTCATCCCTGTCCTGGTATGCAAGGCACCCCTCATCCCTGTCCTGGTATGCAAGGCACCCCTCATCCCTGTCCTGGTATGCAAGGCACCCCTCATCCCTGTCTTGGTATGCATGGCACCCCCTCATCCCTGTCCTGATATGCATGGCACTCCCTCATCCCTGACCTGGTATGCATGGCACCCCTCATCCCTGTCCTGGTATGCATGGCACCCCTCATCCCTGTCCTGGTATGCATAGCACCCCTCATTCCTGTCCTGGTGTGCATGGCACCCCTAATCCCTGTCCTGGTTTGCAAGGCACCCCTCATCCCTGTCCTGGTATGCATAGCACCCCTCATTCCTGTCCTGGTGTGCATGGCACCCCTAATCCCTGTCCTGGTTTGCAAGGCACCCCTCATCCCTGTCCTGGTATGCAAGGCACCCCTCATCCCTGTCCTGGTATGCAAGGCACCCCTCATCCCTGTCCTGGTATGCAAGGCACCCCTCATCCCTGTCCTGGTATGCAAGGCACCCCTCATCCCTGTCCTGGTATGCAAGGCACCCCTCATCCCTGTCTTGGTATGCATGGCACCCCCTCATCCCTGTCCTGATATGCATGGCACTCCCTCATCCCTGACCTGGTATGTATGGCACCCCTCATCCCCGTCCTGGTATGCATGGCACCCCTCATCCCCGTCCTGGTATGCATGGCACCCCTAATCTCTGTCCTGGTTTGCATGGCACCTCTCATCCCTGTCCGGGTATGCATAGCACCCCTCATCCCTGTCCTGGTATGCATGGCACCCCTCATGCCTGTACTGGTATGCAAGGCACCCCTCATGCCCATCATGCTGCACATGCCCGCGCTGATCTCTGCATGTGAGCCGCGCATGACATCACTGCCATGCGCGGTTCACAAGGAGAGCTCAGCAGCCGGAAGTCACTGCTCCCAACGCCGGGTCTGTCTGCACGGGGAGCAGAGACTTCACTCACCTTCACAGCCGGCACACAGCAGAGCCGCGCTGCGGCTCCTGCTGCTGCCGGCTATCTCCTGCGCCCGCTCATTAAAGGGCATGAATATTCAACCTCTCTCCACGCCCATTTAACAGCGGTCATAGGTGATTCCGGCAGCAGCAGGAGCCGCAGCGTGGCTACACTCTGTACCGCTATTAAGGAGCATGAATATTCACTGCTCCCCACGCCCCATTAGCAGCGGGGACAGTGTAGACTGCAACGGGCGACTGCTGACTCCTGTGCCCCGCTCCTCCACCGCTACCGCTCCCCCCACACCCAACACATCATATATATATACCCCCTCCTCCCCCAACATTCGGAGTATAAGGGTATATGCCCTATAAGATGACACCTGGCGTATAAGAAGACTCCTGACTCTTGAGATTTTCAGGGGTTAAAAAGTCGTCTTATACGCCGGCAAATACGGTATATAAATTCTTACCATCTACATCAGGCCAGGCAAGAAACAAGGCTCTGTCTGGATAGTTCTCCAAGAGTTCAGGGCCTCCAGTCTACAAATAACAGATGTATATTCAGAATCTCCACCTGATACCAGTGTAATAAATGCTATAAATGTAGAAGGTTTATTCAATTTTTGCTTTGGCAATACTTTGCTTTTGTTATAGTTGGCGGTTTGTTTTTTCTTAAAGTGGCAGTACAAGAAAATTTCAGACATCCGGTTTTCACATGTGTGTTCTGTGTTTTTCATGGATAAAACATGTAAACATATAGAACATGTGCCCGTTATAGACTATGGGACTGTTCACATGCCGTGTTATTTTACAGACCGTGTGTTTTTACCAGTCTATGCACTTTGTGTGCCGTCCATGATTAACATGGTCATGCATAGGAGAAGCTTTGTCATTTATTTTTCCATACATGAAAATAACTGATGGTAAAATCTGACATACTGATCAAACACTGATGACACTCAAATCATTTTTTTAGGAGGTAGGTGAATAATCATAGACATCTAAATCAGGCCAAAAACAGTGTTACAAAAATAAAAGTTAAATCAATGAGAAAAGCTGGCAAAAAAATAGATTATAAACATTTAATTTAGTGCAAATTTACAGAGCACACATTGCTTTGAAAAGACATGTGTAACACTCTGAGGTCCCCAAGGACTGTATCCAGTTCCTATCAAGCTCTTTAACGCAAACACAGTTTAAGACCTCATTCACATGTCTGTGTTTAAACATATACATGAAATAATGGTACTGGTCTCATCAGTGTTTTGGTACAGTGTGTCATCGGTGTACACTCCGTGTCTGTTTTTACCATTAGTGTCTCATTAGTGGTTTTCATGGATGGATAAGTTACAAAGGTTCTTCTATCCCTAGCAATACTAAATATGGACAACACACCAATGGCACTTGGATGCCATCCGAGTGCTGTACGTGTTTTTCACTGACCCATAGACTTGTATAGGCACTTTTAATCTGTGATACTGGAAAAAAACCCAGATGTGGCTCTGTGAGGTTTTCAGAGACATGGTCCGTGAAAAAACATGGACACGTGAGCAGCCCCATAAATTATAATGGGTACGTGTTCTATGTGAGAAAAAAATTGAATGAACACGTGAGTGTTACACAGAAGTATGAATGAGGTCTTAATAATATCAAAGTCACCTGAACATATAGGACTATGGGTATTTGATGGTAACTGTTCTTCACTGCTGTTCTTAACACACTCATCTATATCAGTGTTTTGTCTTTTTCACCCCATTTCTAATATTAAAGCTGTAACGTTATCTCACTAAACAGATTCACCCCATAATGGTTATGCTACATTCCCTGCCTCAGCTTTTACACAGGCTATGATAGGCTGTGCTATTCTATGTGATGGTTACATGGCATTATTGGGATGCTCGTAATTACAGCTCACCAAATCGCAAATTGTTCAAATTCGCTGAGTCCAGCAAATTGAAAGGGAACCTGTCACGTCATTTCAAGTATCTACACTGTCCCCAGTGCGGTGTTAGTGATGGAATGGGCATCACTAACACATTATTTTCATTAAAAACAGGGCTGTAATGATGTTCAAAAAGCACTTTATATTCTTATATCGTACCTGCTCATTTAGTCACAGGGGTGTGCTTCATTTTGTGTTCAGTCACAGGAGTCACCGGCACTCAATTTGATTGATTTCCCTGGTTGCGCCAACGGCAGTAGAATCCCGCGCTTGCGCAGTGTGTAGCCGGCCGCGCTTGCAGCGTCGATCGTGCAACTGCCCGCTTGACACTGCGCAAGTGCAGCTCCAAGCGCCACACTGAGCACAAAATGAAGCACACCCCTATGATCAAACGAGCAGGTACGATATAACTAAATAAAGTGCTTTTTGCACATGATTAGACAGCTGTTTTTAATGAAAATAACGTGTTAGTGATGTACATTACATCACTAACAATGCACTGGGGACAGTTTAGATGCTTGAAATGACGTGACAGGTTCCCTTTACCAACATTTGAAACAAATTCAATTAGCTCATCTCTAATATACATGATATTATGCTTCATTTACGCCGCACTGCTCTTACCATGACCGCTGTGTAACGCATCTCTAGGGAAAAATGGTGTTCTGATCAAAAGCCACGACATCCAGCCCAGGACACTGCAGTAAGAATTCCCAGTATCCAGTGCCCTGGACAAACAGCCGACAAAGGAGGAATAAGCAAAGCGCTGCAAGGAGTGCGGTCAACGCTCATCACACATGTAAAGGTGTTCACCAGCAGGTCGGGAGGGCTCTTTATTCTCTCACTGTAGGGGAATATTTGGTGTAAATCATTATTCCACCACTAGCAGACACTTACCTTATGAAGGCAGATTAGGACAAGTGTTATATATGTAAGCCTGTATTACAGATGCAAGTCCCAGCCCGACCACGGGATCTATGAAGCTGCCAGTTTGGGACCTTGGAGCTGCGGTTTGGCCAGAACTTGTATCTGTAAGAAGCCTCATACACAATAGACGGCAGTCAGCCGAACAATGATTTGGCCAATTGTGAACTTAGGTCAGGTGGCTGGGCACTGCAAACATAAGGCTGGGGCCGCAAGGAAAGTTGTGTCAGGGAACCAAAAATATTTACCGTATTTTTCGGACTATAAGACGCACTTTTTTCCGCCGAAATTTTGGAGGAAAATGGGGGGGTGCATCTTATAGTCCGAATGTTGGGGCGGGGTGTATATTTATGTGTGGTGTGGGGGGAGCAGTATCGGTGGAGGAGCGGGGCACAGGAGGCAGCAGCCGCCCACTGTCCCCGCTGCTAAAGAAAATGAATATTCACTGCCCATAGGGCGTGGGTAGCACTGAATATTCATGCTCCTTAATAGCGGTATACAGTGTAGCCGCACTGCGGCTGCTGCCAGCTATCTCCTGTGCACGCTGTTAAAAGGCAAGAATATTCAACCTCTCTCCACGCTCATGGGCGTGGGGAGGGAGTGAATATTCATGCCCTTTAATGAGCGGGCACAGGAGATAGACGGCAGCAGCAGCCGCAGCGCGGCTACACTGTGTGCCAGCTATGAAGGAGCATGAAGTCACTGCTTCCCGCGCACAGAGTGCTGGCGTGGGGAGCAGTGACTTCTGGCAGCTGATCTCTCCTTGTGAGCAGCACATGGCAGTGACGTCATGCGCGGCTCACATGGAGAGATCAGTGCAGGCAGACCGGACGCAGCGCTGGAGGAGAGAAGAAAGGTGAGTAGCAGTGTTTATTTATTTTTAATGTGCAGCATGATGGGTATAAGGGGTGCCACGCATACCAGGACAGGGATTAGGGGTGCCACGCATACCAGGACAGGGATTAGGGGTGCCACGCATACCAGGACAGGGATTAGGGGTGCCACGCATACCAGGACAGGGATTAGGGGTGCCACGCATACCAGGACAGGGATTAGGGGTGCCACGCATACCAGGACAGGGATTAGGGGTGCCACGCATACCAGAATGGAGGGATGCCAGGCATACAAGGATGGGGACCACGTATAATGGAAGGGGGGCGGCATATATACCAGGGATATTGTCAGAGTTGGGGGACATTACCCCTATACCAGTGTCAGAGGACCCCCTACCCATTAAAAGTGCATCATGACCACATTTTTTGCTTACATTTTTATTTTTCTCCTCTAAAATCTAGGTGCGTCTTATGGTCCGGTGCGTCTTATAGTCCGAAAAAAATACGGTAATTATATTTTGCTGAAGCACAACTATTTTAAAACTGTGATTTTACTGTAAAAAAAAACAAAAAAAAAAACTCAGCCAAATCTAAGTTGCATGTTATGTGCAATCAACTCTATTGTAAATCACATTTGCAACCGCGTGTAATTGTCAGTCGTAGTGAGACACCATAGGAAATCAGATACAATTTAATGCAACAAGTGCAATCCTGATATTGCTGTGGAGCGTAAGGCCAGGATTACACAGCGACATGTCACAGACATTGAGATCGCTGGGTCACATTGCAACATCGCACTTAATCAACTATGGTGTCGGAATGAGACATAAAGCTGAAAAAGAGCTGAAATGATGGATCAGGGCCTATGGCCATGGAGACATCAAACTGACACATTGCAGCACAGGCTGTAATGATTTCCTATGGTGTAATGTTGCGATCTGTCTACAACTTAGCTGTTTTTACTTCCAGCAAAATCACAGCTCTAAAATAATGGCAGACAAGTGATGTTCGGATGTTGTTGACGCACAACTATTCTGAGAATTGCTGGTATGAGACACGTCAAAATGTAAGAAGGCGCAAGGGCAAAAGTGGGTGCGCGGGGGGGGGGGGACGCGGACCATGGTGAGGGGCGGGGGACACAGGCGCGGGGCAGGGGGTGGTGGCGCAGGTCAGGGGGTGGGTGGGGGATGCGCAGGCCAGGAAAGAGGAAACGCGGGAGCAGGGCGCGTGGGGATGTGACGCGGGGCAGAGGGGGGGGGCAATGCGGACGCAGGTTGACGCGGGAGGTGATGTCGGTGCAAGGCAGGGGGGTGTCACAAGGGCAAGGGAGGAGGTGACACGGGCGCTGGGCAGGAGGTGACGTGGGCACAGGGTGATGTGGTCACGGTGCAGAAGCGGGGGGAGACGCGGGCACGGAGCGGGAAAGACGCGGGCGCAGGGCAGAAGCGGGCACGGGGCACGAGGAGACGTGGGGCGGGGGGGACACGCAGGCGCGCGGCAGGAAGGAGGAGACGCGGGCGCAGGGCAGGAAGGGGGAGATGCGGGCGCATGCAAGACGGGGGGGCGTCACGGGGTCGAGGCAGGAGGTGACATGGGCGCTGGGCAGGGGGGGTGACACGGGCGCAGGACAGGCGTTAATGCGGGGCGCAGAGCAGGAGGGGCAACGAGGGCGCAGGGCAGGGGATGATGCGGGCGCTGGGCCAGGTGAGCAAAGCGGGCAGAGAGTGATGTGGGCGCAGGGCAGGCGGTGACGAGGGCAGAGGGTGATGTGGGCGCTGGGCAGGCAGTGATGTGGCCACAGGGTGATGTGGGCGCTGGGCAGGCAGTGATGTGGCCACAGGGTGATGTGGGCGCTGGGCAGGCAGTGATGTGGCCACAGGGTGATGTGGGCGCTGGGCAGGCAGTGATGTGGCCACAGGGTGATGTGGGCGCTGGGCAGGCAGTGATGTGGCCACAGGGTGATGTGGGCGCTGGGCAGGCAGTGATGTGGGCACAGGGTGATGTGGGCGCTGGGCAGGCAGTGATGTGGGCACAGGGTGATGCGGGTGCAGGGCAGGCGGTGATGTGGGCACAGGGTGATGTGGGTGCAGAGCAGGGGGAGATGTGGGCACAGGGCAGGCGGTGATGCGGGCGCAGGGTGATGTGGGTGCAGGGCAGGGGGTGACGAGGGCAGCGGGTGATGTGGGCACAGGGTGATGCGGGCACAGGGTGATGCGGGCACAGGGTGATGCGGGGTGCAGGGCAGGCGGTGATGCGGGCGCAGGGTGATGTGGGTGCAGGGCAGGCGGTGACGAGGGCAGCGGGTGATGTGGGCGCAGGGTGATGCGGGCACAGGGTGATGTGGGTGCAGGGCAGGCGGTGACGAGGGCAGCGGGTGATGTGGGCACAGGGTGATGCGGGCACAGGGTGATGTGGGTGCAGGGCAGGCGGTGAGGAGGGCAGGGGGAGATGTGGGCGCTGGGCAGGGGGTGATGTGGGCACTGGGAAGCGGTGACGAGGGCAGAGGGTGATGTGGGGGCAGGGCAGGGGGTGATGTGGGCACTGGGAAGCGGTGACGAGGGCAGAGGGTGATGCGGGTGCAGGGCAGAGGGTGATGTGGGCGCTGGGCAGGGGATGATGCGGGCACGGGGCACTCACAGCTCCGGCTGACACCAGTGGTAAGTTCAGGGCACACAGCAGCTCCAGCACCTGCGGGCTGGGCACAGAGAAGGAGAAGAGGATCTGCAGGCGCTGGCAGCTGCAGCCGTCCTCCAGGCTCCGGAGCAGGTGCAGCAGCTCCTTCCTGCGGTGCGGGGACGTCTCCGGGTCACAGAACCTGTGCACGTCTGCAGGCAGCTGCTGCATCTTCCACACGTGCAGCTGGTGATCCAGGTTCTGTCCCTTGTGCCTCCTCTGCTCCATCGTGTCCCACTGCAGCTCGGGCGACACTGCCGCAGCCATACCAGAGCCGCCCGCCCTGCGACTGGGAGAGATCGGCGCAAATTCAAAGTGGCGCCTCTCACTGACAGCAGAGGAAGAGGAAGACGAGCGAGAGGCCGGGACAGCAGGCGGCCTGTGCTCCACTGCCACCTGCTGGACGTCGCTGGAACTGCACGGTGGACATTGTGACTCGTCCTTGTATCACAGGGAGCAACAGTGATAGGTCTTACAAGTCAGGAAGGAGTTAATTCCCACCCGTGACTGCACTGCAAAAATGGCTGTGGACCATCTAGGTTTTTTTTTATATATCTGCCTTTTATTAAACCCAACTCTCCAACACTGGCAGTGACTCAAAGTAAAAAAATGGGTCTATCCTCCGCGATTTCAGGGTACAAGCCGCCCAGAAATCAATTCCATAAGTGACGTGTAGTAAACAAGGGGTTAAACTAATGCTATAGAAATGATGTAATAAAATAACGATTGGCTGCATTTTTCATGAATTTGGGAGTGGTAAACGCACCGTGTCTGTGTGCAAACCTGTGTGAACAGACCCTTAGACAGTTTCATCATGTGAGATGCAAGTTGTTCCTTTAAAGGGGATGTTCTCCACTGGGGACAATTTCTTTTCATTTAAATGCATGTATTTGAGGCTAAAAATAATTTTTGCAGTTGAGTTTCATTAAAAATGTTGTACATTTTGACTTTTACAGTCTTTGTGTTTCCCTGGGCACAGTGGCATAGCTACAGGGGGGCAGAGGCAGCCGGGGGCCCACCTGGAGCAATCGTCACACTTAACTGTATCAACCTGCACAGCAATGGTCTCCCGACTCTACCGCTCTCTATCCTGTAGTCCACGGGTCGCTCTAGGCTTGCAGTCTACAGAACAGCAGGTGCATGCACAGAGACGTCAGAGTCCTGGCGTGATCACATCACCATGTCACACCATTGCGCCGAGACACGTTAAGTGATTATATAGCAGTTAATTTATGACTCAATACTTGTAGGGGGCCATAATACTGGCGGGGTCATCCTACTGTGTGGGAGGCTATGGGGACATCATATTATGGGTAGGGGACTATGCAGGTATCATTCTGTGTGTGAGGACATCATACTGTGTGGGGGCCATCAGGGCCACCATCAGGGCATTACTGCCCTTACTGGGGTATGGGGCGCAGTGAGCAGTAGGTGGCCAGTTCCGGGCCCTATCTGTTCACCGGGCCTCAGTGGCACAATCCTGCCGCCTCAGTAACTGGACGCACGTTCAGTTAATATCTGCTGGCATGTGGGAAGCTGCACGGCAATAGTTAAAAGCTGCCAGCCAATAATAGGCCGGCAGCTGACATCATTGTCATGCACCGACACATCCACTCCTCAAATGTATGAGGGAGAGCCGGGCCCCGCTGTACCGCCACCAGGTAAGGAGAAACTTTTTTTTTTTTACTTTTTTTTTTAAACTGAAAGTGGCAAGCCGCAATATGGGGACAGATGGGGCAGGATCATGCGAAACAAAACATAGGGATGGGGTCTATCCAAAAATGAGAAGAGACCCTGAATTTATTTCTTAAGCTTAGGCTTTCACATTACAAATTGCCCATAGAACGCAGGGCCGTATTTGGCATTCATGCTGCCCTAGGCACTTTAAGTGGTCATGCCCCATTCTTGTAAGTCAGAATAAAAGTGCCCATACCGCTTAGTTGGTTGTTAAGGCCCCTATACACATTTGACTATCGTCGATTGAATCCGCCGATATTGATGGATTCGGTGATAGTCTAATGTGTATGGGACACCTGATAAATATTGTCTGGAAAGATAAGGGTCCAAGATGTCCAATTTCGGACTGTAGATACTTTTGTTCCTTTAAGAGATGTCTTATACAGAACACAGTGGCTCCTGTGTATGGGAGAGTCAGCTGTCAAAAATGTATTGGGATCTTCAGTCAAACACTTGTTTTGCTAACTCATATGGCCTCTTTCAGATATTTCTAGTTCCAATTCTTGTGTTGTACATGTGTGCAACACTAACACTTGACCCTATAATGATATATTTTCATGTTTAACAAATTAAGGATTACTACATCTACATTACTATATCACCAGACCCATCATCAGAACATGAATACAGCACCAGAATCATCATCTGTGCATTAGTACATTAATACAGCACAAGAACCATCATCAGTACATGAATGCACTACCAGAACCATCATCAATATATGAATACACCACCAGAACAGCTATTAGCATATAAATATATTACCAGAACCACCATCAGTACATGAATACACTACCAGAACCATCATCAGTACATGAATACACTACCAGAACCATCATCAGTATATGAATACACCACCAGAACCACCATCAGTACAAAAATACAGCACAAGAACCATCATCAGTACAAGAATACAGTACCAGAAACATCATCAGTATATGAATACACTACCAAAACCATCATCAGTATATGAATACACCACCAGAACAACCATTTGTATATGAATACATTACCAGAATCACCATCAGTATATGAATGCATCACAAGAACCACCATCATTACATTAATATGGTAGCATAGCTGTCATCAGTATATGAATACAGCACCAGAACCATCATCAGTACTTGAATACAGCAACAATATACAATACGGCAGCAATATCATGCGATATACAATCTATATATAAATGCTATTGCATGACATGAACCTGCAACTCCCTGTATTACCTTAAAGAAGCACTCTCATTAAAAAATGTTATGGCCTAAACCTGTGTGAATGTATATGTAGTGTAGTGTAGGTATATTAATATACTTACTGATTGCTGTCTTCTCTGGTGTCCAGCGCCACTCTGGTCCTCTTCAGAAATATGCAACAAGGAGTTCTGACAGTCTAGGTCACGGAAGTAAAGAACTGGAAGTGACTTTTCCAATGCAAGTCTATGGAGTGAGAGAACGAGGCTTTTACAGTGTAAGCCTATGGTGCATCAAAGCGAAGCTCCATAGACTAACATCGTAATAGCGACCTCCTGCTCACGCATAGAACCCTGTATGATCCGGAGAGTTGGAACTTCAGTCGGGTGACTCAGAAGAGGACGGGAATAGTGCTAGTCACTGGAGACGACAGCGATCGGTGAGTATATTAAAACACCTACACTTCACTACATAAACATTCACATAGCATTAGTCCCTAAAATTTTAATGGGAGTGCCCCTTTAACAATTGGAAGGAGATGATGGGAGTTGTTGTTACCAGCCATAATCAAACTGCTGACCACACAGAAACCACAGTACTGATTAGACACAGGCAGTAGCACCTATAAACAATTAAAGAGCAACTTAACTTTTGGTATTTAGGCCATTTAATTCTTAGCAGATCGGTGGTCTCTGGGTCTCTGGGTTCTGTGACCTCCACAGATAACACAAAAGACCTCTTAAAAGTGGAGATAGGAGCCTATGACTTTCTACTACATCTGTACTTTGTTGTGTGCTCTCCTGTCTCCTAAGCTGCACACTTCTAAGCGGTATTTTGAGTGATCAGTGGGGGTCTCAAGAAGATCTGCTCAGAACTAAAGGAACTAAAGCATATTAAAAAAAATCTTCCAAAAGTTTAGTTACTCTTTATGTTCACACGTTGAGTATTTTACATCATCATTTGTAAGCCAAAATCAGGACTGGAACAATTACAGGAAAAGTATAATAGAAACACGTCACCATTTCTGCACTTTTCACCCACTCCTTGTTTTGGCTTACAAATACTGATGTAAAATACTGACCAAATACTCAACATGTGAACATGGCCTAAGATGTATTTATACTGGTGCCATTAATCAGCAACTATTAATACTGCCCCAATACCAGTGGCGTACTGCCAATGGCGACAGGCCACGCGACAGCTATGGGGCCCGTTAGCCGGGGGAGGCCCGGTGTCAGCGCCTGCACCGTATACCCCCCGCATCAGGCCCCCGCCGTTCCTGCATCGGGCCTCCACATCGACTGACCCCCACTCTGCATCGGGCCCCCCCTTCTCTGGTCAGTCAGATGCCGATACAGTTGAAAGCAATGAAGGAGGAGGCAGCGTCATGTGACACTCCCTTTCCCATTGTGGCGCTCCTGAGGGTTCAGTTGCCACAGAGGTACTGCACCTCACCCAGAGGTGTGGTGTCTTCTCTCAGGTAAGGAGGGAGTGCTGCCCGGAACCCCAACACCCACATTCAACACTACACTGCTCCAGGCCGGCTGGAAAAGCAAGATGCACTGTGTCTCCTGCTGAGCCCTGTCCCTGGATGGAGTGGGGGGAACCAAAGAGAGGGGGAACCAGTAGTGGGTGTAGGTGGAGGACGTAGGGTAGGGGAGCACCATTGTAGGAGGTATTTAAAGGGAAGCCATCTTAGGGTGGCTAGTCAGTGAGTGAGGACAGTCAGTGAGTAGGAGGGGAGCAGAGTCTCTTCAGGAGCTCTGCTCCACAAGTGGGGCCTAGTAACAGAGGCCCAGGAGGGGAGCAGAGGAGAAAGGCTCAGTTTTACAGAAGGGATCCCAGGGGGTACGGTGAGTGCGGGGCGGCACCCGTACGCAGTCTCACCCTAGTCACCGTGAAGGGCATCAAGCAGGTCCGGGAACTCCAGGTTGCCCAGAGGGACTTCAGAGCACCCGATCAGGACTGTGTGTGGGAAGCGCAGGGCAGGAGGGGGAAGACCCAGCGTGAGAAGTCGGTCTAGTAGGAACATAAAGAAAGTGGGGTTCCGTCAAGCGCTCCTGATATATTTGAGAAAGTGCTGAACCCCTGGTCTGGTGAACGCAGAGCGACGCAGAGACTGACACCCGTACAGTGTACCTGAGAACCTTGAACAAGAACTGTGAGTAAAACTCGGATGACTGCACTGCACTGCCTTTGTTAGTTATTTCCGCTGCGCCATCTCTCCTGTATCACAAGTCCCAGCCTCACCACCATCTGCACCTACACTGCCCCGGAGGCCTGCTCCGCCTGTGGGGAGCAGGAACATCCCAGCTGCCATCCCATCACAACCGGAGGTCTGCAGCAGCGCCAGTAACCATTACCGGAAACCACAGGTGTCGTCATGAGACAAACTGTACACTAAAACCCCTTTTTAAAGAGAGACCCAGAGTACGGGCCCGGGTGCCGACTGCCGTGACCTCCTAAACAAGGTAAAAGGCCGGGGTACCGAGTCCCCTATATTCCCCCTGGGTGACACACCATCCTTCCTCCTGTGCATCTGACGCAGCGGTGTGATGATGCGCCACGCTGTGTCAGACAGTGGAGCTGGCAGCTGCTGAGGTGATGAGAGGAGACGCGCTGCAGAGACTGGAGCGGCGGGGGAGTGAGGAGCGGTAAGTATGTATTTTTTTTTTAAATCAGTTAGTACTGATAATACTGGATGACTGGGGGCTGCATTTTACCCTATTAGGGGGGCTGCATTTTACCCTATGGGGGAGCTGCATTTTAACCCTTGGGGGGGGCTGCATTTTACCTTATTGGAGGGCTACATTTTACTCTATTGGGGGGGCTACATTTAATTTATGGTGCGGATGCAATTACCTTATGGGGGCCACATTTTTACCCTATGGTGGGGGCTGCATTTTTACCCTATTGGGGGAGCTACATTTTACCCTATGGTGAGGCTGCAATTACCCTATGGCTGGCTGCATTTTAACCTACGGGGGGCTGCATTTTAACCTATGGGGGGCTGCATTTTACCCTATGTTGGGGGGCTGTATTCTATTCTTTTGTGGGGGCTGCATTTTACCCTGTGAGGGGCTGCATTATACTGCGTGGGGGACCATGGGGGGTACATTACACTGCGTGCAGGACCATGGCGAGTGCATTATACTATGTGGAGGACCATGGGGAGTGCATTATACTGTGTGCAGTACCATGGGGAGTGCACTATACTGTGTGGAGAGCCATGGGGAGTGTCTTATACTGTGTGGAGGACCATGGGGAGTGCATTATATTGTGTGGAGGACCATTGCGAGTGAAATATACAGTGTGGAGGACCATGGTGAGTGCATTAGACTGTATGCAGGACCATGGTGAGTGCGCTATACTGTATGGAGGTCCATGGGGAGTGTCTTATACTGTGTGGTGGACCATGAGGAGTCCATTATACTATGTGGAGGTCCATGGGGAGTGTCTTATACTGTGTGGAGGACCATGGGGAGTGTCTTATACTGTGTGGAGGACCATGGGGAGTGTCTTATACTGTGTGGAGGACATTGGGGAATGTCTTATACTGTGTGGAGGACCATGGGGAGTGTCTTATACTATGTGGAGGACCATGGGGAGTGTCTTATACTGTGTGGAGGACCATTGAGAGTGTCTTATACTGTGTGGAGGACCAAGTGGAGTGTCTTATACTGTGTGGAGGACCATGGCGAGTGTCTTAAACTGTATGGAGGACCATGGCGAGTGTCTTATACTGTATGGAGGACCATGGCGAGTGCATTATACTGTGTGGAGGACCATGGCGAGTGCATTATACTCTGTGGAGTGTGAAGGTTTGTGTGGGGGCCATTATACTGTATGTAGGGCCATTATACTGAATAGAGAGCTGTGTGGGGGTCACAGTTGGGGGATCATACTGTGTTGGGGTCACCATAATTTTCTGGGGGAGTTGAGGTGGGGTACAGTAGGGTCATCATACTGTGCATGTGGAGGGTAATGTGGAGGAATTCACCATGGGGGTATCATACTGTGTCTGGGGGGCACTTTTGTTGGCATCATATTTTATGGGCAATGAAAGAGGAATCTAGGACTTCAGCAGGAGGAAAATTACTATGTAAAGGCTGGAAAGTTGTGAGATCTGCTCTTCTGTAAACTCAACAATTATTTACCTATTATTTTTTTGGGGGCCCAATTAGAGCTTCTGCTATGGGGCCCCATGATTCCTATGTACGCCCCTGCCCCATACTATTCCCAGATTTGAATAAGTAACTGGTGTTTTTAAGGGGTTTAATGACTTTGAGACACTGATCTCACACCACCATTACACAGATAGTGTTGCCCCAAATCAAATTCCAATCATTTCAGCATTGCCCAAATGGTTTCTGAGTATCAGAACTGGTATCAGAATGGGCAAATAGCCAATTCTCCTAGATTTGAATAAGTAACTGGTGGTTTTAAAGGGTTAAATGACCTTGGGCCACTGGTCTTACAGCACCAGCACAAAACAGGAAGATCCACATCAAAATCAGTTTTTCCCAGGCTGACGGAGTGGCTACTGGTTACTGATCAAATAAACTGGCATCAAAGTGAGCAAATTACAACTTTGTACTGATTTGAATAAGTTACTGGTTTGTTTTAAGGGTAAAAGGGCTTGTCCGATCTTAAAGGGGTATTCCCATCTCCAAGATCCTATCTCAATATGTAGTACTGTATTTTTCAGACTATAAGACACACTTTTTTCCTCCAAAATTTTGGTGTAAAGTGGGGGATGCGTCTTAGGCTAAGTGCCCACGATGCAAAAATTCTCCGGATTTTTCCTGAGCGTTTCCGCATCTCCCTGGCAGAAAAACGCATGTGGATTGTACATGCATTTTTCCTGCCAGGGACAAGCGTATGTGTGGCGCCCCTGAGGGTTCGGTCGCCACAGAGGTACTGCATCTCACCCAGAGGTGTGGTATCTCACTCTCAGGTAAGGAAGGAGTACAGTTCAGGACCCTAACACCTGCATCCAACACACACCACTCCAAGCCAGCAGGAGGGGCAAGATGCCTCCCACATACTTGCTGAGCCCCTTTCCTGGCTGGAGTGGGGGGAACCTAGCTGGTAAGGGGAACTAACTCACCCCCTGGGCAGTGGGGTACTCGGAGCCAGGCAACAGGAGACGATGGGGGTAGTGGTGGCAACCCGGTTCCGTGGCTCAGGGTGGTCAGACCAATGGCAGTCTGCTATGTGCTGTTCATGTTGTCCGACTACGCCACCCGTGGATTGCGGTTATTATGAACCGCCGCTGCAAGGTAATCCCCTGAGGCTGATGGTGTACGCAGCTGAGGTTGTTTAACTCCCCACAGGAAGAGTGTAGCCCCAGGGTTGTGCAATGGATGATGGGGGTGATGGTGCAGGGAGTCCCAGTACCGGTAGTGCTGGAGAAGCGAGAAAGTACACAGACAACGTACTGCAATCCAATGTCTTTTACTCACAGTTCATGTGCTCCGGGTCACTTCTGTACAGGTAGTGACCGCCCGAGCCGTGCTGCGTCCACCAGGTGTTGGGCTCGGTCAACTCCCAGGCAGTTCAGAAGTCTCCCCCTTTTGTACTTTCTCTGGCCTGCCTCACCGGTGACCCACTTTTGTCCAGCTGCCGCGGATCTGCGCGGGTAAACGTGGGCCCCATTCCCCGCTGTCCTATATGGTGCCTTCCTAGCAGGTTTGATGAGGTGCTGCACCAATAAATGATCACGACCTCCGGTCTTTGGCTGAGGGTAGTTTCTCCTCCACCAACTTGGGATCCGGTACCCTTAATCTGCCTCACCCTTCACCCGGTATTCTCATGGGTTCTTAGGGTCCCTTCCACCTTCTTGTTCCTGAGCCCTTCTGTTTCTCTCTCTCTTCTCCTTCTTTCCTGTTCCTTCTTCTCCTGTTCCTTCTTTCCCTGTTCCTTCTCGGCCTCTTCTCTAGGCCCACCTCTGAGCGGAGCTCCTACAGAGCCTCCACTCCCTGTCTTCTCCTCTGACTGAACAGACTGACCCTGATCTAAGATGGTGCCCGCCTTATATACCTCCCTCTAAAGCATGAGCCCAGGTGACCAGCAACCAATGGGCTCCTACCTACGTTCAGGAACCGTCCCCTCCTGCTCCTACATCACTGGGTTTTCCTCCTCCCTCCCCACTCCAGCAAGGGACATGGTCTGTCGTGCCTGCATTACTGTCTAATGGGAGCACCGTTGAACTGTCCCTCGGAAATGGGGTGTGTGTGCTGTATGCAGCTACCCAAGCCCTGGTCCATACTCCATCATTACCCGGGAGTGGAATATCACACCTCTGGCAGAGGTGCAATACCCCTGTAGCGGCCGAACCCTCGGGGCACTACAGAACCACATAGTGGGTGTGGGTGGAGGAAGTAGTTAAGGGGAGCACATAGAAGGGAGATATAAAATGGGAAGCCATCTTAGTGAGTTCAGATTAGTCAGAGGAAGAAAGTGAAAGGAGCAGAGGCTCTGCAGGAGCTCTGCTCCAGAGGCGGGCCTAGCCAGTAAGGCCCAAGTCTGAGAGGAAGGAGAGAAGAGAGGAGAGGGAGCAGAGAGGCTCCAGGAACAGAAGAAAGGACCCTAGGGGTATGGGCCGTGCAGAAGGCCACCCATACGCCCGCATCTGCCTGGTGGTGGAGGGGTCAGGCCATCTAAGGGGAACCGGTCCCTCAACTAGTAGAAGATTGCAAGTCTCAGCTAGAAACTGGAGGCTGCGGTACTTTATGTCCTGTAGCCACAAGTCCACGCCAGTCTCACCGAGAAGGTAGCCATATAGGACCCAGGGGACGGAACAGACGTCGCCCGCCAAGGTCCGCGGGTACCGGATTGGAGATACTAGGTGTGAGGTGCAGGGAAAAGGCCAGGTGGAGGACACAGAAGGGGGTCCTGCTAAGTACTCCGGAGCTATCTGGGGGTGGACTGAACCCCTCACTGAGTAAGCACAGCACGACGAGGGAGATTACTTTGGCGCCTGTAATCTGGATTGCAATAACTGTGAGTAAAGACCCTGGGACTGCACTTCCTTGTCTCTGTATTTCTTGCTGCGCCATCAACCCCTGCACTATAACGCCCAGCACAACCTGCAACATCATCTACACTGCCCTGGAGCTAGCTCTTCCTGTGGAGAGCCACACCGTCCCTGCTGCAGTAACATCAGCTTCAGAGGACTGCTCCGCAGCGGCGGCTCCATTTAATCGCATTCCACAGGTGGCGTCACGAACTCTATAAAAACTCTATAAATCCCCTATACTTAACCCCTTTTATTGACCGCCCTGGGTCACGGACCGGGTCACCGCCACTGTGACATTCCCCAGCATCCACCGACCCGGCACCAGGTACCCCACGGTCCAGGGGGCGCGTCATATGTGAAGCGTTTTTCACATGCATTTCCGCATGCGGGTTGTCAAGCGCTTTCCAAGCGATTTTAGCATCACTTGGAAAGTGCTTGACAACTTGGTCACACTATATAAATCCATGCAACCGGCATGGAATTATATAGTGTGACCGTAAAAGAATGGTAAAAAATCCGATCCGATGCGTCCGGTCTCCCCGGTGTCTCGCGGTTGTGCCGATGTCAGTGGTCGCGTGACCCGTCACATGACTAAATGATGTCATGGCAGGTCCTTTTAGGCCATCGCCAGCTGCCGGGGAGACTGGACGCATCGGATAAGGAGACCGGGGGCCATCAGAAGGTAAGTATAATATTTATTTTTTATTTTAATTATTTTTTTTTTTACAGGTACTATGGTACCCGGGTCTGGAGGAGAGTCTCCTCTTCTCCAAACTCGGGTACCATCCGCACATTGAATCGCTTAATATCCGCATGTGCACATGTAGTCATGCGGATATTATGCGATTCAATGCAAGCCAATGGTAAAATAATTGGTAGTGCTGCGGAATTTTGCGCAATGATAATCCGCAGCGGAAATTTCCGCAGCATGTGCATAGCACATGCGGATTATCATTGGGGAACATAGCAGATCTTCTACCAAGCGTTTTTTATGCGTTTCTGCGGCGTAATTGCCGCTGCAGAAACGCTTAAAAAATGCATAGTGGGCACACAGCCTTATATTCCGATATTCATAAATACTGCAGCTGTGGGTAATGAGGGATGTGGGGGGAGCGACAGCGGCGGAGTAGCGGGACACAGGAGGCAGCAGCCACCTGTTGCAGCCCACACTGTGCCCGCTACTAAAGAAAATGAATATTCACTGCTCCCCACACCCATGGTCGTGGGGAGCAGTGAATATTCATTTTTCTTAATAGCCGGCACACTGGTATATATGGCATCTTTCATCCCTATATGTATGGCCCTCCTCATCCCTCTTCCTTGTATGTATGGCACCCTTCATCCATTTATGTATGGCCCCCCTCATCCTGGTATGCTTGGCACCCCTTGATCCCCGTCACGCTGCACAGAAAAAAAAAAAACAATTATACTCTCCTCCTCTGTCCTCCAGCGCTGCGTCCCGCTCTGCAGCCGACAGGGTTCTCAATGTGTGAGCCACGTATGGCGTAACTGCCATGCGCCCTCACACAGTGAGATGTTGTGCCAGAATAGTCACTGCTCCCCACGCCAGGAAGCGACCCCGTTCTATATTTTCACCAATTATTCAGAATGGAGACGATCAACAAACAGCGTCATCTGCTCTGGAGGACCCAACACTTCCATGATTTCCATGGATAGCCCAGTGATTACAGACAACCATGTGCAATACTTCATTTCTTCTTTGGAGGCGCTGTAGGGAAATTCAGCACTTGCTGCCGGGTACTCGCTTACTGCAGGAGGTTTGTGCAGAAGGGACCAATTTGGTCTTTATTCACAGCACATTGGGGCTTTACCTCTGACCCATATGGAGAAACCTCACATGAGACTGGACGACCCCATCAAGGTCCATAGTGCTGGAGAATAAGACTCAGGGGCTAAACCCACATTCACTACATGGACGACCGATGGAATAAAGGCAAGAACAACGATGTAGGGGCTAAAAGAGAGATTTTATTTATAAATTGGGGTTATTATATATTTTACTATTATGTATATGTGTAAATTATTTATCTAACAGAATAATCCTATTTATGGGCCGTGTTGATCCAGAGGAAGGCGTAAACCCCCTGTGAGGAACAGGCCAATTCTCCTCATATCAGGGGGAAAAATTCCTTCCTGACCCCAAATAAAACATGGCGGTCAGAATAAATTCCAGGATCAAGGGCTGGTACCGAACCTGTGGAATTAAATTCACTGCTAAAAATGTAATGAACTATTCATCTTTTTCTAATTTTTGTACTGAGCTACTATGTATATTATGTGTGTGTCAGCTACAAATTATCTGAAAACCTGCCTATATTTAAACATTTATTTATTCATTTATTTTTATGTATTTATAATAAGCCATTAATATATGAATTACTTATGCAACTATAAGATTAAATCTATTTAAGGCCGTGTTGATCCAGAGGAAGGTGTAAAATTCCTTCCTGATCCCAAATATGGTGATCTGGATGAATCCCAGGATCAAGAGCTCATAGCTAATGTGTTATACATAAGTGAAATTATTTTATTTCAGTATTTAATTATTTATATTTTTAGAATAATTTATTTTTATATTTATGTTAACTAATTTTTTAAACCAAAAAATAAATTATATTTTTTTATATTTTTTTTTCATTATAAATATGAGAATCTACTTATTTTATTTTACTAAACCTATTTATAGGCCGTGTTGATCCAGAGGAAGGCGAAAACCCCACGTGAGAAATGTGCCAATTGTTCTCGTGACGGGGGGAAAATTCCTTCCTGACCCCAAATATGGCGATCGTGATGAATCCCAGGATCAAAGGCTCGTACCTAACCTGTAAGTAGTGGAAGTGAGATTTTTTTAAAATATTTTAATTAATTGTTATATATTTAGACTAAAAATGTTTTTGGTTTTGTGTAAAATGAACTATTTTTGAAAATATTTTTTAAAAAGTTGAAAGTTTTTTTTTTCATTGCTTATGTGTGAATCTTACTTATTGATATATAACTAAAGCTATTTAAGGCCGTGTAGATCCAGAGGAAGGCGAAAACCCCTAATGAGGAATGGGCCAATTGTCCTCATATTAGGGGGAAAATTCCTTCCTGACCCCAAATATGGCGATCAGATTAAATCCCAGGATCAAAGCCGAAATCTCTTTCTATGTGCTATATGTCTATGTGTGCGTGTGCCTATACCTATAGTGTAGTGTGCGGCCTATACCTATCATGTAGTGGGGGTCTATACCTATAGTGTAGTGTGCGGCCTATACCTATCATGTAGTGTGGGTGATGGGGATGTGATGGGTGTAATACTTACCCGGCCTGTGCTGAGTGAGTTCAGGAATAATGACCTATATTACACTATTGTTCCTGAACTCACCAGATGGACACTAAGCACAGGCCGCTCCCTGGGGCGCTGAAGATCTTCGTGCTGGTTTGATGTCAATCGCCAGCCCAGGATTGGAGGATGCCAAGTCAAGGTCCTGGTGCAGCGACATGATAGCAGTGGTCCGGCATGAAGATGTTATGGATAGAGATGATGTTTTAGGGCAGCCGAGGTGAGAAACAGCAGCAGAGATATGAGGTACGGGTCAGGAGGCAAAGAGTTCTGGGCAGTTGGCACGGGGTCATCCTGCACGGGGTCAGAACATTTGATGGGATTTATCCTCAGAGAAGGATGATCTTACCGTGCCCAGCTTGGTGACACGTAATTAAATCCGGGCACGGTGTTACGGGCTTTCTTTTCCTCCGGCCACTGCATAAGATGGTTCTCCAGAACTGGCCTGAATGGTTTGAATGGTGGCTGTGCTCTCCTTTTCTCCAGATCCTCCCAGCCGATGTTGGTAAAGAATGGATGCAGTCTGATGTTCCCGCACACATCCAATCGCTTCTGAGGATTTTTGCACAGCAGCTTCTTGATAAGATCTTTCAAGTCAGCATCAAGCCAAGATGGAATTTCAGGCTTTCCTTTGGTTATAGCTCTGTAAGCCATATTGCTGACGGAGCCGCTGTAAAATGGGGAGCGTCCTGAGGCCATCTTGGACACCACAATCCCCAGGCTCCACCAATCCACTGCTGTGCCATATCCTTTTTTGCGATGCACCTCGGGGGCCATGAAATGGAAAGTGCCCGTCACTCCAGAGATGTTATTGGAGGAGGTGACGCCATCTTGGGCAAGCCCCAAGTCGATAATACGAATGTGGCCATCTGCATCCAACATGATGTTTTCCGGCTTAAGATCTCTGCAATGAAATAAGACAATAGGATAAGAAATCTGCCCAGTGATACAGGAGATGGAGAATTGGTCACTGCAAGAATAGGAAGAATAGGCAGACAGGAGCCCAGGAAAGTTGGGTCAATATTTTTAGCATGTAAAGGGGACAGAGAGAAAGAGGAAAGTTCTGCTTACCGATGGACGATGTTGTGTCCATGGAGGAACTGGAGGCCACATACAATCTCTGCTGTGTAGAATCTGATGGAGAGAACAGAGTGTAGTATCAATGCCATCGCTGACACCTCCTTCCCACCTGGGCTACATTCCCTGTCAGCCCTCTTTCTGCTACATCCCAACCTCCACTTTTATTTCCACCCCTCTTCTCACTTTTTGGTAGATCTTCCTCTTTCTCACCTTAAGGTGTCGATGTTCAAGTAGCCGCACATCTTAATCAAAGCCCCCAGGCTGCCGCCGGACAGATACTCCGTGATGAAATAAGCGCGCTTACGAGACTGCTGTGCGGCATAGAGATGACATAAGAACGGGCAGTCTCTGGCTGCCAGGAGTATCCGCCGCTCTCTCATAATCATGTTTTCATTGACCTCCCTCTTCTCGATCATTTTTACAGCCGTATAGATGTTTCGGCTGGGGATTGATGTCAGGACCACCTGAGAAAAGAAATAGACAATGCTAAGAATTCAACGTATTTGAATTTGATCAACGGGGGTTGCAAGGCCCTCTGTCCCGCTCCAGATTCACCCAATTTGTCAGAGCTGGGCAAAACTGTCACGAAACCTCCAAAATGGGTATGGGAGGGGGAAAACATCCGGTTTATCTACTGCACAAGAAATGGATGGACTGAGTGGTTTGTGAGTCTGCTAGTAATCTGGCCCTTATAGCAGAGCAAAGCTAAGCTATCACCATACTGCACTGTCTGCTCTATGACTGTCTATGGGTAGATCTAAAAGGGGTTTTCCATTATCACCATCTGTGAGCTGGTTGGGGTCAGTATTGGATGTATATCAATGTGCAGCTGATTTAAAGTTTATGAAACATAGAGGTCAAAGTATATATTGTATCCTAATAGCAGCATATATGGACCAGGACATGGAAATAAACCATGTCCCCCAATTCCCCACAGATTTAATACCTTAGTAACCACCAATACGTATTTTTACTGACCTGCGATATAAGAGACTAGCTTTTGAACCCGTTCTACACCCGGGTGGCGAGCATTTTTATTGGTATATGGTCTACCATGCTGTTATTTGTGCTGCCCCCATCCTGGTATTTGTGCTGCCCCCATCCTGGTATTTGTGCTGCCCCCATCCTGGTATTTGTGCTGCCCCCATCCTGTCCACCCATCCTATCCTGGTATGCATGGCACCCCATCCCTCATCCTGGTATGTATGGTATCCTGCATCCCTATTCTGGTACGTATGGTACCCCTCATCCTGGTATACATGGCACCCCTCATTCCAATTCTGGTATGTATGGCCTCCTCATCGCCCAATCCTGGTTTGCATGGCCCCCTCATCCCTATCCTGGTATGCATGGCACTCCTCATCCCCCAATCCTGGTATGCATGGCACCCCATCCTTTATTCTGGTATGCATGGTACCCCGCATCTCTATTCTGGTATGCTTGGTACCCCTCAACCCCAATGCTGATATGCATGGCACCCCTCAACCCCAATGCTGGTATGCATGGCACTCCTCACCCCCCAATCCTGGTATGTATTGCACCCCTCATCCCCAATCCTGGTATGCATGGTCCCCTCACCCCCAATCCTGGTATGCCTGGTCCCCTCACCCCCAATCCTGGTATGCATGGTCCCCTCACCCCCCAATCCTGATATGCATGGTATTCCTCATCCCTATTCTGGTATGCATGGTACCCCTCATCTTCCAATCCTGGAAAGCATGGTACCCCTCATCCCTATTCTGGTATGCATGGTACCCCAACCCTCATCCTGGTATGCATGGCACCCCTCATCCCTGTTCTGGTATGTATGGTAACCCTCATCCCTATCCTGGTATGTATGGTACCCCTCATCCTGGCATGCATGGCACCCCATCCCTATCCTGGTATGCATGGTATCCCGCATCCCTATTCTGGTACTTATGGTACCCCTCATCCTGGCATACATGGCACCCCTCATTCCAATTCTGGTATGTATGGCCTCCTCATCCCCCAATCCTGGTTTGCATGGCCCCCTCATCCCTATCCTGGTATGCATGGCACTCCTCATCCCCCAATCCTGGTATGCATGGTACCCCATCCTTTATTCTGGTATGCATGGTACCCCTCATCTCTATTCTGGTATGCATGGTACCCCTCAACCCCAATGCTGATATGCATGGCACCCCTCAACCCCAATGCTGGTATGCATGGCACTCCTCACCCCCCAATCCTGGTATGTATTGCACCCCTCATCCCCAATCCTGGTATGCATGGTCCCCTCACCCCCAATCCTGGTATGCATGGTCCCCTCACCCCCAATCCTGGTATGCATGGTCCCCTCACCCCCCAATCCTGGTATGCATGGTACCCCTCATCCCTATTCTGGTATGCATGGTACCCCTCATCCCTATTCTGGTATGCATGGTACCCCTCATTCCTATTCTGGTATGCATGGTACCCCTCATCCTGGTCTGCATGGCACTCCATACATCATCCTGGTATGCATGGTACCCCGCATTCCTGTCCTGGTATGCATGGTACCCCTCATCCCTATTCTGGTAGGCATGGTACTCCTCATCCCCAATCCTGGTATGCATGGTACCCCTCACCCCCCAATCCTGGTATATATGGCACCCCTCATCCCCAATCCTGGTATGCATGGTCCCCTCACCCCCAATCCTGGTATGCATGGTCCCCTCACCCCCCAATCCTGGTATGCATGGTACCTCTCATTCTCCAATCCTGGTATGCATGGTACCCCTCATCCCTATTCTGGTATGCATGGTACCCCTCATCCCTATTCTGGTATGCATGGTACCCCTCATTCCCATTCTGGTATGCATGGTACCCCTCATCCTGGTCTGCATGGCACTCCATCCCTCATCCTGGTACGCATGGTACCCCGCATTCCTGTCCTGGTATGCATGGTACTCCTCATCCCCAATTCTGGTATGCATGGCACACCTCATCCCCAATGCTGGTATGCATGGCACCCCTCACCCCCCAATCCTGGTATGTATGGCACCCTTCATCCCCAATCCTGTTATGCATGGTACCCCTCACCCCCCAATCCTGGTATGTATAGCACCCCTTATCCCCAATCCTGGTATGCATGGTACCCCTCATCCTCCAATCCTGGTATGCATGGTACCCCTCATCCCCCAATCCTGGTATGCATGGTCCCCTCACCCCCAATCCTGTTATGCATGGTCCCCTCACCCCCAATCCTGGTATGCAAGGTCCCCTCACCCCCCAATCCTGTTATGCATGGTACCCCTCACCCCTCAATCCTGGTATGTATGGTACCCCTCATACACCAATCCTGGTATGTGTGGCCCCCTCACCCCCCAATCCTGGTATGTATGGCACCCCTCATCGCTTTCACACTGCACACATGCAAAAAAAAAAACACTTATACTCACCTGTGCTCCAGCTCTGCTGTGTCCTGTTCTGCCGGAGGCAGGGGGAGGAGTGCGGCGCCGGAGTACAAATGCGTCTTCAGGAAAATGGCGCCAGAGAGCACTATGCGCATGAGCCGATTCCGACTCCTTCACTCCTGCCCCAGTCTCCGGTGAGAAGAGAGGCGCCGCAGCAACGCTCCTCCCGGTCAGGTAACTATGTAAATATGGCGCCGGAGTTCGCGGTATGCGTTCAGGGTCAACGCATACAGCGATAACCGGCGCTATACACACTCCTCTTACCTGTAACGGCTCCATGAGTTCTTCTGTCTGGAGCCAGACTGCGCAGGCGTGTTGCACTTGCGCAGTCTGTAAAGGCTTCAGACAGAGGGACGCTTGTAGCGTTATATTATAGACTAGCGTTCCCCGACAGGTGACTATCCTGTAACTGTCACCTGTACATTATAGCTGACAACTTGCTGCATCAGCCACGATCAGTGTTGGCACACACCATGGCCGTTTAACCCCTTAGATGCTGCTGTCAATAGTGACTACAGAATATAAATAGTTAGCAGAGTCCGGGGGCTTCCTCTTTAACCCCATGGGCACCCTGAGATCTTGATTGTGTGGTCCTGATTTTTGCCATGGCAGTTCATGGCTAAATAACAGCCTTAGAGTCTGCCGGCTATAGTGACCTGTTGAGAAGTTATCAAAATTTAGGTGATAAAAATAAATTTTTTCATTCCTTTTATTCCACTTTGTATTAACAACTGAAAATCAGCTGAAGGGTTAATGAACTACCTGAAAGCAGTTCTGAATACGTTATGCGGTGCGGTTTTTAAACTGGTATAATTTTTTGGGTGGGTTCCTATATATAGGACCCCCAAAGTCACTTCAAAACTGAACAGGTTCCTATATAAATAAGTTTTGTAAATTAACTTGAAAAATGAAAAATTACTGCTACATTATTAAACCTTCTAAAACGCTAACAAATAACATTTTTCAAATGGTGCTGATGTAAAGCAGACAGGAGGGAAATGTTATTTATTCATGTTTTTGTGTGGTATGACTATCTGGATTAAAGGGATAATCATTCAAAGTTTGAAAATTGCAAATGTTGTTACATCTTTGTCAAATTTCTCATATTTTTATAAATAAACGCAAAACATGTCAACATAAATTTACCAATTTTATTGTGTCACGAAAAAACATTCTCAAAACCAATGGGATATGTCGAAGCATTCCAGAGTTATTACTACATAAAGTGACACTGGTCAGATATTAAAAAATTGGTCCGGTCACTAAGGGGTTAATCCCTGAGATCAGCTCTTCGATTAATCAGAATACCCATTTATAGCAGCACTACACCTAACCATGGTGATTAGATGAACCAATATGTGAAATAATCATAGGGGCAGGGGAGCACATGGATATTTTTTCAATCATCCCACAGAAGTGCACTTCAATGAATGTCTACCTACAGAAGAAGACGAATGGAGATAAAATGGCAAATATAGGTTAATAAAAAAATATATATTGACAAACCCGGACCTTTAGGAGGGGAGCATTTGGCATTATCATGCACTTGCTCTTCTTCTAAAGGGTTAAAAGTAAATAGGGTTTTTGGCGGGAATAATGTTCTCCAGCTGGGTTTTGCCGCCACAGCAGCAGGGTCTGGATTGGCTGCGGATCCCAGCCAGTAGTGAGGTGTTTCAGGGGAAGATTGCGTTTCCTCCCCTGGCTGCACCTGCTGATAGGGGAGTTATTTTGTAAATAAAATAAGTGGTGGGGGGATATAGTGACTGGCAGCGCCCATGAGCTTGTCAGTCCTCGGCGCTGCCATAAGAAATTGCTGAGCCCACCCTCCCTCCCCCCTTTATTTTGCTTTAAGGCTTTCATTTTACTAGTCACGGCCTGAGGGGTTAGTCATTCGGGGAACCCAATGGACAATAAGTTATAGGTAATGTAAACGGGCTTGAGCTTTGGCTAAGCTGCAGTTGTTTATAATTATTACGTTATTAATTGAAGTTACCTGTATTATATGATTTTAATAAAGGCCGTGGCCAATTAATCTTCCAAGCAAGTCAAGTGTGTAGGTGTAATTTTGTTTAATCATAGATAAGTTTAAGGTATGGTTTGTGCATTGTAATGCCAGAAAACTTACTGTTCCAAAGCTGCCCCTACCCAAGATTTTATGGATGGTAAAATTGCTCATAATAAGCGTGGGGTAGGGGCTGGATGTTCCGGGGTCTCTGCTGCATCCAGGTGTTGGCGCTTCATCCTCCAATCCATGGTCTTCGGCCTCTCTTCTCTTCTTTGTGATATTATTTAATCCAGTGGTATCACTGTGCTCTTCTCTGTTCCTCTTCTCTTCCCGCTTCTTCTGATCGCTTCCTTCTCTGTGTCCAGTAGACGCCATTCTCACATATATCTTCCCGTCTGCAGACTTCCGTCCGATCACTTCAGCCGACAGTTGAAAGTAAACGGCAGTTGGTCGTGTGCAGGTGACGTGAGGTCAGAGGTGATAGAACCCTCAGGTGGCACCAGCCAGGCAGCGGCTCATGGCCTGCTCTGCCCTATACACTGATGTGGGCATCATGGGTGACAGTTTAGAGTCCAGAGGAACGGCAAAGAACTTCATGGCGGCTTCTAATGCTGTTTTTCTATTTTCATATTACATTCATACAGAAACTTAATAATACATTAAATAACCTAACATACTATAAAATACCAGCTCTCCCCATTACCATTGTAATCCTTGGGTTTCCATATATTTCAAAAATCATTACTTTTATCTTTTATGTTATAATACTATTTCTCATATATCACAGTTACTAGAGATTGTTTTTAAAATATTTAGGAAACCATGTATAATTTCCTTTACACTTCACAAATACTTGCTACTTAGCGTTGATATCACATAAAAGCCCAATAAAATCCATTTAAGTTTTTGGGTGTTACATGAAAAAATGTGGAAAAGTTCACGAGGTATGAATACTTTTTCAAGGCTCTGTATTGCCGGCCATTCTCTGCAATGCTTTAATAATTCTATTTTCCCGCTATATTTCCTGTTACATTGATATAAGAGTCTGTTGTACTTATTGCGTATTTTCTACTATTCTTGTATTTTTCCTGGGAATCTTGCTCTTATTTTGTGTATGGGGAGGATTGTCCTTTCTGTCCATGACTTGGGACATGTTTTGGTCATTTTTCATACGTTGATGTGTATTTTTGATTTTTATAATCCGTGGATTTGTTCTGCTTTTTTCTTGATAGCGCTCACAATAAAGATATCCTATTATTTCCTTGGACGTCTGATCCTTTGTTTAATTCTTGCTGACAATACTGTAACTGTACATTTTTGGCTGGCACACTGGTCTTCATTTAGGTTGCACCTACCCAACCTTACTGCCCAAATAATACAAGCAAAATCAGCATCCTGCTGTCATATAGCAGCATTTTACTATAAGCAGTTCTCTTCTGTCATCTCCTGATGAAACGTGGTGGTGCGTGCACATTATATTACTAGCTAATTGTCAGTACTATAAGCATGATAGCACAAGGCCCACAAATATAAACAATTAACTTAAAATCAATGTGTCACCAGGTTTTTGCTACCCCATTTGAGAGCAGCATGATGAAGGGGCAGAGACCCTGATTCTAACAATATATCACTTACTGACTACTGTCACGGGTGTGTCAGGTGTTATAGACAGTAGCACTGGATCTGCCTGTAGAAGGTCACTGCGCTTGGCATTGCAGACGCCTTCTTGATTCCTTCTTCCTTTAGGACCCAGCAGCGACCTCTCTCATGCTATTAATTGAAACATCCTTGCATGGGAGTTAAAAACTCTCAGTTTGCTGCAGAAAATCGCCGGTGATACTTCTATATTCCTTTGTGCAGCTGTTGGCTGGTTTCTTCTCTGGTGCCCTTAGAGGACAGTTGGCGTTTCTCTTCTGGTGTCTGCTCAAGCTAAATTTTTCCCATTTGTTTGTCTACCTTGTTGTCTTTAGTTTGTAGTGGGGCTGACCAGTGCTCACCCCCTCCCCCTCTCTATCTAGGGCCAAGCTCTAGGGATATACAGGGTTTAGGGTCCTGCTCGGCGATAGGTGTGGAACCTATGTAGGGACAGTTGGATAGGCAGGGTGATATTAGGACTGTCTAGGGGTCTCCACTTCCCCTTTCCCTAGTGTTTTGGCTTCCTCCCCCTCTTCCCTCTGTGTTGCACTTAGTCTTTCCCACACCTTGCGTGACAGCTGCTTGCTGCAGTTTTTATGAAATCACTGTTTTCTCTTGTAGAGCTCAGAATGCAGAGCAGTGTATAATCCGCCCACATCACTAATTGGCAGATCTCTGTGTACACTGTGCACAGGCAGAAAGCTGCCAATCAGTGGTGGGGGTGGATTTATACAGGGCTCATGAATTTGGAGGACTTCCTGATAGTAGGTTTACTAGTACTAGTTTACTAGTCCTCTAGTGATTTCCTGTTAATAAAACAGTGATTTTACAAAAAGTACAGCAAGCAGCACAGTAAGTGATACATCACTGGAATCAGTGTCTCTGTCTCTACATTACGCTGCTCTCAGATTAGGTGACAAAGACCTGGTGACAGATTCCCTTTAACCTATTAATAAAAAAAGACTAGACAAGTTTAGTTTGGATAAAGAATAGGCTCACGAGGTTTATTAAAGGTTACTTAAAACATATTATCAAGTCAATAAATATTAAAAACTATGGAATAAATTAATCAGTCAGTAATCAAATAAATAATCAGCTTTGACTATCAAAAATGGACCAAGTCCTCCCAGCCTTAGCCGACTAATAGGCATCGCAACAAAAAGAGAGTGGGTTAGCAGGATGCTGGTGACTTGCTGTGCACGGACTACCCCAGACTTTGGTGAATTTAGACCTTTCATGCAGAAATATTCCCGCCGCTGGCACTTCTTCACCAATTAGGATAAAGATGCATCTTCCTGCGCAAACAACAGAATTTTCCAAAACCTGCTCGTGGAGAACCACAGCTGAAAGAACATTGACTCTCAATTAATAAGTACCATTGCGGGAAAGAGTAGGAGGGGAAAACATAAAGGAAAGGGGAGCACAAATACAGCCAAAATATAGCTAAAATTCTTAAATATAGAATATAGTGTCCCCCATGCCCACTCTGTGTCCCTCATGCTAACCATTCTGGGGGGCTCTTGGCATTAGTGTCTTACCAGACCTTACTCCTGTTATCTGAATGATCTGTTCACACAATATTTTTGCCTATTTGACTCTACAGACGAAGTACCACCCATTACCAGGTCCTGGAGGGTCCTGTGCCCAACTTCTGCTACCTCATCTGAAAGAATCCACTTATTGCGTTGGATTTACACTACTTAAATACAAGGACTTCTATATGTGCCTTTTTAATGGTCTCTAAGGAGAGGGGGATTGACAATGACAGATCGAGTTTTGCCTCACTAAGCTCTCACATCTCACAGAACACAATACAGCTAGCTGGCTTCCTCGGGCGTTGGTCGTCACAT
Organism: Phyllobates terribilis; assembly: GCF_046119375.1. Classification (NCBI taxonomy): domain Eukaryota; kingdom Metazoa; phylum Chordata; class Amphibia; order Anura; family Dendrobatidae; genus Phyllobates; species Phyllobates terribilis. The sequence continues at coordinate 858,745,812 of NW_027362762.1, forward strand.
AGAGGAACTCTGCCATTGATCCTTCACTCCTTACTGAAACTGGTCCTATTGAATGCTTCCTATCCCTTACTCCTCCAATATCTGAGGTGGCTACGATACAGGAGACCATGGCTTCTCTCTCTTCTTCTCAGTTGCTTCTGGAACCGATGTCTTACCCTGCTTAAACATCTGACCTAGTGAATAATATTGGCCCCACTATGGCAACCCCTGATATGCCCAACCAAATCCAACATCCAATTCCTATAAAAAATGGCAAAGAACCTCTCCAACACAATGGAAGACTGGGACTGGAAAGATACGCCTACTAAACAGGACATAGAAGGAGGATTGAAGCATCTCAGAAAAAAGACATGGAAAACCTAAAGAGAGAAATAAAAATGTGGGTCAGACAGTCAGTGATATAGAAGAGGCACAAGACCACATGTCAAAGATTCTGGAGTTACACAAGACAGTCATTCAGGAGCGTTCCTCACAAATTGCAGACATTGTCCTACACCTCAATGATAACAAAAATACACACAGGAGGCTATCAGAAGAAATTGGAGCAGTGCAAATGGAGGAATGGGCACAGAAGTATTTTTGGCGAGTGCTGAGAAAATCTCACCCAATCGAAAAAGAAGTCATAGAGCTCTGCCCCCAAAGCCGACAGACCCATCTATTGCTATAAAAAAAAGAGCAATAGTGCTCCTCTAAGTGAGTATATCTCACAATAATAAGGTGATACGAAAACATAGTGCTCACCTGTATGAGTTGTGCTAGGGTTTTGGCACAGCTCTAATGAAACTTATTAGATCCTTTCCTAGCTGAACCTCGGTAAAATAAGAGAAAAGTGACAAAATGAGGTAGCTGGGTGCCAAGGATGGTGGAAGATGGATAAGTATTGGCTGTGGATACAAACAAAAATATTATATTGATAACAGGCAACACATTTCAAAAGTGGACTGCTATCCTCCTCAGACCCCATGAAGAAAGGCCCCAAGAAATGTGGGACACACAAATGATCAGTTTCCTGTAGGCTACAGGAACTCAACTTTAGAGAGGTTGTCCACTACTTTTACATTGGTGACCTATTCTTAGGATATGTCATCAATGTCTGATAGGCCGGGGTCTGAAACCCGGCACCTCGCTGATTAGCTGTAATCGGAAGTACTCACTTACCGATCTGTCCGTCTACTATTAGTGGCCGTGGCTTGGTACTGTACATCCATCTCCTATTCAAAACAATAGGAGGTGGATGTGTAGTACCCTGTAGCGGCCAATACAACTAGACAGAGCCGCTCAGTAAGTGAGTACTTCCGGCTGCTGATAGCAGCTGATGGGTGGGTGGTGACATCAGACATTGATGACCTATCCCAAGGATAGGTCATCAATGTAAAAGTAGTGCACAACCTCTTTAAGATTCTCTCACAATGGTACAAGACCCCTGCAAAATTACATAAAATGTACCCATCATTCTCGCACTTGTGTTGACGGTGGGCTTCAGCCTCAGGTTCAATTTTATATGTCTGGTGGAGCTGATCTCCTATATGTCTATTATGGTAGGAGATCTCTTGACTGTTGCACTAACCTCCAAATGATCCCTGATGTTCCATGCTCCCCGGATCCATTTATACTAATTAAAAGGGGTGTACTGAGGCACTTTATACTTGCAATCACGGCCGCCATCAGGGCATTACTGCCCTTACTGTTGTATGGGGCCCGGTGAGCAGAAGGAAAGAGGGGGATTTGTGCTTCTGCTCACCGGGCCCCAGGGTATAATGTACAGTGAACATTTCATCGCAGGGAGCTTTCCTGCTTGGTGCTGCACAGAAGTCAATACAGAACAGCCGCGTAGCTCCAGGGCTTCCTCCGCCCCTTCTGTGACGCGATGGTGATGGCGCATACGCGATGACATAATTGCGTACACGCGCCACTCGCCAGAAGCAAATGATTATGAATAGAGACTGGAGGTGGAGGAAAGTAAATAATGAATTGAGATTGGGGGATGGTGAACAGCAAATGGTGATGAATTGAGACTGGGGGGTGGGGAACAGCAAATGGTGGTGACTTGAGGGAGGGGGAGAGCAAATGATGATGAATTGAGGGGGGTCCTTTTACTGTGCATGACAGCACTATGTCGCTTTTTCCTTCATCTGGAGTAGTGTAGAAGTTGAGGAAAAAGTGGGGAAAGTGCTCTGAAAGCAGTGCTCTGGATAACTGTGATATTTTATGCAGAGACGAGTCCTGGCTGCAAGAACTGATGGCAATCTGCGCAGGATTAAGAAAAGCGAACATGAAGGACTTCAACTAGAGATGTCACTGGTGAGGTAGTGTGTTACCTGTACACTGACACTATACACTTTATAGAGTATACAGAGCTCTTGTGTATGATGTAACTGGTGATCACTGTATTACCTATACACTGACATTATATAAAGAGCTCCTGTGTATTATGGCACCAGTGATCACTGTATTATCTGTACACTGACACTATATACAGAGCTCCTGTGTAAAATGTCACTGGTGATCACTGTATTACCTGTACACTGACACTATATAAAGAGCTCCTGTGTATTATGTCACTGGTGATCACTGTATTATCTGTATACTGACACTATATACAGAGCTCCTGTGTAAAATGTCACTGGTGATCACTATATTACCTGTACACTGACACTATATAAAGAGCTCCTGTGTATTATGTCACTGGTGATCACTGTATGTATTATTTGTACACTGACACTATATACAGAGCTCCTGTGTGTAATGTCACTGGTGATCACTATATTACCTCTTCACTGACACTATATACAGAGCTCCTGTGTATAATGTCACTGGTGAGTCCCTATATTACTTGTACACTTAGACTATACACTGTATACTATGCACCGAGCTCCTTTGCACTAATGCCATTAGAATTGTGTTTTTTTATTAATGATCAGTATTGTAGTATTCGGTCACTATGTGGTGATGTGTGGTCTGGTCTTGGTGTGGCGGTATTTGTCCCCTGTATGTGGTATTATTCAGTCATTATGTGGTGGTGATATGTGGTCTGGTGATGGTGTAGCGGTATTTATCCCATGTATGTGGTGGTAATATGTGGCCTGCTCATGGTGTGGTGGTATTTGTCCCTTGTATGTGGTATTATTTGGTTACTATGTGGTGGTAATATGCGGTCCGGCCATGGTGTGACAGTATTTGTCTCTTGTATGTGGTATTATTGATCATTTAAAAAAATGTATATGTCACATTCCTTTAAAGAAAAATAAATAAAAACATACCTAAAAAGAGTATTGGATATTTTAATGATTAATAGGTTAGAGTAGAGTAGGACCCGGCCAAAAGAGTCTACCTTGTTGTGGTAGCAGGCTGAAAAATCTTTTGGCCAAATTGAAAGCTGATGGCTACGTATGTGATATGGTGTTCTATGGGAACTGTTAATGTGTGATTGGTGAGGACGTGGTGCAAAAGTGGAGTTTTTCCAAGAGTGGGTGGTAGGATTGTGGAAGGTTCAAGGGATGGAGGTGGAGCTGGGGTGGAGGCGGAGCTGTGGTGGAGCCTGCAACATTTTCAAGGGTGCCCGAAAATGTTGCCAGTATGTGGCCCTGAAATTCCTGGTGGCAGCCCTGGGGGTCATCATATTATGTGGGGGATTGTAGAGGTATCAGTCAGATTATTACTTTTTAGAAGCACTCAGGGGACTATATTAAATGGTAAAGGGAACCTGTCACCAGCGAAAATGCTATGAACCTGCAGATATGGGGTTAATCTGCAGGTTAGTCCAGCGCCTGCAGGTAGCCAAAGGCCGCAGGGAGAAATGTAACTTTATTCTCCCCGACAGCATTCGGTTTCAGTCTCTATCTATTATCTGTCTCTATTATTTAGCTCTATAGATCCAACAGAAAAAAAAGAGACTCTATTCTCCAATGATTATTGTAAAAATTCTTTATTGATACATCAATTCAAATGGATATACATATTAAAACCATTCAAAAAGAGAAAATAGGGGAATGTGTAGGATGCAAAAAGAAACCCACAATATACCAGGGCACAATATAAAAACATTGTTGTCAATTATAACTAAAATTTACAACAAAATACAATCTACATATACCTGAAGAAGTAGAGTAAATCAACAGTTTTTGGTCCAATCAAGGTAAATTGTCGCCATACATAAGCAATCGAAAATTAAAACAGGCCATCCAAGTGTCCCAAAGGAGGAAAATGGAAAGAACCATGAGAAAACAAAAGTCAAATATAAATGTTATTAATGACAGTTAAAATACATATTAAAATAGGTGCCTCTCATGTGAGGGACTAGCCTGACCACAAGCCAGATTGTCGAAAAAAGTACAGAAAGATTCAACTATCACTGGGACACTCGGAGTGCGGCGGACAGGTGAATATGAGGAGTTTTTATTTTAATATCAATTTATTTTTACTTTTTTTTTTTCACACTGCGCACAGACGCCGACTGAGGAGACTACTTAGCTATTATCAGCGGGAGCGGCCGTAGGATGATGGGGGGAGTAGTCTCCCGCGGGCAATTCTTTGTGCGTTTTTGACTCATTGACTTGAATTGAGTCAGTTAAATACACAGCAAACATCCGCAGCAAATATATTTATACCTGTGTTTTTGCTGTGGATTTGACTGACTAAATTGAAGTCAATGGGTGAAAAACGCTGCATAAACGCTACGAAGAATTGACATACTGTAGATTTAAACGCAATGATAATCCTGACAGGACAATTCCTGATCATGTGCACAGCACTTCAGGATTGTCATCGCATTAGCTGGCACACGGGTTACCTAGCGTTTTTGGCCCATTTCCACGAGGAAAAAGACGCTGCGAAAACGCACCAAAAACGCATTGTGTGCACATAGCCTAAATATAAGATGGAAAGGTCTACACACATAGAATAGAATTAACATTTAAATAATGGACGGCAGTGTGATGCATAGAGTAAATAGATACACCATGTATGTAGAAAAACAAAAGAAAGTAAACAGGGTCCGTGCAAATAATGGTGTGACAGTAAGGGAGAACTAAGCCAGTGCAAACAAATGAGCAGATCGAGGTGCAAAATCAAATAACCACCACATGTAACCATTATAATATATTTAATACACGTGTAAACAACGCAGGAGAATAGTTACCATATGAATGTGCCTCAGGCGGCATTGGACTATCATATTGACCCTAAGGCGAAATAGATAATATATATAGATAGATAATAACCTATCTCATCACCACATTTAGTAATGGGGCAGCAGAAGTGAAACAAATTCTTCAAAAGTACTGGCCTATCCTGGAGATGGATGGGGATATTGTTCCTTTTTTGGGTGGGTATCCGCATATCACCTATAGTAAGGGACGCTCGTTGCGTGATAGATTGGTGCGGAGCCACTATCTAGCACCATGGAGTGAGTCTTGGTTGAAATCAGACCTTAAGGGCTGTTTTAGGTGTGGCAACTGCATAAATTGCCTTTCCGTTGAAAACATTAAAGTCTTTAGATGTTGACAGAGAATTTATCATCAGGGATTTCATTAACTGCCGAACGCAGGGAGTTATTTATAGAGGTGTATGCCAATGCGGCCTGGAATACATAGGCAAGACCATACGTGAATTGAGGCGTAGGATTGGTGAGCACCTAGGTGACATTGAACACAATAGAGATACCCCTATTTCCAGACATGTTAACGGATTCCATGGTGGCGATAAAAACATTATCAAATTCATGGGCATCGAGAAAGTGGCTAAACCCCGGTGAGGGGGAGATTGGGACCGCCTATTACTGCAAAAGGAGACAAGGTGGATCTTTGTGTTGAAAACCGTGTCTCCGCGGGGTTTGACCGAGCGGCTGACATACAGATGCTTCATATAAATTATGCTTTTTGCCTACAGTTTTTAACTCAACCTATATACCTCATTTTTGTTTGTCCTTTATTCTACTTTTTGCAAGTGAACCAATACTATTGGACATTGATCCTGGGAACACCTCCACCTGAGTTTCCTTTTCTAACTTATGGAACACCATCCTGACATATTGTGCCATGTACTTGCATTACAGCTGCCTGGGGCTGTTGTTGTGGGCTCTTATTATTGGGCCATTGTGGAGTGCACAGTGTGTTTAGGAGCGAGGGTGTTCTATAATGATGCATCTTGAAATGCATCTTGCGGTCCAGCGCACCAGAAGCGACATGGGTGGGCGCTCATAGTGATGCGCTCTCTTGGAAATGTACTTGCCATTGCCTAAAGTACAACCCAGATAGAGGGTGCCCAGCCCTGTGTTCTACAGTTCTTTGTGCCAATCCCCTGATGACTCAAGATTTTTGAAGAAACGCGTCCGGAGGCGCATAGGGTCAGTTCAGTGCTGTCCAGAATCAAAGGGTCAGCTGTGGACTGCCCCTGTAAGGGCGGGAGTCTTGGGGTCTGAAGGGACAGTCAAGTTAATAGGGACTAACAGGGACAGTCAACCCCTTGGACTCGATGATAAGGGCCTTTATGGATGATATATAGGTATTTACTGATGCCTTTGCCACTTTTTGACTACTGTCAGGTTATGATCCTATACAGGGACATTGCAATTTTTTTCAGTTTTTAATATATCTGTTATGTGTATTGTCAATTTTGTATTGAGGATTGCCAAAAATCTTTTATTCTTGGCAGTAAAAATTAAGTTTTAAATCCACTATAGCTGCTATATATATTATCTATCTCTATAGCATTCGCTGCTGGGTTATTATCTATCTCTATAGCATTCGCTGCTGTCTAAAAACACATGCAAAAAAACGCTACAAAAAAGCAGCAAATCCTCAATTATTTTTAGACCTGCATTTTATAGTATTTTTGCTGATTTCATTAAAGTCAATGGTTAAAAAAACACTGCAAAAATGAGAAAGAATTGACATGCTGCAGATCTGAACCTGCACCAAATCTGCAAGTCACAAATAAGCAACGTGTGCATGCAGGGGCGGACACAGACTGTAGTGGGCACCTGTGCAAGAATTTTTTGGGGCCCCCCCCCCTGCCCTTTATAGGGGGCATGAAGGGCCACCCCCCCCCCCCCGTGCATCTCTCATCCCCCCGTGCATCTCTGATTCCCCCCACTCCTAGTTAATTAATTGTATTTAAAAAAAATAAAACTTGTTATACTTACCCCCAGGGATGGCTCCAGGTTTTTGTGGGCCCTGGGCGACAGAGTTTCAGTGGGCCCCTTTAACACATACCATGATTCATGATGCACAGATACCACAGAGAAATATATATATATATAGTACAAGGCCAAGGATTTCACTTACTACATGACATGAGCGATATCTATTGTAAATTCTACAATAGCTCAGAAACCGGCGAATCCTCACAGCGCACAGTGCAGACCGGACAGTATAGTCTTTCATACAGTATTATGGGCACCATATAATGCTCCATACAGGATACTGGTCCCCATATAAAGCTCCATACAGGATACTGGCCCCCATATAACGCTCCATACAGAATACTGACCCCCATAAAATGCTCCATACAGAATACTGACCCCCATATAACGCTCCATACAGAATACTGGCCCCCATATAACGCTCCATACAGAATACTGTCCCCCATATAACGCTCCATACAGAATACTGACCCCCATATAACGCTCCATACAGAATATTGGCTCCCATATAATGCTCCATGCAGGCTGTTCCCCCCCTTATAATGCCCCATTACACGAGCGATATCTATTGTAAATTCTACAATAGCTCAGAAACCGGCGAATCCTCACAGCGCACAGTGCAGACCGGACAGTATAGTCCTCTATACAGTATTTTGGGCACCATATAATGCTCCATACAGGATACTGACCCCCTTATAATGCTCCATACAGGATACTGGTCCCCATATAATGCTCCATACAGGATACTGGTCCCCATATAATGCTCCATACAGGATACTGGTCCCCATATAACACTGCATACAGAATACTGGCCCCCATATAACGCTCCATACAGAATACTGTCCCCCATATAACGCTCCATACAGAATACTGACCCCCATATAACGCTCCATACAGAATATTGGCTCCCATATAACGCTCCATGCAGGCTGTTCCCCCCCTTATAATGCCCCATTACACGAGCGATATCTATTGTAAATTCTACAATAGCTCAGAAACCGGCGAATCCTCACAGCGCACAGTGCAGACCGGACAGTATAGTCCTCCATACAGTATTATGGGCACCATATAATGCTCTATACAGGATACTGACCCCCTTATAATGCTCCATACAGGATACTGGTCCCCATATAATGCTCCATACAGGATACCGGTCCCCATATAACGCTCCATACAGGATACTGTCCCCCGTATAACACTCCATACAGAATACTGGCCCCCATGTAACGCTCCATGCTGGCTGTTCCCCCCTTATAATGCCCCATGCAGGATGACACCCCCCTTTTAATGCCCCATGCAGGATGTCACCCCCCCCATATAATGCCCCTTGCAGGATGTCACTTCCCTCCTTTTCAATGCCCCATGCAGTATGTCAGACCACCCCCTCCCTTATAAAGCCCCATGCAGGAGGTCACCCCCCCCCTCCTTATAATGCTCCATGCAGTATGTCACACACACACCCTCCTTATAATGCCCCATGCAGGATGTCAATTCCCCCCTCCCCCTCTTATAATGCCCCATGCAGGATGTCACTTCCCCCCTTCCCCTCTTATAATGCCCCATGCAGGATGTCAATTTCCCCCTCCCCCTGTTATAATGCCCCATGCAGGATGTCACCCCCCCATATAATGCCCCATGCAGTATGTCACTTCCCCCCTTCCCCTCTTATAATGCCCCATGCAGGATGTCACGCCCACTCTCCCCCCACCATATAATGCCCCATGCGGTATGTCACCCCCCCATATAATGCCCCATGCAGTATGTCACACACACCCCATATAATGCCCCATGCGGTATGTCACCCCCCCATATAATGCCCCATGCAGGACGTCCCACCCACTCCCCCCCACCTTATAATGCCCCATGCGGTATGTCACCACCCCCCCATATAATGCCCCATGCAGTATGTCACGCACACCCCATATAATGCCCCGTGCGGTATGTCACCCCCCCCATATAATGCCCCATGCAGGACGTCACACCCACTTTCCCCCCACCATATAATGCCCCATGCGGTATGTCACCCCCCCATATAATGCCCCATGCAGGACGTCACACCCACTCTCCCCCCACCATATAATGCCCCATGCCCCCATACATAAAAAAAAAAATCAAATACTCACCTCACTTGTTACCTGATGCTGATCCGGACTCCACAGCATCGCCCGCGTCTTCCCGCTGTGACAGCTCAGGAGAGATCGCGCGCGGTATAAACATATCACCGCGCCCTCTGACCTGAGACGTCACTGTTAGAGGATGCGGAAGACGCTGCGGAGGCACGGGGAGGGGTAAGTATTGTGCCGGCGCCGTCACATGACCGGAGATGTCCCTGCGCTCAGCATGAGGCCGGGGGCCCATGCTGAGTGCAGGCACATCTCCGGTCATGTGACGGCGGGGGGTCCTGCGGGGGGGGCCCCATTAGGAGACGCACAAGACGGGGGCCCCAACGGGGCTCCAAGGGGGCCCCGACAGCCCGGGCCCCATGCTGGAGTCAGGGCAGTCATGCCCTGATGGTGGCCCTGCTGGAGGCTGGAGGGGCCCCCTCTCCCTCGGGGCCCCCGTTCAATGAACCGGCTGCACGGGCGGTAGATCCGCCCCTGTGTGCATGAGACTTCAGGATTCTCTTTCAGGATTTGTGACAAATCCGTGCAGCAAAAACGCGACATGCACACAGCCTAATACAAACATCCAGCCACCACTAGGGGGATCCCACTGCCTATTGATTTATATAGCCCTATATCAGTATGTAGAAAGCTCTGCTTAGTGGCATCACATTATTTTTTTTATCAGAGAATGTTCAGGATTTAAAAACAAAAAAGTAGGCCAGGAGCAAGAAAAGGCTTAAAATAATCAATCCTCACATTTCAATTCCCAGGTTATCTCAGCACTGCTACTCTGGTGGTACCAGCTGGTCTTAGTTCGCTTTGCTGTGCAATCATGTGTTGTACGGCCACATTAGTGCTGGAGCCAATCACTGAACACAGCGGTGATGCTAGTATGTACAGAACAAAATTGCTGAGCACAGTGTTGCAGTGAAGAAATCATAGGGCCCCATAGCAGAAGTTCTAATTGTACACCTGCCGCCTCAAAAAATAAAAATAACAATAATAATATTCAGCGGGATCACAGAAGAGCCATCTCACAAATTTGCGAGATACTGTAGCAGGAAAATTACTATTGAAGCCCTTGGATTCCCCTTTCATTGCCCCATAAAGTATGTTGCCAACAAAAGTGCTCCCCCAAAACAGTGCAATACCCTTCAGTGAATTCCTCCTCACGCAAGGCATGAGGACCCTACTGTACATCCCAGCCCACCAACCATCTTCCACCCAGCAAAGAATGGTGGCCCCAACACAGTATGATGTCCCAACTGTGACACTCACACAGCCCTCCACACAGTATAATGGGCCTCCACACAGTATAATGGCCCCCACAACCGGCCACACAGTATGATAGCCCCAATACAATCCTCCACACTGTATAATTGCGCCTACTAGCCCTCCATACAGTATGATGGACCCTACACAAACCTTCACACTGTATAACTGCTCAAATATATTATAATAGCTCCCACATAGCCCTGCAAATAGTATAATGGTCCCTATATAGCCCTGCAAACAGTGTAATGGTCCCCACACAGCCCTCAAAAAAGTATAAAGGCTCCAACATAGCTATCCATATAGTATAATGGCCCCCACATAGCCTTCCAAATGTTGTAATTGCCCCTACATAACCCTCCAAATATTATAATGGCCCCCACACAGCCTTCCATATAGTATAATGGGCCCCACATAGTCCTCTATATAGTATAATGGGCCTCACGTTGCCTTCCATACAGTATAATGGGCCCCACATAGCCCTCCATATAGTATAATGGACCCCACATGAGACATCAGACACAGAGGGAGAATGATGGCGGAGGGAATGTCAGCTGAGGCTCCCTCCTCCATCATTGCTTTCAAGTCTATCGGCATTCAGGATGTTTCAGGATGTTTCTGACATGCTGCAGTGTTTCAGATAAAACATTTTTTGTAAAGCCGTCCGGGGACTATGCATCTCAGCAGGTGACTAATCCCCGGTCAACTGTCCGTCTTGGGGAGCACAGCGAGGAGAAGCCACAACGGCTGCAATAACTGAACTAGTTTCTGAATCAGATGACAGGCTGCTTTTAACATATTTTTTCTCTTAACCTTTTGTTTTTGTTTGTTAATACTCAGAACTCCCCCTTACTCTTATAGGAGTTTCCGGGTGATGGAAAACCCTCCAATGTTTCCCCATGCCAATCTACTTTGTTGTTTTGTTGGCTACATGAAAAATCCAATATAATATAATAATGACAGACCCGGACCTTTAGGAGGGGAGCATTTGGCATTATCATGCACTTGCTCTTCTTCTAAAGGGTTAATAATAAATAGGGGTTTTGGCGGGAATAATGTTCTCCAGCTGGGTTTTGCCGCCACAGCAGCAGGGTCTGGATTGGCTGCGGATCCCAGCCAGAAGTGAGGTGTCGCAGGGGAAGATTGTGTTTCTTCCTCTGGCAGCACCTGCTGATAGGGGAGTTATTTTGTAAATAAAATAAGTGGTGGGGGTATATAGTGACTGGCAGCGCCCATGAGCTTGTCAGTCCTCGGCGCTGCCATAAGAAATTGCTGCCGTACCTGTATAACATGGAGGCTGTTCTGGAGGAGCTGCGCAGCCGGTTAGGAGAAGAGGGAGTCCTTGCCTGCCTTCATCGCTGTCTGGAGACAGCGAGCAGCGATGTTCTGGGGCCGAGCGTGGCGGTGAGACAGAGCAGAGGTCCGGAAGTGGAGGGGGAGCCAGCCGCAGTGGAAGCGCCGAAACCCCAGATGACGTCATCCAGCGGCGCGGGCATGCACACTGGTGGTAGAAGCAAGAGGAGGACAGTGCGGTATTCCCCATCTCCAGTGCGCCCACAGAGGTCCCAGGGGGGGAAGAAGAAGTCGCAGGGGAGCAGCTGACTTGTCACCGGACAGCAGGACCAGGCTGGCCTCAGTTGACCACCGGCTGGAGGGAGCCGTTGCTGGTCCTGAGGCTGCCGGTATGGAGAACAGAATGTCCACGGCAGGGGTTTTCATCCAGCATGACCAGACCCAGGACCCTGCATCTGAGGGTGGTGAGTATAGCCCACCTGTCGCACATCACACATTAGAACAGCTATCACACGTATTGTCATCCCTTAGGGATATATTGCAACCCCCTGCTGTCACTTCTATGTCAGCTAGCCAGTGCTCTGGGGCCACAGGTGTAGCCGGAGTTTGGAGGCACCTAGACAGTGGCCCAGAGGCTAGCGGGGGGGAACATGGTTCCATAGCAACCCCATTGGCATCAGGTGTCAAAGGGGTGGGTGAGGACTGTTACAAGGAGATTCTGGTATGTCCAGTTTTGCCGCTGGGATATCATTTGTCCATGACAGTTAAAGAAAAAATATGGCGTAATGAATTCATTGATATCCTGTCTTTGCTACCAACCTCCAAGGAATTTTTGGCAAGACTGGACAAAGATGAGGTTAGGCGTAGGCCGGTACCTCGGTCCTTTAATAACTGGTTGCAGGCTTTTTCTATTTACGCCAGTGTGATGGGCGAAAAGTTTCCCAGCAAGTGCTCTGGCCTTTTCCAGCATGTCGAGATAGTGTTAGAAGCTTACAAACATTTTGGTAGTTTAAGCTGGTATTTTTATGACGAAAACATTCGCCAGAAGATGGCAGTATATCCATCTTTGAAATAAGGAGTTAAAGATGTAGGTTTATGGCTTAATTTAATGCTGCCAAGTAAACCTAATAATGTTCAGCGTAATGTACCAGCTCAGACTAGTACCTTTAGGAAAGGTACATGTTTTGCGTTTAATGAGGCACAATGTAAGTGGCCGAATACGTGTAAATACAAGCACGAGTGCTCCTTTTGTGGAGGGTCGCACGCTATGTCCAGATGCTTTAAAAAGCAAGTGGGCATCATTCCACAAAGGAGTACTTGGGTAAAAGCAGTGACACCAGTAAATCTGGAGAGAATGCGGCCATGGTTAGAGCAGTACCCAAACCGCAAGATGGCCAAGTTAATAATTGATGGGTTTGCACATGGGTTTATGATTCCACATTTTTCAGGCAAAGGGTGCATATGGGTAAAAAATTTGAAATCCGCGGAGCTGCACCCAGAGGTGGTAGAAGCAAAATTGTTAAAGGAACTAGCTGAAGGAAGAGTGGCGGGCCCCTTTAAGGAGCAGCCATTTAAACATTTTCGGCTATCTCTTCTGGGTGTAGTTCCAAAGAAAGAGATGAATACTTTCAGATTGATTCATCATTTGTCTTATCCATATGGTACCTCTTTGAACGATAGCATTGATAGCAGTGTTAGTACTGTTACATATACGTCTTTTGATAAGGCTGCTGAAATAGTTAGAAGTTTCGGTCCCGGGGCATTAATGGCCAAGGCCGATATAGAATCAGCCTTTAGGTTGTTGCCTTTACATCCTAGCGGTTTCAATTCATTAGGTTTTCATTTCAACGGTTTCTTTTATGTTGATAAATGTTTGCTAGTGTTGAGCGAGCATGCTCGACTCTGCTCGGTACTCGCCCGAGCATCACGCTACTCGGGATGTTCGGCGAGCACCGAGCATTTCCGGGTTACTCGGGCAGAAGCTCAGGTCTCCGCCCTGCATGTTTGGCGCTCTTTACAGAGCCAATGAACATGCAGGGATTGCCAGCCAGTCACTGTAATGCCGCAGCCATGTTGTTTGTGGGCATTACAGTGATTGGCTGGCCGCACAGCGTCACCTCGAGTATTTAAAACTGGGCGCCGTCATCTTGGACACAGTCGCTCCGGATCAGACAGTGTAGGGACAGCGCTGCTGATTTAGGGAGAGGTATATCTTCCGAAATAGTTAGTGTAGGGTCTGTAAAGGCTGCCAGATCAAACAAACAGTCCTTCTCAGGACTAATATCCATCCCAGATATCAGGCAGGCAGGCAGGCTGTATAGGAGACGCAGTGGTTATACCAGCAAACGCTGCATTACAGTCCTGTGTGCTCCTGTTGCTGAACTTAGCTCCAGGTCTCGGGGGCCAGGAAAAATCTTTTTTTTTTTTATCTAAATCCTCTTTTTATTTCCCTCCTTCTCACTGTACAAATACCCGTCTTATTAACTTTTTGGTCCCCCGTCCCCCCCAAGAAAACAAAGTGTGTCTCTGATTTTTCAGACACAAATATATCTTTTGAAAATAGTCTGGTGTAGGTCAGAGAAATAGAAGTGTGGTTTTGCAGTTCCATGGGCCATTTGTATCTAAAAAAAACAGTTTGAGTGTGTCGCTCACTGTTCAGCCGCAAATATATATATTTAAAATAGTCTGGTATACACCAGTAAATTATAACTGTGGTTTTGCTGTTCCACAGTAAAAAATCTCTATTATTCTGTTTTGGGCATTTTTTGCCGTAAAAAAAAATAATAGTGTCTCCCTGATTTTTCAGACACAAATATATGTGTTGAAAATAGTCTGGTGTAGGCCAGAGAGACAGAAGTGTGGTTTTGCTGTTCCACAGTAAAAAATCTCTATTATCCTGCTTTTAGCATTTTTTGCCGTAAAAAAAAAAATAATAGTGTCTCCCTGATTTTTCAGACACAAATATATCTGTTGAAAATAGTCTGGTGTAGGTCAGAGAAATAGAAGTGTGGTTTTGCAGTTCCATGGGCCATTTGTATCTAAAAAAAACAGTTTGACTGTGTCGCTCACTGTTCAGCCGCAAATATATATATTTAAAAAAGTCTGGTATACACCAGTAAATTATAACTGTGGTTTTGCTGTTCCACGGTAAAAAAATCTCTATTATCCTGCTTTTGGCATTTTTTGCCGTAAAAAAAAAATAATAGTGTCTCCTGATTGTTCAGACACAAATATATCTGTTGAAAATAGTCTGGTGTAGGCCCGAGAAATACAAGTGTGGTTTTGCAGTTCCACGGGTAAAATCTCTGTATTATCCTGCTTTTGGCATTTTTTGCCGTAAAAAATAAATAATAGTGTCTCCTGATTGTTCAGACACAAATATATCTGTTGAAAATAGTCTGGTGTAGGCCCGAGAAATACAAGTGTGGTTTTGTAGCTCCACGGTTCAAACCTCTGTATTATCCACTTTTGGGCCATTTGTATCTAAAATAAACAGTTTGAGTGTATCGCTCACTGTTCAGCCGCAAATATATATATTTAAAAAAGTCTGGTATACACCAGTAAATTATAACTGTGGTTCTGATTTCCACGGTAAGAAATCTCTATTATTCAGCTTTTGGTATTTTTTCCGTAAAGAAAAACAGTAATAGTTTCTCCCTGATTGTTCAGATTGTTTAAAAGAGTCGGGTGTAGGCCACAGAAATAGAACTGTGGTTTTCCTCTTCCACGGTTCTAATCTACTTTTTATTACCCTTTTTCCATTGATAGTGTAAGTGTAAGCTATTTTACATTCTTTACAATGGGCAAGGCGTGTGGCAAGGGACGTGGAAGTGGACGTTCCGGTGATGGTGCGTGCAGAGGACGGCGCCGTGGCCAAGGTGAAAATGTGCCACAACCAACAGCCACATCTTCTCGCTCCCAATTCTTGACCGAATTACTAGGGAAGCACAGAACAACACCAGTATTGCGAACTGATCAGTGTGAACAGGTTATTAATTGGATAGCAGATAATACTTCCAGTTACCTGGGCACCACCACCTCCGGCCTGTCTTCCACACGGTCGACTCTTAGTAGCCATGAGTTTTGACCGCATACTCCTCCTCACCCTGATGCTCCTTCCTCCCACCATGCCGAGTGTCGTTAGACAGCAACTGATCCCACACTTGGACACTCTGAAGAGCTGTTCACTGGTCCATTTCCAGATTTGTGCCCCTCGCCTGCTCCACTTGAAGTGGTGGAAGAGGAGATCCCATGTAGCGATGCCCAAATATTTGAACAGCCACGGCCACAGGAAGTCGACGCTGGCAATTTGTCACAAGAGGTGGACGATGATGAGACACAATTGCCACGAAGTGAGGAGGAGGATCGTGGTGCGCAAGTGGAAGAGGAGGAGGTGGTGGATGATTAGTAACTGACCCAACGTGGCAGGAGGACATGCAGAGTGAGGCCAGCAGCACACAGGGGGAGGGAGGCAGAGTACCCCAACAGGCAGGAAGAAGCAGTGTGGTGGCCGCAGACAGGAGGCGGGCAACCGTTCCCCGTAACACCAACATGAGGGACATTGCCAGTACAAGCGGTAGTTCTTCCAGAGTCTGGAATTTTTTTAAAGACTCTGCTGATAACCCCAAAAAGGCCATTTGTACCACCTGCCATGCCAGCATCAGCAGGGGTGACAAAACTACCAGCCTGACCACCACCAGCATGATCAGGCACATGGCAGCAAAGCACCCGACTTTGTGGGGCGAACCCCAGGGTCCACGACCAGTGTCAGTGTGTGTCACCACTGCTTCTTCTGCTGTTGTGCGTGCAATAGAACCCCCCCTGTTGTGTGTGCAAGGCAATCCCCTGTCCATACTGCATGCAAAGATGCCCCCTCCTCTCAGTCTTCACTTGTTATGGCAGTTTCTCAAGAAACAGCATCAACGTCCACGTCCCATCACAGCGTTCAATTGTCCATATCCCAGACCTTTGAACGAAAGCGGAAATTCGCAGCTAGCGCCCCACATGCCACAGTCCTAAATTCGCACATTTCACGACTGCTTGCGTTGGAAATGCTGCCTTTTAGGCAGGTGGAGATGGAATCCTTCCACAACCTTATGGCGGTGGCCGTCCCTCGGTACTCAGTCCCCAGCCGACACTATTTTGCCTGCACTACAACAAGCACGTGTCCCAAAACATCTGCCGTGCCCTCAACAACGCAGTTACTGGGAGAGTCCACCTGACAACGGACACGTGGACAAGTGCTTTTGGCTAGGGATGGTACATCTCTCTGACGGCACACTGGGTAAACATAGTGGAAGCCGGGACCCAGTCGGACCTTGGGATGGAACACATCCTCCTCACACCGAGGATTGCGGGCCCTATGTCAGTCAGAGTTGCCCCCACAGTGTACAGCTCCTGCGCATCATCCTCCTCATGTTCAGCCTCCATCTCAGATATCAACACATCAGTTACAAGCTGGAAGCACTGCAGTACTGCCTCCGCCAAGCGGCAACAGGCTGTGCTGAAACTCATAAGCTTAGGTGAGAAACCTCACACTACTTGTGAGTTGTGGACAGCTGCGAAAGAGCAGGCATATCTGTGGCTGAGACCGCTGAACCTACATCCAGGCATGGTCGTGTGTGACAATGGCCGTAACCTGGTGGCGGCTCTGAGGCGAGATCACAGACGTACCATGTCTGGCTCATGTGCTTAACCTCGTGGTTCAGCGGTTTCTTAAATCGCACCCCAAGTTGCCAGATCTGCTAGTCAAAGTACGCCGCCTGTCAGCTCATTTTTGCAAGTCGGCTACAGCTTCCGCCGCCCTTGCTGTGTTGCACCAACTGGTGTGTGATGTTCCCACATGTTGGAACTCTACCCTCCACATGTTGCAAAGGATTTGTGAGCAGAAGAGAGCAGTTGTGGAGTACCAGCTGCAACAAGGCCGTCGATATTCAGGTCAGACTCCACACATAAGACCTCAGGAGTGGACCTGGATGTCTGACATCTGTACCATCTTGACAAACTTTGAGGAGTCCACCCAGATGGTGAGTGGCGATGACGCCATCATTAGCATCAGCATTCCACTTGTCTGTCTTTTGCAACGCTCTCTGCAGAGAACTAAAGAGGAGGCATTGCAGCCAGAGTATGATGAGATGGATCAAGAAGCCGTAGCGGTCGATTACACACAGCCCAGCCTCTTCTCATCCCAACGTGCATTGGGGGACAATGAGGGAGAGGAGGATGAGGAGGAAGAACAGGAGCTTGTATCATGCACTGTAGACGGTAGTACCTGTACAACTGTCATACCGTCGGTTCCGCATGGGTGGCCTGAGGACAGGGGGGAGGAGGAGGAGGAGGATAGCATGGTCTGTCGTCATCTTGGTGAGGACACGGAAGTCTTGCCTGTTACCAGTCTGACACGCATGGCTGACTTTATGTTACGCTGCCTTAACCATGACCCTCGCGTTGTCAAAATGTTGGGTGACAGTCATTACTGGTTGGTGACACTTTTAGACCCCCGCTACAAGGAGAACTTTCACTCTCTTATTCCTGAGGTGGAAAGGTCTACAAAAATGGGGCAGTACCAGAAGGCCCTTGCTGCAGAACTGTCAAAAAAGTTCCTATCTGAACACGCTAGCGGCTGAGGTCACAGTTTGTTGACCAACTAAGGCGTACAAGCGAGAGAGAGGCAACTCCAATCCAGCAGAGGCAGGGGAACACTGTCAACGTTCTGGGACAGTTTTCTGAGACCCGCCCAGCTTACAGGCCCTGAGGCGCAGGGTATTCTCACAAGGAGTGGAAAGTTTCAAAAGATGGTGAGGGAGTACCTTGCCGACCGTACCAGCGTCCTCCGTGATTCCTCTGTGCCTTTTAATTATTGGGTATCCAAGCTGGACACTTGGAATGAACTCACTCTGTACGCCTTGGAGGTCCTGGCCTGCCCTGCCGCTAGCATGTTATCGGAGCGTGTTTTTAGTGCCGCTGGGGGAATTATAACTGATAAGTGCACTCGCCTGTCAACTGACAATGCTGACAAGCTGACCCTTATCAAAATGAACAAGGGCTGGATTGGGCCAGACTTCTCATCACCACCAAATGACAGCAGAGTAACATAAAGTCAAATTCACTATGTTTTTTTCGGGAGGTGTATTCACATGCACCGCTTCACACCCATACATGGGTATACGCTTCCTCATTTCGGCTGTTTTATGTTGTTCTCCTTATCCTCAGCCTCCACCACCACTATACCACCAGGGTGACCGTGGTCCGTGTTGCGATTATTGAAAGTTCCTCCATTCTTATTTTTGTCAGCTTTTGCTTGGAAGGCATAAGCAAAGACTGTAGGAGACCCACTCCCCAATAATGGGAATAATATTTTTAAAATGCTGTACTGTATGGCTCTTGTAAGGGGCATTAAAAGCGTCTTGTTAAGCTACTGCGACCTCCACCACTTTTCCGAGGGGCATTAAAAGCGTCTTGTTAAGCTACTGGGACCTCCACGCCTCTTCTGAGGGGCATTAAAAGCATCTTGTTAAGCTACTGGGACCTCCGCGTCTCTTCTGAGGGGCTTTAAAAGCGTCTTGTTAAGCTACTGCGACCTCCACCACTTTTCCGAGGGGCATTAAAAGCGTCTTGTTAAGCTACTGGGACTTCCACGTCTCTTCTGAGGGGTATTAAAAGCGTCTTGTTAAGCCACTGGGACCTCCACGTCTCTTCTGAGAGGCATTAAAAGCGTCTTGTTAAACCACTCTGAACTCCACAGGTCTTCCAAGGAGCATTGAAATGTTGTTTTTAATTAACTCCAACCTCCACGACTCTTCGAACGGGCATTGCATTTCCTCCTAATTTTTGGTAGCTTTTGCTTGGAAGGCATAAGCAAAGACTATGGGAGACACACTCCCCAATAATGGGAATAATGTTTGTAATATGCTGTACTGCATGGCTCTTGTAAGGGGCATTGCAAGTTCCTCCATCCTAATTTTTGGCAGCTTTTGCTTGGAAGGCAAAAGCAAAGACTATGGGAGACACACTACCCAATAATGGGAATAATGTTTGTAATATGCTGTACTGCATGGCTCTTGTAAGGGGCATTGCAAGTTCCTCCGTCCTAATTTTTGGCAGCTTTTTCTTGGAAGGCATAAGCAAAGACTATGGGAGACACACTCCCCAATAATGGGAATAATGTTTTTAAGATGCTGTACTGTATGGCTCTTGTAAGGGGCATTGCAAGTTCCTCCATCCTAATTTTTGGCAGCTTTTGCTTGGAAGGCATAAGGAAAGACTATGGGAGACACACTCCCCAATAATGGGAATAATGTTTGTAATATGCTGTACTGCATGGCTCTTGTAAGGGGCATTGCAAGTTCCTCCATCCTAATTTTTGGCAGCTTTTGCTTGGAAGGCAAAAGCAAAGACTATGGGAGACACACTCCCCAATAATGGGAATAATGTTTGTAATATGCTGTACTGCATGGCTCTTGTAAGGGGCATTGCAAGTTCCTCCGTCCTAATTTTTGGCAGCTTTTTCTTGGAAGGCATAAGCAAAGACTATGGGAGACACACTCCCCAATAATGGGAATAATGTTTTTAAGATGCTGTACTGTATGGCTCTTGTAAGGGGCATTGCAAGTTCCTCCATCCTAATTTTTGGCAGCTTTTGCTTGGAAGGCATAAGGAAAGACTATGGGAGACACACTCCCCAATAATGGGAATAATGTTTGTAATATGCTGTACTGCATGGCTCTTCTAAGGGGCACTGCAAGTTTCTCCGTCCTAATTTTTGGCAGCTTTTGCTTGGAAGGCATAAGCAAATACTATGGGAGACACACTCCCCAATAATGGGAATAATATTTTTAAGATGCTGTACTGTATGACTCTTGTAAGGGGCTTTAAAACCGTCTTGTTAAGCTACTGCGACCTCCATCACTTTTCCGAGGGGCATTAAAACCGTCTTGTTAAGTTACTGTGACCTCCACATCTCTTCCAAGGGGCATTCAAACCATCTTGTTAAGCTACTGGGACCTCCACGTTTTTTCCGAGGGGCATTAAAACCGTCTTGTTAAGCTACTGTGACCTCCACGTCTCTTCAAAGGGGTATTAAAAGCGTCTTCTTAAGCCACTCTGAACTCCACAGCTCTTCCAAGGGGCATTGAAATGTTGTTTTTAATTACCTCTAACCTCCACGACTCTTCCAACGGGCATTGCATTTCCTCCTAATTTTAATCAGCTTTTGCTTTTCAATGCAAAGGCGAAAACTAAGGGAGACCCACTCCCCAATAATGGGTAGAAGGTTTTTAGTAAGCTGTAATCCACGTCTGTTTCAAGGGGCATTGCAGTTCCTCATAATTTTTGGAAAGCCTTCCATTCAC
Source organism: Phyllobates terribilis (assembly GCF_046119375.1). Classification (NCBI taxonomy): domain Eukaryota; kingdom Metazoa; phylum Chordata; class Amphibia; order Anura; family Dendrobatidae; genus Phyllobates; species Phyllobates terribilis. The sequence continues at coordinate 858,766,973 of NW_027362762.1, forward strand.
TGCTTAGGCCAACAGTGTACAGGAGACCCAGTTGCTATAAATGGAAAAAACGGTTTAGTTAAGGCCCTCTGACCTCCATGTCATTTCCAAGGGGCATTGGAGTGCCTCAAAATTTTTGGTAGGCATTGTACTCACTGTATGCCCTATAACTGTGTAGCCGAACCGCTCCTTTTGTTACAGAAACATATCCTACAAGACATATGTGGTTGACTGGCCTGATATTGATATGAATGGTCCCTGTTCCCCCTGCTCTTTCTCCTTTGCCACTACCTCATCCATCATTTATCACATGAAGCTTTGTTTTAACGGGAGTCATAGAACTGGTATAGAAGCAGGAAAACATCCAGTAATCCTCGGAGGAGGTAGGATATGCGCCAAAACGCTGACCACCTCAGGCCTAGCCGCTACTACATACATGCGCTTGCATTCCAAGAAAACAAAGCAGATGCTAACTTCTATCATCATCATCATGGTCCTCACCTTGGCACTCTCAACTCCCCTGATGGAGAAGCCAGGGCCCACCGGAGGAGTCTGGTTCTCTGGTGGGCTCGTCCAATGCTGCCCTAAAGCAGGCCGGGCTAAGAAAAGTGTGTGGGGGGATGTCCCAAGGAGAAATAGGGGCAGCTGGGGACCGTGTGTGGACACCCGGCCGCCGAGCGGCTGGGGACTGAGTATGGATACTAGGCTGCCAACGCAGCCATGACGTGGTGGCCAGATTCCACCTCCACATGCCTAAAAGGCCCAATTTCAAGTGCAAGCAAGCAGTATGGTATTGCAGCCTGGGGGTGGGTGGGTGGTTGGCTGCATATTTGCGCTTGCATTGCAAGGAATGGGGGAGGTACAATTGAACACTGCCCTGGGACAAGAACTTGCACGGGGGATGGTTGCAAGTCTGCATCTTCTGATGGGGCAAGGATGACTTCTGATGGGCACACTTTTAGGCAGTGACCTGGGTGTCAGAGATGCTTCAAGGGGTCTTCCCCATGCTGTTCCCATTTCTTTTAAGCGCTGTATGCGTGTGTCACACAGCACATGGCCAGATAAGGTTGTAAAATGTTAAAATGACATTTCCCGGTGAATGCATTTGTCACGGTTGAAAGCAATACAAAAGTGCAAAAACGCATAAAAAATGCTACTTGTGAACATAGCCCAAGGTGTGGAGGAGTATATTTTTTTTGGTTATTTATTTTACCTTATACACAAGTCTTTACCCTGGAAAGGAACTTCCTTAACATATTTCACAGGAAAGCACTTTCAGTTTCATTTTTGAACGTTTTATTCTGAGCCCTTAACAGTGGCTTAATACCTCTGACCACGTTGTTGACAGCAGTGACCTGGGGGTCAGAAATGCTTCCTGGGGCGATCCCCATGCTGTCCCCATGTAATTTGAGCACTGTCACTATCGTTTTGGGCACTTGTTAGGCTTTTAAAAGACTGCCGGAGGTGCCGCCACAAAAATGCTCGGGTGTCCCATATACTAACATTGGGCTCGTTGCTCGCGTCGAGCACCCGAGTATCACGGCGAGCTCGGCCCGAGCTTCGAGCACCCGAGCATATTAGTGCTCGCTCAACACTAATGATTGCCCATGGTGTGCTCGGTATCTTGTTTTTATTTTGAGGCCTTTTCATCTTTTGTAGAATGGGTGACAGCACGGCAGTGCATGAAGGGCGGTATAGCGCACTACTTAGATGATTTTTCGTTTATAGGTCCTGGCGACTCATTGGTGTGTAATGAGCTTTTGTCTACGTTTCAATTAATTTTCAAGCAGTTTGGTATTCCGCTAGCGGAAGGAAAAACAGTTCACCCAACCAATTGTTTAGAGTATCTAGGTATAGTGATTGATACACGTAAAGGGGAATTTAGGTTGCCAATAACTACGATTGTTAATTGTAGAGAAGTGTTGTTAGCAGTGATAAAGAGGAAGAAAGTGACAGTGAAGGAGGTCGAGTCGTTGCTGGGACTTTTAGCCTTTGCGTCTAGAATAATGCCTATGGGCAGAGTATTTTGTAGACGCCTGTCAGCACATATTGCTGGAATCAGGAATCCTGTATTTCATGTTAGAGTCACAAAGGAAGTTAAGGAGGACTTACGAGTTTGGTTGGAGTTTTTAGAGTCATTTAATGGCCAGACATTGTGGCGTCAGCCTTTTATTGCAGAAGGGGACTTAAGTTTGTACAGGGATGCGGCTCCTGAATCAGGTTTTGGTGTTTTTTGGGATGGTAATTGGTGTGCGGGCCAATGGCATTGGGCATGGCGTAAGAATGGGGTGTTGAAGAATGAAGTTTTGTTAGAACTATTTTCTATTTTAGTGGTTATAGTGGTTTGGGGCAGTCAGCTAAATCCAGTAAAAAAGGGGTGGTCCTTGCAGTGAACCATTTGTCTTGCAAATGTGGTTTAGTTATTAGAGTTCTTAGACGTCTAGTACTGCTGTGTTTGAAAAGGAATATTTGGCTGAAGGCGGTACAGGTTGATAATAGTGATTCTTCAGTGGCTGTTTTGCTTTCTCATTTTCAGTTCAAGAGTTTCTTCAGTATCGCCCCAGGCACCCAGGAGAGGGGAGTGGAGTGTCCGGAGTATCTCTGGGGATTGATTTGGTCAGGTTAATGGAGCTGTTACAGCGGTCTATGGCCATTTCTACATGGAAAGGTTATTCGTCGGCTTGGGTTTCATGAGTTAAATTTTGTAGGAGAATGAAAATGGATGCTAATAGGTGTTCAGAGCAGTCCGTGTTGCATTTTGTATTATCGCAACGATTATTTTTTTAATAAAGCAGGTACTAAAGGGTTACAAAAAAGAGAAAGTAGTTCGGGATGGCAGACGCCCCATTTCTCCAGAAATGTTGGTAAATTTATGTACAGTGTCATTCTCTTGCTGTTACGATAACTATGAAGCCCTTTTATTCTCCACAGCAGCTGCACTATTGGTTTTTGGAGCTCCAATCAGAGAGATCACTAGGGAAGTTTGTTTTAGCAGCAAACTTTCCCGGGCGATCTGCCTGATAAATACACTGTTTCTCCTCGGATCTCAGTGAAAGAGCAGAGGAGAAACAGTGTGACAAGAGCTGTCAGCCTTGCCACTGTGAAAGTGAAAAAAAAAAAAAAAGAAAGTAAGAGTTAGGTTAGGGTCAGTCAGTCCTGTCAGGTCAGTCAGTCCTGTCAGATCAGTCAGTCCTGTCAGATCAGTCAGTCCTGTCAGTCAGTCCTGTCAGTCAGTCAGTCAGTCCTGCCAGGTCAGTCAGTCCTGTCAGATCAGTCAGTCCGGTCAGTCCAGTCCGGTCCGTTCAGTCCAGTCAAAAAATATAAAAACAAATAAAATGGCCCGTCAGACTTATACCGCAGAGGAGGTGTATGCCCTGCTATGTTCTGACTGTTGGAAGATTTTGGACCAATTCATTTTTTTAATTTGTTTTTTACAGACAGCTTGCTAGAGCATATTGTCGTGCAAACAAATTTATACGCATCCCAATTCATAAGCCAGAATCCCCGATGTTACTATGCTAGGGCAAATTTATGGACACCAACTAATGTCCCGGAAATAAAACATTTTTTAGGACTTACATTTGCCATGGGGCTTGTTAAAAAACCGAGCATTCGATCCTACTGGTCCAACCACCCTGTTTAAGCCACCCCTATCTTTTCAGTCGTTCTTACTAGGACCCGTTATGAAATGCTCATGCGGTTTTGGCATTTTAATGACAATAGTCAATGCCTGCCCAGAAATGCCCCAGAACATGACAGGTTATATAAAATTAGACCCATCATTGAAAATTTGTCAGAAAAATTCTTAAGGCTCTACACCCCAACACAAAATATTTCTATAGATGAGTCCCTTGTAAAATTCAAAGGAAGACTGCACCTCAAGCAATTTATCCCATCTAAAAGGGCAAGGTTTGGAATAAAGATCTATAAAATGTGGGAAAGTTCAACCGGATATACATCCACTTTTCGCATATATGAGGGGAAAGATAGCCAACTAAACCCACCAGGATGCCCTACTTATCTGTGGACATCTGGAAAAATTGTTTGGGAGCTGATAAGTCCATTTTTTCAAAAAGGCTACAATCTATATGTGGACAATTATTACACCAGCATACCCCTATTTAAAAGTCTGGTTGAACACAACATCGGAGCTTGTGGGACCATTCGTAAAAACCGTCAGGGGTTTCCACAACCATTGGTCAACCAAAAGTTCCAAAAGGGGCAGTCAGGGGCTGTACGCAACGGAGAGCTGCTTGCCCTGAAGTATAGGGATAAGAGGGATATTTTTGTCCTCAGCTCGATCCACACAGATGCCACAAGGGCCACTGTAGAACAAGGATCCACCACTCCGAAGCAAAAACCTGTGTCAGTCATTGACTACAACAAACACATGGGGGGTGTGGACCTTGCAGACCAGGTTATACAGCCATACCAGGTATCAAGAAAGTCCTATACCTGGTATAAAAGTTGGTTATTTATTTGTTTCAGGTGGCCACATACAATTATTTTGTGTTGTACAAAAAAGCAGGAAATTCAGATCCTTTTCTTGATTATCAAGAAAAGGTAATTGAAAATCTTGTTTTTCAAAGTGTTAGCCCCGCTCATCCATTAGAATCTGAGGATGTGAAAAGACTCACTGAGCGACATTTTATTGCACTTATTCCAGCAACGGAAACGAGAAGGAACCCCAGAAAAGATGTCGTGTATGTACTAAGAGAGGAATGAGGCGTGATACCCACTACTACTGCCCACAATGCCCATCATTGCCAGCCTTATGCATCACTGACTGCTTTAAAATCTTCCACACAGAACCACGTTTTTAAACTGTAAAAATGTATCTCATTATGTCATTCAAACATTTGGCTCATTTAGTGAATGACACATTCGAGTAGAGCTCACTTAATTTCCAGGGGTGGAGGGTTCTCCAGAATCTAAACCTTCCATTGCATGCTTGTTTCTGGAAATCATCCATTGAGTTAAAATGGTCACTAAACCCATTGATGAATTCCCAGAGGGGTGTCATTTCCAAAGTGGGGTCACTTCAGGGGGGATTCTTTAGTTCTGGTACTTAGCGCTTCTGAAAAGTGCCAGAACAGCAGAATCCCCCACGAAGTGACCCTATTTTGGAAATGACACCACTCTGGGAATTCATCTATGGGTTTAGTGACCATTTACCTATCTACTTATTTTCCCACCACTAGATTAATTTATACAGAGGAGTAGATTGTAAAATTAGGTCACTTGTTGGGGGTTTCCTCTGTTTAGGCACCTCAGGGGCTCTCCAAATGCAACATGGCGTCCGCTATCGATTCCAGCCAAATTTCCATTCCAAAGTCAAATGGCGCTCCTTACCTTCCGAGCCATGCCGTGCGCCCAAACAGTGGTTTTGCACCACATATGGAGTATCAGCGTGCTCATGAGAAATTGCACAACACATTTTGGGGTCCATTTTTTCTGGCTGCCCTTGTGAAAATTAAAAATTTTAGGCTAAAGTAGCAGTTTTGTGTTAAAAATGTGTTTTTTATTTTCACACTTCAACATTATAAAATTCTGTGAAGCCCCTGGGGGTTCAAGGTGCTCACCACACATCTAGATAAGTTCCTTGAGGGGTCTAGTTTCCAAAATGGGGTCACTTGTTGGGGGTTTCCTCTGTTTAGGCACCTCAGGGGCTCTCCAAATGCAACATGGCGTCCGCTATCGATTCCAGCCAAATTTCCATTCCAAAAGTCAAATGGCGCTCCTTACCTTCCGAGCCATGCCGTGCGCCCAAACAGTGGTTTTGCACCACATATGGGGTATCAGCGTGCTCAGGAGAAATTGCACAATACATTTTGGGGTCCATTTTTTCTGGCTGCCCTTGTGAAAATTAAAAATTTGAGGCTAAGGTAGCAGTTTTGTGAAAAAAAGTTAAATGTTCATTGTTTTCTTCCACATTCCAAAAATTCCCATGAAGCACCTGAAGGGTTAATAAACTTCTTGAATGTGGTTTTGAGCACCTTGAGGGGTGCAGTTTTTAGAATGGTATCACTTTTGGGTATTTTCTGTCATAAAGGCCCCTCAAAGTCACTTCAAATAAGATGTGGTCCCTAAAAAAATGTTTTTGTAAATTTTGTTGTAAAAATGAGAAATCGCTGGTCAACTTTTAACCCTTATAGCTCCCTAACAAAAAAAAATTTTGGTTCCAAAATTCTGCTGATGTGAAGTAGACATGTGGGAAATTATATTTATTAACTATTTTGAGTGACATATCTCTCTGATTTAAGGGCATGAAAATTCAAAGTTTGAAAATTGCAAAATTTTCAAAATTTTGGCAAAATTTCCGATTTTTTCACAAATAAACGCAAGTGATATCGAAGAAATTTTACCACTATCATGAAGTACAATATGTCACGAAAAAACAATCTCACAATCAGGGGAATCCGTTGAAGCGTTCCAGAGTAATTACCTCATAAAGTGACAGTGGCCCGGTCACGAAGGCAAAAACAGGCTCTGGTACAAAGTGTTACGTCCCCTGGGAGGTGAGAAGTTTTTATTTCATCAGTCCGGCAGGCCTTTGACTTAGTTCCAATTCAGATGCATTTTGAGTAAATGTTTGTCTTAATTGAATATGGGTAATAAATATTTCTCTACTCACTCTTTTAGGACTGGAGCTGCGACGGAGGCTGCCAGACGGGGTTTGAGTGAGGGCTTCATCAAAAAATTGGGAAGATGGAGTTCAGGATGTTATCGGGTGTATATTCGGAAGTGATGTATACTAATGTTTCTTTTGTTTGAAGTTTTTGCAGGTATAACAGTATGGATCTTAGGTCGTTCTTTCGTGCACTGGGCGGAGTGGAGAGCGCAGCAGCGGTGCTATGGTCCGAATCTGTCTTTGTCTGTCGGTAACGTAAGAATCTTCTGGTTTGGAATCAGGGGGCAAAGATGGGAAGGACTGTTGGAGCAAGCTGCCATGATGAGTGAGAGATCTCCGTCCCCAGATATAATCATTGTGCACTTAGGAGGGAATGATATTGGTAAATTAGGTACAGTGGATTTACTATTTCAAATGAAAAAAAGTTTAATAGAGCTAAAAAAATAGTTTTTTGGTGTCAAAATGATATTTTCCGAGATCGTTTCCCGTTTAGTGTCGGTGAAATCTATGGATCTCAAATTTTGTGAGAAAACTCGCAGAAGGGTAAATAGGTGCATGAATAAATTTATGCCATCTATTGGAGGTTTTTCTTTTCGGCACACTGACTTGGAGGGAGGTTTGCCAGGCCTATTCAGAAGTGATTGGACGCATTTGTCTGAAGTGGGTAACGACATTTTTAATTTAGATCTACAGGCGATGGTAGAGTTGGCCCTGGGTGGGGCAGGGCCATGTTCGCCAGCTTGATCCAGGCAAGATGGCCGGGTGGGTTAGTCATTCGGGGAACCGAATGGACAATAAGTTATAGGTAATGTAAACGGGCTTGAGCTTTGGCTAAGCTGCGGTTGTTTATAATTATTACGTTATTAATTGAAGTTACCTGTATTATATGATTTTAATAAAGGCCGTGGCCAATTAATTTTCCAAGCAAGTCAAGTGTGTCGGTGTAATTTTGTTTAATCACAGATAAGTTTAAGGTATGGTTTGTGCATTGTAATGCCATATGTGATAAATACATTGCTCAGCAATCTCCTTCTGTCACATAAACAATGGATGGAGTAGCAAGCAGTATCTGCAGCAACGCAGCTCCATTTAATTGCTATGGCTGGCAGAGAAAAAGGTTGGGAGCACAGGGATTCTCATCAATCAGATATCTATCAACCATCCTGTCATTTGACAGAAAACCCCTTTACCGATGCGGTCTTATTCCCAGAGCCATAACTTTTTTACTTTTCTGTCCACATAGACCTATGAGAGCTTGATCTTTCAGAGACAAGTTGTACTCTTGAATGACACCATTCATTTTACCACATAGTGTACTGGAAAAAGAAAAAAAAATCCAAGTGCGGAGAAATTGGGAAAAAAATGCAATTCTGACATTGTTTTTTAGGAACAGTTTTTATGGTGTACATTTTGTGGTAAAAATGACTTCGCAATATGATTCTGCTCATCAGTACGATTAAGGCTATACCAAAATGTCCATATTTTTTTTTTTTATTTTAGTGGTGAAAAAAAATCAGAAGTTTGCAAAAAAAAAAAATTCCGGTTGTGTTGCCCCTTTCCGAGACTCGTAACATTTTTATTTTTCAGTCGACGGAGCTGTACGACAGTTTATTTTTTACGGGGAGAGACAACGTTTTTATTGATACCATTTTGTGGTAGATATGATGTTCTGATTGCTTTTTGCAGTATTTTTTGTGGTATTTCAGCCACCAGAAATATATATATTTTTTGTTTACAGTGTATAACGATTGGGTTAATTATTTTTATATTTTGATAAGATAGGACTTTTTTGAATGCGGCGATACCACGTGTGTATTTTTCTGCTATCTTTATTTTTAATGGGGGAAATGGAGGTGATTTGAACTTATGTTTTTTGGATTTTAATATTTTTTAAAACACTTTTTTTTTAAACTTTTCACTGTTCTTAAAAGTCTTCTTAAGGGACTTGAAGCGCAGATCGTCTGATCGCTTGTGCCGTATACAGCGATGCCAGAACATTGCTGTATATAGCAAAAATCATAGTCTCCTTTGAAGCCCGGCCACAAGCTGGATTTCAAAGAAGCTCCGTAATTATAAGCATGGAGGTCTCCAACAGACCCCCCGCTGTCATAGCACACCCAATCACATCAAGGGCACGCCGATGGGCGCACAGAATGACGTGCCTCGCTCCCTCCCTGCGCACGTTAAACGCCGCTGTAAGTTTGACAGCAGCTCCGCTCCACCTGCGATTGTTAGAAGCAGGTTCTGGCTGTAACACACAGCCATCATCTGCCGAGTATGGGGTGAGCCCGCTCCATACACCTGCTTCCGACTTGTGCCATACCGGCGCATGTTGTGAAGGGGTTAACAGCACTTTGAAAGGTCAGAGGCAAGAATTGGTGAGGAGGTGGCAAAGACACTTCTAGGAAGGTTGTAAATTTAGTAAAAAGTGACAAACATCACTGTAGGCTCAATAGCAGGACAGTACTAGTCACCAGTTCAGTATAGATGGCACATTCTGCCATCAGAACATGACAAAGAGGAATTAAATAAACTTCAATGGAAACTGTCCATGACTAAGTGTGTGCTTCAGTTATCGCATCTGTATTATTAAATGCTCAATGGCTAACTAGGAAATCAGTGAGTAACTTTGCCCCGCAGCTATGTGTTTGAGTCACATTTATAAGTCACATACTTTCCCATTGCATCACTTTACATTACACTAACTTTCCATAGGATCTCCGAGCATTTACTCTGTAAATGGCAGATAAACAATCCATAGAGAGCTTTCTTCAATCCATTTATAACATTAGAATCTTTATACAGAACGACATTCTGCCGGGACACGTTACATAGACAGATGCTGCACTGCAGCCCCCGTGTCTCGCTGATCCGTAGGGAATGGTGCTTTTATGTGTTTTGGTATAGACATTATACATTGTATGCATGGTGAAAGATGAGCCCCGACCTACTTGGAAAGGGCAGTTTATCAGAAGTATTCGGCACTGTTCACATACCACTAAAGGGCTACGTTTTTTTTCCAATATTTACAACTCAGATACGCCTGTGCGGTTCAAGCCAAATCTATTGCATTGACCCCAACGATATCTGCCCCTTTTCTGGATATGGTGGTGACTGGTGGGGGACACAAAAGGGGCGATTTTTTTATATAATAAATGTCTATTGGAATCTAGACTGAGAAGGAGAGCTTGTCCCCTAAAAGAAAGATGGCAGAGGATGGTGGCCCCTTAAATGACAAGATATGAGAAGATATAGAGCAGGATGTCCCTAGAGTGTCTGCTAGCGAGTCTAATGTGGAACTGCCACGTCTTCGGAGGTACTGGAGGGACGTGATAGAGCTTATAAACTCGGTGTACAATTGTCAGATTGCTCCGGAACCTTTGACTTGTGCATACAGCTGAAATCCCTGTAAGTGAGAGTCATCGACTGGCTATCGCGCATATACTATATCAGGCCCGGAGAAGTATAGCTCCATACTGGAAGAGACCTAACGGTCTAGTTGTTGGAGAGGTAATAACAGGTAAGTACACCAATAATATCCAAAAAGTAAGGCCATAAAGTATTTAATATAATAATCTTCCAAAAAGAACTTTACAAATGACTAAGAATATGAAGATAAAAAAATTAATTTTATAGATATATTTTTTAAAAAAACATAATAAAGATACATAAAAATTGTGAGATAAAATACACAAAGGCACAAAGTGGGTGTTCCCGGATGAGAGAGCAGTAAGTATCTATATCATTATTAATCAACGAGTATAGGTGACATTCATATACAGAGACATCAATCAAACTGCTGTCAGTAGAAATAGAATATAGCACAGTGCTAATCACATATAGAGTCTAAGACATGGTATACATACATATGTATCCTGCATTACCTCACTTGTTGTGTCCGTGGTCCCACCACACCCGATGCGCGTTTCGCATTGAAATGCTTTGTCCAGGGGTCAAAAATATATCAATAAAATGAACTTTATCTTCATATTCTTGGTCATTTGTAAAGTTCATTTTGGGAGGTAATAACAGGGTTAAATAACACTATATGCCTTGAGAAACATGTATGCCAAAAAAGGGGGGCATATGAGAAATTTGAAGATATATGGGTGCCCGGCTGGATAGACCAAATCTGGCCCCCCTTACTTTAATGTGGTCTAGAATACTCTTACGGATGTTTTGAAACTATGAGCAGAATCTGTGACTCTCTTCACAGGTGTATATTTGTAGAAGTGCCTTTATTGATACAATTGTATGTTGGTTTTAAGTAGGCGCGAATGTTTATATGGGTATCTATGTACAGTGGGTATGGAAAGTATTCAGACCTCTTTACATTTTTCACTCTGTTTCATTGCAGCCATTTGGTAAATTCTAAAAAGTTCATTTTCTCTCATTAAAGTACACTCTGCACCCCATGATGACTGAAAAAAACAGAAATGTAGAAATTTTTGCAAATTTATTAAAAAAGAAAAACTGAAATATCACATGGTCATAAGTATTCAGACCCTTTGCTCAGTATTGAGTAGAAACCCCCTTTTGAGCTAGTACAGCCATGAGTCTTCTTGGGAATGATGCAACAAGTTTTTCACACCTGGATTTGGGGATCCTCTCCAGTTCCGTCAGGTTGGATGGTGAACGTTGGTGGACAGCCATTTTTAGGTCTTTCCAGAGATGCTCAATTGGGTTTAGGTCAGGGCTCTGTCTGGGCAAGACAAGAATGGTCACAGAGTTGTTCTGATGCCACTCCTTTGTTATTTTAGCTGTGTACTTGGGGTCATTGTCTTGTTAGAAGGTGAACCTTCGGCCAAGTCTGAGGTCCAGAGCACTCTGGAAGAGGTTTTCATCCAGGATATCTCTGTACTTGGCCACATTCATGTTTCCTTTAATTGCAACCAGTTGCCCTGTCCCTGCAACTGAAAAACACCCCCATAGCATGATGCTGCCACCACCATGTTTCACTGTTGGGATTGTATTGGGCAGGTGATGAGCAGTGCCTGGATTTCTCCACACATACCGCTTAGAATTATCACCCAAAAGTTCTATCTTCGTCTCATCAGACCAGAGAATCTTATTTCTCACAGCCTGGGAGTTCTTCATGTGTTTTTGAGCAAACTCTATGCGGGCTTTCATATGTCTTGCACTGAGGAGAGGCTTCTGTCGGGCCACTCTGCCATATAAACCCGACTGGTGGAGGGCTGCAGTGATAGTTGACTTTGTGGAACTTTCTCCCATCTCCCTACTGCATCTCTGGAGCTCAGCCACAGTGATCTTGGGGTTCTTCTTTACCTCTCTCACAAAGGCTCTTCTCCCACGATTGCTCAGTTTGGCGGGACGGCCAGGTCTAGGAAGACTTCTGGTGGTCCCAAACTTCTTCCATTTAAGGATTATGGAGGCCACTGTGCTCTTCAGAACCTTGAGTAATGCAGAAATTCTTTTGTAACCTTGGGCAGATCTGTGCCTCACCACATTTCTGTCTCTGAGCTCCTTGGGCAGTTCCTTTGAGCTCATGATTCTCATTAGGTCTGACATGCACTGTGAGCTGTGAGGTCTTATATAGACAGGTGTGTGCCTTTCCAAATCAAGTCCTATCAGTTTAATTAAACACAGCTGGACTCCAATGAAGGAGTAGAACCATCTCAAGGAGGATCACAAGGAAATGGACAGCATGTGACTTAAATATGAGTGTCTGAGCAAAGTGTCTGAATACTTATGACCCATGTGATATTTCAGTTTTTCTTTGTTCATACATTTGCAAAAATTTCTACATTTCTGTGTTTTTTTCAGACAAGATGGGGAGCAGAGTGTACTTTAATGAGGAAAAAAAAGATCTTTTTAGAATTTACCAAATGGCTGCAATGAAACAAAGTGTGAAAAATTTAAAGGGGTGTGAATACTTCCCGTACCCACTGTATTCTTTTCTCATCAGCAGTATATGGACACTGAGGTGGGACGGGGAGGTAGGGTAGGTAATGTTTGGGGTTTAATTGTACTGTACTTTTGAAAATGTTTAATAAATTATCTGATTCAAAAAAAAAAAGGCTACGTCTGGCACATTCCTTCATATATTTACAAGGCATATGTGCTTAACATAAAGCCCCACAATATACCACACAGTTCTCTGTGATATACAGTTGAAAAGGATATGGAGGATTTACACAATTTCTTTCATTATTTTATTTTGAAAGGCTGCAGGAAAATTGGGAAAAAATATTTGAATTAATCTAAAATATATTTAAAATCATGTAAACCTTTCTGTAAGAAATAATCTGTATGGCTACAGATTTTTTTTGGCCATTAGATTTTTTTTTTTACTATGAGCCTAAGAACTAACAGGCAGGTAATTTGCTAACTACCTGCCTGTGCTGCCCAGTGCAGATCTCTGCCGGCACAGAACGCTCCTGCTGGCAATTCTGCAGCTTCACATCAACAGAGCAGCAGCTTCTCTTCCGCTCTGCGCTGTTGACAGGGCGGGACTGCCAATGTCATGCTGACTGACAGATGGCTCCCCGTTGCGCAACTGTGGAGAGTAAGCTGTCAATCAGCATGACGCCAGCAGTCACACCCCAGCAACAGAGCAGCACGGAAGAGGAAGAGCTGCTCTGTTGACGTGAAGCAGCAGAATCGCTGGCAGGGATCTGCGCTGTGCAGAACTGACAGGTAGTTAGCAACCACCTGGCTGTAAGTTCTTAGACATCATCTTTTTCACTAGCCCACAGCTCCTCAGCCTCCCAGCTTACTATATCCGGAGGGTGGTGGAGGTGGCATGGAGCTTCTAATGATTGATGGTTCGGACAGGCGTCATAGTGGCGCCACAGGCTCAAATTGTGAGTTTTCTGATGTTGCAAGCAGAGGCAGCTTTATCTCTGCAGCATAGGAGAAGCACAGAGGTACTAAATCTGGTCAGATCCAGCAGTCTGGGCAGCTCCAGAGCAGTGCTTGCAAGACATTAAGCATAGAGCATACAAGAGCACACTCCTTGCCTTGGAAACCGGCCACATCTGAGACTGCAGAGGTAGTTGGTAACCTAGGCATCGAGCACTAAGACATAACATTAAAAATCCCTCTGTTTTCAGGAGTGCAGAGTATTTATAATAAAAAGATAAATTGCAAAGTTGCTTCTTTATAGAAGCACTTTAGAATTTTACCCATTTAATAAGAGAAGACAAGCTCTTTAATGTTTTTATGAACCGGACATCTCTTAAAATGTGAAAAACCTACAAGAAGCAAAATGAACATAAACCCTGCTGTAAATAAATAGAAAGCAAGTGCAATTAAAATAAATAAAACCCTATTTTTTATTTATTTACAGCAGGGTTTATGTTCATTTTGCTTCTTGTAGGTTTTTCTGATTCATGGCCATTGTGAAACATGCATTTATGTGCTGCATGTATACCAACTTAAACCAAGCTCAAATTTAGTGTTTTATCTCTTAAAATGTGCAGTTTAAGTTAAACCACCATAATATAAAATTATCTATACGTCTGATTCATTTATCAACAGATACCATCAGTTACTGATCGGCTTTCACGTAAAAAAATAAATCTATTTATATCTCCACGGTGCTGCATCATCCTACATCTCTTCCCTCATTTCTGTTTACGACCCTTCCTGTTCTCTCAGTTCTGCAAATTTTCTCAGACCAATATCCTCAATAATCATAACCTCCCACTTCTGTCTCCAAGACTTTTCTGAAGCTGCACCATCTCTCTGGAATGCACTACCCCAGAGAATCAGGTTAATTCCCAGTGACCACAGTTTTAACTGTGCCCTAAAAACTAGTGTTGAGCGAGCACTAAAATGCTCGGGTGCTCGAAGCTCTGGCCGAGCTCGCCGTGATACTCGGGTGCTCGGCCCGAGCAACGAGCCCAATGTTAGTCTATGGGAGACTCGAGCATTTTTGCGGTGGCACCCCCGGCAGTCTTTTAAAAGCCTAACAAGTGCCCAAAACGATAGTGACAGTGCTCAAATGACATGGGGACAGCATGGGGATCGCCCCAGGAAGCATTTCTGACCCCCAGGTCACTGCTGTCAACAACGTGGTCAGAGGTATTAAGCCACTTTTACAGGCTCAAAATAAAACGTTCAAAAACGAAAGTGAAAGTGCTTTCCTGTGAAATATGTTAAGCGATACCTTCCGATATCAGGAAATATCGTATCGGATTGGATCGGACCGATACCCAAAAAGTATCGGATATCGCCGATTCCAATACAGGAAACCAATGCAAGTCAATGGGACACAAATATCGGAATGAAAATAAATCCTTTCTTTCCTTGTAGGTTAATTCTACATGAAGTAAAACAACTAAGAATAATGTAGAATGTATTACGCGAAAAGCCGGCAATTCATCAGCGCATACACCGGTACCTGACAATTTACAACAGAAAGAATAGAGCTTCACACATAGATTAGATAGATAGAAACATGTCAGTCACATATATATGAAGCACAGTGACAGTGTTGCTTACTGTACTTGTCATTTAGTGTAAAGGATTTATTTAAAAATATAATAGTGTTTTCATGCATCGTCTGTTTAAAAAAGCCGGCCGGCAATTCAGCATCTGTACCCGACAAGTTAGAATAGAAGGAATAGAGAATCATACATAGATTAGATATAGAAACATGTCAGTCACATATATATGAAGTACAGTGACAGTGTTGATTACTGTACTTGTCATTTAGTGTTAAAATAAAGGATTTATTTTAAAAAAAATTGGCGTGGGGTTCCCCTTAATTTTAGTCTCTAGCGGAGGTTAAGCAGACGGCTGGGGCAGATGTTTGAAGCCTGGGAAGGGGGTAATACCCACGGAGCTTCCCAGGCTACTAATATCAGCCCCCAGCTGAATACCTAGCCTTTACTAGCTATTAAAATGGGGGACCCCCTCAAAAAAATGACGTGGGGTCCCCCCTAATTTAATAGCTAGCAAAGGCTAGGCAGACAGCTGGGGGCTGATATTAATAGCCCAGGAAGGGTGCCATGAATATTGGCCCCCTCCCAGGCTAGAAACACCAGCCGTCAGCCGCCCCAGAAATGGCGCTGGATGCGCCAATTCTGGCACTTAGCCTCGCTCTTCCCACTGCCCTGTAGCGGTGGCAGTGGGGTAATAGGGTTGGGGTTGATGTCAGCTTATAATGCCAGCTGACATCAAGCCCAGGTTAGTAATGGAGAGGCGTCTATAAGACACCCCCATTACTAACCCCATAGTCAAAGTAAAAAAAAAAAAAAAACACAAACACCCAGAATAAAGTCCTTTAATTGAAATAAACACACAATTCTTTATTGTTCTAAATTAAACTCTACTTACCATCACGCCCATTCCAGCTGAAGCCAACGATCTCCTGCAATAAAAGAAAAATAATAAACCAACCTCATCCTTACCTTTCCATGGTTCCCAGGACAGCTTCAGCTCTGCTACATCGAGATGACAGGCTGGACTGCAGCAGAACGCTGCCATCCAGCCTGTCATCCCGCAGACACTGAGAAGCGCAGGCTTGCTTGCGCTCCTCAGTGTCTCTCTGTGACGGCATAAAGATGAGCCGAGGTCATGTCCAATGAACTCGGCTCACCTCATGCACGTCACTGACAGCGTGGGAAAATTCTCCTGCACTCAGCGCTTCAGCGTGAGAATTTTCCCACGCTGTCAGTGACGTGCATGAGGTGAGCTGAGTTCACTGGACATGACCTCACCTCATTCACTGCGGTCCAGCCTGTCATCTCGATGTAGCAGAGCTGAAGCTGTCGTGGGAACCATGGGAAGGTAAGGATGAGGTTGCTTTATTATTTTTCTTTTATTGCAGGAGATCGTTGGCTTCAGCTGGAATGGGCGTGATGGTAAGTATAGTTTAATTTAGAACAATAAAGAATTGTGTGTTTATTTCAATTAAAGGACTTTTTTTTCTGGGTGTTGTGTTTTTTTTAAATACTTTACTAGAAATTCATGGTGGTCATGTCTAATATTGGCGTGACCCCATGAATTTCGGGCTTAGGGCCAGCTGATAATGCCAAGCTGGCCTTAACCCCTTTATTACCCAGTGAGCCACCGCACCAGGGCCCTGGATGAGTTGGGTACAGCACCAGAAGATGGCGCTTCTATGAACGCGCCATTTTCCGGGGTGGCTGCGGACTGCAATTTGCAGCGGGGGGGGGGGGGTCAGAAAGCTTGGGCCTCCCTGCGCTGCGGATTCCAGCCCCCAGCTGCCTAGCTGTACCTGGCTGGACACAAAAATAGGGCGAAGCCCCACGTATTTTTTTTTTAAATTATTTCATGAAATTCATGAAATAATTAAGAAAAAAAAGGGCTTCCCTATATTGTTGTGTCCGGCCAGGTACAAATAGGCAGCTGGTGGTTGGGGGCAGCCTGTTCCTGCCTGCTGTACCTGGCTGGACACAAATATAGGGCGAAGCCCCACATCAATTTTTTTTTAATTATTTCATGAATTTCCTGAAATAATTTAAAAAAATTGACTAGGGGCTTCGCACTATATTTGTGTCCAGCCAGGTACAGCAGGCAGGAACGGGCTGCGCCCAACCACCAGCTGCCTATTTGTACCTGGCCGGACACAACAATATAGGGAAGCCCTTTTTTTTCTTTATTATTTCATGAAATAATTAAAAAAAAAAATACGTGGGGCTTCTCCCTATTTGTGTGTCCAGCCAGGTACAACTAGGCAGATGGGGGCTGGAATCCGCAGCGCAGGGAGGCCCAAGCTTTCTGGGCCCCATCCGCTGCAAATTGCAGTCCGCAGCCACCCCGGAAAATGGCGCGTTCATAGAAGCTGGATGCTGTACCTGGCTGGCATACAAAAATATGGCAAAGCCCACGTCAAAATTTTTGGGAAAAATTAATTAAAAAATAAATAATAATTTAGGGACTGCATCTTTATTAACTGCTCAAATGTCATTTAGTGTTAAAATAAAGGATTTATTAAAAAAAAAATTGGCGTGGGATCCCCCATAATTTTAGGCTCTAGCGGAGGTTAAGCAGACGGCTGGGGCAGATGTTTGAAGCCTGGGAAGTGGGTAATACCCACGGAGCTTCCCAGACTACTAATATCAGCCCCCAGCTGAATACCTAGCCTTTACTAGCTATTAAAATGGGGGACCCCCCCCCAAAAAAATGATGTGGGGTCCCCCCTATTTAATAGCTAGCAAAGGCTAGGCAGACAGCTGGGGGCTGATATTAATAGCCCAGGAAGGGTGCCATGAATATTGGCCCCCTCCCAGGCTAGAAACACCAGCCGTCAGCCGCCCCAGAAATGGCGCATCCATAGGATGCGCCAACTCTGGTGCTTAGCCTCGCTCTTCCACGCTGCCCTGGTGCGGTACAGGGGGTAATAGGGTTGGGGTTCATGTCAGCGCCAGCTGCCATGAAGCCCAGGTTAGTAATGATGGGCGTCTATAAGACACCCCCATTACTAACCTACAAAGTGTTAAAAAGAAAAAACACACTACACCCAGAAAAAAATAATTTATTTGAAATAAAACACACAATCTTATTTAATTCTTAGTTTACTAAAAAAAAATAGTTACCTGTCCACGTTCCTGCGCTGATCTCCCATGCACAGCTGTCACATCTGGAGATGGTGACAGCTGTGCATGGCTGCTGTAAGCTCACGCTGCCGGGAACACGTCCGCTCCCGGCAGCGGAAGCCACTGACTGAGGTCACCGGAGTGCATTCAGGCAGCGCAGCTCCGGAGACCTCCTTTACGGCACTGCTGTACCGTGGGAATTTCTCACGATACAGCAGGGCTGTAAAGGAGCTAACCGGAGCAGCGCTGCCTGAACTCCGGCGAACCCGCTTATGCTGTCATTCTAGCGGCGGCAGCGGTTCCGAGCGGTCACATTCTATGTGGCTGCTCTAAACTGGAGATCTTCGTGGGACACTCGTGGACTACTACGGAGGGGTAAGGATAAGGTTGTGGTTTATTATTTTATATTTTATTACAGGAGATCGATGGCTTCGGGGAATTAGGTGTCTAGGTGAGTATAGGTGTAGTTTTTATTTTTTACTTTATTTTAGGTGGCGATCGGCGGGGACAGGTAATGTATGAACTAATTTATTGTAGGCAACCACTGGCCACCAATGACATGTATTTAAAATGTATTGGGAACACAGTAGGGCAATTTATATAGCAGGATCAGGCTGATGGGAACTACTGCTCCCATCAAGCTGATCCTGCTGGCACAAGTGGATGGGGGACAGACATAGGCCGATGGGAGTAGTAGTGTCACATCGGCCTATGTCTGCCTGCACGCACACACCCGCACAGACACCGCACACACTCGCAGACATCGCACAGACGCCACACACACTCGCAGACACCGCACAGACACCGCGCACACCAATCATGACGGGCTGATCGTCTGGGAGGTGACGCTGTGCGGCCAGCCAATCACTGTAATGCCCACAAACAACATGGCTGCGGCATTACAGTGACTGGCTGGCAATCCCTGCATGTTCATTGGCTCTGTAAAGAGCACCAAACATGCAGGGCGGAGACCCGAGCTCCCGCCTTAGTAACCCGGAAATGCTCGGTGCTCGCCGAACATCCCGAGTAGCGTGATGCTCGGGCGAGTACCGAGCAGTGTCGAGCATGTTCGCTCAACACTACTAAAAACACATTTTTAGGCTGGCTGAACATGTTGATTAACCCAACTATTCTCCCTTTTTACATTATTGTTCTAATCCTGGTCTCTTGAACAGTTTTCTCAAAACACAATGCACTCAATGGCACTTCTTATCTGTTCATACACAGGTACTGGCTGGTGACCGGCTCACGCAGCTTTTCATATGTGGTCCTATTCATTATAAAAGATGGATGGATCATACAAAACAAGCACTTTTTACTTCGGGTTCCTCCATTTCCTCATATTGCAAACAAGGCCATCACTTCTGCTTGGCAGGTAATTAGTTTGCTATTCTGTGACTTTGTCCTTATGATAAAGTGCTGCAGAATATGCTGGCTCTATATATAATAAAGATAATTATTCATCATTATTAGAGCACTTATGAACCTTTCTTCTCTGTAGTCAGGTCTCAATCTATTATACAATTTCATTCTTGGTGGAAGATGTATGGACCCATTGGATCAGTGTGAGATCACCACAATACAAGTGATTGTCACAGTCGGCCATTACCATGGAAGCTGTGTAGTATATGTTATATCGGTCTGCTGAAAATATAATGCACTCGAGAGGTTATACTTCCAGATCAGTCTCCACATACTGGAAATGGGCCCCATCACAGAGCACAAACTGGGGATTCTTCCGCTTCCATACACTAAAGGAGTCGACTTGTCCTGGCCAACTGGGCAACCGGATCCTCTTCACACAGCAGAAACCCTCAGCCAGGGAAAGCTGGAAGGCACGTGAGGTGGACTGACCCCAGGGGCTGGATGACAAGGTTTCTCCAAGAAGCTCTCCCACGTGAAAAAGTGTGTGACCCCTGAAGAAAGCCAGGCAATCCAGAGAAAAGTGGGAAGACTCTGTGAAAGAGCACATGCTGTAAGATGGCATCAGTATACAGGTCACAACATGTAACATGGTAGAAAGCTTAAAAGAAAAAAAGATATAGAGCGGTGCTCCCATAGAATAGTCATTTTGTGAATCAAAATGCAGCACATGGATCGCGGCCTCTCCTACGCTTGCCCGCCCTGCACGGACCCAGCATTTTTCGGCCCCTTCTCCTCTAGCTGGCGGCCTGAGGCCCCGGAGGTGAAAGACACCCACGCTCCTCTGTGGGGGTTGGGGGGATTCGCCGCAGCTTCGCTATCCAGCTAGACGGGTGCCGGTACTGACGCAACCCAAGGCTTAAGCGGCCCGTGGGCAAACTGCTCCTGATGGGTCCCCCTCTCCTGGGTAATGCAGCTACATGGCAGGGAAACCCGCTACCCAAAATAGCTCCCCTCCGGTTACATTAACAGCCCAGCTGGGCTCCTAGCTGCACTCCCTCAACAGTCTCCTGCCCTCAGTTACCATGCAATCAGAGACTGCATATAGGTGACTCCCAGCAGCCTTCAATTGGATTTCCTCAGTCTTAAAGATACAGGGGTTTATCAAATCTTCAATGTACCTAAGGTTACCCCTCATATACTTAACCCTGGCTAAGCACAGCTTGGAATCCTTAGGGTTAATCCTATACTTGTGGAAATATATTGTAAGCCACTGCTGACATCTAGTGGCCACTCACTATAATCACACCTTCAGTCACAAAAGTTACAACCTACCTCATTAACTGGCTATATCCTTCAATCTGAAACCAAGCCTGCCCAATAACCCTAACAGGTCGAGGCCCAGGACCTCCATGATGACTTAACCCTCTCTCCTCTCCATCCTATAAAAAGCTCAACGCGCAATATGCTTTCCCTTTGATTCATTCAACCAGTGCTGGGCTATAGTTACCAGATTATCCAACAATTCATAACCGCCCTAATGCCAAAACCCTAACCTCAGGAATCAGCCTCCAGCAGATCTCGGCGACAATATGTTTTCCTGGCCACACTCGAAAGTTTAGTCATCCGGCTCCTCTCTATCAGATAGGGTTGACTCAGAGACTATTCCAGTGTCCACAACCAGGATTCTGTGTACTCCTACCTCGAACCATGCTACCCTACTATCACAGTTCCAGTCTATACTACACTCGGAGCTGCCCAAATTGTCGGATAAACTAAGGAACTTTCCAAAGAAATTAGAGAACTAGGATCCAGAACCTCCGATCGAGGACTCTACCACTCATTACCCACGAAAAAGAGATGGAGATGCTCCACAAAGAAATCTACTCCCTCAACAATAAACTGGAAGATTTTGAAAATTGCACTCGCAGAAGTAATATCCGCATCAGAGGCCTGTCCGAGACAATTCAATCTATTGCCACAGCCCTATTTCAAGAACTTCTATTTGGAAACCCCAATGAACGTCTAGAGATGGGCCGCATTCATAGAGCTCTGAGTAAACGCAAACCTGACGGCCCACTCCGTGACATTATTCTCAAACTTCACTTCTACAAAACAAAAGAACAACTATTTATAGCAGCACGGAACTTCTCATCCCTGAAATTCGATAAGTCTACGGACCCTCAACCCCCAGCTCTCTCACCAACCCCACTTTCAGCAGATTTGGTCTCTCTTAAACACCTTTCCCACCACCAGTGGGCAGACCTATGGAGAGAGATGAACCCTTCGGTCAAGATTGCACTTATTTCTCTACACGTCACTTAGTCTACACCAGAATAGATCATATATTCGTTCACCCCGTGTTCATACCCAACATAACAAACATTTCTATTCTTTCCACTCCTTGGTCGGATCATTCCCCAATCCAGCCAACGTGCTCCTCTCTACATCCTTGCTCATTCAACTGGACTCTGAATGACTCCTTCCCCTCTTATCCTGAAAGGTCCCAAAGATTGAGTGACCACCTTGATGATTACTTCTCTTTGAACCAGCAGCCTCTTCACCAATTTCCCTTTGGGAAGTTCATAAAGCAGAGAAGAGAGGCTTCTGCACTCAAGACGCTGCTCACAAGAAAAAGACTTACTAGAACAGCTGATCTTGAGAATAAGCGGTCAATATTAAGATTGTCAGGTGAAGAGCTCACCCTCCCCCTCTATATATCAAGACCTTACACATGCGTGCTCTGAACTCAATCTTTGTCTCTCCAAAAACACAGGTCAGGCCCTGCGTTGGTCCCACAGGGCTTCTACTCCCTTAATAATAAAAGCAGCTCTAACCTTCCCCGATGCCTCAATGCCTCCCTGTAAGACGTACCCCAATGAGACTACGTACGACACAGGCCTTACGTCCAAACCACAACAGATAACTCGCTGTTCCAGCAGCAGCTTGAGCAGCAATACAACGACCCTTCCCCAGACACCACACAAAAATAGAAGCTTTCCTTAAAGGGGTAATCCCATCGCCGAGATCCTATCCCAATATGTAGTAGGTGAAAAAATAATATTAGCAAATACCTCCAATTAGAAATGTAGTATAGTTTTTCTGATTCGCTATGTTGCTTTCCTCATGTACAGGCATTGCAGGACCTTAGGTATCCATGGTTACAACCACTAGAAAACTAGTTGTCACTATATTAGTGGTCATAACCACGGACACCTAAGGTCCTGCAATGCCCTTCAATGAGGAAAGCGACATAGCGAATCAGAAAAACTATACTACATTTCTAATTGCAATACTTGCTAATATCATTACACCTACTACATATTGGGATAGGATCTTGGAGATGGGAATATCCCTTTAACTCTATTTCGCTCCCAGTCCTCAATTCCAATATGATTGATCTCCTAAATCAGGCCATCATCTCTTCTGAAATATAAACCGCTATCCACTAACTAAAACTTAATAAAAGCCAGGCCCAGATGTCTTCTCAGCTCTTTACTATAAGAAGTCTCCTCTTATTCCCTATTTCACTATTTTATCTCCCTGAGGTCCAGACAAAAGCCAAGGGCAGCCCCTCTTACAGCACCTATATTTATGATACCCAAACCAAACTCGGACCACTCGTTGTGGTCGAACTATAGACCGATATCCCTGATTAATATAGATCTCAATCTTTTAGCTAAAATCTTGGCTAAAATATATACCGTATTTGCCGGAGTATAAGACGACTAGGTGTATAAGACGACCCCCAACTTTTCCAGTTAAAATATAGAGTTTGGGATATACTCGCCGTATAAGACTACCCCTCTTCTAACGCAAATACGGTAAAAATTTTAAAAAAATCAGATTTGATTTCAATATGGTAATTTTAAAGTGATGAACCTTACCGGCGATTGGCTGGTTGTTGTATACAAATCCTGCTTGGATTGGTCAGCTCTCCCTGCCTGCCCAGCCCTCCCTGTCTCCAAGACTATCAGAGCGGTAGCGCATCCCTCTGGCCCTTGTATCATCACTGGTACCTCCTTCTCTGCCTCTCTGATCTCGCTCCTGAGGACTACAGTGACGAGGTGAGGGGGACGCCTGCAGCTTGCTTCACTTACACTTTCCTGGTGAGGCGCCCCCTCACATCGTCACTGCAGTGCTCAGGAGCGAGATCAGAGAGGCAGAGAAGGAGGTACCAGTAATAGGATACAAGGGCGGCCCAGAGGGATGTGCTACCGCACTGATAGTCTTGGAGACAGGGAGGGCTTATAAATTACTATAAATACCGTGTTTTTGGACTATAAGACGAACCGGACCATAAGACTCACCTAGGTTTTAGAGGAGGAAAATAGAAAAAAAATGTAAGCAAAAAATGTGTTCACGATGCACTTTTAAGGGGGAGGGGGTCTTCTGCTGACACTAGTATAGGGGTAATGTCCCCCAATTCTGACAATATCCCCCATCCTGGTATATATGCACCCCCCCTTCTTTTTATACGTGGCATCCCTCCATGCTGATATGCATGGCACCCCTCATCCCTGTCCTGGTATGCAAGGCACCCCTCATCCCTGTCCTGGTATGCAAGGCACCCCTCATCCCTGTCCTGGTATGCAAGGCACCCCTCATTCCTGTCCTGGTGTGCATGGCACCCCTCATTCCTGTCCTGGTGTGCATGGCACCCCTAATCCCTGTCCTGGTACGCAAGGCACCCCTCATCCCTGTCCTGGTACGCAAGGCACCCCTCATCCCTGTCCTGGTATGCAAGGCACCCCCTCATCCCTGTCTTGGTATGCAAGGCACCCCTCATGCCTGTACTGGTATGCAAGGCACCCCTCATCCCTGTCCTGATATGCATGGCACCTCTCATCCCTGTCCTGATATGCATGGCACCCCTCATCCCTGTCCTGGTATGCAAGGCACCCCTCATGCCTGTACTGGTATGCAAGGCACCCCTCATCCCCATCATGCTGCACATGCCCGCGCTGATCTCTGCATGTGAGCCGCGCATGACGTCACTGCCATGCGCGGTTCACAAGGAGAGCTCAGCAGCAGGAAGTCACTGCTCCCCACGCCGGGTCTGTCTGCGCGGGGAGCAGTGACTTCACTCACCTTCATAGCCGGCACACAGCGGAGCCGCGCTGCGGCTCCTGCTGCTGCCGGCTGTCTCCTGCGCCCGCTCATTAAAGGGCATGAATATTCAACCTCTCTCCACGCCCATTTAACAGCGGTCATAGGCGATTCCGGCAGCAG
Organism: Phyllobates terribilis; assembly: GCF_046119375.1. NCBI lineage: Eukaryota > Metazoa > Chordata > Amphibia > Anura > Dendrobatidae > Phyllobates > Phyllobates terribilis. The sequence continues at coordinate 858,791,705 of NW_027362762.1, forward strand.
CAGGAGCCGCAGCGTGGCTACACTGTGTACCGCTATTAAGGAGCATGAATATTCACTGCTCCCCACGGGAGCAGTAAATATTCATTTTCTTTAGCAGCGGGGACAGTGTAGACTGCAGCGGGCGGCTGCTGACTCCTGTGCCCCGCTCCTACACCGCTACCGCTCCCCCCACACATCATATATATATATACCCCCTCCTCCCCCAACATTCGGAGTATAAGGGTATATGCCCTATAAGATGACACCTGGCGTATAAGACGACTCCTGACTCTTGAGATTTTCAGGGGTTAAAAAGTCGTCTTATACGCCGGCAAATATGGTATATAAATTCTTACCATCGGCATCAGGCCAGGCAAGAAACAAGGCTCTGTCTGGATAGTTCTCCAAGAGTTCAGGGCCTCCAGTCTACAAATAACAGATGTATATTCAGAATCTCCACCTGATACCAGTGTAATAAATGCTATAAATGTAGAAGGTTTATGCAATTTTTGCTTTGGCAATACTTTGCTTTTGTTATAGTTGGCGGTTTGTTTTTTCTTAAAGTGGCAGTGCAAGAAAATTTCAGACATCCGGTTTTCACATGTGTGTTCTGTCTGTGTTTTTCATGGATAAAACATGTAAACATATAGAACATGTGCCCGTTATAGACTATGGGACTGTTCACATGCCGTGTTATTTTACAGACCGTGTGTTTTTACCAGTCTATGCACTTTGTGTGCCGTCCATGATTTACATTGTCATGCATAGGAGGAGCTTTGTCATTTATTTTTCCATACATGAAAATAACTGATGGTAAAATCTGACATACTGATCAAACACTGATGACGCTCAAATCATTTTTTTTTTTTTTTTTTTAGGAGGTAGGTGAATAATCACAGACATCTAAATCAGGCCAAAAACAGTGTTACAAAAATAAAAGTTAAATCAATGAGAAAAGCTGGCAAAAAAATAGATTATAAACATTTAATTTAGTGCAAATTTACAGAGCACACATTGCTTTGAAAAGACATGTGTAACACTCTGAGGTCCCCAAGGACTGTATCCAGTTCCTATCAAGCTCTTTAACGCAAACACAGTTTAAGACCTCATTCACATGTCTGTGTTTAAACATATACATGAAATAATGGTACTGGTCTCATCAGTGTTTTGGTACAGTGTGTCATCGGTGTACACTCCGTGTCTGTTTTTACCATTAGTGTCTCATTAGTGGTTTTCATTGATGGATAAGTTACAAGGGTTCTTCTATCCCTAGCAATACTAAATATGGACAACACACTAATGGCACTTGGATGCCATCCGAGTGCTGTACGTGTTTTTCACTGACCCATAGACTTGTATAGGCACTTTTAATCTGTGATACTGGAAAAAAAAACAGATGTGGCTCTGTGAGGTTTTCACAGATACATGGTCCGTGAAAAAACATGGACACGTGAGCAGCCCCATAAATTATAATGGGTACGTGTTCTATGTGAGAAAAAAATTGAATGAACACGTGAGTGTTACACAGAAGTATGAATGAGGTCTTAATAATATCAAAGTCACCTGAACATATAGGACTATGGGTATTTGATGGTAACTGTTCTTCACTGCCGTTCTTAACACACTCATCTATATCAGTGTTTTGTCTTTTTCACCCCATTTCTAATATTAAGCTGTAACGTTATCTCACTAAACAGATTCACCCCAAAATGGTTATGCTACATTCCCTGCCTCAGCTTTTACACAGGCTATGATAGGCGGTGCTATTCTATGTGATGGTTACATGGCATTATTGGGATGCTCGTAATTACAGCTCACCAAATCGCAAATTGTTCAAATTCGCTGAGTCCAGCAAATTGAAAGGGAACCTGTCACGTCATTTCAAGAATCTACACTGTCCCCAGTGCGGTGTTAGTGATGGAATGGGCATCACTAACACATTATTTTCATTAAAAACGGGGCTGTAATGATGTTCAAAAAGCACTTTATATTCTTATATCGTACCTGCTCATTTAGTCACAGGGGTGTGCTTCATTTTGTGTTCAGTCACAGGAGTCACCGGCACTCAATTTGATTGATTTCCCTGGTTGCGCCAACGGCAGTAGAATCCCGCGCTTGCGCAGTGTGTAGCCGGCCGCGCTTGCAGTGTCGATCGTGCAACTGCCCGCTTGACACTGCGCAAGTGCGGCTCCAAGCGCCACACTGAGCACAAAATGAAGCACACCCCTATGATCAAACGAGCAGGTACGATATAACTAAATAAAGTGCTTTTTGCACATGATTAGACCGCTGTTTTTAATGAAAATAACGTGTTAGTGATGTACATTACATCACTAACAATGCACTGGGGACAGTTTAGATGCTTGAAATGACGTGACAGGTTCCCTTTACCAACATTTGAAACAAATTCAATTAGCTCATCTCTAATATACATGATATTATGCTTCATTTACGCCGCACTGCTCTTACCATGACCTCTGTGTAACGCATCTCTAGGGAAAAATGGTGTTCTGATCAAAAGCCACGACATCCAGCCCAGGACACTGCAGTAAGAATTCCCAGTATCCAGTGCCCTGGACAAACAGCCGACAAAGGAGGAATAAGCAAAGCGCTGCAAGGAGTGCGGTCACCGCTCATCACACATGTAAAGGTGTTCACCAGCAGGTCGGGAGGGCTCTTTATTCTCTCACTGTAGGGGAATATTTGGTGTAAATCATTATTCCACCACTAGCAGACACTTACCTTATGAAGGCAGATTAGGACAAGTGTTATATATGTAAGCCTGTATTACAGATGCAAGTCCCAGCCCGACCACGGGATCTATGAAGCTGCCAGTTTGGGACCTTGGAGCTGCGGTTTGGCCAGAACTTGTATCTGTAAGAAGCCTCATACACAATAGACGGCAGTCAGCCGAACAATGATTTGGCCAATTGTGAACTTAGGTCAGGTGGCTGGGCACTGCAAACATAAGGCTGGAGCCGCAAGGAAAGTTGTCAGGCAACCAAAAATATTTACCGTATTTTTCGGACTATAAGACGCACTTTTTTCCGCCGAAATTTTGGAGGAAAATGGGGGGGTGCATCTTATAGTCCGAATGTTGGGGCGGGGTGTATATTTATGTGTGGTGTGGGGGGAGCAGTATCGGTGTAGGAGCAGGGCACAGGAGGCAGCAGCCGCCCACTGTCCCCACTGCTAAAGAAAATGAATATTCACTGCTCCCCACGCCCATAGGGCGTTGGTAGCGCTGAATATTCATGCTCCTTAATAGCGGTATACAGTGTAGCCGCACTGCGGCTGCTGCCAGCTATCTCCTGTGCACGCTGTTAAAAGGCATGAATATTCAACCTCTCTCCACACTCATGGGCGTGGGGAGGGGGTGAATATTCATGCCCTTTAATGAGCGGGCACAGGAGATAGCCCGCGGCAGTAGCAGCAGCGCGGCTACACTGTGTGCCAGCTATGAAGGAGCATGAAGTCACTGCTTCCCGCGCACACAGTGCTGGCGTGGGGAGCAGTGACTTCTGGCAGCTGATCTCTCCTTGTGAGCAGCGCATGGCAGTGACGTCATGCGCGGCTCACATGGAGAGATCAGTGCAGGCAGACCGGACGCAGCGCTGGAGGAGAGAAGAAAGCTGAGTAGCAGTGTTTATTTATTTTTAATGTGCAGCATGATGGGGATTAGGGGTGCCACGCATACCAGGACAGGGATTAGGGGTGCCACGCATACCAGGACAGGGATTAGGGGAGCCACGCATACCAGGACAGGGATTAGGGGTGCCACGCATACCAGGACAGGGATTAGGGGTGCCACGCATACCAGGACAGAGATTAGGGGTGCCACGCATACCAGGACAGGGATTAGGGGTGCCACGCATACCAGGACAGGGATTAGGGGTGCCACGCATACCAGAATGGAGGGGTTCCATGCATACCAGAATGGAGGGGTTCCAGGCATACCAGAATGGAGGGATGCCAGGCATACCAGAATGGAGGGATGCCAGGCATACCAGAATGGAGGGATGCCAGGCATACCAGAATGGAGGGATGCCAGGCATACCAGAATGGGGACCACGTATAAAAGGAAGGGGGGCGGCATATATACCAGGGATATTGTCAGAATTGGGGGACATTACCCCTATACCAGTGTCAGAAGACCCCCTACCCATTAAAAGTGCATCATGACCACATTTTTTGCTTACATTTTTATTTTTCTCCTCTAAAATCTAGGTGCGTCTTATGGTCCGGTGCGTCTTATAGTCCGAAAAAAATACGGTAATTATATTTTTCTGAAGCACAACTATTTTAAAGCTGTGATTTTACTGTAAAAAAAAAACAAAACAAAAAAAAAACTCAGCCAAATCTAAGTTGCATGTTATGTGCAATCAACTCTATTGTAAGTCACATTTGCAACCGCGTGTAATTGTCAGTCGTAGTGAGACACCATAGGAAATCAGATACAATTTAATGCAACAAGTGCAATCCTGATATTGCTGTGGAGCGTAAGGCCAGGATTACACAGCGACATGTCACAGACATTGAGATCGCTGGGTCACATTGCAACATCGCACTTAATCAACTATGGTGTCGGAATGAGACATAAAGCTGAAAAAGAGCTGAAATGATGGATCAGGGCCTATGGCCATGGAGACATCAAACTGACACATTGCAGCACAGGCTGTAATGATTTCCTATGGTGTAATGTTGCGATCTGTCTACAACTTAGCTGTTTTTACTTCCAGCAAAATCACAGCTCTAAAATAATGGCAGACAAGTGATGTTCGGATGTTGTTGACGCACAACTATTCTGAGAATTGCTGGTATGAGACACGTCAAAATGTAAGAAGGCGCAAGGGCAATAGTGGGCGCGCGGGGGGGGGGGGGGGACGCGGGCGCGGACCATGATGAGGGGCGGGGGACACAGGCGCGGGGCAGGGGGGGGTGGCGCATGTCAGGGGGGGGGGGATGCGCAGGCCAGGAAAGAGGAAACGCGGGAGCAGGGTGCGTGGGGATGTGACGCAGGGCAGAGGGGGGGCAATGCGGACGCAGGGTGACGCGGGAGGTGATGTCGGTGCAAGGCGGGAGGGCGTCACAAGGGCAAGGGAGGAGGTGACGCGTGCGCTGGGCAGGAGGTGACGCGGGCACAGGGTGATGTGGGCACGGGGCAGAAGCGGGGGGAGAAGCGGGCGCGGAGCATGGGGCGGGGAAGACGCGGGCGCAGGGCAGAAGCGGGCACGGGGCAGGGGGGCACGAGGAGACGTGGGGCGGGGGGGACACGCAGGCGCGCGGCAGGAAGGAGGAGACGCGGGCGCAGGGCAGGAAGGGGGAGATGCGGGCGCATGCAAGGCGGGGGGGCGTCACGGGGTCGAGGCAGGAGGTGACATGGGCGCTGGGCAGGGGTTAATGCGGGGCGCTGGGCAGGAGGGGCAACGAGGGCGCAGGGCAGGGGATGATGCGGGCGCTGGGCCAGGTGAGCAAAGCGGGCAGAGAGTGATGTGGGCGCAGGGCAGGTGGTGACGAGGGCAGAGGGTGATGTGGGCGCTGGGCAGGCAGTGATGTGGGCACAGGGTGATGTGGGCGCTGGGCAGGCAGTGATGTGGGCACAGGGTGATGTGGGCGCTGGGCAGGCAGTGATGTGGGCACAGGGTGATGTGGGTACAGGGTGATGTGGGTACAGGGTGATGTGGGCGCTGGGCAGGGGGAGATGTGGGCACAGGGCAGGCGGTGATGCAGGCGCAGGGTGATGTGGGTGCAGGGCAGTGGGTGATGCGGGGTGCAGGGCAGGCGGTGACGAGGGCAGAGGGTGATGTGGGCGCTGGGCAGGGGGTGATGTGGGCACGGGGCAGGCAGTGATGTGGGCACGGGGCAGGCAGTGATGTGGGCACGGGGCAGGCAGTGATGTGGGCACGGGGCAGGCAGTGATGTGGGCACGGGGTGATGCGGGTGCAGGGCAGGCGGTGATGTGGGCACAGGGTGATGTGGGTGGAGAGCAGGCGGTGATGTGGGCACAGGGTGATGTGGGCGCTGGGCAGGGGGAGATGTGGGCACAGGGCAGGCGGTGATGCGGGCGCAGGGTGATGTGGGTGCAGGGCAGGGGGTGACGAGGGCAGAGGGTGATGTGGGTGCAGGGCAGGGGGTGACGAGGGCAGAGGGTGATATGGGCACGGGGCACTCACAGCTCCGGCTGACACCAGTGGTAAGTTCAGGGCACACAGCAGCTCCAGCACCTGCGGGCTGGGCACAGAGAAGGAGAAGAGGATCTGCAGGCGCTGGCAGCTGCAGCCGTCCTCCAGGCTCCGGAGCAGGTGCAGCAGCTCCTTCCTGCGGTGCGGGGACGTCTCCGGGTCACAGAACCTGTGCACGTCTGCAGGCAGCTGCTGCATCTTCCACACGTGCAGCTGGTGATCCAGGTTCTGTCCCTTGTGCCTCCTCTGCTCCATCGTGTCCCACTGCAGCTCGGGCGACACTGCCGCAGCCATACCAGAGCCGCCCGCCCTGCGACTGGGAGAGATCGGCGCAAATTCAAAGTGGCGCCTCTCACTGACAGCAGAGGAAGAGGAAGACGAGCGAGAGGCCGGGACAGCAGGCGGCCTGTGCTCCACTGCCACCTGCTGGACGTCGCTGGAACTGCATGGTGGACATTGTGACTCGTCCTTGTATCACAGGGAGCAACAGTGACAGGTCTTACAAGTCAGGAAGGAGTTAATTCCCACCCGTGACTGCACTGCAAAAATGGCTGTGGACCATCTAGGTTTTTTTTTAATATATCTGCCTTTTATTAAACCTAACTTTCCAACACTGGCAGTGACTCAAAGTAAAAAATGGGTCTATCCTCCGCGATTTCAGGGTACAAGCCGCCCAGAAATCAATTCCATAAGTGACGTGTAGTAAACAAGGGGTTAAACTAATGCTATAGAAATGATGTAATAAAATAACGATTGGCTGCATTTTTCATGAATTTGGGAGCGGTAAACGCACCGTGTCTGTGTGCAAACCTGTGTGAACAGACCCTTAGACAGTTTCATCATGTGAGATGCAAGTTGTTCCTTTAAAGGGGATGTTCTCCACTGGGGACAATTTCTTTTCATTTAAATGCATGTATTTGAGGCTAAAAATAATTTTTGCAGTTGAGTTTCATTAAAAATGTTGTACATTTTGACTTTTACAGTCTTTGTGTTTCCCTGGGCACAGTGGCATAGCTACAGGGGGGCAGAGGCAGCCGGGGGCCCACCTGGAGCAATCGCCACACTTAACTGTATCAACCCGCACAGCAATGGTCTCCCGACTCTACCGCTCTCTATCCTGTAGTCCACGGGTCGCTCTAGGCTTGCAGTCTACAGAACAGCAGGTGCATGCACAGAGACGTCAGAGTCCTGGCGTGATCACATCACCACGTCACACCATTGCGCCGAGACACGTTAAGTGATTATATAGCATTTAATTTATGACTCAATACTTGTAGGGGGCCATAATACTGGCGGGGTCATCCTACTGTGTGGGAGGCTATGGGGACATCATATTATGGGTAGGGGACTATGTAGGTATCATTCTGTGTGTGAGGACATCATACTGTGTGGGGGCCATCAGGGCCACCATCAAGGCATTACTGCCCTTACTGGGGTATGGGGCACAGTGAGCAGTGGGTGGCCAGTTCCGGGCCCTATCTGTTCACCGGGCCTCAGTGGCACAATCCTGCCGCCTCAGTAACTGGACGCACGTTCAGTTAATATCTGCTGGCATGTGGGAAGCCGCACGGCAATAGTTAAAAGCTGCTAGCCAATAATAGGCCGGCAGCTGACGTCATTGTCATGCACCGACACATCCACTCCTCAAATGTATGAGGCAGAGCCGGGCGCCGCTGTACCGCCACCAGGTAAGGAGAAACTTTTTTTTTTTTACTTTTTTTTTTAAACTGAAAGTGGCAAGCCGCAATATGGGGACAGATGGGGCAAGATCATGCGAAACAAAACATAGGGATGGGGTCTATCCAAAAATGAAAAGAGACCCTGAATTTATTTCTTAAGCTTAGGCTTTCACATTACAAATTGCCCATAGAACGCAGGGCCGTATTTGGCATTCATGCTGCCCTAGGCACTTTAAGTGGTCATGCCCCATTCTTGTAAGTCAGAATAAAAGTGCCCATACCGTTTAGTTGGTTGTTAAGGCCCCTATATACATTTGACTATCGTCGATTGAATCCGCCGATATTGATGGATTCGGTGATAGTCTAATGTGTATGGGACACCTGATAAATATTGTCTGGAAAGATAAGGGTCCAAGATGTCCAATTTTGGACTGTAGATACTTTTGTTCCTTTAAGAGATGTCTTATACAGAACACAGTGGCTCCTGTGTATGGGAGAGTCAGCTGTCCAAAATGTATTGGGATCTTTAGTCAAACACTTGTTTTGCTAACTCATATGGCCTCTTTCAGATATTTCTAGTTCCAATTTTTGTGTTGTACATGTGTGCAACACTAACACATGACCCTATAATGATATATTTTCATGTTTAACAAATTAAGGATTACTACATCTACATTACTATATCACCAGACCCATCATCAGAACATGAATACAGCACCAGAATCATCATCTGTGCATTAGTACATTAATACAGCACAAGAACCATCATCAGTACATGAATGCACTACCAGAACCATCATCAGTATATGAATACACCACCAGAACAGCTATTAGTATATAAATATATTACCAGAACCACCATCAGTAGATGAATACACTACTAGAACCATCATCAGTATATGAATACACCACCAGAACCACCATCAGTACAAAAATACAGCACAAGAACCATCATCAGTACAAGAATACAGTACCAGAAACATCATCAGTATATGAATACACTACCAAAACCATCATCAGTATATGAATACACCACCAGAACCACCATCAGTACAAAAATACAGCACAAGAACCATCATCAGTACAAGAATACAGTACCAGAAACATCATCAGTATATGAATACACTACCAAAACCATCATCAGTATATGAATACACCACCAGAACAACCATTTGTATATGAATACATTACCAGAATCACCATCAGTATATGAATGCATCACAAGAACCACCATCATTACATTAATATGGTAGCATAGCTGTCATCAGTATATGAATACAGCACCAGAACCATCATCAGTACTTGAATACAGCAACAATATACAATACGGCAGCAATATCATGCGATATACAATGCTATATATAAATGCTATTGCATGACATGAACCTGAAACTCCCTGTATGACCTTAAAGAAGCACTCTCATTAAAAAATGTTATGGCCTAAACCTGTGTGAATGTATATGTAGTGTAGTGTAGGTATATTAATATACTTACTGATTGCTGTCTTCTCTGGTGTCCAGCGCCACTCTGGTCCTCTTCAGAAATATGCAACAAGGAGTTCTGACAGTCTAGGTCACGGAAGTAAAGAACTGGAAGTGACTTTTCCAATGCAAGTCTATGGAGTGAGAGAGCGAGGCTTTTACAGTGTAAGCCTATGGTGCATCAAAGCGAAGCTCCATAGACTTACATCGTAATAGCGACCTCCTGCTCACGCATAGAACCCTGTATGATCCGGAGAGTTGGAAGTTCAGTCGGGTGACTCAGAAGAGGACGGGAATAGTGCTGGTCACCGGAGACGACAGCGATCGGTGAGTATATTAAAACACCTACACTTCACTACATAAACATTCACATAGCATTAGTCCCTAAAATGTTAATGGGAGTGCCCCTTTAACAATGGGAAGGAGATGATGGGAGTTGTTACCAGCCATAATCAAACTGCTGACCACACAGAAACCTCAGTACTGATTAGACACAGGCAGTAGCACCTATAAACAATTAAACAGCAACTTAACTTTTGGTAGATATTTTATATACTTTAGGCCATTTAATTCTTAGCAGATCGGTGGTCTCTGGGTCTCTGGGTTCTGTGACCTCCACAGATAACACAAAAGACCTCTTAAAAGTGGAGATAGGAGCCTATGACTTTCTACTACATCTGTACTTTGTTGTGTGCTCTCCTGTCTCCTAAGCTGCACACTTCTAAGCGGTATTTTGAGTGATCAGTGGGGGTCTCAAGAAGTGGTTTCCCACTGATCTGCTCAGAACTAAAGGAACTAAAGCATATTAAAAAAAATCTTCCAAAAGTTTAGTTACTCTTTATGTTCACACGTTGAGTATTTTACATCATCATTTGTAAGCCAAAATCAGGACTGGAACAATTAGAGGAAAAGTATAATAGAAACACGTCACCATTTCTGCACTTTTCACCCACTCCTTGTTTTGGCTTACAAATACTGATGTAAAATACTGACCAAATACTCAACATGTGAACATGGCCTAAGATGTATTTATACTGGTGCCATTAATCAGGAACTATTAATACTGCCCCAATACCAGTGGCGTACTGCCAATGGCGACAGGCCACGCGACAGCTATGGGGCCCGTGAGCCGGGGGAGGCCCGGTGTCAGTGCCTGCACCGTATACTCCCCGTATCAGGCCCCCGCCGTTCCTGCATCGGGCCTCCACATCGACTGACCCCCACTCTGCATCAGGCCCCCCCCTTCTCTGGTCAGTCAGATGCCGATACAGTTGAAAGCAATGAAGGAGGAGGCAGCGTCATGTGACACTCCCTTTCCCATTGTGGCGCTCCTGAGGGTTCAGTTGCCACAGAGGTACTGCACCTCACCCAGAGGTGTGGTGTCTTCTCTTAGGTAAGGAGGGAGTGCTGCCCGGAACCCCAACACCCACATTCAACACTACACTGCTCCAGGCCGGCTGGAAGGGCAAGATGCACTGTGTCTCCTGCTGAGCCCTGTCCCTGGATGAAGTGGGGGGAACCAAAGAGAGGGGGAACCAGTATTGGGTGTGGGTGGAGGACGTAGGGTAGGGGAGCACCATTGTAGGAGGTATTTAAAGGGAAGCCATCTTAGGGTGGCAAGTCAGTGAGTGAGGACAGTCAGTGAGTAGGAGGGGAGCAGAGTTTCTTCAGGAGCTCTGCTCCACAAGTGGGGCCTAGTAACAGAGGCCCAGGAGGGGAGCAGAGGAGAAAGGCTCAGTTTTACAGAAGGGATCCCAGGGGGTACGGTGAGTGCAGGGCGGCACCCGTACGCAGTCTCACCCTAGTCACCGTGAAGGGCATCAAGCAGGTCCGGGAACTCCAGGTTGCCCAGAGGGACTTCAGAGCACCCGATCAGGACTGTGTGTGGGAAGGGCAGGAGGGAGAAGACCCAGCGTGAGAAGTCGGTCTAGTAGGAACATAAAGAAAGTGGGGTTCCGTCAAGCGCTCCTGATATATTTGAGAAAGTGCTGAACCCCTGGTCTGGTGAACGCAGAGCGACGCAGAGACTGACACCCGTACAGTGTACCTGAGAACCTTGAACAAGAACTGTGAGTAAAACTCGGATGACTGCACTGCACTGCCTCTGTTAGTTATTTCCGCTGCGCCATCTCTCCTGTACCACAAGTCCCAGCCTCACCACCATCTGCACCAACACTGCCCCGGAGGCCTGCTCCGCCTGTGGGGAGCAGGAACATCCCAGCTGCCATCCCATCACCCCCGGAGGTCTGCAGCAGCGCCGCTAACCATTACCGGAAACCACAGGTGGCGTCACGAGACAAACTGTACACTAAAACCCCTTTTTAAAGAGAGACCCAGAGTACGGGCCCGGGTGCAGACTGCCGTGACCTCCTAAACAAGGTAAAAGGCCGGGGTACCGAGTCCCCTATATTCCCCCTGGGTGACACACCATCCTTCCTCCTGTGCATCTGACGCAGCGGTGTGATGATGCGCCACGCTGTGTCAGACAGTGGAGCTGGCAGCTGCTGAGGTGAAGAGAGGAGACGCGCTGCAGAGACTGGAGCGGCGGGGGAGTGAGGAGCGGTAAGTATGTATTTTTTTTTAAATCAGTTAGTACTGATAATACTGGATGACTGGGGGCTGCATTTTACCCTATTAGGGGGGCTGCATTTTACCCTATGGGGGAGCTGCATTTTAACCCTTGGGGGGGGCTGCATTTTACCTTATTGGAGGGCTACATTTTGCTCTATTGGGGGGGGCTACATTTAACTTATGGTGCGGATGCAATTACCTTATGGGCGCCACATTTTTACCCTATGGTGGGGGCTGCATTTTTACCCTATTGGGGGAGCTACATTTTACCCTATGGTGAGGCTGCAATTACCCTATGGCTGGCTGCATTTCAACCTACGGGGGGCTGCATTTTAACCTATGGGGGGCTGCATTTTACCCTATGTTGGGGGGCTGTATTCTATTCTTTTGTGGGGGCTGCATTTTACCCTGTGAGGGGCTGCATTATACTGCGTGGGGGACCATGGGGGGTACATTACACTGCGTGCAGGACTATGGCAAGTGCATTATACTGTGTGGAGGACCATGGGGAGCGCATTATACTGTGTGCAGTACCACGGGGAGTGCACTATACTGTGTGGAGAGCCATGGGGAGTGTCTTATACTGTGTGGAGGACCATGGGGAGTGCATTATACTGTGTGGAGGACCATTGCGAGTGAAATATACAGTGTGGAGGACCATGGTGAGTGCATTAGACTGTATGCAGGCCAATGGGGAGTGCGCTATACTGTATGGAGGTCCATGGGGAGTGTCTTATACTGTGTGGTGGACCATGAGGAGTCCATTATACTATGTGGAGGTCCATGGGGAGTGTCTTATACTGTGTGGAGGACCATGGGGAGTGTCTTATACTGTGTGGAGGACCATGGGGAGTGTCTTATACTGTGTGGAGGACCATGGGGAGTGTCTTATACTGTGTGGAGGACCATGGGGAGTGTCTTATACTATGTGGAGGACCATGGGGAGTGTCTTATACTGTGTGGAGGACCATGGAGAGTGTCTTATACTGTGTGGAGGACCAAGTGGAGTGTCTTATACTGTGTGGAGGACCATGGCGAGTGTTTTAAACTGTATGGAGGACCATGGCGAGTGTCTTATACTGTATGGAGGACCATGGCGAGTGCATTATACTGTGTGGAGGACCATGGCGAGTGCATTATACTCTGTGGAGTGTGAAGGTTTGTGTGGGGGCCATTATACTGTATGTAGGGCCATTATACTGAATAGAGAGCTGTGTGGGGGTCACAGTTGGGGGATCATACTGTGTTGGGGTCACCATAATTTTCTGGGGGAGTTGAGGTGGAGTACAGTAGGATCATCATACTGTGCATGTGGAGGGTAATGTGGAGGAATTCACCATGGGGATATCATACTGTGTCTGGGGGGCACTTTTGTTGGCATCATATTTTATGGGCAATGAAAGAGGAATCTAGGACTTCAGCAGGAGGAAAATTACTATGTAAAGGCTGGAAAGTTGTGAGATCTGCTCTTCTGTAAACTTAACAATTATTTACCTATTATTTTTTTGGGGGCCCAATTAGAGCTTCTGCTATGGGGCCCCATGATTCCTATGTACGCCCCTGCCCCATACTATTCCCAGATTTGAATAAGTAACTGGTGTTTTTAAGGGGTTTAATGACTTTGAGACACTGATCTCACACCACCATTACACAGATAGTGTTGCCCCAAATCAAATTCCGATCATTTCAGCATTGCCCAAATGGTTTCTGAGTATCAGAACTGGTATCAAAATGGGCAAATAGCCAATTCTCCTAGATTTGAATAAGTAACTGGTGGTTTTAAAGGGTTAAATGACCTTGGGCCACTGGTCTTACAGCACCAGCACAAAACAGGAAGATCCACATCAAAATCAGTTTTTCCCAGGCTGACGGAGTGGCTACTGGTTACTGATCAAATAAACTGGCATCAAAGTGAGCAAATTACAACTTTGTACTGATTTGAATAAGTTACTGGTTTGTTTTAAGGGTAAAAGGGCTTGTCCGATCTTAAAGGGGTATTCCCATCTCCAAGATCCTATCTCAATATGTAGTACTGTATTTTTCAGACTATATGACACACTTTTTTCCTCCAAAATTTTGGTGTAAAGTGGGGGATGCGTCTTAGGCTATGTGCCCACGATGCAAAAATGCTCCGGATTTTTCCTGAGCGTTTCTGCATCTCCCTGGCAGAAAAACGCATGCGGATTATACATGCATTTTTCCTGCCAGGGACAAGCGTATGTGTGGCGCCCCTGAGGGTTCGGTCGCCACAGAGGTACTGCATCTCACCCAGAGGTGTGATATCTCACTCTCAGGTAAGGAAGGAGTACAGTTCAGGACCCTAACACCGGCATCAAACACACACCACTCCAAGCCAGCAGGAGGGGCAAGATGCCTCCCACATACTTGCTGAGCCCCTTTCCTGGCTGGAGTGGGGGGAACCTAGCTGGAAAGGGGAACTAACTCGCCCCCTGGGCAGTGGGGTACTCGGAGCCGGGCAACAGGAGACGATGGGGGTAGTGGTGGCAACCCGGTTCCGTGGCTCAGGGTGGTCAGACCAATGGCAGTCTGCTATGTGATGTTCATGTTGTCCGACTACGCCACCCGTGGATTGCGGTTATTATGAACCGCCACTGCAAGGTAATCCCCTGAGGCTGATGGTGTACGCAGCTGAGGTTGTTTAACTCCCCACGGGAAGAGTGTAGCCCCAGGGTTGTGCAATGGATGATGGGGGTGATGGTGCAGGGAGTCCCAGTACCGGTAGTGCTGGAGAAGCGAGAAAGTACACAGACAACGTACTGCAATCCAATGTCTTTTACTCACAGTTCATGTGCACCGGGTCACTTCTGTACAGGTAGTGACCGCCCGAGCCGTGCTGCGTCCACCAGGTGGGGGGCTCGGTCAACTCCCAGGCAGTTCAGAAGTCTGGCTCAGGACCCCCTTTTGTACTTTCTCTGGCCTGCCTCACCAGTGACCCACTTTTGTCCAGCTGCCGCGGATCTGCGCGGGTAAACGTGGGCCCCATTCCCCGCTGTCCTATATGGTGCCTTCCTAGCAGGTTTGATGAGGTGTCGCACCAATAAATGATCACGACCTCCGGTCTTTGGCTGAGGGTAGTTTCTCCTCCACCAGCTTGGGATCCGGTACCCTTAATCTGCCTCACCCTTCACCTGGTATTCTCATGGGTTCTTAGGGTCCCTTCCACCTTCTTGTTCCTGAGCTCTTCTGTTTCTCTCTCTCTTCTCCTTCTTTCCTGTTCCTTCTTCTCCTGTTCCTTCTTCTCCTGTTCCTTCTCGGCCTCTTCTCTAGGCCCACCTCTGAGCGGAGCTCCTACAGAGCCTCCACTCCCTGTCTTCTCCTCTGACTGAAGAGACTGACCCTGATCTAAGATGGTGCCCGCCTTATATACCTCCCTCTAAAGCATGAGCCCAGGTGACCAGCAACCAATGGGCTCCTACCTACGCTCAGGAACCGTCCCCTCCTGCTCCTACATCACTGGGTTCTCCTCCCCCCTCCCCACTCCAGCCAGGGACATGGTCTGTCGTGCCTGCATTACTGTCTAATGGGAGCACCGTTGAACTGTCCCTCGGAAATGGGGTGTGTGTGCTGTAAGCAGCTACCTGAGCCCTGGTCCATACTCCATCATTACCCGGGAGTAGAATATCACACCTCTGGCAGAGGTGCAATACCCCTGTAGCGGCCGAACCCTCGGGGCGCTACAGAACCACATAGTGGGTGTGGGTGGAGGAAGTAGTTAAGGGGAGCACATAGAAGGGAGATATAAAATGGGAAGCCATCTTAGTGAGTTCAGATTAGTCAAAGGAAGAAAGTGAAAGGAGCAGAGGCTCTGCAGGAGCTCTGCTCCAGAGGCGGGCCTAGCCAGTAAGGCCCAAGTCTGAGAGGAAGGAGAGAAGAGAGGAGAGGGAGCAGAGAGGCTCCAGGAACAGAAGAAAGGACCCTAGGGGTATGGGCCGTGCAGAAGGCCACCCATACGCCCGCATCTGCCTGGTGGTGGAGGGGTCAGGCCATCTAAGGGGAACCGGTCCCTCAACTAGTAGAAGATTGCAAGTCTCAGCTAGAAACCGGAGGCTGCGGTACTTTATGTCCTGTAGCCACAAGTCCACGCCAGTCTCACGGAGAAGGTAGCCATATAGGACCCAGGGGACGGAACAGACGTCGCCCGCCAAGGTCCGCGGGTACCGGATTGGAGATACTAGGTGTGAGGTGCAGGGAAAAGGCCAGGTGGAGGACACAGAAGGGGGTCCTGCTAAGTACTCCGGAGCTATCTGGGGGTGGACTGAACCCCTCACTGAGTAAGCACAGCACGACGAGGGAGATTACTTTGGCGCCTGTAATCTGGATTGCAATAACTGTGAGTAAAGACCCTGGGACTGCACTTCCTTGTCTCTGTATTTCTTGCTGCGCCATCAACCCCTGCACTATAACGCCCAGCACAACCTGCAACATCATCTACACTGCCCTGGAGCTAGCTCTTCCTGTGGAGAGCCACACCATCCCTGCTGCAGTAACATCAGCTTCAGAGGACTGCTCCGCAGTGGCGGCTCCATTTAATCGCATTCCACAGGTGGCGTCACGAACTCTATAAAAACTCTATAAATCCCCTATACTTAACCCCTTTTATTGACCGCCCTGGGTCACGGACCGGGTCACCGCCACTGTGACATTCCCCAGCATCCACCGGCCTGGCACCAGGTACCCAACGGTCCAGGGGGCGCGTCATATGTGAAGCGTTTTTCACATGCATTTTCGCATGCGGGTTGTCAAGCGCTTTCCAAGCGATTTTAGCATCACTTGGAAAGTGCTTGACAACTTGGTCACACTATATAAATCCATGCAACCGGCATGGAATTATATAGTGTGACCGTAAAAGAATGGTAAAAAATCCGATCCGATGCATCCGGTCTCCCCGGTGTCTCGCGGTTGTGCCGATGTCAGTGGTCGCGTGACCCGTCACATGACTAAATGATGTCATGGCAGGTCCTTTTAGGCCATCGCCAGCTGCCGGGGAGACTGGACGCATCGGATAAGGAGACCGGGGGCCATCAGAAGGTAAGTATAATATTTATTTTTTATTTTAATTATTTTTTTTTTACAGGTACTATGGTACCCGGGTCTGGAGGAGAGTCTCCTCTTCTCCAAACTCGGGTACCATCCGCACATTGAATCGCTTAATATCCGCATGTGCACATGTAGTCATGCGGATATTATGCGATTCAATGCAAGTCAATGGTAAAATAATTGGTAGTGCTGCGAATTTTTGCGCAATGATAATCCGCAGCGGAAATTTCCGCAGCATGTGCATAGCACATGCGGATTATCATTGGGGAACATAGCAGATCTTCTACCAAGCGTTTTTTATGCGTTTCTGCGGCGTAATTGCCGCTGCAGAAACACTTAAAAAACGCATAGTGGGCACACAGCCTTATATTCCGATATTCATAAACACTGTAGCTGTGGGTAATGAGGGATGTGGGGGGAGCGACAGCGGCGGAGTAGCGGGACACAGGAGGCAGCAGCCACCTGTTGCAGCCCACACTGTGCCCGCTACTAAAGAAAATGAATATTCACTGCTCCCCACACCCATGGTCGTGGGGAGCAGTGAATATTCATTTTTCTTAATAGCCGGCACACTGGTATATATGGCATCCTTCATCCCTATATGTATGGCCCCCCTCATCCCTCTTCCTTGTATGTATGGCACCCTTCATCCCTGTATGTATGGCCCCCCTCATCCTGGTATGCTTGGCACCCCTTGATCCCCGTCACGCTGCACAGAAAAAAAAAAACAATTATACTCTCCTCCTCTGTCCTCCAGCGCTGCGTCCCGCTCTGCAGCCGACAGGGTTCTCAATGTGTGAGCCACGTATGGCGTAACTGCCATGCGCCCTCACACAGTGAGATGTTGTGCCAGAATAGTCACTGCTCCCCACGCCAGGAAGCGACCCCGTTCTGTATTTTCACCAATTATTCAGAATGGAGACGATCAACAAACAGCGTCATCTGCTCTGGAGGACCCAACACTTCCATGATTTCCATGGATAGCCCAGTGATTACAGACAACCATGTGCAATACTTCATTTCTTCTTTGGAGGCGCTGTAGGGAAATTCAGCACTTGCTGCCGGGTACTCGCTTGCTGCAGGAGGTTTGTGCAGAAGGGACCAATTTGGTCTTTATTCACAGCACATTGGGGCTTTACCTCTGACCCATATGGAGAAACCTCACATGAGACTGGACGACCCCATCAAGGTCCATAGTGCTGGAGAATAAGACTCAGGGGCTAAACCCACATTCACTACATGGACGACCGATGGAATAAAGGCAAGAACAACGATGTAGGGGCTAAAAGAGAGATTTTATTTATAAATTGGGGTTATTATATATTTTACTATTATGTATATGTGTAAATTATTTATCTATCAGAATAATCCTATTTATGGGCCGTGTTGATCCAGAGGAAGGCGAAAACCCCCTGTGAGGAACAGGCCAATTCTCCTCATATCAGGGGGAAAAATTCCTTCCTGACCCCAAATAAAACATGGCGGTCAGAATAAATCCCAGGATCAAGGGCTGGTACCGAACCTGTGGAATTAAATTCACTGCTAAAAATGTAATAAACTATTCATCTTTTTCTAATTTTTGTACTGAGCTACTATGTATATTATGTGTGTGTCAGCTACAAATTATTTGAAAACCTGCCTATATTAAAAAATGTATTTATTCATTTATTTTTATGTATTTATAATAAGCCATTAATATATGAATTACTTATGCAACTGTAAGATTAAACCTATTTAAGGCCGTGTTGATCCAGAGGAAGGTGTAAAATTCCTTCCTGATCCCAAATATGGTGATCTGGATGAATCCCTGGATCAAGAGCTCATAGCTAATGTGTTATACATAAGTGAAATTATTTTATTTCAGTATTTAATTATTTATATTTTTAGAATAATTTATTTTTATATTTATGTTAACTAATTTTTTAAACCAAAAAATAAATTATATTTTTTTAGATATTTTTTTTTCATTATAAATATGAGAATCTACTTATTTTATTTTACTAAACCTATTTATAGGCCGTGTTGATCCAGAGGAAGGCGAAAACCCCACGTGAGAAATGTGCCAATTGTTCTCGTGACGGGGGGAAAATTCGTTCCTGACCCCAAATATGGCGATCGTGATGAATCCCAGGATCAAAGGCTCGTACCTAACCTGTAAGTAGTGGAAGTGAGATTTTTTTTAAATATTTTAATTAATTGTTATGTATTTAGACTAAAAATGTTTTTGGTTTTGTGTAAAATGAACTATTTTTGAAAATATTTTTTAAAAAGTTGAAAGTTTTTTTTTTCATTGCTTATGTGTGAATCTTACTTATTGATATATAACTAAAGCTATTTAAGGCCGTGTAGATCCAGAGGAAGGCGAAAACCCCTAATGAGGAATGGGCCAATTGTCCTCATATTAGGGGGAAAATTCCTTCCTGACCCCAAATATGGCGATCAGATTAAATCCCAGGATCAAAGCCGAAATCTCTTTCTATGTGCTATATGTCTATGTGTGCGTGTGCCTATACCTATAGTGTAGTGTGCGGCCTATACCTATCATGTAGTGTGGGTGATGGGGATGTGATGGGTGTAATACTTACCCGGCCTGTGCTGAGTGAGTTCAGGAATAATGACCTATATTACACTATTGTTCCTGAACTTACCAGATGGACACTAATCACAGGCCGCTCCCTGGGGCGCTGAAGATCTTCGTGCTGGTTTGATGTCAATCGCCAGCTCAGGATTGGAGGATGCCAAGTCAAGGTCCTGGTGCAGCGACATGATAGCAGTGGTCCGGCATGAAGATGTTATGGATAGAGATGATGTTTTAGGGCAGCCGAGGTGAGAAACAGCAGCAGAGATATGAGGTACGGGTCAGGAGGCAAAGAGTTCTGGGCAGTTGGCACGGGGTCATCCTGCACGGGGTCAGAACATTTGATGGGATTTATCCTCAGAGAAGGATGATCTTACCGTGCCCAGCTTGGTGACACGTAATTAAATCCGGGCACGGGGTTACGGGCTTTCTTTTCCTCTGGCCACTGCATAAGATGGTTCTCCAGAACTGGCCTGAATGGTTTGAATGGTGGCTGTGCTCTCCTTTTCTCCAGATCCTCCCAGCCGATGTTGGTAAAGAATGGATGCAGTCTGATGTTCCCGCACACATCCAATCGCTTCTGAGGATTTTTGCACAGCAGCTTCTTGATAAGATCTTTCAAGTCAGCATCAAGCCAAGATGGAATTTCAGGCTTTCCTTTGGTTATAGCTCTGTATGCCATATTGCTGACGGAGCCGCTGTAAAATGGGGAGCGTCCTGTGGCCATCTTGGACACCACAATCCCCAGGCTCCACCAATCCACTGCTGTGCCATATCCTTTTTTGCGATGCACCTCGGGGGCCATGAAATGGAAAGTGCCCGTCACTCCAGAGATGTTATTGGAGGAGGTGACGCCATCTTGGGCAAGCCCCAAGTCGATAATACGAATGTGGCCATCTGCATCCAACATGATGTTTTCCGGCTTAAGATCTCTGCAATGAAATAAGACAATAGGATAAGAAATCTGCCCAGTGATACAGGAGATGGAGAATTGGTCACTGCAAGAATAGGAAGAATAGGCAGAAAGGAGCCCAGGAAAGTTGGGGGCAATATTTTTAGCATGTAAAGGGGACAGAGAGAAAGAGGAAAGTTCTGCTTACCGATGGACGATGTTGTGTCCATGGAGGAACTGGAGGCCACATACAATCTCTGCTGTGTAGAATCTGATGGAGAGAACAGAGTGTAGTATCAATGCCATCGCTGACACCTCCTTCCCACCTGGGCTACATTCCCTGTCAGCGCTCTTTCTGCTACATCCCAACCTCCACTTTTATTTCCACCCCTCTTCTCACTTTTTGGTAGATCTTCCTCTTTCTCACCTTAAGGTGTCGATGTTCAAGTAGCCGCACATCTTAATCAAAGCCCCCAGGCTGCCGCCGGACAGATACTCCGTGATGAAATAAGCGCGCTTACGAGACTGCTGTGCGGCATAGAGATGACATAAGAACGGGCAGTCTCTGGCTGCCAGGAGTATCCGCCGCTCTCTCATAATCATGTTTTCATTGACCTCCCTCTTCTCGATCATTTTTACAGCCGTATAGATGTTTCGGCTGGGGATTGATGTCAGGACCACCTGAGAAAAGAAATAGACAATGCTAAGAATTCAACGTATTTGAATTTGATCAACGGGGGTTGCAACGCCCTCTGTCCCGCTCCAGATTCGCCCAATTTGTCAGAGCTGGGCAAAACTGTCATGAAACCTCCAAAATGGGTATGGGAGGGGGAAAACATCCGGTTTATCTACTGCACAAGAAATGGATGGACTGAGTGGTTTGTGAGTCTGCTAGTAATCTGGACCTTATAGCAGAGCAAAGCTAAGCTATCACCATACTGCACTGTCTGCTCTATGACTGTCTATGGGTAGATCTAAAAGGGGTTTTCCATTATCACCATCTGTGAGCTGGTTGGGGTCAGTATTGGATGTATATCAATGTGCAGCTGATTTAAAGTTTATGAAACATAGAGGTCAAAGTATATATTGTATCCTAATAGCAGCATATATGGACCAGGACATGGAAATAAACCATGTCCCCCAATTCCCCACAGATTTAATACCTTAGTAACCACCAATACGTATTTTTACTGACCTGCAATATAAGAGACTAGCTTTTGAACCCGTTCTACTCCCGGGTGGCGAGCATTTTTATTGGTATATGGTCTACCATGCTGGTATGTGCTGCCCCCCATCCTGTTATTTGTGCTGCCCCCATACTGGTATTTGTGCTGCCCCCATCCTGTCCACCCATCCTATCCTGGTATGTATGGCACCCCTCATCCCTATCCTGGTATGCATGGCACACCTCATCCCTATCCTGGTATCCATGGCACCCCTCATCCCCATCCTGGTATGCATGGCACCCTTCACCCCCAATCCTGGTATGCATGGCACCCCTCACCCCCCAAACCTGGTATGCATGGCACCCCTCACCCCCAATCCTGGTATGCATGGCACCCTTCATCCCAATCCTGGTATGCATGGTACCCCTCATCCCCCAGTCCTGGTATGCATGGTCCCCTCACCCCCAATCCTGTTATGCATGGTCCCCTCACCCCCAATCCTGGTATGCATGGCACCCTTCATCCCAATCCTGGTATGCATGGTACCCCTCATCCCCCAGTCCTGGTATGCATGGTCCCCTCACCCCCAATCCTGTTATGCATGGTCCCCTCACCCCCAATCCTGGTATGTATGGTACCCCTCATACACCAATCCTGGTATGTGTGGCCCCCTCACCCCCCAATCCTGGTATGTATGGCACCCCTCATCGCTTTCACACTGCACACATACAAAAAAAAAAAACACTTATACTCACCTGTGCTCCAGCGCTGCTGTGTCCTGTTCTGCCGGAGGCAGGGGGAGGAGTGCGGCGCCGGAGTACAAATGCGTCTTCAGTAAAATGGCACCAGAGAGCACTATGCGCATGAGCCGATTCCGACTCCTTCACTCCTGCCCCAGTCTCCGGTGAGAAGAGAGGCGCCGCAGCAACGCTCCTCCCGGTCAGGTAACTATGTAAATATGGCGCCGGAGTTCGCGGTATGCGTTCAGGGTCAACGCATACAGCGATAACCGGCGCCATACACACTCCTCTTACCGGTAACGGCTCCATGCGTTCTTCTGTCTGGAGCCAGACTGCGCAGGCGTGTCGCACTTGCGCAGTCTGTAAAGGCTTCAGACAGAGGGTCGCTTGTAGCGTTATATTATAGACTAGCGTTCCCCGACAGGTGACTATCCTATAACTGTTACCTGTACATTATAGCTGTCAACTTGCTGCATCAGCCACGATCAGTGTTGGCACACACCATGGCCGTTTAACCCCTTAGATGCTGCTGTCAATAGTGACTACAGAATATAAATAGTTAGCAGAGTCCGGGGGCTTCCTCTTTAACCCCATGGGCACCCTGAGATCTTGATTGTGTGGTCCTGATGTTTGCCATGGCAGTTCATGGCTAAATAACAGCCTTAGAGTCTGCCGGCTATAGTGACCTGTTGAGAAGTTATCAAAATTTAGGTGATAAAAATAAATTTTTTCATTCCTTTTATTCCACTTTGTATTAACAACTGAAAATCAGCTGAAGGGTTAATGAACTACCTGAAAGCAGTTCTGAATACGTTATGCGGTGCGGTTTTTAAACTGGTATAATTTTTTGGGTGGGTTCCTATATATAGGACCCCCAAAGTCACTTCAAAACTGAACAGATTCCTATAAAAATAAGTTTTGTAAATTAACTTGAAAAATGAAAAATTACTGCTACATTATTAAACCTTCTAAAACGCTAACAAATAACATTTTTCAAATGGTGCTGATGTAAAGCAGACAGGAGGGAAATGTTATTTATTCATGTTTTTGTGTGGTATGACTATCTGGATTAAAGGGATAATCATTCAAAGTTTGAAAATTGCAAATGTTGTTACATCTTTGTCAAATTTCTCATATTTTTATAAATAAACGCAAAACATGTCAACATAAATTTACCAATTTTATTGTGTCACGAAAAAACATTCTCAAAACCAATGGGATATGTCGAAGCATTCCAGAGTTATTACTACATAAAGTGACACTGGTCAGATATTAAAAAATTGGTCCGGTCACTAAGGGGTTAATCCCTGAGATCAGCTCTTCGATTAATCAGAATACCCATTTATAGCAGCACTACACCTAACCATGGTGATTAGATGAACCAATATGTGAAATAATCATAGGGGCAGGGGAGCACATGGATATTTTTTCAATCATCCCACAGAAGTGCACTTCAATGAATGTCTACCTACAGAAGAAGACGAATGGAGATAAAATGGCAAATATAGGTTAATAAAAAAATATATATTGACAAACCCGGACCTTTAGGAGGGGAGCATTTGGCATTATCATGCACTTGCTCTTCTTCTAAAGGGTTAAAAGTAAATAGGGTTTTAGGCGGGAATAATGTTCTTCCAGCTGGGTTTTGCCGCCACAGCAGCAGGGTCTGGATTGGCTGCGGATCCCAGCCAGTAGTGAGGTGTTTCAGGGGAAGATTGCGTTTCTTCCCCTGGCGGCACCTGCTGATAGGGGAGTTATTTTGTAAATAAAATAAGTGGTGGGGGGATATAGTGACTGGCAGCGCCCATGAGCTTGTCAGTCCTCGGCGCTGCCATAAGAAATTGCTGAGCCCACCCTCCCTCCCCCCTTTATTTTGCTTTAAGGCTTTCATTTTACTAGTCACGGCCTGAGGGGTTAGTCATTCGGGGAACCGAATGGACAATAAGTTATAGGTAATGTAAACGGGCTTGAGCTTTGGCTAAGCTGCGGTTGTTTATAATTATTACGTTATTAATTGAAGTTACCTGTATTATATGATTTTAATAAAGGCCGTGGCCAATTAATCTTCCAAGCAAGTCAAGTGTGTCAGTGTAATTTTGTTTAATCATAGATAAGTTTAAGGTATGGTTTGTGCATTGTAATGCCAGAAAACTTACTGTTCCAAAGCTGCCCCTACCCAAGATTTTATGGATGGTAAAATTGCTCATAATAAGCGTGGGGTAGGGGCTGGATGTTCCGGGGTCCCTGCTGCATCCAGGTGTTGGCGCTTCATCCTCCAATCCATGGTCTTCGGCCTCTCTTCTCTTCTTTGTGACATTATTTAATCCAGTAGTATCACTGTGCTCTTCTCTCTTCCTCTTATCTTCTCTATTCTTCTGATCGCTTCCTTCTCTGTGTCCAGTAGACGCCATTCTCACATATATCTTCCCGTCTGTAGACTTCCGTCCGATCACTTCAGCCGACAGTTGAAAGTAAACGGCAGTTGGTCGTGTGCAGGTGACGTGAGGTCAGAGGTGATAGAACCCTCAGCACCAGCCAGGCAGCGGCTCATGGCCTGCTCTGCCCTATACGCTGATGTGGGCATCATGGGTGACAGTTTAGAGTCCAGAGGAACGGCAAAGAACTTCATGGCGGCTTCTAATGCTGTTTTTTTATTTTCATATTACATTCTTTTTATCCACATATACAGAAACTTAATAATACATTAAATAACCTAACATACTATAAAATACCAGCTCTCCCCATTACCATTGTAATCCTTGGGTTTCCATATATTTCAAAAATCATTACTTTTATCTTTTATGTTATAATACTATTTCTCATATATCACAGTTACTAGAGATTGTTTTTAAAATATTTAGGAAACCATGTATAATTTCCTTTACACTTCACAAATACTTGCTACTTAGCGTTGATATCACATAAAAGCCCAATAAAATCCATTTAAGTTTTTGGGTGTTACATGAACAAATGTGGAAAAGTTCACGAGGTATGAATACTTTTTCAAGGCTCTGTATTGCCGGCCATTCTCTGCAATGCTTTAATAATTCTATTTTCCCGCTATATTTCCTGTTACATTGATATAAGAGTCTGTTGTATTTTTCCTGGGAATCTTGCTCTTATTTTGTGTATGGGGAGGATTGTCCTTTCTGTCCATGACTTGGGACATGTTTTGGTCATTTTTCATACGTTGATGTGTATTTTTTGATTTTTATAATCCGTGGATTTGTTCTGCTTTTTTCTTGATAGCGTTCACAATAAAGATATCCTATTATTTCCTTGGATGTCTGATCCTTTGTTTAATTCTTGTTGACAATACTGTAACTGTACATTTTTGGCTGGCACACTGGTCTTCATTTAGGTTGCACCTACCCAACCTTACTGCCCAAATAATACAAGCAAAATCAGCATCCTGCTGTCATATAGCAGCATTTTACTATAAGCAGTTCTCTTCTGTCATCTCCTGATGAAACGTGGTGGTGCGTGCACATTATATTACTAGCTAATTGTCAGTACTATAAGCATGATAGCACAAGGCCCACAAATATAAACAATTAACTTAAAATCAATGTGTCACCAGGTTTTTGCTACCCCATTTGAGAGCAGCATGATGAAGGGGCAGAGACCCTGATTCTAACAATATATCACTTACTGACTACTGTCACGGGTGTGTCAGGTGTTATAGACAGTAGCACTGGATCTGCCTGTAGAAGGTCACTGCGCTTGGCATTGCAGACGCCTTCTTGATTCCTTCTTCCTTTAGGACCCAGCAGCGACCTCTCTCATGCTATTAATTGAAACATCCTTGCATGGGAGTTAAAAACTCTCAGTTTGCTGCAGAAAATCGCCGGTGATACTTCTATATTCCTTTGTGCAGCTGTTGGCTGGTTTCTTCTCTGGTGCCCTTAGAGGACAGTTGGCGTTTCTCTTCTGGTGTCTGCTCAAGCTAAATTTTTCCCATTTGTTTGTCTACCTTGTTGTCTTTAGTTTGTAGTGCGGCTGACCAGTGCTCACCCCCTCCCCCTCTCTATCTAGGGCCAAGCTCTAGGGATATACAGGGTTTAGGGTCCTGCTCGGCGATAGGTGTGGAACCTATGTAGGGACAGTTGGATAGGCAGGGTGATATTAGTACTGCCTAGGGGTCTCCACTTCCCCTTTCCCTAGTGTTTTGGCTTCCTCCCCCTCTTCCCTCTGTGTTGTCTTTCCCACACCTTGCGTGACAGCTGCTTGCTGCAGTTTTTATGAAATCATTGTTTTCTCTTGTAGAGCTCAGAATGCAGAGCAGTGTATAATCCGCCCACATCACTAATTGGCAGATCTCTGTGTACACTGTGCACAGGCAGAAAGCTGCCAATCAGTGGTGGGGGTGGATTTATACAGGGCTCATGAATTTGGAGGACTTCCTGATAGTAGGTTTACTAGTACTAGTTTACTAGTCCTCTAGTGATTTCCTGTTAATAAAACAGTGATTTTATCAAAAGTACAGCAAGCAGCACAGTAAGTGATACATCACTGGAATCAGTGTCTCTGTCTCTACATTACGCTGCTCTCAGATTAGGTGACAAAGACCTGGTGACAGATTCCCTTTAACCTATTAATAAAAAAAGACTAGACAAGTTTAGTTTGGATAAAGAATAGGCTCACGAGGTTTATTAAAGGTTACTTAAAACATATTATCAAGTCAATAAATATTAAAAACTATGGAATAAATTAATCAGTCAGTAATCAAATAAATAATCAGCTTTGACTATCAAAAATGGACCAAGTCCTCCCAGCCTTAGCCGACTAATAGGCATCGCAACAAAAAGAGAGTGGGTTAGCAGGATGCTGGTGACTTGCTGTGCACGGACTACCCCAGACTTTGGTGAATTTAGACCTTTCATGCAGAAATATTCCCGCCGCTGGCACTTCTTCACCAATTAGGATAAAGATGCATCTTCCTGCGCAAACAACAGAATTTTCCAAAACCTGCTCGTGGAGAACCACAGCTGAAAGAACATTGACTCTCAATTAATAAGTACCATGGCGGGAAAGAGTAGGAGGGGAAAACATAAAGGAAAGGGGAGCACAAATACAGCCAAAATATAGCTAAAATTCTTAAATATAGAATATAGTGTCCCCCATGCCCACTCTGTGTCCCTCATGCTAACCATTCTGGGGGGCTCTTGGCATTAGTGTCTTACCAGACCTTACTCCTGTTATCTGAATGATCTGTTCACACAATATTTTTGCCTATTTGACTCTACAGACGAAGTACCACCCATTACCAGGTCCTGGAGGGTCCTGTGCCCAACTTCTGCTACCTCATCTGAAAGAATCCACTTATTGCGTTGGATTTACACTACTTAAATACAAGGACTTCTATATGTGCCTTTTTAATGGTCTCTAAGGAGAGGGGGATTGACAATGACAGATCGAGTTTTGCCTCACTAAGCTCTCACATCTCACAGAACACAATACAGCTAGCTGGCTTCCTCGGGAGTTGGTCGTCACATAGAGGAACTCTGCCATTGATCCTTCACTCCTTACTGAAACTGGTCCTATTGAATGCTTCCTATCCCTTACTCCTCCAATATCTGAGGTGGCTACGATACAGGAGACCATGGCTTCTCTCTCTTCTTCTCAGTTGCTTCTGGAACCGATGTCTTACCCTGCTTAAACATCTGACCTAGTGAATAATATTGGCCCCACTATGTCAACCCCTGATATGCCCAACCAAATCCAACATCCAATTCCTATAAAAAATGGCAAAGAACCTCTCCAACACAATGGAAGACTGGGACTGGAAAGATACGCCTACTAAACAGGACATAGAAGGAGGATTGAAGCATCTCAGAAAAAAGACATGGAAAACCTAAAGAGAGAAATAAAAATGTGGGTCAGACAGTCAGTGATATAGAAGAGGCACAAGACCACATGTCAAAGATTCTGGAGTTACACAAGACAGTCATTCAGGAGCGTTCCTCACAAATTGCAGACATTGTCCTACACCTCAATGATAACAAAAATACACACAGGAGGCTATCAGAAGAAATTGGAGCAGTGCAAATGGAGGAATGGGCACAGAAGTATTTTTGGCGAGTGCTGAGAAAATCTCACCCAATCGAAAAAGAAGTCATAGAGCTCTGCCCCCAAAGCCGACAGACCCATCTATTGCTATAAAAAAAAGAGCAATAGTGCTCCTCTAAGTGAGTATATCTCACAATAATAAGGTGATACGAAAACATAGTGCTCACCTGTATGAGTTGTGCTAGGGTTTTGGCACAGCTCTAATGAAACTTATTAGATCCTTTCCTAGCTGAACCTCAGTAAAATAAGAGAAAAGTGACAAAATGAGGTAGCTGGGTGCCAAGGATGGTGGAAGATGGATAAGTATTGGCCATGGATTCAAACAAAAATATTATATTGATAACAGGCAACACATTTCAAAAGTGGACTGCTATCCTCCTCAGACCCCATGAAGAAAGGCCCCAAGAAATGTGGGACACACAAATTATCAGTTTCCTGTAGGCTACAGGAACTCAACTTTAGAGAGGTTGTCCACTACTTTTACATTGGTGACCTATTCTTAGGATAAGTCATCAATGTCTGATAGGCCGGGGTCTGACACCCGGCACCTCGCTGATTAGCTGTAATTGGAAGTTCTCACTTACCGAGCTGTCCGTCTACTATTAGTGGCCGTGGCTTGGTACTGTACATCCACCTTCTATTCAAAACAATAGGAGGTGGATGTGTAGTACCCTGTAGCGGCCAATACAACTAGACAGAGCAGCTCGGTAAGTGAGTACTTCCGGCCGCTGATAACAGCTGATGGGTGGGTGGTGACATCAGACATTGATGACCTATCCCAAGGATAGGTCATCAGTGTAAAAGTAGTGCACAACCTCTTTAAGATTCTCTCACAATGGTACAAGACCCCTGCAAAATTACATAAAATGTTCCCATCATACTCGCACTTGTGTTGACGGTGGGCTTCAGCCTCAGGTTCAATTTTATATGTCATGTGGAGCTGATCTCCTATATGTCTATTATGGTAGGAGATCTCTTGACTGTTGCACTAACCTCCAAATGATCCCTGATGTTCCATGCTCCCCGGATCCATTTCTACTAATTAAAAGGGGTGTACTGAGGCACTTTATACTTGCAATCACGGCCGCCATCAGGGCATTACTGCCCTTACTGTTGTATGGGGCCCGGTGAGCAGAAGGAAAGAGGGGGATTTGTGCTTCTGCTCACCGGGCCCCAGGGTATAATGTACAGTGAACATTACATCGCAGGGAGCTTTCCTGCTTGGTGCTGCACAGAAGTCAATACAGAACAGCCGCGTAGCTCCAGGGCTTCCTCCGCCCCTTCTGTGACGCGATGGTGATGACGCATACGCGATGACATAATTGCGTACACGCGCCACTCGCCAGAAGCAAATGATTATGAATAGAGACTGGAGGTGGGGGAAAGTAAATAATGAATTGAGATTGGGGGATGGTGAACAGCAAATGGTGATGAATTGAGACTGGGGGGTGGGAAACAGCAAATGGTGGGGACTTGAGGGAGGGGAGAGCAAATGATGATGAATTGAGGGGGTCCTGTTACTGTGCAGGACAGCACTATGTCGCTTTTTTCTTCATCTGGAGTAGTGTAGAAGTTGAGGAAAAAGTGGGGAAAGTGCTCTGAAAGCAGTGCTCTAGATAACTGTGATATTTTATGCAGAGACGAGTCCTGGCTGCAAGAACTGATGGCAGTCTGCGCAGGATTAAGAAAAGCGAACATGAAGGACTTCAACTAGAGATGTCACTGGTGAGGTAGTGTGTTACCTGTACACTGACACTATACACTATATAGAGTATGAAAAAAGGAGGAGAACATTGAGTATGAGCTAAAAACATATAATTTTATTAATTCATTTCATTAAAAAAATTGCATAAATATTTAAGGTCATTTAATATCAAGATGTGGAGATAAGTAACCCAGTGCAAGGCTAAAACACCCAGACACAGTACGCATGCATAGGTTATTTAAGTAAGCTGCATGAATTAAACATGATAGTAAACTAGGTAGGTACTAGTATACCCAGCATAATACACCAAAAAATGAGTGATTACGTCAGTACTTCCTGCAGCAATGCTTTATACAGATGTAGAAAGTAAATAGACAAACAGCTATAGGTGGAGAGCCCATGTAGTAGTCATATTAATGCTAGCTATCAGCATAAGTATAAAAGGGGACTCCATCTATTGTTAATAGAAAGCGAATCAAAAGCAAAAGACAATCATACCCATGCTAGCAAAAGTCTGCGCCAGGTACCCAGCCCAGCCTCAGCCCCAAACGCACGCTTTCGCCGTCTGGCTTCCTCAGGGCGCATGGTTGGACACATATCCATCTTGTGTTATATAGCTGCAAGGACCTTCTGTCCACATGTCCAAAATGAGCCAATCGCGTTGAAGTGGGCGGCGCATGAGCCCTCAAGCTGCCATGTCTGCGGACGCCCCGCCCCCCGTCAGTCTCCCAAGCAGTCACATGACTCGGCCGCCGCAGGTACGAGCCACGGAGTGCAGGGGAGATCAAAGATAAGGAGCGGGGCGGAGGGGGCGCATGTGCACCATGTACAGCATACTGCATCTGCCAGCAGTCACCAAAGCATGCAGGTAGTAACCCCATGATTGCACCTGCACTGCAGCAAAAAACTAAAAATAAAAAAAAAAATATATATATATATATATATATATATATATATATATATATATATATATATATAAATAAATATAAAAAAATTGTAAAAAATATATAAAAAAAATATATATATATTTTTGTGAAGTGCCTGAAAGTGACTGCCAGCCAGAGTGCATATATGCAAAGTAGTAAATCCAGATCTAAAGTGCAGATGTGCGGTATGCTTCGGCAGTGAGGGCATAAAGTTCAGTATGGACACTTCACACAAAATATACAGTTCATCAGAGCAGCATACATGATAAGTATTGTTCAAAACTCCATATCCGCTTCATCCTTGATTTTAAACTTCATAAAAGCTGAATTTGCAAGGGTCGAAGCTAGTCCCAAAGGGTGAAGTCCTCCAAACACATAATCAGAAGTGCATCGTGGCGAAAGGACAGAGGAAAGAAGAGGGGGTCATGTACGACCCTAATCCCTGCAGACTGTAGACATTATCTTAAGAAAAGAAAATAAATGTCAGAATTGACCAAATGCAATAAATACTATTAAAACCAAATAAAAACAGCACAAGATAAACATGTTAAAAACCCGTGGCTACAAAGAGAGGGAGGAGGCAGAGACACACATAAATCATAAATACGAGGCAAAGCCCAATGCCTCATTAAGGCCTTGCGGTACCATAGTTCCCAGAAGTGTGATCCAACGGCATTCCTTTTGTGCAAAAAGGCGTTTAATGTTACCCCCTCTAATGCTGCATTGTACATGTTCAATACCACGCACCATAAAACATTTGGGATTACAATTATGAACTTTTCTATAGTGACGGGGTATTGATTTTAGTTGAGAGGGGTCTATAGCGGTTGCAGCCACACAAATATCCCGCACATGTTCACGCGTGCGTATCTTCAATTGTCTTGAGGTTAACCCAACGTAAATTTTGGGACAGCTGCATACAGCATAATAAATTACCTGTGAGGTGGAGCATGTGATATGCTGCTTAATTGTATATGTCTTCTTCCCATCGGCCGTAAAAAAGCTCGTTGATCTCAATATATTTTTGCATGCAATGCAATCACCACATGGGAAGCATCCAGCAGGGGGTCCACGGGTTCCGAACGGATTTAATTTCATGGGAACATAGTGGCTTTGTGTCAATAGATCTTTTAGGTTAGGGGATCTTCTTGGCGTCATAAGTGGATGGTCTAGAATGAATTGCGACAAAGCGGGCTCAGTTTTTAAAATATTCCAGTGCTTCCCCAAACACTCCCTCATTGTAAATGTTTTTTCCCAGCAATATGCGCTCCTGAAGGATGATGATGGAACTTGATATTCGGATTCAAAGAATTTTTATTTCAAACTAAAATACAACCGATTTCGACTTCTTTGAGTCTTCCTCAGGTATAACATCATGCATGATGTTATACCTGAGGAAGACTCAAAGAAGTCGAAATCGGTTGTATTTTAGTTTGAAATAAAAATTCTTTGAATCCGAATATCAAGTTCCATCATCATCCTTCAGGAGCGCATATTGCTGGGAAAAAACATTTACAAAGTGGTATTGCCTATGAAAGCTCTGTCCAGTGCTCTCATCAGCTCCCAGATTTCTGCAGCAAACTGAATGGAAAGAGGAATGGAGTGATCCACTGATTGGATTTACATGCTTTACCTCAAGATACCAAATAGGTGAGTGGATTTATACTGAGTATATACCCTTGGAATCTAACTACTACACTTAGAAGCCTGCGCTTCCTATTTTCTCTCCCTACAATCCCCTCTTGTTTCAAACACTCCCTCATGGTATCCCACTCCCCATTATAGGTTGAGATGAACCAAACTACTTCTTTAGCGTCCTGGTTTTTTTTGGGGGGGGATATAATAATGTGTCCCTCCCCCTCCTTTTAGCTTTAATATAACCATTTTTAATGCATCTATTGCTATAGCCACGGGCTCTAAATCTCTCCCGCATGTCATCAGACTGTGTTTCAAAACACACGTCTGAGGAACAGATCCGTCTGATTCTCATAAATTGTCCCACCGGGATACCTTTGATGGTGGAGTATGGGTGTCCAGAACTAGAATATAATAATGAGTTTACCAATGTGGACTTCCGATGGACATCAGTCTGGAGTTGGAGTGAAGAGTCCACACATATCTTAATGTCCAGAAAGTCCACCTGTGTCCTGCTGTTGGAGTATGGCAATTTAATATTAAATCTGTTTATATTCAGTTGCAACATAAATTCCTGGAATTGGGCCTCAGTGCCTTGCCAGATGATCAGCACGTCATCAATGTAGCGTATCCAGCACTGCGCACGGTCAGCGGCCCACACCCCTCCCCCGCCAAAGACCTCTCTTTCCCATAAACCCAGGAAGAGGTTTGCATGAGATGGGGCACAAGCCGCCCCCATCGCAGTGCAGCACCCCTGTAAATAGAATACATCTTTAAACACAAAGAAATTGTGCGTCAGGATGTAGGCCAAAAATTCCAGGATTAGGTCACAGGTCTGATCGTCCCAGTTGCTATTGTGTAAAAAGAACTTGCATGCCTCGAGGCCATCTTGATGTCTTATGCAAGTATAAAGTGCCTCTATATCTACCGTAGCTAATATCATACCGCTATCCAAGACCATCCCATCAATGCGGGCCAGGACGTCCGTCGTGTCACATGCATAGGAGGGCAAAGTTTCAACCAAAGGTTTTAAGTAGAAGTCAATAAATTGACATATTGGTTCGCATAGCCCCCCAATGCCGGACACGATCGGACACCCTGGCAGCTCCAATGGGTTCTTATGGATCTTGGGCAAAAAATAGATGGTAGGGATTCTGGGAAACTTAGTAATAAGACCATCATAAACTTTTTTGGGGATAATGCCTTTATCAAAAGCCCGAAATAATATATCATCCAGTTCAGCAGAGTAGGTCATCATTGGGTTCCGCTCTAGCCTACAATAGGTGGTTTTATCCCTTAGGTGTCTAAATGCCTCCCTCTCATACATAATTTTAGGCCATAGTACAATTCCCCCCCACCTTGTCAGCCAGTTTAATGACCACATCGTCCATAGCCTGAAGGGCATGTAAAGCCCTACGTTGATCCGAAGACAGGTTATCCACAGTGCGGTTAGTAGGGATTTGATTGAATTCGTCTATCACCAATCTAACAAAAACTTCAACCGCTGGACATAAAGACAAGGGGGAGAACCTTGTAGACCGTGCAAAACTGGATTGGGGGAACATACCTGTGTGTTCAGGGGCCTGCTCAGTCAGCAAATCCTCAAGGGCCTGTAGGGCTTCACTTTCCAAGGAGCTAGTTGGAAGTTGTCCTTCTGTCCCTCTATTATGCAATTTTTTCAAAACGAGTTTCCTTGCAAATAAGTATAGATCCTTTATTGCTGGAAACAAATTATAATTGTTAGTTGGCGAGAACGTCAGGCCCTTGGACAGTACTTCCCTTTGAATGGGAGTAAGAGTATGAGTTGATAAATTAATCACCTCCAATCCAACCTTGTTCCGTTTTTCTTGATTATTGGGTGGTGGTATTTTGCGTTTAGTAGACTGTTTGTCCTTATTCGCTCCCATATTCCTATGACCATTCCACTTAGAATCACCCGCCACAGACCCCTCACTGGATGCATAGGATGAGAATAAGGTCGTTCTAGAGCGTAAATATACCCTTGTACGGGCCCGCCTTTGATTCCATTTATACATGGTATTGGTCTGCTGATCATTATAGTCACGCTATAACTTCTGGGTTTTACTCTCGCATATACTTTTCTCCCACTTAGTAAATTCAGCATCGATTTCTAGATTAAGAGATACCAAATTATCTGGTGATAATTCTTGTTTGAGTCCATTCTGGATCTCATCTATTTGGGCATCAAGTATTCCAAGGGTTTTTGTGTTCATATTTATCAACAGCTCCATAAATCCCCTGGAGCAATTACTAGCCAGATTTTCCCATTTGGACCTAATTTCCTCGTCCTCTACATCAAAGGAGGGAAAGACTTGAACCCTGAGGCCCCTAGGGATCAAGCCCTTCTCTGCATATTTATTAAGGAATGCCCTGTTCCACCATATTCTGGTACGCCTGTTGAGTAAATCCTTAAATTTTGTAGTCATTGCATTGGTGTCTCTGCCTGCCCCGACCACGGGTCCACTAGGTACTTCACCAAACACATCATTGACACGGTTGAGCCACGTCTGTTCACGTGCTTTATAGTCCCTATATAGAGTATACAGAGCTCTTGTGTATGATGTAACTGGTGATCACTGTATTACCTATACACTGACACTATATAAAGAGCTCCTGTGTATTGTGCCACCAGTGATCACTGTATTATCTGTACACTGACACTATATACAGAGCTCCTGTGTGTAATGTCACTGGTGATCACTATATTACCTCTTCACTGGCACTATATACAGAGCTCCTGTGTATAATGTCACTGGTGAGTCCCTGTATTACTTGTACACTTAGACTATACACTGTATACTAT
Organism: Phyllobates terribilis; assembly: GCF_046119375.1. NCBI lineage: Eukaryota > Metazoa > Chordata > Amphibia > Anura > Dendrobatidae > Phyllobates > Phyllobates terribilis. The sequence continues at coordinate 858,827,190 of NW_027362762.1, forward strand.
GTACAGAGCTCCTGTGCACTAATGGCATTAGAATTGTGTTTTTTTATTAATGATCAGTATTGTAGTATTCGGTCACTATGTGGTGATGTGTGGTCTGGTCTTGGTGTGGCGGTATTTGTCCCCTGTATGTGGTATTATTCAGTCATTATGTGGTGGTGATATGTGGTCTGGTGATGGTGTAGCGGTATTTAGCCCATGTATGTGGTGGTAATATGTGGCCTGCTCATGGTGTGGTTGTATTTTTCCCTTGCATGTGGTATTATTTGGTTACTATGTGGTAGTAATATGCGGTCCGGCCATGGTGTGACGGTATTTGTCTCTTGTATGTGGTATTATTGATCATTTTAAAAAATGTATATGTCACATTCCTTTAAAGAAAAATAAATAAAAACATACCTAAAAAGAGTATTGGATATTTTAATGATTAATAGGTTAGAGTAGAGTAGGACCCAGCCAAAAGAGTCTACCTTGTTGTGGTAGCAGGCTGAAAAAATCTTTTGGCCAAATTGAAAGCTGATGGCTATGTGTGTGATATGGTGTTCTATGGGAACTGTTAATGTGTGATTGGTGAGGACGTGGTGCAAAAGTGGAGTTTTTCCAAGAGTGGGTGGTGGGATTGTGGAAGGTTCAAGGGATGGAGGTGGAGCTGGGGTGGAGGCGGAGCTGTGGTGGAGCCTGCAACATTTTCAAGGGTGCCCAAAATTTTGCCAGTATGTGGCACTGAAATTCCTGGTGGCAGCCCTGGGGGTCATCATATTATGTGGGGGATTGTAGAGGTATCAGTCAGATTATTACTTTTTAGAAGCACTCAGGGGACTATATTAAATGGTAAAGGGAACCTGTCACCAGCGAAAATGCTATGAACCTGCAGATATGGGGTTAATCTGCAGGTTAGTCCGGTGCCTGCACTTAGCCAAACGCTGCAGGGAGAAATGTAACTTCATTCTCCCCGACAGCATTCGGTTTCAGTCTCTATCTATTATCTGTCTCTATTATTTAGCTCTATAGATCCAACAGAAAAAAAGAGACTCTCTTCTCCAATGATTATTGTAAAAATTCTTTATTGATACATCAGTTCAAATGGATATACATATTAAAACCATTTAAAAAGAGAAAATAGGGGAATGTGTAGGATGCAAAAAGAAACCCACAATATACCAGGGCACAATATAAAAACATTGTTGTCAATTATAACTAAAATTTACAACAAAATACAATCTACATATACCTGAAGAAGTAGAGTAAATCAACAGTTTTTGGTCCAATCAAGGTAAATTGTCGCCATACATAAGTAACAGAAAATCAAAACAGGCCATCCAAGTGTCCCAAAGGAGGAAAATGGAAAGAACCATGAGAAAACAAAAGTCAAATATAAATGTTATTAATGACAGTTAAAATACATATTAAAATAGGTGCCTCTCATGTGAGGGACTAGCCTGACCACAAGCCAGATTGTCGAAAAAAGTACAGAAAGATTCAACTATCACTGGGACACTCGGGAGTGCGGCGGACAGGTGAATATGAGGCGTTTTTATTTTAATATCAATTTATTTTTACTTCTTTTTTTTTCACACTGCGCACAGACGCCGACTGAGGAGACTACTTAGCTATTATCAGCGGGAGCGGCCGTAGGATGATGGGGGGAGTAGTCTCCCGCGGGCAATTCTTTGTGCGTTTTTGACTCATTGACTTGAATTGAGTCAGTTAAATACACAGCAAACATCCGCAGCAAATATATTTATACCTGTGTTTTTGCTGCGGATTTGACTGACTAAATTGAAGTCAATGGGTGAAAAACGCTGCATAAACACTACGAAGAATTGACATACTGTAGATTTAAACGCAATGATAATCCTGACAGGACAATTCCTGATCATGTGCACAGCACTTCAGGATTGTCATTGCATTAGCTGGCACACGGGTTACCTAGCGTTTTTGGCCCATTTCCACGGGGAAAAAGACGCTGCGAAAACGCACCAAAAACGCATTGTGTGCACATAGCCTAAATATAAGATGGAAAGGTCTACACACATAGAATAGAATTAACATTTAAATAATGGACGTCAGTGTGATGCATAGAGTAAATAGATACACCATGTATGTAGAAAGACAAAAGAAAGAAAACAGGGTCCGTGCAAATAATGGTGTGACAGTATGGGAGTCTCACAAAGGGAGAACTAAGCCAGTGCAAACAAATGAGCAGATCGAGGTGCAAAATCAAATAACCACCACATGTAACCATTATGTAGCGTCGGCGTCCCTGCCTCCTGCTAGGCAGGGACGCTGTTCCCCTCACTTCTCCGCTCCGTGCCCGGCGTCTTCCTCCCGCTCTGCTGGCAGCGCGCGCTCCTTCCCGGCCACGGTGCTTAGGGCGCGCTCCCTCCCTCTTAAAGGGGCCGCGCGCGCCGTACTAAGGAGTCCCCGGCCAATGGCCGGAGGACTTCACCATATATAAGGCACCTCCTCCAAAATGGAGGTGCCCGAGCAATGTTGTTGCACTGTTCACTACTCTGCTTCAGCCCTCAGGTCCCGTTTCCAGTTACCTGCCAGTTTCCTGTTTGATTTCTGCCTGTTATCCGCTTACCTGCTTGCTAGCCTGAGGTCCGACGGTCTGCCTTCCGACACCAGTCAGTCTGTCTATGGACCAGCTTGCCCGCTCACCTGGGAGCGCTCATCTGCTACCTGCCTGTTAGCCTACCTGGAGGCTCCGCCGTCACGTGCTGTGACCACCTGCCAGTCCAGAGACTCTTGCCCGCTCACCTGGGAGCGCTCACATGCTACCTGTCTGCTAGCCTACCTGGAGGCTCCGCCGTCACGAGCTGTGACCACCTGCCAGTCCAGAGACTCTTGCCCGCTCACCTGGGAGCGCTCATCTGCTACCTACCTGTTAGCCTACCTGGAGGCTCCGTCGTCACGTGCTGTGACCACCTGCTAGTCCAGAGACTCTCGCCTGCTCATCTGGAAGCACACATCTGCCATCTGCCTGCTACCTGGAGGCTCAGCCGTCACAGGTCGTACCTACCCTTTACCCAGAGACTGTCCCGGTCACTTGCCGTGACCTCCTGCCCGTTCACCCAGAGACTGTCCCGGTCACTTGCCGTGACCTCCTGCCCGTTTAACCCAGAGACTGTCCCGGTCACTTGCCGTAACCTCCTGCCCATCCACCCAGAGACTGCCCCGGTCACTTGCTGTGACCTCCTGCCCGCTTACCCAGAGACTGTCCCGGTCACCTCCTGTGACTACCTGCCTGTTTTCCCTGGTCGCCACCCGCTTCCTTACAAGGACCGCCCCCTTGTATAAGTTGCTCAGAGGTTCCGCCTCCCAGACCCGTTACAGTTTGCTCGGGCCATGGAACCCGGTGGCACCCAAGCTCCCTCGCTCTCGGACCTATGTCATGAACTGTCCCGTCAGAGGTCCCAACAGGAGTCCATCCTGAGTCACCTGCGGAACGTCAACTCCCGCCTGGACACACTGACTGCTCCACCAGCAACCACCGCTAGTGTCATGACTCACAACCCGGCAGCGCCGCTGCCTACCAACACCATGGTATCCTGTCCTGGACCCCGGCTTTCCGCACCTCCTCGCTTCGGAGGTGACTCCGCCCAAGCTCGGGGCTTCATAAACCAGTGCACCCTGCACTTTGAACTCTTGTCCCACCAGTTTATCTCCGACCGGTCCAAAGTGGCCTTTATCATGTCCCACCTCACGGGGGAGGCTCTGGCTTGGCTAAATCCTCTATGGGAGAGAGGAGACCCCCTGGTGGCCGACTTGTCGGCCTTTCTCACGGCTTTCCGGAAAGTCTTCGATGAACCCGGACGGAAGACCTCATCCGCTTCGTCTCTGCTATGCCTCCGTCAGGGAGGTCTTACCGTGGGCCAATATGCCATACGGTTTCGTACCCTTGCCTCGGAGCTGGCCTGGGATAACGACGCTCTGGTATCTGTCTTCCGGGAGGGTCTGTCCGGCCGTATTAAAGATGAACTCGCCGGTCGGGACGTTCCTACCACTCTCGACGACTTAATAACTCTTGCCACCCGGATTGACCTACGGTTCCAGGAGCGCGCCAAAGAGGTCACCCGTGAGAGGAGGTTTCCACGTCTAGCTCCTACCTTCCAGAGACCCGTCACTCCCTCCGTTACTCCCCAGGCACACTCTCCTGAGCCTATGCAGGTCGACCAGACCAAGATGGTCAAAACCCGTCAAGACTTACGCCGTGCCGAGGGGAGCTGCTTCTACTGTGGCAGTAAGGAGCACCGGATCCGTACCTGCCCGGAGAGGTCGGGAAACGCCTGTGTCTAGGATCGCTCAGAGAGGTCGTCCTAGACAAGAATAAACCCTCTCCATCTCTGCTGCTGTCAGTCTCAATCATCTGCGGGGAGAACCGTTATTTCGAACTAGCCCAGCTTGACTCTGGAGCAGCCGGGAATCTTATTTCACTGTCCCTGGTAGAAAAATACCGCATTCCCACCAAACCTCTGGCTGTACCCTTATCTGTCGCTGCTGTGGATGGGGGCCTCTTACCACGTCCCATCCAACTCATCACCGAATCCATTACTCTGCAGGTGGGAATGCTGCATTCTGAGAGCATCTCCTTTCATGTTCTGCCTGGACTCTCTCACGCCCTCTTATTAGGCCTACCTTGGCTCCAGAGACATGCACCCGTGCTTGACTGGCAGACCGGAGAAGTCCTTCGCTGGGGACAGGACTGCCATAAGACTTGTTTGGTTCCCGTTCATCCCGTCTGTCCTTCTCCTACCCCAACTAATCTACCTGGACTTCCGATTCCTTATTGGTCATATGCTGATGTCTTTAATAAAAAGGAGGCAGAGACATTACCCCCTCATAGACCATACGACTGTCCTATCGACCTGTTACCCGGTACTACTCCTCCCCGTGGGCGTATTTACCCGTTGTCCGCTGCTGAGACCCGGTCTATGTCCGAATATATTGAGGAGAATCTGGCCCGGGGATTTATCCGAAAATCTACCTCCCCGGCGGGAGCAGGCTTCTTTTTCGTTAAAAAGAAGGACGGCTCTCTCCGTCCCTGTATAGACTATAGAGGCCTTAACCAGATCACGGTGAAGAATAAGTACCCCCTTCCGCTCATTCCGGAATTATTTGATCGTCTGAGGGGGGCTAGAATCTTCACCAAACTGGACCTCCGTGGGGCGTACAACCTGGTCCGTATCCGTCAGGGGGATGAGTGGAAGACTGCATTCAACACCCGGGACGGCCACTATGAATATCTGGTAATGCCCTTTGGTCTTTGTAACGCTCCCGCCGTCTTTCAAGAGTTGGTCAATGACATCTTCCGGGACCTTCTCTACTCCTGCGTAGTGGTGTACCTGGACGACATCTTGGTCTTCTCTCCGGATCTCCAGACTCACCGGAGGGATGTTCGTCAGGTCCTGCTCAGGCTCAGGCAGAACCACCTCTTCGCCAAATATGAGAAGTGCCTCTTTGAGCAGACCTCGCTTCCGTTTTTGGGCTACATAATTTCTCAGACCGGCCTACGAATGGATCCTGAGAAACTGTCTGCCATCGAGAAGTGGCCTCGACCGGAGGGGTTGAAGGCTATTCAGCGGTTCCTGGGCTTCGCCAACTACTACCGTCTCTTCATACCGCACTTCTCTTCCCGGACTGCCCCAATTTCCGCGCTCACCCGTAAGGGCACTAATCCCAGAGAGTGGCCGCCCGAAGCAGAGGAGGCCTTTCTTTCCTTAAAACAGGCCTTCTCTTCCGCCCCGGTGCTGCATCGCCCGGACGGCAACAAGCAGTTCTTCCTGGAAGTTGACGCCTCCTCCTCTGGAGCCGGAGCGGTACTTACCCAAAAATCATCTTCCGGGAGAATGGTAACTTGTGGCTTCTTCTCCAAACTCTTCTCCTCTTCTGAGCGCAACTATTCCATAGGAGACCGAGAGTTATTGGCCATCAAGCTGGCATTGGAGGAGTGGCGTTACCTGCTCGAGGGGGCTCTTCACCCGGTAATAATTTACACTGACCACAAGAACTTGGCTTACCTCCAGCATGCCCAGAGACTTAACCCGCGCCAAGCCCGGTGGTCCTTGTTTTTTGCTCACTTTGATTTTGTTCTTCACTTTCGCCCGGCTGACAAAAACATCAAAGCGGACGCCTTGTCCCGATCCTTTCTGGTGTCTGATCTCGAGGAAGAACCTAAACATATCATCGATCCCGCCAGAGTAATGCAGGTGGCTCCCGTGAGTCTAAATCGTCTTCCTCCCGGTAAGACGTTCGTATCTGTACCTGATCGGGAGAAGATCCTACACTGGGGTCACTCGTCTAAACTAGCTGGCCACGCCGGTCAGAAAAAGACCCTCCAGCTTATTACCCGGCACTACTGGTGGCCAACCATGCACAAGGACGTAATTGACTTTGTCTCTGCCTGTATGTCCTGCGCCCGCAACAAGGTTCCGAGACACCTGCCAGCCGGTCGCCTCCTTCCTCTGCCAGTACCTGCTGCCCCCTGGCAGCATATAGCTATGGACTTCATAACCGATCTCCCCGTCTCTGCCGGTTGTACGGTCATTTGGGTGGTCGCTGACTGCTTTTCCAAGATGGCTCATTTTGTTCCCTTGCCAGGCCTCCCGTCTGCACCCGAGCTGGCTAAAGACTTTATCCACCACATCTTCCGTCTTCATGGCCTGCCCCTCCACATCGTGTCGGATCGTGGGGTACAGTTCACCTCACGCTTCTGGAGAGCCACTTGTAAACTGCTAGGCGTCACCCTGGACTTCTCCTCCGCTTACCACCCTCAGTCTAATGGTCAAGTGGAGCGGATCAATCAGATCCTGACCAGTTACCTCCGGCACTTTGTTAATGCCCACCATTCTGACTGGGTGGATCTCCTACCATGGGCCGAGTTCTCTTACAACAATCACGCTGACAAAAAATGTCTGGATCCTCCTCAATTCCGTCCTAGGGATAAAGTCTGGCTCTCGTCCAAGTATGTCCGGCTCAAGATTCCTTCTTATAAGTTAGGGCCTCGGTTCATCGGTCCTCTGGAGGTCATCAGTCAGATCAACCCTGGGCCTATAAATTGAAACTCCTGGCCAACTTGCGGATCCCTAACTCCTTCCATGTATCTCTCCTCAAACCCGTGGTACTTAATTCTTTTTCCAAGTCTACAGGTACGCCTCCTGCTCCGGTTTCCGCTGAAAACGAGTTTGAGGTAGAGAACATTCTGGCCACCAAAAGGGTAAGAGGAAAGACCTTTTTTCTAGTAGATTGGAAGGGGTTTGGTCCTGAGGAGAGAACGTGGGAGCCCCGGGAGAACATCCATGCCCCTCTCATCCTTGCTAAATTTCTGTCTGGCCTAAAAAAGGGGGGGCCTAAAGGGGGGGGGTACTGTAGCGTCGACGTCCCTGCCTCCTGCTAGGCAGGGACGCTGTTCCCCTCACCTCTCCGCTCCGTGCCCGGCGTCTTCCTCCCGCTCTGCTGGCAGCGCGCGCTCCTTCCCGGCCACGGTGCTTAGGGCGCGCTCCCTCCCTCTTAAAGGGGCCGCGCGCCGTACTAAGGAGTCCCCGGCCAATGGCCGGAGGACTTCACCATATATAAGGCACCTCCTCCAAAATGGAGGTGCCCGAGCAATGTTGTTGCACTGTTCACTACTCTGCTTCAGCCCTCAGGTCCCGTTTCCAGTTACCTGCCAGTTACCTGCCAGTTTCCTGCCAGTTTGCTGTTTGATTTCTGCCTGTTATCCGCTTACCTGCTTGCTAGCCTGAGGTCCGACGGTCTGCCTTCCGACACCAGTCAGTCTGTCTATGGACCAGCTTGCCCGCTCACCTGGGAGCGCTCATCTGCTACCTGCCTGTTAGCCTACCTGGAGGCTCCGCCGTCACGTGCTGTGACCACCTGCCAGTCCAGAGACTCTTGCCCGCTCACCTGGGAGCGCTCACCTGCTACCTGTCTGCTAGCCTACCTGGAGGCTCCGCCGTCACGAGCTGTGACCACCTGCCAGTCCAGAGACTCTTGCCCGCTCACCTGGGAGCGCTCATCTGCTACCTACTTGTTTGCCTACCTGGAGGCTCCGCCGTCACGTGCTGTGACCACCTGCTAGTCCAGAGACTCTCGCCTGCTCATCTGGAAGCACACATCTGCCATCTGCCTGCTAGCCTACCTGGAGGCTCAGCCGTCACAGGTCGTACCTACCCTTTACCCAGAGACTGTCCCGGTCACTTGCCATGACCTCCTGCCCGTTCACCCAGAGACTGTCCCGGTCACTTGCCGTGACCTCCTGCCCGTTTAACCCAGAGACTGTCCCAGTCACTTGCCGTGACCTCCTGCCCGTCCACCCAGAGACTGCCCCGGTCACTTGCTGTGACCTCCTGCCCGCTTACCCAGAGACTGTCCCGGTCACCTCCTGTGACTACCTGCCTGTTTTCCCTGGTCGCAACCCGCTTCCTTACAAGGACCGCCCCCTTGTATAAGTTGCTCAGAGGTTCCGCTTCCCAGACCCGTTACACATTATAATATATTTAATACACGTGTAAACAACGCAGGAGAATGGTTACCATATGAATGTGCCTCAGGCGGCATTGGACTATCATATTGACCCTAAGGCAAAATAATTTATTATCTATCTATCTATATTATCTATCTCATCACCACATTTAGTAATGGGGCAGCAGAAGTGAAACAAATTCTTCAAAAGTACTGGCCTATCCTGGAGATGGATGGGGATATTGTTCCTTTTTTGGGGGGGTATCCGCATATCACCTATAGGAAGGGACGCTCGTTGCGTGATAGATTGGTGCGGAGCCACTATCTAGCACCAGCGAGTGAGTCTTGGTTGAAATCAGACCTTAAGGGCTGTTTTAGGTGTGGCAACTGCATAAATTGCCTTTCCGTTGAAAACATTAAAGTCTTTAGAGGTCCCAATGTTGACACAGAATTTATCATCAGGGATTTCATTAACTGCCGAACGCAGGGAGTTATTTATAGAGGTGTATGCCAATCGGCCTGGAATACATAGGCAAGACCATACGTGAATTGAGGCGTAGGATTGGTGAGCACCTAGGTGACATTGAACACAATAGAGATACCCCTATTTCCAGACATGTTAACGGATTCCATGGTGGAGATAAAAACATTATCAAATTCATGGGCATCGAGAAAGTGGCTAAACCCCGGTGAGGGGGAGATTGGGACCGCCTATTACTGCAAAAGGAGACAAGGTGGATCTTTGTGTTGAAAACCGTGTCTCCGCGGGGTTTGAATGAGCGGCTGACATACAGATGCTTCATATAAATTATGCTTTTTGCCTGCAGTTTTTAACTCAACCTATATACCTCATTTTTGTTTGTCCTTTATTCTACTTTTTGCAAGTGAACCAATACTATTGGACATTGATCCTGGGAACACCTCCACCTGAGTTTCCTTTTCTAACTTATGGAACACCATCCTGACATATTGTGCCATGTACTTGTATTACAGCTGCCTGGGGCTGTTGTTGTGGGCTCTTATTATTGGGCCATTGTGGAGTGCACAGTGTGTTTAGGAGCGAGGGTGTTCTATAATGATGCATCTTGCGGTCCAGCGCACCAGAAGCGACATGGGTGGGCGCTCATAGTGATGCGCTCTCTTGGAAGTGTACTTGCCATTGCCTAAAGTACAACGCAGATAGAGGGTGCCCAGCCCTGTGTTCTACAGTTCTTTGTGCCAATCCCCTGATGACTCAAGATTTTTGAAGAAACGCATCGGGAGGCGCATAGGGTCAGTTCAGGGCTGTCCAGATTTAAAGGGTCAGCTGTGGACTGCCCCTGTAAGGGCGGGAGTCTTGGGGTCTGAAGGGTCAGTCAAGTTAATAGGGACTGACAGGGAGAAGTCGACCCCTTGGACTCGATGATATGGGCCTTTATGGATGAAGATCTTTTGGAGGAACTCTGAGACCAACGAATTTGGTGAGATCTTTCCTTTTATCCATCTGCCCTATCATACATAATTGTTTCTGAACTTTATTGTCTGGTCCTGTTAAAACATGTTATATATATACTGTATATAGGTATTTACTGATGCCTTTGACACTTTTTGACTACTGTCAGGTTATGATCCTATACGGGGACATTGGCAATTTTTTCAGTTTTTAATATATCTGTTATGTGTATTGTCAATTTTGTATTGAGGATTGCCAAAAATCTTTTATTCTTGGCAGTAAAAGTTAAGTTTTAAATCCACTATAGCTGCTATATATATTATCTATCTCTATAGAATTCGCTGCTGTCTAAAAACACATGCAAAAAACACTACAAAAAAAAAGCAAATCCTCAATTATTTTAGACCTGGATTTTATAGCATTTTTGCTGATTTCAGTAAAGTCAATGGTTAAAAAAAACACTGCAAAAATGAGAAAGAATCGACATGCTGCAGATCTGAACCTGCACCAAATCTGCAAGTCACAAATAAGCAACGTGTGCATGAGACTTCAGGATTCTCTTTCAGGATTTGTGACTAATCCGTGCTGCAAAAACGCGACATGCACACAGCCTAATACAAACATCCAGCCACCACTAGGGGGATCCCACTGCCTATTGATTTATATAGCCCTATATCAGTATGTAGAAAGCTCTGCTTAGTGGCATCACATTATTTTTTTTATCAGAGAATGTTCAGGATTTTAAAAAAAAGTAGGCCAGGAGCAGGAAAAGGCTTAAAATAATCAATCCTCACATTTGAATTCCCAGGTTATCTCAGCACAGCTACTCTGGTGGTACCAGCTGGTCTTAGTTCGCTTTGCTGTGCAATCATGTGTTGTACGGCCACATTAGTGCTGGAGCCAATCACTGAACACAGCGGTGATGCTAGTATGTACGGAACAAAATTGCTGAGCCCAGTGTTGCAGTGAAGTAAACAAAGATCAGAGGAGACCACGGGAGCAGCAGGGAATTGAGTCATCTGTACATAGAAATCATAGGGCCCCATAGCAGAAGTTCTAATTGTACACCCCCCGCCTCAAAAAATAAAAATAATAATAATAACAATCAGCGGGATCACAGAAGAGCCATCTCACAAATTTGCGAGATGCAGTAGGAGGAAAATTACTATTGAAGCCCTTAGATTCCCCTTTCATTGCCCCATAAAGTATATTGCCAACAAAAGTGCCCCCCCAAAACACTGCAATACCCTTCAGTGAATTCCTCTGCACGCACGGCATGAGGACCCTACTGTACATCCCCGCCCACCAACCATCTTCCACCCGGCAAAGAATGGTGGCCCCAACACAGTAAGATGTCCCAACTGTGACACTCACACAGCCCTCCATACAGTATAATGGGCCTCCACACAGTATAATGGCCCCCACAACCGGCCACACAGTATGATAGCCCCAATACAATCCTCCACACTGTATAATTGCGCCTACTAGCCCTCCACACAGTATGATGGACCCTACACAAACCTTCACACTGTATAACTGCACAAATATAATAGACCCCACATAGCCCTGCAAATAGTATAATGGCCCCTATATAGCCCTGCAAACAGTGCAATGGTCCCCACACAGCCCTCAAAAAAGTATAAAGGCTCCAACACAGCTATCCATATAGTATAATGGCCCCCACATAGCCTTCTAAATGTTGTAATTGCCCCTACATAACCCTCCAAATAGTATAATGGGCCCCACATAGCTCTTAAAATATTATAATGGCCCCTACACAGCCTTCCATCTAATATATATAATTGTCTTATCCCTTCAGTCTGTCTGTCTGTCTGTCCAGGAAATCCCGCTTCGCTCATTGGTCCGGCCGCTGTCTGTCCAGGAAATCCCGCGTCGCTCATTGGTCCGGCCGCGGCCAATCAGCGACACGGGATTTCAGAAAAAAGATGGCGGCCGTTAGCGGCTCATCTGCGACACGGAGGTCAGCGGCGATGCAGCCAGGAGATGAGCGGCGCTAGCAGCAGAACTACCCCGACCGGCGGCGCCGCTGACCTCCATGTGGCTAACGTCGGGAGATCAGCGGCTTGGCCCGCTGATCTCCCGACGGCAAGTGTGAACGGAGGACCGGAGAGCGGCGCCGCCGGTCCGGATACTTCTCCTGCGAGCAGCCAGTCATCTCCCAGCTGCTCGCAGCGGAAGTACCCACACAAGCAGCACCGCTCCCTGGTCCTCACTAATACGACGCTGATTGGTCGCTGCCGCTGGCCGCGACCAATCAGCGATATTGGCGCTAAGTTTAAATACCGCTGTGCGGATTGGTCGCGGCCGCCGCCCGCAACCAATCAGCAGTATTGGCCCCAAATGTAAACCCCGCTCTGCTGATTGGTCACGATTGCCGGCCGCGACCAATCAGCAGTATTGGCGCCAAATTTAAACACCGCTCTGCTGATTGGTTGCGGCCGTGACCAATCACCATTATTGGCGCCAAATTTAAACACCGCTCTGCTGATTGGTCGTGACTGCCGGCCGCAACCAATCAGCATTATTGGCGCCAAATTTAAACCCTGCTCTGCTGATTGGTCACGTTCGCTGGCCGCGACCAATCAGCGATATAGGAGCCAAATTTAAACACCGCTTTGCTGATTGCGCCCGGTCGGCCGCATACATATTCTAGAATACCCGATGCGTTTGAATCGGGCCCCCATCTAGTATAGTATAATGGGCCCCACATAGTCCTCTATATAGTATAATAGGCCCCACGTTGCCTTCCATACAGTATAATGGGCCCCACATAGCCCTCCATATAGTATAATGGGCCCCACATAGTCCTCTATATAGTATAATGGGCCCCACGTTGCCTTCCATACAGTATAATGGGCCCCACATAGCCCTCCATATAGCATAATGGGCCCCACATAGTCCTCCATACAGTATAATGGACCCCACATGAGACATCAGACATAGAGGGAGAATGATGGTGGAGGGAATGTCAGCTGAGCCTCCCTCCTCCATCATTGCTTTCAACTCTATCGGCATTCAGGATGTTTCTGACATGCTGCAGTGTTTCAGATAAAACATTTTTTGTAAAGCCGTCCGGGGACTATGTGTGACGCTCGCAAGCCCTGCCCTGGGAAGATGGGGGATACTCGGAGCCGGGTCAGATGTTGAGGGGGATGCAGCCGTGGCCCGGACCCGTTCCGTGCCCAGGGCCGTCACATTAAAAATGATGTTAGGGCTTTCCGGGTTGAGTGGTAATTGACGACTACGCCACCTGTGGTGTCTGGTGAAGGGCCACCAGCGCCGCTAGCAGTCCGCTGAGGCCCGTTGTCATGGCGGCTAAAGTTCTCGCTGCTCCCCACAGGCGGAGCGTGGCCTCAGGGCAGGCACAGCAGGATAGAGGAGGGTTAGTAGTGCGGGGAGTAAGGGCACCGCGTCGCGTGGTATGGCGCGTAATGAACAGTCCGGAGGCCATAGGGATGAACTTCCAAGGCTTTTCTCACAGTTCTCTCTCAAGCAGCGCAAGACTTCTCCCTGCTCCTCGCGGAGTCCTGCGGCCACCAGGGACGAGGGTCCGACTACCTCTGAGGAAGTTCAGTGTGAGGTAGCATCCCTACACCAGAGTGTTCCTGCACTACAGACTTTACCCTTTCCCGTCTGTGCGTGTGTAGATAGGCCGGTTCTCCCTCTGAGCTCCTCTCAGGTGTAGGGCTCGGGTGGCAATTCCTCTCCATCCGAAGCCCGGCGGGATCCTCAGGGCCTAACCGGGCTTTCCCGTCCTGGACGTAGAGTACAAGGTCGGGTGTCGGGGGCCGGTACCCCTCTTGCAGCCGGAATCCCTCTGAATAAATCAGGTAGGCGAGGACAGGTGGCGTGCTCCGCTCCGTCTGCATCCTCCCCGGGACCCATTTGCTAGCGAGCCACACTCTAAAGCTCCCGGGCCTTCTTGATCCTGGTCCTTGGCCGGGTTGAGACATTCCTTGTCTGCAACCTTCCTCTCGTCCCATAGATCGGGGTACGAGGGCTGTGTCCCATGCCGGTGCAGGCCCACACAGGATCTGCGCTCCCGGAGGGAAGTCACATTACACACAGTATTTTGACAGCACAGTACGACCACTTGACAGACACACTGTCAGAGACGAGAGAACAGACGGACCAAGATCAAAGATCGCATACTATTAAATATGAAATTTGAAGTGTACTAACTAACTGTTCCTCCACCCACACCCACTAACTGGTTCCTACCACTTTGTGTTCCCCAGTATCCCTGTAACCAGGGGAGCAGCACTAGTGCAAAATAGCTCACTCTGGTGGAATGTGGTGTTGGATGCAAAAGGCTAGGTCACTACCATCACACTGGCCTTACCTCAGAGGAGGAACACCACACTCCATTAAAGAAGTGCAGCATTCCTGTGGCGGTCGAACCCTCAGGGGCGCCACATTTACATCTCAGCAGGTGACTAATCCCCGGTCAACTGTCCGTCTTGGGGAGCACAGCGAGGAGAAGCCACAACGGCTGCAATAACTGAACTAGTTCCTGAATCAGATGACAGGCTGCTTTTAACATATTTTTTCTCTTAACCTTTTGTTTTTGTTTGTTAATACTCAGAACTTCCCCTTACTCTTATAGGAGTTTCCGGGTGATGGAAAACCCTCCAATGTTTCCCCATGCCAATCTACATTGTTGTTTTGTTGGCTACATTAAAAACCCAATATAACAAAATAATAAAATAGAGGCAGTGATGGGTTTATGACGCAGTTCACATAGTGGGACACAAACCACAATCAGGGTTTTCCTGTTGATTAGGGAAAGCATCGTTTTATGACGGCTCTGCTTCCTCTTTACATGTAAGTAGATTTATCACCAACACCATATTGTGGCTTTCTGACCTCCGCAGTCTGAATTTTCAAATGTCATGTCTCTGGTCGAGCTTAATTCCTTTTTTAATGAAGGTCCTTAAAGGGAAGCACAAAACGTCCTATTGTTTAAATCAGGTTTTTGTTTCAAATATATATTTTTTTTACGATGTTTATATGTCATATCACAATCTTTATTAAAAAATACAAAATAGAAATCTTGCCGTTTTCACACTGACCACTGAGAATTTTTCAGACTCTAGCTTTGTGATGTTTCAGGAAATCCACATGTACATTAGCTGCAGTGAAGAGACTCCAACCCTAAGTTTTGTATTAAAGCATCTAATGAGCGTGTGCACACATCATTGTGAAGGGAGGGGGAGCAGGTGAGCTGTGACATCGTCTATTGTGATTGGTGGATCCTGTGTTATAAGTGGTGTATAGACGTGTTAGGGTCTATGCACAGAGTGTATTTTATCCGCTGGCATTACCAAATAATTTTTGCTGTAGAAAGACACTTCAAGAAAACGCTGGCGGTATTTTACCTAAAGCGTCTTTACTGACGTTGTTTTACACATCTTTTTTTGCCTGTAATGTCTTTTTCTTTAAATTCTAAATAAAAAATAATGGCACCTTCAAAGTGGAAGCCACTAGAAGAAAGGACCAGTCAATTCTTTTAACCACATCACACCTTTCAAAGCCTGAAGCAGATAAAAGAAGTAAAAAAAACTAGAGCATTTGCACAGCAAGTGATTTTGACATTGCTGTGCATATGTTAATTTTTTATGTTTTTTACCACTTTTTCAGGTGGGTTCCAAGCAGAATTTGTTCACATACCCTTACCTGTCATTCAGGGGCATACATAAAATTGGTGCAATCTGTGCAGCCCCAGAGGTAGTGGGGCCCATTACTACCTCAAAAGCAGGTGGAATTATGCATCTTTTCCCCTTTTCCTAGAGCCTTAACTTTTTTATTTTTCCATCGAAATAGCCATATGAGGGCTTGTTTCTAGCAGGACAAGTTGTATTTTGAATGACACCATATCATGTGATGTACTGGAAAGCGGTAAATAAAATGCCAAGTGCAACGAAATGTCGAAAAAAGTGCAATCCCACAATTGTTTTTTCTTTTTTTATGCACCATGTTCACTATACCATAAGCGACCTGGCAATATGATTCTCTAAGTCAGGGGTCCTCAAACTTTTTAAACAGGGGGCCAGTTCACGGTCCCTCAGACCATTGGAGGGCCGGAATATAGTTTTTAAAAAAAACTATGAACAAATTCCTATGCACACTGCACATATCTTATTTTGTAGTAAAAAAAACAATACAGGAACAAATACAATATTTAAAATGAAGAACAAGTAAAATTAAATCAACCGGTATTTCAATAGGTAGGTAACTGTACCCAATAGGCAGCATAGGTCCTCAATAGGCAGGTAAATGTCCCCAATAGGCAGCATAGGTCGTCAATAGGCAGGTAAATATCCCCAATAGGCTGCATAGGTCCCCAATAGGCAGGTAAATGTACCCAATAGGCAGCATAGGTCCCCAATAGGCAGGTAAACGTCCCCAATAGGCAGGTAAATGTCCCCAATAGGCAGGTAAATATCCCCAATAGGCAGCATAGGTCCTCAATGGGCAGGTAAATGTTCCCAATAGGCAGGCTGTTTCCCCCTTATAATGCTATATGCAGGCTGTTCAACCCCTTATAATGCCCCATGCAGGCTGTTCCCCCCTTATAATGCCCCATGCTGGATGCCACCCCCCATATAATGCCCCATGCAGCATGTCACCCCCCCATATAATGCCCCATGCAGCATGTCACCCCCCCATATTATGCCCCATGCAGCATGTCACCCACCCCCCGCAATATTATGCCCCATGCAGGATGTCCCTTTCCCCTAATATAATGCTCCATGCAGGATGTCCCTTTCCCCCCCATATAATGCCGAATGCAGGATGTCACCCCCCATATAATGCCCCATGCAGGATGTCACTCCCCATATAATGCCCCATGCAGCATGTCACCCCCCCATATAATGCCCCATGCAGCATGTCACCCCCCCATATAATGCCACATGCAGCATGTCACCCCCCCATATAATGCCCCATGCAGCATGTCACCCCCCCATATAATGCCACATGCAGCATGTCACCCCCCCCATATAATGCACATGCAGCATGTCATCCCCCCCATATAATGCCCCATGCAGGATGTCACCCCCCATATTATACCCCTTGCAGGATGTCACCTCCCCATACATTTAAAAAAAAAAATTAAAAAATCCAATACTCACCTCACTTCTCACTTGCTGCCGCTGCCGCTGCTCTACTCTGGTCTGGACTCCAGCGTCGCGGCGGCGTCGTCCCGCTCTGCGCTGCCTGTGACGGCACTCGGGAGGGCGCGGTGTAAAGATGTCACCGCACCCTCTGACCTGAGACGTCACAGGAAGCGCAGAGCAGGAAGACAGCGGATCTGCAGAGGCACGGGGAGAGGTAAGTATCCGCCTGCCGGGGCCCTGAGCAGGCGGGGGAGAAGGGCGGGCGCTGACACCGCTTTCACCTCCTCCGCCCATAGCCCGGCGGGCCGGATAAAAGTCCTCCGCGGGCCGCATGTGGCCCGCGGACCGTAGTTTGAGGACCCCTACTCTAAGTCAATACAATTATAGTGATCCCAAACATGTATAGTTTTTTTAATTATTATTATATATACACTACTGACCAAAAGTTTGGACACACCTTCTCATTTAAAGATTTTTCTGTATTTTCATGACTATGAAAATTGTACATTCACACTGAAGGCATCAAAACTATGAATTAACACATGTGGAATTATATACTTAACAAAAAAGTGTGAAACAACTGAAAATATGTCTTATATTCTAGGTTCTTCAAAGTAGCAACCTTTTGCTTTGATCACTGCTTTGCACACTCTTGGCATTCTCTTGATGAGCTTCAAGAGGTAGTCACCGGAAATGGTCTTCCAACAATCTTGAAGGAGTTCCCAGAGATGCTTAGCACTTGTTGGCCCTTTTGCCTTCACTCTGCGGTCCAGCTCACCCCAAACCATCTTGATTGGGTTCAGGTCTGGTGACTGTGGAGGCCAGGTCATTTGGCGTAGCAACCCATCACTCGCCTTCTTGGTCAAATAACCCTTACACAGCCTGGAGGTGTGTTTGGGGTCATTGTCCTGTTGAAAAATAAATGATGGTCCAACTAAACGCAAACCGGATGGAATAGCATGCCGCCGCAATATGCTGTGGTAGTCATGCTGGTTCAGTATGCCTTCAATTTTGAATAAATCCCCAACAGTGTCACCAGAAAAGCACCCCCACACCATCACACCTCCTCCTACATGCTTCACGGTGGGAACCAGGCACGTAGAGTCCATACGTTCACCTTTTCTGCGTCACACAAAGACACGGTGGTTGGAACCAAAGATCTCAAATTTGGACTCATCAAACCAAAGCACAGATTTCCACTGGTCTAATGTCCATTCCTTGTGCTCTTTTGCCCAAACAAGTCTCTTCTGCTTGTTGCCTGTGCTTAGCAGTGGTTTCCTAGCAGCTATTTTACCATGAAGGCCTGCTGCACAAAGTCTCCTCTTAACAGTTGTTGAAGAGATGTGTCTGCTGCTAGAACTCTGTGTGGCATTGACCTGGTCTCTAATCTGAGCTGCTGTTAACCTGAGATTTCTGAGGCTGGTGACTAGGATAAACTTATCCTCAGAAGCAGAGGTGATTCTTGGTCTTCCTTTCCTGGGGCGGTCCTCATGTGAGCCAGTTTCTTTGTAGCGCTTGATGGTTTTTGCAACTGCACTTGGGGACATTTTCAAAGTTTTCCCAATTTTTCACACTGACTGACCTTCATTTCTTAAAGCAATGATGGCCACTCATTTTTCTTTACTTAGCTGCTTTTTTCTTTCCATAATACGAATTCTAACAGTCTATTCAGTAGGACTATCAGCTGTGTATCCACCAGACTTCTGCACAACCCAACTGATGGTCCCAACCCCATTTATAAGGCAAGAAATCCCACTTATTAAACTTGACAGGGCACACCTGTGAAGTGAAAACCATTTCCGGTGACTACCTCTTGAAGCTCATCAAGAGAATGCCAAGAGTGTGCAAAGCAGTCATCAAAGCAAAAGGTGGCTACTTTGAAGAACCTAGAATATAAGACATATTTTCAGTTGTTTCACACTTTTTTTTGTTAAGTATATAATTCCACATGTGTTAATTCATAGTTTTGATGCCTTCAGTGTGAATGTACAATTTTCATAGTCATGAAAATACAGAAAAATCTTTAAATGAGAAGGTGTGTCCAAACTTTTGGTCTGTACTATATATATATATATATATATATATATATATACACATATATACTGTATATATATATATATACACACACACACGTACTTCTCACAAAATTAGAATATCATAAAAAAGATCATTTATTTCAGTTCTTCAATACAAAAAGTGAAACGCATATATTATATAGAGTCATTAGAAACAGAGTGATCTATTTCAAGTGTATTTCTGTTAATGTTGATGATTATGGCTTACAGCCAATGAAAACACAAAAGTCATTATCTCAGTAAATTAGAATACTTTATAACAACAGCTTGAAAAATTATTTTAAAATCCGAATTGTTGGCCTACTGAAATGTATGTTCAGTAAATGAACTCAATACTTGGTCGGCGCTCCTTTTGCATCAATTACTGCATCAATGCGGCGTGGCATGGAGGCGATCAGCCTGTGGCACTGCTGAGGTGTTATGGAAGCCCAGGTTGCTTTGATAGCAGCTTTCAGCTCGTCTGCATTGTTGGGTCTGGTGTCTCATCTTCCTCTTGACAATACCGCATAGATTCTCTATAATAGATTTTCTATGGGGTTAAGGTCAGGCGAGTTTGCTAGCCAATCAAGCACAGTGATACTGTTGTTTTTAAACCAGGTATTGGTACTTTTGGCAGTGTGGACAGGTGCCAAGTCCTGCTGGAGAATGACATTTCCATCTCTAAAAAGCTTGTAGGCAGAGGGAAGCATGAAGTGCTCTAAAATTTCCTGGTAGACGGCTGTGCTGACTTTGGTCTTGATAAAACACAGTAGACCTACACCAGCAGATGACATGGCTCCCCAAACCATCACTGATTGTGGAAACTTCACACTAGACCTCAAGCAGCTTGGATTGTGGCCTCTCCACTCTTCCTCCAGACTCTGGGACCTTGATTTCCAAATGAAAATTGGAACTCTGGGACCTTGTGGAGTGTGTCAATGCCTGCCTTTTTGACATCTGTCAAGTCAGCAGTCTTCCCCATGATTGTGGAGCCTACTGAAACAGACTAAGGGACCTTTTTTAACGCTTTGGAAGCCTTTGCAGGTGTTTTTTGTTAATTATTTTAATTTACTGAGATAATGACTTTTGTATTTTCATTGGCTGTAAGCCATAATCATCAACATTAACAGAAATAAACACTTGAAATAGATCACTCTGTTTGTAATGACTCTATATAATATGAGTTTCACTTTTTGTATTGAAGAACTGAAATAAATAAACGTTTTGATGATATTCTAATTTTGTGACATTAACCTGTATATAGTAGGGAAGGAGAATTCGGAAATTCCGTTGGAGACTTGAATTTGCCATCATCAGGTCACTTGTGCAATATACAAAAATTAGATGAGCTCACATGAATACTGACATGACAGGTATGAGGGTCTTCAGCAGAGCCATGGCAACTCATTGGCGCCCCGCGAACATGTCAGGCAGGTGCCGATGGGCGAATGGAATGAGGCACCCCCCTGCCGGTGCGCTGTAAATGCCACTGTCAGAGATTGATAGTAGCATTTAACCAGTCTACAGCCACGTGTGGAGCTTGCTACATGTGCGACTGTTAGAGGCAGATGATGGCTGAATTTCACAACCATCACCTGCTGGGTAAGATACGGGCTCAGGAACTGAGCCCACATAAAAGTCAGGGAGCCGGCATATGTGTATGTTATATGTCGGTAAAGGGTCAAGACTGTTGTAGCACACAGTCTTATTCAAGGACTTGCTGGAGTACAATGCGCCAAATTTATTAAGAAGCGCAAAAGACTTAATGAATTTGGCACATTTTATGAGCAGCGTGCACTTCTGATCAGGAGAGCTGACTGTCAGTCATTACATGTCTCATACAGGTAATGCCCTCTTTCATCTAAAATAAGCTCTCATGACAGATTCTCAGGGAGATCTATCTCCGGCTCCATAGATCTTAACAGCTCCTTTACATATTGAGGATTTCTCTGGAATAAGAAGTCGGATCGCAGATATAAAGATATTTTATTCAACTTTCTATGACCTACATGCCCATATAGACGGCTTAGGAGGGTTGCTTCTACTGACAGATGCCCTTTAATGAATTTGCGCCTATGAGTCTTGCCCCGATGGCAAGTGTGAAAATTTCAAGATTACTAATTTTGCTTTTTAAAGCATTTCTCCAGCATTATTTTCATTTCAGTGCTGGAGTGATGCCACTAACATAAGGTTCCTGCCCCTAGTATCATACTTATCAGCTGCCGTCTTCAGCTCTTCCTACTTTGCTCCAGACTCGTGTAAGGTCTGTAGGGCAGTAGTCATGGGCGAGGGGCTGCGTTCTCACACTCTGGCACCCCACAAATAAACTGTGTCCCAGTCCCTTAGTGTCACGCTGTGTACAATGCAGTGTACTCACATTTAGGCCGCAAGCATCCGCTGTCTCCAAGATCCTGGATCCAGGAACAGCTGCTCATAAATCAGGGGACACTTGCTTCATAACAAACAGTTCAACTTTACTTAGCAGTCCATGTTCAATTGATGTTACAGCACAGTACGTTTACATCTTCTCCCTGAGCTATCCCTTCGTTTTAATCACTCCTTCGGCCCCTGGCATACTCTATTTGGCTCTGCAGCTCTCATGAGACCCGTCCCGTCTCCCTCATGCATCTCCGCGTCCAGCTTCCACTTGTTGCAAGGCAATAAGACACACTTTCCAGTCCCTATTTCTGGCCGTAGGTCCCGGACATTGCAGGGATGTCTGCTGAAGACAGTAGCCGACATTCTAATGCTGCCTGAACAGTGCGTACTTTTCGCACCCTCCAGCCCTGTGGCCTTGAATGCTTCTAACACTTTCTTTATCTTGTAATCTAATCTCTCACTCCAAACCCACTGCACTAACTGGGAAGTGCTCCCCTTCTTAACTGACCCAGACCCTTTCCAAGCTGTGGTGGTATAATGCGCCACCTGGGCCGTGGGGTACTCGGTGCTGGGCGGGTCGGTGCAGGGAATGTCACAGTGGCAGTGACCTGGTCTATGACCCAGGGCGGTCAATAAAGGGGAAAAAAGTAAAAGGGGAAATGACGCCACCTGTGGTATGCGGCTATATGGAGCCGCCGCTGCGGAGCAGGTCCTCTGGAGCTGTTGGTAATGCAGCAGAGTTGATTCAGCTCTCCACAGGTAGAGCTTAGCTCCAGAGCGGTCCTGTGATGGAAAATGATGAGGTAGCTCTTGTTGTGCAGTATAGTGCATGGCTGGTGATGGCGCAGCAATAATTCACAGAGACAGTGGGGTGCAGTCTTCAAGGTTTACTCACGATTATCACGTTGCTCCTGGTTACAACGGCCAAATTATCACCACCCGCAACGTTCTGCGTTCACCGAGACAGGGGTTCAGCAATCCCTCAGGTAATTCAAGAGCACTTAATGGGACCCCGTTCTGTGTGCCTTCCTCGGTCGTCTTCCCGCCCTGGCTCTCACCCTCCAGCCCTGCGCCTCGCAACCAGTGTCCCAAGCCGGTAACCTCAGATCTTGGCGGGCAACCTTGAGTTCCCTGTATCCTGTGCGGCTACCTTTTTGGTGATTAATTGCGGCTGTGGGCAACTACACCCGAAAATGTAGAAGCCTCCGGTTTCTAGCTGAATATTGTAATTCCGACTAGTTAGGGGCCGGTCCACTTTGCGGCCTGATCCCTCCATGTCCTGGTAGATTTGGGCGTACGGGTGGCCTCCAGCACTTCCCTTACCCCTAGGATCCCCTCTTTCTTTCTGGAGCCTTCCTCTCTTCAGTCTGACCTCCTGGGCCTCTCTCACTCAGGCCCGTTCCTCCCAAGCAGAGCTCCTGCAGAGCTCCTGCTCTTTTCACTGTCCTCCTCTTACTGAACACTGTCTTTCAAGATGGTTCCCTCTTTTATACAACTCCTGAAGTGCTCCCCTGTTGCTCTTCCTCCACCCACACCCACTACATGGTTCCGTCCTCCAGCTAGGGCCCAGGGACTGTGCTCTCCCTTAGGAGCAATCTCGCCCTGCCCTCTGAAGTGGAGTGTAATGGATGCAAGTGTGTGGGTCCCGGGCAGTACTCCATCCTTACCTGAGAGTGAGATACCACACCTCTGGGTGAGATGCACTACCTCTGTGGCGACTGAACTCTCAAGCACGCCACACAGGTCCCAAACATTAAACTGTATCATAACCTGTCTGTCCCAGCAGTCTGTTGCTGGGGAAACTTCCCCTTTGACCTACTTAACTTCAGCCACTATCCCTACACACTATACATGAATAACATTATACATTAATTATAATACATTACATTAACTGCATCACTTAGTGCTTATAGAATTCTATGCAGATTCTCATATTACATTACTCATACAATACAATAAAACCATGTCATAACACATATTCAAATACAGTTCTTACAGACGTTGTCTTTAATGGGAGAGGCGTATGACAGCTTCTGTCACACCCTTACACCCGCGCTGCCATCTTGTAACCATAACTTCTGGCTGACCGGAAGTCAGAGGTAACAGTCACAAGCTCTCAATGTAAGTCTATGAAGACCCCGTTCTGCCCTCTTTCTGGCTCTCATAGACTTACCTTTAGTTGTGAGTTCCAGATTGGCCAGCAAACACTGGAGCGATCAGGCAGGTCAAAATCTGCTGGAGACTGACCGGAGCTGTGCAGAAAGAAGATGAAAATGGCAGCTGGTAATTGTAATACTGAGTGCAGGAAACTCAAATTCGTAGCACCACTCCAGCGCTGCAATAAAAAAAAAATGCTGGAGTGGTGCTTTAATAAAGATGATGATAAGAAAAAAAAATTCACAAAATGTTTAAATACTTGTAATACAAAAGCCTAAGTTAAACAATTGGATTATTTTTTGATGACAGCTTCCCTTTTAGGTGTGCTAGTAAACAGAAGTGACATTAAGTTTTCCGAACACATATTTCTGAAATGAATACGAACAACGCAGCAGGTCTTTACTATGCATGACAACATGCGATGCTAAAAATGTCATTTATAACAAAAAGTACAGTGAATGGTTATATATATTACACTGTGTGCAGAATTATTAGGCAAATGAGTATTTTGATCACATGATACTTTTTATACATGTTGTCCTACTCCAAGCTGCATAGGCTTGAGAGCCAACTACCAATTAAGTAAATCTGGTGATGTGCATCTCTGTAATGAGGAGGGGTGTTGACTAATGACATCAACACCCTATATAAGATGTGCTTAATTATTAGGCAACTTCCTTTCCTTTGGCAAAACGGGTCAGAAGAGAGATTTGACAGGCTCTGAAAAGTCCAAAATTGTGAGATGTCTTGCAGAGGGATGCAGCAGTCTTGAAATTTCCAAACTTTTGAACTGTGATCACCGAACAATCAAGCGTTTCATGGAAAATAGCCAACAGGGTCGCAAGAAGCGTGTTGGCCAAAAAAGGCGCAAAATAACTGCCCATGAATTGAGGAAAATCAAGCGTGAAGCTGCCAAGATGCCATTCGCCACCAGTTTTGCCATATTTCAGAGCTGCAACGTTACTGGAGTATCAAAAAGCACAAGGTGTGCGATACTCAGGGACATGGCCAAGGTAAGGAAGGCTGAAAAACAACCACCTTTGAACAAGAAACATAAGATAAAACGTCAAGAATGGGCCAAGAGATATCTTAAGACTGATTTTTCAAAGGTTTTATCGACTGATGAAATGAGTGTGACTCTTGATGGGCCAGATGGATGGGCCAGAGGCTTGATCAGTAAGGGGCAGAGAGCTCCACTCCGACTCAGACTCCAGCAAGGTGGAGGTGGGGTACTGGTATGGGCTGGTATAATCAAAGATGAACTTGTGGGACCTTTTTGGGTTGAGGATGGAGTGAAGCTCAACTCCCAGACCTACTGCCAGTTTCTTCAAGCAGTGGTACAGGAAGAAGTCGGTATCGTTCAAGAGAAACATGATTTTCATGCAGGACAATGCTCCATCACATGCATCCAACTACTCCACAGCGTGGCTGGCCAGTAAAGGTCTAAAAGAAGAAAAAATAATGACATGGCCCCCTTGTTCACCTGATCTGAACCCCATAGAGACCCTGTGGTCCATCATAAAATGTGAGATCTACAGGGAGGGAAAACAGTACACCTCTCGGAACAGTGTCTGGGAGGCTGTGGTGGCTGCTGCACGCAATGCTGATCGAAAACAGAGCAAGCAACTGACAGAATCTATGGATGGAAGGCTGTTGAGTGTCATCATAAAGAAAGGTGGCTATATTGATCACTAACTTTTTTTGTTGTTGTTTTTGCATGTCAGAAATGTTTATTTCTAAATTTTGTGCACTGATATTGGTTTACCTGTTGAAAATAAACAAGTGAGATGGGATTATATTTGGTTTTTATTAAGTTGCCTAATAATTCTGCACAGTAATAGTTACCTGCACAAACAGATATCCTCCTAAGATAGCCAAATCTAAAAAAAAAAACACTCCAACTTCCAAAAATATTAAGCTTGGATATTTATGAGTCTTTTGGGTGATTGAGAACATAGTTGTTGATCAATAATAAAAATAATTCTCTAAAATACAACTTGCCTAATAATTCTGCACACAATGTATATGCATACGTAATGCAATGATTTTCCAGTAGGTCATGGTAAGTTCATACAGTTATATGAAAAAGTTTGGGCACCCCTATTAATCTTAAGCTTAATGTTTTATAAAAATTGGTGTTTTTGCAACAGCTATTTCAGTTTGATATATGTAATAACTGTTGGACACAGTAATGTTTCTGCCTTGAAATGAGGTTTATTGTACTAACAGAAAATGTGCAATCTGCATTCAAACAAAATTTGACAGGTGCATAAGTATGGGCACCCTTATCATTTTCTTGTTTTAAAAACTCCTACCTACTTTTTACTGACTTACTAAAGCACTTTTTTTGGTTTTGTAACCTCATTGAGCTTTGAACTTCATAGCCAGGTGTATGCAATCATGAGAAAAGCTACTTAATGTGGCCACTTGCAAGTTGTTCTCCTGTTTGAATCTCCTCTGAAGAGTGGCATCACGGGCTCTGCAAAACAACTGTCAAATGATCTGAAAACAAAGATTATTTAACATAGTTGTTCAGGGGAAGGATACAAAAAGCTGTCTCAGAGATTTAACCTGTCAGTTTCCACTGTGAGGAACATAGTAAGGAAATGGAAGAACACAGGGACAGTTCTTGTTAAGGCCAGAAGTGGCAGGCCAAGAAAAACATCAGAAAGGCAGAGAAGAAGAATGGTGAGATCAGTCAAGGACAATCCTCAGACCACCTCCAGAGAGCTGCAGCATCAACTTGCTGCAGATGATGTCACTGTGCATCGGTCAACCATACAACGCACTTTGCACAAGGAGAAGCTGTATGGGAGAGTGATGCCTCAGAGTCGGCTGAGGTATGCAAAAGCACATTTGGAGAAGCCAATTTCTTTTTGGAAGAAGGTCCTGTGGACTGATGAAACCAAGATTGAGTTGTTTGGTCATACAAAAAGGCGTTATGCTTGGCGGCAAAAAAACACAGCATTCCAAGAAAAACACTTGCTACCCACAGTAAAATTTGGTGGAGGTTCCATCATGCTTTGGGGCTGTGTGGCCAATGCCGGCACCGGGAATCTTGTTAAAGTTGAGGGACGCATGGATTCCACTCAGTATCAGCAGATTCTTGACAATAATGTTCAAGAATCAGTGACAAAGTTGAAGTTACGCAGGGGATGGATCTTTCAGCAAGACAATGATCCAAAACACCGCTCGAAATCTACTCAGGCATTCATGCAGAGGAACAATTACAATGTTCTGGAATGGCCATCCCAGTCCCCAGACCTGAATATCATTGAACATCTGTGGGATCATTTGAAGAGGGCTGTCCATGCTCGGCGACCATCAAACTTAACTGAACTGGAATTGTTTTGTAAAGAGGAATGGTCAAAAATACTTTCATCCAGGATCCAGGAACTCATTAAAAGCTACAGGAAGCGACTACAGGCTGTTATTTTTGCAAAAGGAGGATCTACTAAATATTAATGTCACTTTTCTGGTGAGGTGCCCATACTTATGCACCTGTCAAATTTTGTTTGAATGCAGATTGCACATTTTCTGTTAGTACAATAAACCTCATTTCAAGGCAGAAACATTACTGTGTCCAACAGTTATTACATATATCAAGCTGAAATAGCTGTTGCAAAAACACCAAGTTTTATAAAACATTAAGCTTAAGATTAATAGGGGTGCCCAAACTTTTTCATATAACTGTATATGATATACTTTGCTTTCCTGTTCAATGGAGATAATTACATTTATGGATAAAACAGCAAACGTACAAACACATTATTTCTGTAGATGTAATGACAATGACATTTTAGCTGATCGTTTACTTCATAATGATTCTTCCAGGAAATTGCTATTAGAAAGTATATTCTACAAGAGAAAAAATAATGACATAAGATTGATGATGCTAAAAGAGCATGTGTCTGTTCCCCCTTTTCTGATGGAAAGTTTGAGCTATGTAGAAAATGCAAAAATAGATAAATGAATGCAAATTATATATGTACCGATATATGCTAGAGATGACATTTTAAAAATTGAAACATCTGAAATGTTCTACATAGTCATTAGATTGAAAGAATGTATGCTCTATGGGCTACCATCAGATTAGGGTGGGTTTTGTAAAGATTTCACATATATACAAAGGGTAAGGTTTCTCATTTTGGAGAATGGCATGCCGGACCTGACATGCCAGTATGAGGAGACTTAAATGCCTTACATGTAGTGTTGAGCAAGCATGCTCGACACTGCTCAGTACTCGCCCGAGCATCTCACTACTCGAGATGTTCGGTGACCACCGAGCATTTCCGGGTTACTCGGGCGGGAGCTCGGGTCTCCGCCCTGCACGTTTGGCGCTCTTTACAGAGCCAATTAACATGCAGGGATTGCCAGCCAGTCACTGTAATGCCGCAGCCATGTTGTTTGTGGGCATTACAGTGATTGGCTGGCTGCACAGCGTCACCTCGAGTATTTAAAACTGGGCGCCGCCATCTTGGACACAGTCGCCCGGGATCAGACAGTGTAGGGTCAGTGCTGCTGAGCTAGGGAGAGATATATAGTGCAAAATAGTGTAGGGTCTCTAAAGCCTGCCAAATCAAACAAACAGTCCTTCTCATGACTAATATCCATCCCAGATATCAGGCAGGCAGGCAGGCTGTATAGGAGACGCAGTGGTTATACCAACAAACACTGCATTACAGTCCTGTGTGCTCCTGCTGGTCAAATTGCTAGACTTATCCCCCGGTCTCAGGGGCCAGGAAAAATCCTTTTTTTTTTTTTTTAGCTAAATCCTGTATTTTTTTTCCCTCAGTCAGACTGTACAAATACGTGTCTTATTAACCTTTTGGTATTCCCCCCCGCAAAAAAAAAAAAAAATTGAGTGTGTCTGTGAGTGTTCAGACACCAATATATCTGTTTAAAAGAGTCTGGTGTAAGCCAGATAACTAGAACTGTGGTTTTGCAGTTCCACGGTTCAAATCTCTGTATTATCCAGCTTTTGGCCGTTTTTCCGTAAAAAAAAAAACTGTAATAGTTTATAAGATTCTGGTGTAGGCCACATAACTATAACTGTGGTTTTGCAGTTCCACGGTTCAAATTTCTGTATTATCCTGCTTTAGGCATTTTTCCGTAAAAAAAAAACAGTAATAGTGTCTCCCTGACTGTTCAGACACAAATACAGTTAGGTCCATATATATTTGGACAGAGAGAACATCTTCTAATTTTGGTTCTAGACATTACCACAATGAATTTTAAACAAAACAATTCAGATGCAGTTGAAGTTCAGACTTTCAGCTTTCATTTGAGGGTATCCACATTAAAATTGGATGGATGAAGGGTTTAGGAGTTTCAGCTCCTTAACATGTGCCACCCTGTTTTTAAAGGGACCAAAAGTAATTGGACAATTGACTCCAAGACTATTTCATGGACAGGTGTGGGCAATCCCTTCGTTATGTCATTCTCAATTAAGCAGATAAAAGGCCTGGAGTTGATTTGAGGTGTGGTGCTTGCATTTGGAAGGTTTTGCTGTGAAGTAAACATGCGGTCAAAGGAGTTCTCCGTGCAGGTGAAACAAGCCATCCTTAAGCTGCAGAAACAGAAAAAAAACATCCGAGAAATTGCTACAATATTAGGAGTGGCAAAATCTACAGTTTGGTACATCCTGAGAAAGAAAGAAAGAAAGCACTGGTGAACTCATCAATGCAAAAAGACCTGGGCGCCCACGGAAGACAACAGTGGTGGATGATCGCAGAATAATCTCCATGTTGAAGAGAAACCCTTCACAACAGCCAACCAAGTGAACAACACTCTCTAGGAGGTAGGCGTATCAATATCCAAATCTACTATAAAGAGAAGACTGCATGAAAGTAAATACAGAGGGTTCACTGCACGGTGCAAGCCACTCATAAGCATCAAGAATAAAAAGGCTAGACTGGACTTTGCTAAAAAACATCTAAAAAAGCCAGCACAGTTCTGGGAGAACATTCTTTGGACAGATGAAACCAAGATCAACCTCTACCAGAATGATGGAAAGAGAAAAGTATGGCGAAGGCGTGGTACAGCTCATGATCCAAAGCATACCACATCATCTGTAAAACACAGCGGAGGCAGTGTGATGGCTTGGGCATGCATGGCTGCCAGTGGCACTGGCTCACTAGTGTTTATCGATGATGTGACACAGGACAGAAGCAGCCGAATGAATTCTGATGTATTCAGAGCCATACTGTGTGCTCAGATCCAGCCAAATGCAGCCAAACTGATTGGTCGTCGTTTCATACTACAGATGGACAATGACCCAAAACATAAAGCCAAAGCAACCCAGGAGTTTATTAAAGCAAAGAAGTGGAATATTCTTGAATGGCCAAGTCAGTCACCTGATCTCAACCCAATTGAGCATGCATTTCACTTGTTAAAGACTAAACTTCAGACAGAAAGGCCTACAAACAAACAGCAACTGAAAACCACCGCAGTGAAGGCCTGGCAGAGCATCAAAAAGGAGGAAACACAGCGTCTGGTGATGTCCATCAGTTCAAGACTTCAGGCAGTCATTGCCAACCAAGGGTTTTTAACCAAGTACTAGAAATGAAAATTTTATTTACAATTATTTAATCTGTCCAATTACTTTTGGTCCCTTTAAAAACAGGGTGGCACATGTTAAGGAGCTGAAACTCCTAAACCCTTCATCCAATTTTAATGTGGATACCCTCAAATGAAAGCTGAAAGTCTGAACTTCAACTGCATCTGAATTGTTTTGTTTAAAATTCATTGTGGTAATGTCTAGAACCAAAATTAGAAAAATGTCTCTGTCCAAATATATATGGATCTAGCTGTATATCTGTTTAAAAGATTCTGGTGTAGGCCACATAACTATAACTGTGGTTTTGCAGTTCCACGGTTCAAATCTCTGTATTATCCAGCTTTTGGCTGTTTTTCCGTAAAAAAAACAGTAATAGTGTCTCGCTGACTGTTCAGACACAAATATATCTGTTTATAAGATTCTGGTGTAGGCCAGATAACTAGAACTGTGGTTTTGCAGTTCCACGGTTCAGATCTCTGTATTATCCTGCTTTAAGCATTTTTTCCGTAAAAAAAAAACCAGTAATAGTGTCTCCCTGACTGTTCAGACACAAATATATCTGTTTAAAAGATTCTGGTGTAGGCCACATAACTAGAACTGTGGTTTTGCAGTTCCACGGTTCAAATCTCTGTATTATCCACCTTTTTGCCTTTTTTACATGAAAAAATAAAAAAATTGAGTGTCTCGCTCAGTGTTCAGACACAAATATATGTTTAAAAGATTCTGGTGTAGGCCAGAGAAATAGAACTGTGGTTTTCCTCTTCCACGGTTCTAATCTCCTTTTTATTACCCTTTTTCCATTGATAGTGCGAGTGTAAGCTATTTTACTTCATTTACAATGGGCAAGGCGCGTGGCAAGGGACGTGGAACTGGACATTCTGGTGATCGTACGTGTAGAGGACGGGGCCGTGGCCAAGGTGAAAATGCGCCACAACCAATAGCCACATCTTCTCGCTCCCACTACTTGACCGAATTACTAGGGAAGCACACTACAACACCAGTATTGCGAACTGATCAGTGTGAACAGGTTATTAATTGGATAGCAGATAATACTTCCAGTTACCTGGGCACCACCACCTCCGGTCTGTCTTCCACACGGTCAAGTTTTAGTAGCCGTGAGTCTCGATTGCATACTCTTCCTCACCCTGATGCTCATTCCTCCCACCATGCGGAGTGTTGTCAGACAGCAACCGATCCCACACTTGGACACTCTGAAGAGCTGTTCACTGGTCCATTTCCATATTTGTGCCCCTCGCCTGCTCCGCTTGAAGTGGTGGAAGAGGAGATCCCATGTAGCGATGCCCAAATATTTGAACAGCCACGGCCAGAGGAAGTCGACGCTGGCAATTTGTCACAAGAGGTGGACGATGACGAGACACAATTGCCACGAAGTGAGGAGGAGGATCGTGGTGCGCAAGTGGAAGAGGAGGAGGTGGTGGATGATCTAGTAACTGACCCAACGTGGCAGGAGGACACGCAGAGCGAGGCCAGCAGCACACAGGGGGAGGGAGGCAGAGTACCCCAACAGGCAGGAAGAAGCAGTGTGGTGGCCGCACACAGAAGGCGGGCAACAGTTCCCCGTAACACCAACACAAGGGACGTTGCCAGTACAACCGGTAGGTCTTCCATAGTCTGCAATTTTTTTAAGGACTCTGCTGATAACCCCAAAAAGGCCATTTGTACCACCTGCCATGCCAGCATCAGCAGGGGTGACAAAACTACCAGCCTGACCACCACCAGCATGATCAGGCACATGTCAGCAAAGCACGCGACTTTGTGGGGCGAACCCCAGGGTCCACGACCAGTGTCAGCGGGTGTCACCACTGCTTCTTCCGCTGTTGTGCGTGTAAGAGAACCCCCTGTTGTGCGTGCAAGGCAATCCCCTGTCCATACTGCATGCAAAGATGCCCCCTCCTCTCAGTCTTCACTTGTTATGGCAGTTTCTCAAGAAACAGCATCAACGTCCATGTCCACCGCAGCGTTCAATTGTCCATATCCCAGAGCTTTGACCGAAAGTGAAAATTAGCAGCCAACGCCCCACAGGCCACAGTCCTAAATGCGCACATTTCACGACTGCTTGCGTTGGAAATGCTGCCTTTTAGGCTGGTGGAGACGGAGTTCTTCCGCAACCTTATGGCGGTGGCCGTCCCTCGGTGCTCGGTCCCCAGCCGACACTATTTTGCCCGGTGTGCCATCCCCGCACTGCACAAGCACGTGTCAAAAAACATCTGCCGTGCCCTCAACAACGCAGTTACTGGGAGAGTCCACCTGACAACGGACACGTGGACAAGTGCTTGTGGCCAGGGACGGTACATCTCCCTGACGGCACACTGGGTAAACATACTGGAAGCCGGGACTCAGTCGGACCTTGGGATGGAACACATCCTCCCCACACCGAGGATTGAGGGCCCTATGTCAGTCAGAGTTGCCCCCACAGTGTACAGCTCCTGCGCATCATCCTCCTCCTCCTGCTCATGTTCAGCCTTCATCTCAGATATCACCACATCAGTTACAAGCTGGAAGCACTGCAGTACTGCCTCAGCCAAGCGGCAACAGGCTGTGCTGAAACTCATAAGCTTAGGTGATTAACGTCACACTGCTTGTGAGTTGTGGACAGCTGTGAAAGAGCAGGCAGATCTGTGGCTGAAACCGCTGAACCTACATCCAGGCATGGTCGTGTGTGACAATGGCCGTAACCTGGTGGCGACTCTGAGGCGAGGCGAGATCACACACGTACCATGCCTGGCTCATGTGCTTAACCTCGTGGTTAAGCGGTTTCTTAAATCGTACCCCGAGTTGCCAGATCTGCTCGTCAAAGTACGCCGCCTGTCAGCTCATTTTCGGAAGTCGGCTACAGCTTCCACCGCCCTTGCTGTGTTGCAGCAGCGTTTGCAGATTCCGGCACACCGACTGGTGTGTGATGTCCCCACACGTTGGAACTCTACCCTCCACATGTTGCAAAGGATTTGTGAGCAGAAGAGAGCAGTTGTGGAGTATAAGCTGCAACAAGGCCGTCGATATTCAGGTCAGACTCCACACATAAGACCTCAGGAGTGGACCTGGATGTCTGACATATGTACCATCCTGACAAACTTTGAGGAGTCCACCAAGATGGTGAGTGGCGATGACGCCATCATTAGCGTCAGCATCCCACTTGTCTGTCTTTTGCAACGCTCTCTTGCAGAGAATTAAAGAGAAGGCATTGCAGCCAGAGTATGATGAGATGGATCAAGAAGCCATAATGGGCGATTACACACAGCCCAGCCTCATCTCATCCCAACGTGCATTGGGGGACAATGAGGGAGAGGAAGAGGAGGAGGAAGAACAGGAGCTGGTATCATGCGCTGTAGATGGTAGTACCTGTACAACTGTCATACCGTCGGTTCAGCGTGGGTGGCCTGAGGACACGGGAGAGGAGGAGGAGATCATGGTCAGTCGTCATCTTGGTGAGGACATGGAAGTCTTGCCCGTTACCAGTCTGGCACGCATGGCTGACTTTATGTTACGCTGCCTTAACCGTGACCCTCGCATTGTCAAAATGTTGGGTGACAGTCATTACTGGTTGGTGACACTTTTACACCCCGGCTACAAGGAGAACTTTCACTCTGTAATTCCTGAGGTGGAGAGGTCTACAAAAAGTGGGCAGTACCAGAAGGCCCTTGCTGCAGAACTGTTAAAAAAATTCCCATCTGAACACGCTAGCGGCAGAGGTCACAGTTCGTTGACCAACCAAGGCGTACAGGCGAGAGAGACGCAACTCCAATCCAGCAGAGGCAGGGGAACATTGTCAACATTCTGGGACAGTTTTCTGAGACCCGCCCAGCTTACAGGCCCTGAGGCGTGGGGTACTCTCACAAGGAGTGGAAAGTTTCAAAAGATGGTGAGGGAGTACTTTGCTGACCGTACCAGGGTCCTCCGTGATTCCTGTGTGCCTTTTAATTATTGGGTATCCAAGCTGAACACTTGGAATGAACTCGCTCTGTACGCCTTGGAGGTCCTGGCCTGCCCTGCCGCTAGCGTGTTATCGGAGCGTGTTTTTAGTGCCGCTGGGGGAATTATAACTGATAAACGCTCTCGCCTGTCAACTGACAATGCTGACAAGCTGACCCTTATCAAAATGAACAAGGGCTGGATTGGGCCAGACTTCTCATCACCACCAAATGACAGCAGAGTAACATAAAGTCAAATCCACTGTGTTATTTCGGGAGGTGTATTCCCATGCACCGCTTCACACCCACACATGGGTATACGCTTCCTCATTTCGGCTGTATTTTGCTCTTCTCCTTATCCTCAGCCTCCACCACCACTATACCACTAGGGTGACGGTGGTGCTTGTTGCCAGCATTGCAAGTTCCTCCATCCTAATTTTTGGCAGCTTTTGCTTGGAAGGCATAGGCAAAGACTATGGGAGACCCACTCCTCAATAATGGGAATAATGTTTTTAATATGCTGTACTGCATGGCTCTTGTTTGCCAGCATTGCAAGTTCCTCCGTCCTAATGTTTGGCAGCTTTTGCTTGGAAGGCATAGGCAAAGACTATGGAAGACCCACTCCCCAATAATGGGAATAATGTTTTTAATATGCTGTACTGCATGGCTCTTGTAAGGGGCATGAAAACCGTCTTGTTAAGCTACTCTGAACTCCACGTTTCTTCCAAGGGGCATTAAAACCGTCTTGTTAAGCTACTGTGACTTCCACGTCTCTTCCAAGGGGCATTAAAACCGTCTTGTTAAGCTACTGTGACTGCCACGTCTCTTCCAAGGGGCATTAAAACCGTCTTGTTAAACCACTCTGACCTACACGTCTCTTCCAAGGGGCATTGATATTGTCTTTTTATTCCACTGCAACCTCCACCACTCTTCCAAGGGGCATTAAAACCGTCTTGTTAAGCTACTGTGACCTGCACCACTCTTCCAAGGGGCATTAAAACTGTTTTGTTAAGCTACTGTGACCTCCACCACTCTTCCAAAGGGCATTAAAATCGTCTTGTTAAGCTACTGTGACCTCCACCACTCTTCCAAGGGGAATTGATATTGTCTTTTTATTCTACTGCGACCTCCACCACTCTTCCAAGGGGCATTAAAACCATCTTATTAAACCACTCTGAACTCCACCGCTCTTCCAAGGGGCATTAAAACAGTCTGGTTAAGCTACTGTAACCTCCACCACTCTTCCAAGGGGCATTAAAACCGTCTTGTTAAGCTACTGTGACCTCCACCACTCTTCCAAGGGGCATTGATATTGTCTTTTTATTCCACTGCAACTTCCACCACTCTCCCAAGGGGCATTAAAACCGTGTTGTTAAACCACTCTGAACTCCACAGCTCTTCCAAGGGGCATTAAAACTGTCTTGTTAAGCTACTGTGACCTCCACCACTCTTCCAAGGGACATTAAAACCGTCTTGCTAAGCTACTGTGACCTCCACGTCTCTTCCAAGGGGCATTAAAACCGTCTTGTTAAACCACTCTGACCTCCACGTCTCTTCCAAGGGGCATTAAAAGCGTCTTGCTAAACCACTCTGAACTCCACAGCTCTTCTAAGGGGCATTGAAATGTTGTTTTTAATTAACTCTAACCTCCACGACTCTTCCAACAGGCATTGAATTTCCTCCTAATTTTAGTCAGCTTTTGCTTTTCAATGCATAGGCGAACACTAAGGGAGACCCACTCCCCAATAATGGGTAGAAGGTTTTTAGTACACTGTAATCCACGTCTGTTTCAAGGGGCATTGCAGTTCCTCATAATTTTTGGAAAGCCTTCCATTCACTGCTTAGGCCAACAGTGTACAGGAGACCCAGTTGCTATAAATGGAAAAAATGGTTTAGTTAAGGCCCTCTGACCTCCATGTCACTTCCAAGGGGCATTGGAGTGCCTCAAAATTTTTGGTAGGCATTGCACTCACTGTATGTCCTATAACTGTGTAGCCGAACCGCTCCTTTTGGTACAGAAACATATCCTACAAGACACGTGTGGTTGACTGGCCTGATATTGATGTGAATGGTCCCTGTTCCTCCTGCTCTTTCTCCTTTGCCACCACCTCATCCATCAATCATCACCTGAAGCTTTGTTTTAACGGGAGTCATAGAACTGGGATAGTAGCAGGAAAACATCCAACAATCCTCGGAGGAGGTAGGATATGCGCCAAAGCGCTGACCACCTCAGGCCTAGCCGCTACTACATACATGCGCTAGCATTCCAAGGAACAGAAAGCTAAGGAGATGGATGGCCTCATGATCATGAATAATTTACTCGTTGTGTAGGAGGCCGACCACTGCTGCTGTCTACCTTCTGAACTTTGTGTTGAAGACTGATTGACCCAGGACCCACAATCCTCTATGTCTGGAGGACGTGTTGCATCCCAGTGTTCAACTGTGTCCCGGCTTCCACAGTATTAACCCAGTGTGACGGCGTCAGTCACATGGAACATCCCTGGCCACATTCACTTGTCCACGTGTTTGTGGTTAGGCTGTCCTTCAAATAGGGGCTGCTGTGGACCGTTTATGGACACCCGGCCGCCCCCAGGCGGCTGGGGACCGTGTGTGGGCACCCGGCCATGGGGCGGCTGGGGACCAAGCGTGGACACCCGGCCGCCGGGCGGCTGGGGACTGAGTATGGATACCAGGCCGCCGACGCAGCCATGACGTGGTGGCCAGATTCCACCTCCACATGCCTAAAAGGCCCAATTTCAAGTGCAAGCAAGCAAGCAATATGGTATTGCAGCCTGGGGGCGGGTGGGTGGCAGGCTGCATACTTGCACTTGCATTGCAAGGAATGGGGGAGGTACATTTGAACACTGCACTGGGACAAGGACTTGCACGGGGATAGTTGCAAGTCTGTATCTTCTGATGCAGCAAGGATCACTTCTGATGGGCACACTTTTAGGCAGTGACCTGGGTGTCAGAGATGCTTCCAGGGGTCTTCCCCATGCTGTTCCCATGTCTTTTCAGCACTGTATGCCTGTGTCACACAGCACATGGCCAGAAAAGGTTGTAAAATGTTAAAATGACATTTCCCGGTGAATGCATTTGTCACGGTTGAAAGCAATACAAAAGTGCAAAAACGCATAAAAAATGCTACTTGAGAACATAGCCCAAGGTGTGGAGGAGTATTTTTGTTATTTATTTTACCTTATACACAAGTCTTTACCCTGGAAAGGAAGTTCCTTAACATATTTCACAGGAAAGCAGTTTCAGTTTTGTTTTTGAACGTTTTATTGTGAGCCCGTAAAAGTGGCTTAATACCTCTGACCACGTTGTTGACAGCAGTGACCTGGGGGTCAGAAATGCTGTCTGGGCGATCCCCATGCTGTCCCCATGTCATTTGAGCACTGTCACTATCGTTTTGGGCACTTTTTAGGCTTTCTACAGACTGCCGGGGGTGCCGCCGCAAAAATGTTTGGGTCTCCCATAGACTAACATTGGGCTCGTTGCTCGGGTCGAGCACCCGAGTATCACGGTGAGCTCGGCCCGAGCTTCGAGCACCCAAGCATTTTAGTGCTCGCTCAACACTACTTACATGCTCCTCCTCATACTTTCCAGAGGAGCATGCAAGGTGTTTAAATCTCATACTGGCATGTCAGACCTGGCATGCCACTCTCCAGAATGAGAAACCTTACCCCTTAAATCCCAGTCTTAGCCTCTCACCTAGGCAAATCAGACCTTATACTTTGCACTGAAGAGGGGCAATACCCCGAAACACCGTGTCTGAAAATTGGAATTCTTGTTTAGCTTTTATCCTAAGAACAATAAGGGTTCGCTAGAAAAATTATTTTGTGCTCAGGAGGAAAATAGTCCACTGATATGTAACCTGAACCTCCGGCACAAATAAATGAGGAAACAATAGTATATCATTTCAAAAATTATTTGTTTTAATTCCAAAAAGTGACCATAATGAGATAGTAACCAACTGAACGTTTCGTTTCGGCTAATTGCCTTTATCAAGGTTTATCTGTGTCAATGAAAAATATTACATTTAATAAGGTCACACAAATAATGAAGCCACACATATTACATACTATACGTATATAATTTTAACATACATAAAGCTCATATGCACGGTTGTCAAGTAGTAGGTCACTTGTTTCAAATATAGGGGATCACATTCAAGCGCAAATTGTACCTATAATATAGAAAAATAATAATCATAATAATGATGTTGCTCAATAAGAAAAGCATCCAATACAATATAAAAGGGGGAAATTATATACTATTGTTTCCTCATTTATTAGTGCCGGAGGTTCAGGTTAGATATCAGCTTTTATCCTAAGTCATGTGGCAAGGCTCATTAAAGGGTCGGTATTGACTTGTAGGATTGCTACTTCCAATAGGTGGCGCTAGAGTTCAAGTCCTCTTCCTCTCTTCCTCTCTGAAGAGACAACTTTCACCCATATATACAAATAATACGTAGCAAAAAAATCATATTGCCGTCTCTACTGTACCTTTGTATATCTCTGATATCATACGGAGGCTGGCAGAATTTTTATTTTTATTGCATGACAGAAAAAATTCACATGTTCCTATGAAGTTTGTTTTGCTCAAGAATCATGACTTTTCCCACAGACAATACATGACAATAAATGTCTTCAGCATTCAGTGACTCGAGTTCCAGATGTCTAAGATTAAGTTCCCACAGAGCGGATTTGGTGCATGATTTTCATGTTGTGGATTTAAATCAGCATTTCTAAACCATTCAGCTAATTAAGGTTACTTGCGTTTTTAATTTTCTTTTTAGTTTGCTTTTTAACATGCGTTTTTATCTCATTTTGTTTGCTGTAGTTTTTGTCTCTTGTTGCCATGTCTAATTTTCAATTAATTTGTTTAAGAAACTTTCTGTTTGATCAGTATCCTAACTTTGATAACATTTTATTGATAAAGTCATGTGTGGATTACATCAATTTTTATTGCGTATGTTATTTTTTATCTACACACTTTTCACATCTCATTCAAATCTATGGGAAAAATCTGCAATTAAAGCACATATGAGGCTGTGTGCCCACTATGCGTTTTTTAAGCGCTT
The DNA here is from genome assembly GCF_046119375.1 of Phyllobates terribilis. Classification (NCBI taxonomy): domain Eukaryota; kingdom Metazoa; phylum Chordata; class Amphibia; order Anura; family Dendrobatidae; genus Phyllobates; species Phyllobates terribilis. The sequence goes on from NW_027362762.1 coordinate 858,866,385, forward strand.
ACGCAGCAGCAATTCCGCTGCAGAAACGCTTAAAAAACGCTTGGTAGAAGGTCTGCCATGTTCCCCAATGATAATCCGCATGCATATATGCACTATGCAAACTTAGCCTAAAATGCCCAAGAGCATTTAGTGCTTCAGGGCTGTAGTGTCCGGTCCAAATCTATAAGTCAGCACTGTGCGCTGCGGGGATTCGCTGGTTTCTGACCCGGGACTGCGGGGTATGTATGCAATATACATACTCCAGGCCAAGGCCCGTCTAGTGGGTGTAGCCTTGCTCCATACACTTGTATTGAACGAGGCCAAGCCCCATCTAGTGATGCGAATGGCCAGTGGGCGTGTCTGACTAGAGGGCATGGCCTTGCTCCATACAAGTGCATGGAAGCAAGGCCACGCCCACTAGCCGAGAGTATGTATAACGCATACATACACTCCGGTCCCGGGTCAGAAACTGGCGAGTCACACAGAGTGACTGCAGACTTATCGATTTGGAGCGGAGAACCCCTTTAACTTTCATAGTATAAAAGTCCCTTTTGGTATCTCTCACGGTGTTGAATGTTTTTTTTTGTCATTTAATTCTAAAACCCAATGGTAAACTGACTGACTGTGTAATTCCTGTTTGCCTTCCGGTGACAGATTAATGCTATCAGTCTGTCAGAAGCGGATTAAATGAAGCTTCCTATTCCAGCTCTGACCCTACAGAAATGGATTGTGGTTGTGTACTCTCCTGCCGATAACATCGGTATCAGCATTCATGGTATGACAGGAAACCAGCAAAGACATTTTGAGATTGGAATCCCTGAGAACTCTAAGCATTGCACATTGCAGGGTTTGAATTGGATAGAACCGTATTCTGCAATAGCACGCCGGACTAGTCTCATCTCTAGCTCTGGCCTACGGCCGGCTATTCTCCGCGCGGCTCCTTAGTGAGAGACCCGTGAATCATCTGGAGCGGTGCTAGAACCCTCTAACTGTATTTTCTCTGGACTCTGGAGCATTTCCGAGAAAATTATACCTGGCTGCAATCATGCAGTTAGACGCCGATTCATTCTGCCCATGGTTTGGGCAACATGAATCACGTGACAGGTTCCCATCAAGTGGATTAAGGTAATTTAACATTGCACATGCCATTGACGGATGTCAAGGCCCCAAATTAATTGTTGTGGAGAAGCGGTTATGCTGCGCTGCTGGCGTCTCAATGAATGACAGTGTCCAGAAAGGGATTTAGATGTTTACGCATTTCAAAGTCCAAATGACTTTTTCATCAGGAGAACCACAAGTACAAGAAATAACAGAAATGCGACTTTATAGATATAGTTTCAAATACTGGCACCAAGAGTAAAAAAAACTTCCAAGAGGGTGTAAGCAGCATTCCCCTGTCATGTCCCACAACTTGGGAATCATACAGTATTGTATTGTCATTATATTGTTGCTGTTTTATTGCTATGCAATAGGGTTTGCCCCTTTTAGAAGTTTGTCCTCCCTCTCTCCCTGTAGCTCTGATGTCAGTAACACCTCCCTTATTCCTCATTCAGTGTATGTCAGCCATATTTATGAAGTTCGTGACTTGCATCTCTGGTTCAGAATTGTCTTTTTTACCTACTGTAATTGTGCATAACTACAAGAATTCACCTTGAAAATAAACCTTCCTCTGTAGTCTTAACACGTGACTCCTGCAGTTGAGTCCAGCTATCTGATGAAATCTCTTCATGTGATCAATGATACATAGAGATATCCATAGAAACTGTGTCTCAAGCGCCCTACACTCGCAGTCTAGTTATGGATTCAGAATAACCCCCGTCTTTACAAATAGTGCTGAAAAGACAAGGGGAATACTGCTCACACACGTTCAGTATTTGATCAGTATGTTACATCAGTATTTATTATAAGCCAAAACCAGTAGTGGGTGATAAATTTAGAAGCGGTTACTTGTTTATATTGTACTCTTCCTCTGATTGTTCCTGTCCTGGTTTTGGCTTACAAATATTGATGTAAAATCCTAACTTAATACTGAGCATTTGAACGTGGCCTAGACCACATTTCTGTCTTATCTTGTACTTGTGGTTCTCCTGATGAGGAAGTCAGTTGGACTTTGAAACGTGTAGCGATTAAACTGCTATTCTGATTCTAAATCCCTTTCTGGACACTGTCATTCATCGAGACGCCAGCAGCGCAGCATAACCGCTTCTCCACACCAATTGATTTCAACGTTGGATCTGCCAACCAGCGGAGCAGCAGCAGCAGGACCCTTTGTTTCGGAGCTATTCCAAGAGTCGTGCTTTCTTACAGCTTTACTAGGTACCACAGCACAAAAATGCCTGTTGTCTGGTTAATGCCCTATCTTGCGCTCTTTTGTCCTTCCAGCCTATAATCAAGGTCCCAAATTACACTTTTTTTGTGCAGTGATATCCTAGTATCTGTTTTAAGGTAAACATAACTACATCTGTAGTTTTTAGTGGATTCCTTTTTGATCCTCTTCAAAGAATTTACATGCACTTTTTTTCCCTACCAAGCTGCAATTTCTCAACCTCTTCAGAAAAAAATGGCACCCAAAAATATCCTCATAGGAACAGCAGTGTTTTTCCCATAGAAATGAATAGGAAGAGTTTTCCAAGCTTTTATGAGGAGGGTGTTGGAGCAGATTCACGCCATAAAAATTCAGAAAAAACTTTGTGTGATGATAGCCTTATTTAGGAACTGTTAAAATGCATATGTGGCTCACTTTTCAAAATTCCATATTGAAGGGGTTCCAGGCTAAAGTGAAATTTCTGCAATCATTCTATGTGACCGCACATTGCCGAATTGTAACCATGTGCAATCTGCACAATGTTAAGATTCCCCTCTATTTGCAGCGCGAGTGGGTGGTCTACTTCTCTTATAACATTACAATTCGGATGAGAATCTAGTTGGCAGGTGACCATCCACTTACCTTGGAAACAGAGGGAAATCCTGACGATGTGCACATTGCACACTGTCACAATTCGGCAATCCTGTTGTCACATTGAGTGGCTGAGGAAAATTCTTATCACCCTGAAAAAGCCTTTTAATGAATAGATGAACCAGTGTAATGTCCCAAGGAGTACCTCTTATACCAGCAGTCCTAAACATTTAGGCTACTTTCCCCCAATGAGTTTTTGGTGCATTTTTGATGCCGCAGAATTTCTGCACCATTTCTTCACCTATTATATAAATTAAATGCTCTGTGGTTTTTCATTGCGGTTTTTGAGTGCGTTTTTATTACGTTTTTGATGCTGCATATTTTGTCTCTTTTTGGTCTGTAATGCTTTAAATAAAACTGCTTTGTTTTTGATACTTCCTGGTATTTGGCTTTGACAAAACGTTATTGATATACTTAGGTGCGGATTACATGCGTTTTTGATACTTTTCTGGTGCGGAAATGCACTAAAAATGCAAATGCCTTTTTTGCTTGCGGAATTTCCCCACCTAATGCAAGTCTATGGGGAAATTCTGCACAGAAAACTCAGCGTACTCGCAAGAGAAAGCGACATGTTGCAGATTTGAAACAGGCAGGTCAGTTTATGAGGAGTAAAAAAGAAGCACAGTGTGCAGGAGATTTCTATAAATCCCATACACTTTGTTGGAACTGTAAGACGCTGTGTGTTTGACACAGCAAAAATAGATAGCGTCAAAAATGCACCAAAAGCTCATGGTGGGAACGTAGTCTAAAGGGGTTGTACCTAATTATAAAAACAGTGCTACAGTACAAATGGCAACAAATAGTTTGAGGTATTGCAGCTTGGTCACCTTCACTTCCGTGGAGCTTAGACGCAATACCAGACACTACACATGAACAGGTGTGCCACCATCTATGGAAGAAAGCAGATATAGCTTTTTTAGCATTTAGAGCTACATTTTATATTTAATTCTTTACTCTATTACTAAATGTTTTACTGTAATTAAAAAGCAAACAAACATTAAATTCAAGAAATACATTGAATACAGACAGTTATTATGGGGGTTTTTCCTGTAGCTTCCTTGCAGAACACACTTTGAGAACAGGATTTTCACATGATAGGTGTGACAAATGTGATATATTAAAACTGTTTCAATTAGCACTATCACACAAATCTAAAAATACTTTGCACTGATTAACACTGTGTGGGCTTAACAAGCACTTTGCATTCTTTGCTAACATATAATGCATATTACCGGCACTACTTTTGGTTATATACCATAAAGTTCAGATAGATACAGCACTCACCCAGGGGCGTAACGACCGTGGGCGTAAGGAGCGCAGTCGCAGAGGATGCGACCGCGCCTGTGCGGATGGGGAGTCTGCCGGCGCCAGCACAAACTTCAACTGGATGTGCATTCTAAGACGCACATTCAGTTGAAGTGTACTGCAAAGCAGAGACTCGTCGGGTCCGTGTGCGGCAATACATGCAGCCGGCCAATCAGAAGCCAGCAGCTGACATCGGCATGCACGTGACTGGGGACGTATGGCAGTGATGTCATGCGCTCCCGTCATACTAGGAAAGGGGGATATATATACCAGGATGAAGCTGAGGCAGGGCAAGTGACTGTAAAGTGGATATTAGACACATAGTGGATGGGAAATAAACCTAGAGTAATGCTTTAGTGCATATATGACTAAACGGGGTTAATCGGCCATGACAGGTTGATTATGAGCAGCTAAACGGCTGCTCACCCACTATATCTCCACCACTGGGTGTGGTTCACTTGGTAAAATGAGACCTGTTTCTCTCAAAACACAGGCTGTGTGTATGGAGGTGTGCAGATCTTCTGGATTGAGTGCCTTAGCTAAAGGACAAAGAAGCTGGACTCTAAGCCAGGTTAACCAGCACTATTGTATGAACTTGTTACTTTATATTTTACTTTATGCTGGACAAAGGCTGTATTTAAGTTTTCTTCTGGTGTGGTTTATGAGGACTGAAATAAACTAGTCAGACTTTAAATAGAAACAGTTCCTGTGATACCTCAGTGAGTGAGTTCCTGTGATACCTCCCAAGTGAGTAGCATTGTTACATTTGGTGTTAAAAGTGCAGGCAGTGTTCCCAGGGAACACGTGTGACTGCTACAGAAGTACTGCATGTCTTGGGTGAAGACGGCTATAAGCCAGGGAGCAACGTCAGACGGCATGGAGGACCTGATTAAACACCTGGTGCAAGCCCAGCAACAGCAACACCTGCTACAACAAGAGACAAATAAGCTGTTTATGCAACAGCTCCAGCAGCAGCAACAGATCCAGCAGCAGCACCAGAAACAGATCCAGTAGCAGCAACAAGTCCAGCACCAATAACAGCAGCGGACTGAATTACTCACAGAGGTGGTTCGTGGCATGGCAGCAGCTCCGACTCCAAGGTCAGATGATGATTTTTTTATCCAGAAGGTGGTGGGGAGAAAATTATCCCGGGTGACGATACTGAGGCCTTTTTAACCATTTTTGAAAAGGTCGCCGATAGGGAGAAACTCCCACCAGAGCAGTAGGCGGAAGTCCTGGAGCCATACTTACCGGGGGAGCCACAAAAAACCTACTATGATTTAGCCCTACAGGACGCCAAAGAATATGCGAAATTGAAAACCAAAATTTTGGTGCGCTTGGGGGTGAAAATATCTGTCAGGGCACACTGCTGGGCATATCACTGTGACAAACCCCCTCGCTCTCAAATGTTTGATCTGCTGCACCTCGTCCAAAAGTGGTTGCAATCGGAGTCCTCTACCCCAGCGCAGATGGTAGAGCGAGTTGTAAAGGACCGGTTCGAGCACTATCTTCCGAGCCCAATGCAGACTTGGATTGCCCAGGGAAATCCCCAGAATGCTGATGACTTGGTCGAAAGGTATCAGGGGGTCAACGGTTCCTTTGGGAGGCAACCCACTCCATACTGGGGGTCGGAAGCTAAAAATTGGGTGGGGCGTACAAGTCCAAGGGGATGACAGAGGTATGCCGAGGGTCTCATAGGGGGATGTAATTTGCTAGAGATGTCACGGCCCAGGTCATATAGCTGTCTATTGTCCCCTGACCACCGAGCAAGTGGACTGTAGCATGGGACTCTGGTGTTCATTCTATGCATATCCGGTTTGCAGTGGGAACTGTTCACCCGGCGAAGGCCCCCAAGCTTCTCCTGTAAAAGTGAATGGTCTGAAAATTAATGGACTACTAGACTCAAGGAGTTTGGTGACTCTCGTGAGGGCCACACTCCCTCTCCAATTAATACCTGGGAAGAAGGTGGGCGTCCACTGCATTCAGGGAGGAGAGCTAAAGACTATCCGGTGGCCAGAGCGATCATTGAGACGGCCCAAGGTGCTGAGTCCCATGAGATCAGCATGTTCCTGGATTTATTGCACCCTATTTTCATAGACTGGGACTTTGTGTTGTTTTGGGACTAGTGGGGGAGGGGTGGAGACCTTGATTGCTCAGGTAAGAGATAGGTTGGCCATAAAGAAGTCTCACCAATCCCAGAGCCTGTTAAGTTTTCCTTCTGTGTAATGGTGGGAGATGAGGTATATTTCCCAGAAGCCAACATTCCTGAGATAGGGGTGACCAGAAAAAACTTTGGGTCCGCCCAATATAAGGACCTAACTTTAAAAGAAGCATTCAATAATGTAACTGTTATAAAAGGCATAACACAGGAGCCGGGGGCCAACACCAGGTTTGAGTGGGGACTCGTTGTACCGGGTTACTAAGGTCAGAGAGGAAATAGTGGAGCAATTGTTGGTACAGGACGCATTCACATGTCTTGGGTGGCCATCTAAGTGTTGACAAAACCCAAGAACGGGTGAGTCGAAAGTTCTATGGCCCACATGTCACCGGGAAATCCTAAGGGACCTCGTTGAAACTCCATGTTTGCTGGTAAAGTCAGAAGGGGACATTGAAGACGCCACAATACCAAGACACGCTCAAAGGCCCAAAAACAGCAATGTTGGGAATTGCTGTAGCAAAACTGGGACCTATTCTCAGATTTGCAGAGGTGTACAGATGTCATAGAACACAAGGTTCTGACGGAATCCCATATGTGGGTGAATTCGAAGCCCTACCGAATTCCAGAGGCCTGCCGAGAACTGATCTCCATGAAAGTGAAGCGTATGCTGAATCTCAGAGTCATTGAGGAATCTAACAGCGGGTGATCTAACCCGATTGATATTGATCAACAACCCGATGGAGAATAGAGATTCTGTAATGACCATGTACCGGATCATCGCACCCCATAAGAATTACCCTGCGGCATACCTGGACAATATCGTAATCTTCAGCCCGGATTGGGGAAGTCATCTGGGAAAGGTCCAGGCGGTGTTTGATGCTCTCAGGAACGCAGGGTTCTCTATAAATACAAAAAACTGTGCCATGGCGAAAGAGGAGGCCACATACCCCAGCCTACATCCCAAAAAAGCACAAGCCTACCCACTAAAGCTCCCTTTCCGACCCACTATGCGCACTTTTGCATAAACAGTTTACTTAAACCCAGCCCTGTTCAGCCTCAGTGTCCCTGGAAATCAGAGACAGTTAGCAGCAATGGTACTAATGCACTTGCATTTTACCTGATGTTGACACTGTTTTTGGGGATTTTCCTTTGTTTTACTTTGGTTTCTCCATTGAAAATATTTCATTTCTATGCACCTTCTGTTTACAAATACTCAACTTTGCTATATTCCGTGAACATAAATGTGTTTCTCAGCACTTTATGCCAGCACTATCTTCAGGTTAGTAGCATTCCAAAGCTGTCCGGCCACTGCACTGAAAGCCCAGCTGCTGGGAGGAAATTAACTTTATTCCACCCAGTAGGTTCCAGCTTTCAGTCATAGAGGCGCAGCTTCAGTCACCGTTCAGTACATATTGAGCAGAGGCTGTAACCGTGCCCTTGCACAGCTGGCTCAGTAGTGCATCAGTACAGAGCTGGCTGTCAGTCAGTGCTGGGGTGTGGTTACAGCTGCTGCTCACTGTGTACTGAGTGGTGACTGCAGCCGTATTGGCCACACCTCTATGACTGAAAGCTGGAGGCTGCTGGGAGGAATTAATATAATTTCCTCCCAGTAGTCGTGTTTTCAGTACTGTGGCTGGCTAGGTTTGAAACAATGTTAACCTGCCAATTAACCCCAATATTCTAGATTAATAGTGTTTTGGGAAGTGACAGGTTCCCTTTAACTTATTACTGATGGATTTTATAGGTCCAAAGGATAGGGAATAACTTGCTGATCGCTGGGGGTCCAACTGCTTAGACCCCCAGTGATGCTGAGATTGAGGCTCTGGAATCCCCAGAAATAGCTGAGTGCTGTACTCGGCAGTCCCATATAAAATATATGAAGTGGAGTCTGAGCTCTGCAGCCCCATTCACAAGGTTGCAGAGCTCAGATCTCATGATCGTTGGCTGTTCTAGCGGTCAGATCCACAGTGATCAGCAAGTTATTCCCTATTCAATGAATAGGGGATATCGTATTTTTTGGGGTGGGAAATAACCCTTTAAAGCTCCTGAGCCCCTATACAAAATAATACAATGTCTGCATTGATGAGTATTGACTGCATACATGGAATTAAATAAATGCAAGACATGCACATGGACATGTCTATGCAAGCAAGCACATGTATTCTTACACTGCAGTTCCGGATGTCAGGAATCACTTTAGAAGTATATACAGTGCTGGCCAAAAGTATTGGCACCCCTGCAATTCTGTCAGATAATACTCAGTTTCTTCCTGAAAATGATTGCAATCACAAATTCTTTGGTATTATTATCTTCATTTAATTTGTCTTCTATGAAAAAAACACAAAAAGAATTGTCCTAAAGCCAAATTGGATATAATTCCACACCAAACCTAAAAAAAGACGGTAGACAAAAATATTGGCACCCTTGAAAAATCATGTGATGCTTCTCTAATTCGTGTAATTAACAGCACCTGTAACTTATCTGTGGCACCTAACAGGTGTTGGCAATAACTAAATCACACTTGCAGCCAGATTAAAGTTGACTCAACCTCTGTCCTGTGTCCTTGTGTGTACCACATTGAGCATGGAGAAAAGAAAGAAGACCAAAGAACTGTCTGAGGACTTGAGAAAGCAAATTGTGAGGAAGCATGAGCAATCTCAAGGCTACAAGTCCATCTCCAAAGCCCTGAATGTTCCTGTGTCTTCCGTGCGCAGTGTCATCAAGAAGTTTAAAGCCCATGGCACTGTGGCTAACCTCCCTAGATGTGGACGGAAAAGAAAAATTGACTAGAGATTTCAACGCAAGATTGTGCGGATGGTGGTAAAGAACCTCGACTAACATCCAAACAAGTTCAAGCTGCCCTGCAGTCCGAGGGTACAACAGTGTCAACCCGTACTATCCGTCGGCGTCTGAATGAAAAGGGACTGTATGGTAGGATACCCAGGAAGACCCCACTTTTTACCCCGAGACATAAAAAAGCCAGGCTGGAGTTTGCCAAAACTTACCTGAGAAAGCCTAAAACGTTTTGGAAGAATGTTCTCTGGTCAGATGAGACAAAAGTAGAGCTTTTTGGGAAAAAGCATCAACATAGAGTGTACAGGAAAAAAAAAAGAGGCATTCAAAGAAAAGAACACGGTCCCTACAGTCAAACATGGAGGAGGTTCCCTGATGTTTTGGGGTTGCTTTGCTGCCTCTGGCACTGGACTGCTTGACCGTGTGCATGGCATTATGAAGTCTGAAGACTACCAACAAATTTTGCAGCATAATGTAGGGCCCAGTGTGAGAAAGCTGGGTCTCCCTCAGAGGTCATGGGTCTTCCAGCAGGACAATGACCCAAAACACACTTCCAAAAGCACTATAAAATGGTTTGAGAGAAAGCACTGGAGACTTCTAAGGTGGCCAGCAATGAGTCCAGACCTGAATCCCATAGAACACCTGTGGAGAGATCTCAAAATGGCTGTTTGGAGAAGGCACCCTTCAAATATCAGGGACCTGGAGCAGTTTGCCAAAGAAGAATGGTCTACAATTCCAGCAGAGCATTGTAAGAAACTCATTGATGGTTACCGGAAGCGGTAGTTCGCAGTTATTTTGGCTAAAGGTTGTGCAACCAAGTATTAGGCCGAGGGTGCCAATATTTTTGTCAGTATTATTTGACAGAATTGCAGGGATGCCAATACTTTAGGCCAGCACTGTATGTCACAGCGCTTTTGAATTTGAAAGTTTCTGATAACTCTTTCAAGAATAGTCCCTATTACTGGTGTTAGGGAGTCAAATTCATATTATAACTAACCACAAGGGGTTGGTCTCTTTACATTCATTATATATACTTTACTTCGGTTCTTTGTAAATATAATAGCATTGTGAGAACAGGATCTTGTCAGTACTGGTCTAAACAGAAGGTTTAACAATGGCAGAAAATAGATGAAACCTAAATGAGAAGATAATCCGTTAGTCAAAATAAAAATATTCTAATCATTGACTCTTCATTGTGTATATTTGAAGATTATAGATAGGAACAGAATAAAGCAAAGAATTTCATATAGAAAGTGTTTAAATAAGATATTAAAATTGTACTCAAAAGATAAAATAAACAGCAAACAATAAAATAAAATCCAAAAATGACAGATAAACAGGTAAAAAAAATATGTCCTCTATTTTTCTACATCAGTTTGTCAGCATTATTTGAGTGGAAGCTGGTGTAATGATCAGATGATTGCCTCTCCAACCTCCGCCAATGAGTTATTATTAGTGTTGAGCGAGCATGCTCGACACTGCTCGGTACTCGCCCAGGCATCTCACTACTCAGGATGTTCGGCGAGCACCGAGCATTTTCGGGTGACTCGGACGGGAGCTCGGGTCTCCGCCCTGCATGTTTGGCACTCTTTACAGAGCCAATGAACATGCAGAGATTGCCAGCCAGTCACTGTAATCACCTCAAGTATTTAAAACCGGGCGCCGCCATCTTGGACACAGTCGCTCCGGATCAGACAATGTAGGGAGAGTGCTGCTGAGCTAGGGAGACATTTATACTTCGAAATAGGTAATGTGGGGTCTCTAAAGCCTGCAAAATCAAACAAACAGTCCTTCTGAGGACTAATATCCATCCCAGATATCAGGCAGGCAGGCAGGCTGTATAGGAGACGCAGTGGTTATACCAGGGGTCTCAAACACGCGGCCCGCATGCGGCCCCTCCGGCTGCTTCTTGTGGCCCGCAGGCACAGACCCCATAACTATCGCGGCTTTCTCCAGCAGCCGCCGACATCAGCGTCAGCGGCGTATGACGCCACTGCCATGCGCAGATGTCAGCTGCTGGCCTCTGATAGGCCGGCGGCTGACACTGGTATTGCTGTGCAGAGAGCCGGTCTCTGCGAGCAAATACTCTGCATTACAGTGCTGATGTCCGCGGCTGCTGGAGAGAGCCGTGATCGTTACGGGGTCTATGCCTGCGGGCCACAGGTGCAGAAAGGACGCCGAGGGAACGGAGGACAGATGAGAATCTTTTTTTTTCTCTCTGTCATGTGAAATACAGCACAGGGGACCTGTGCTCAGTATAGGGGGGGGCACTGTGCGCAGTATGGGGGGGACGGGGACCCTGACCGCTGTATGGGGGGGAGTCGGGGACCCTGAGCGCTGTATGGTAGGGGACGGGGACCCTGAGCGCACTATGGGGGAGTCGGGGACCCTGAGCGCTGTATGGTAGAGGACGGGGACAGGTGAGAATCTTTTTTTTTTCTCTGTCATGCAGGGCCGTATTTGGAGTTTCTGCTGCCCTAGGCACTGTCAGTGGTCGCCCCCCCCCGGTCACGCCCACCCTCACCCCCCGTCACGTCCCCCCCACGTCGTGCCCCCCTCGCATCCAATATCTTCCCCCCCCCCGTCGCGGCTGTGGCGCCCCTGAGGGTTCGACCGCCACAGGGATGCTGCACTTCTCTAATGGAGTGTAGTGTTCCTCCTCTGAGGTAAGAACAGTGCGATGGTCAGGACCCTACCTCCACATCCAACACCACACTTCTCCCACCAGAGGGGGCTAGTAGGCACCAGGTTCTGCCCCTACTGGAAGTTGGGAGACTGGGGAACCAAGAGATAGGGGAACCAATTAGTGGGTGAGGGTGGAGGATTCACATTTTAGTGACACTTTAAATTTCATATTTAATACAGAGCCATTTTGGTTCTTGGTTCTTTGATCGTTCTGTGTCCGTGACCTTCCTCCCTGAGCGTGGATCCTGTGTGGACCTGCAGGGGACGGAGACACGGCCCTCGTACCCCGGCCTTGGGTTGAGGGGCAGGCTGCAGACAATGTATGTCTCAGCCCGGTCAAGGACCATGACCAAGAAGGCCCGGAGCTTAGGAGTGTAGCTCCACCGCAAATGGATCCCAGGAAGGATGCAGACGGAGCGGTATACGCCACCTGTCCTCACCAACCTGATCTACTCAGAGGGATTCCGGCTGCAAGAGAGGTACCGGCCCCCGACACCTGACCTTGCTACTCTACGTCCTGGTCAGGGAAGCCCGGTAGGCCCTGAGGATCCCACTGGGTAACGGAAGGAGCGGAGCTGCCACCCGTACCCTTTTTCTGAGAGAAGTTCAGAGGGAGACCCGGCCTATCCACACACACAGACAGGAAAGTACCCGGTCTGAAGTCTAGGAACACTCTGGTGTGGGGTCTCGATTGAACACTGGATTTACTCTGAGGTAGTCGGACCCCCCCCCCCGTCTCTGGTGACCGCAGAACTCCGCGAGGAGCAGGGAGAAGCCTTTCAACTGCAATCTCCACCGTGAGTAAAAACCCTGGAAGTTTACCCCTATGGCCTCCGGACTCTTTATTCTGCATTACACCGCACTACGCAGCACCAGACCTCCTAGACTACTACCCCCTCCATCCTGTCTCTCTGCCCTGAGGCCCTGCTCCGCCTGTGGGGAGTAGTAACAACGACGGCTGCCATAACACCCTGCCTCAGCGGACTGCAGCAGCGCTGGTGGCCTTCACCAGGTGCCACAGGTGGCGTAGTCGAGATCAGCCACTCAACCCGGATAAGCCCGTACCATCCCTTTTTAATGTGACGGCCCTGGGCACGGAGCGGGTCCGGACCACGGCTGCACTCCAACGACAACATAAGACCCGGCTCTGAGTCCCCCATCTCCCAGGGTAGGGCTTCGAGGCGTCACACGACCATTTCCCCGTTTCATGCAGCTCCCCCCCCCCCATTCCATGTAGCACATATAAAAGGTTGGGGTGGGTGGGGGTGGGAGCGGCCCACACAGACCACAGGGCTGCAGCTTTGCATATGGGGGTGGGGGGGGATGGGAGCGGCCCACACAGACCACAGGCTGCAGCATTGGATATGGGGGTGGGGGGGATGGGAGCGGCCCACACAGACCACAGGGCTGCAGCATTGCATATGGGGGTGGGGGGGTGGGAGCAGCCAACACAGACCACAGGGCTGCAGCATTGTATATGGGGGTGGGGGGGATGGGAGCGGCCCACACAGACCACAGGCTGCAGCATTGGATATGGGGGTGGGGGGGATGGGAGCGGCCCACACAGACCACAGGGCTGCAGCATTGTATATGGGGGTGGGGATGGGAGCGGCCCACACAGAACTGGGCTGCAGCAGGCAGGCTGTGTGCCCACTATGCGTTTTTTAAGCAATTCCGCTGCAGAAACTCATAAAAAACGCTTGGTAGAAGGTCTGCCATGTTCCCCAATGATAATCCGCATGTGCTGTGCACATGCTGCGGAAATTTCCGCTGCGGATTATCATTGTGGAAAAATTCACAGCACTACCAATTATTTTGCGGAAGCTCGGCGTTTTCGCCGCCATTGACTTGCATTGGAACGCATGTAATCTGCATCACTGCATCTGTACATGCAGAATCCATGCGTTTCAATGTGAGACTCTCCTCCAGACCCAGGTACCATAGTACCTGTAAAAAAAAAAAGAATAAAATAAAAAATAAATATCAAACTTACCTTCTGATGGCCCCCTGTGTCTTTATCCGATGTGTCCTGGCTTGCCGGCAGCTCACGATAGTCTGAAAAGGATCTGCCGTGACGTCATTTAGTCATGTGACGGGTCACGCGACCGCTGACGTTCGCAGGCCATCAGAAGGTAATTATATATTTATTTTTTACCATTCTTTTACGGTCACACTTTATAAATCCACTCCGGTTGCATGGATTTATATAGTGTGACCAAGTTGTCAAGCACTTTCCAAGTGATGCTAAAATAGCTTGTCAACCCACATGCGGAATTGCAAGTGAAGAACGCTTCACATCAGCATGTCCCTGGCAGGAAAAACGCATGTAAAATCCGCATGCGTTTTTTCTGCCAGGGAGATGCAGAAACGCTCAAAAAAAATCCGAAGCATTTCTGCATCGTGGGCACATAGCCTTACATTAATTGTATGACTCAATATTGAGCACACATAGCCATCTATACACGGCGGGAGGCCGCACGGCGCCATCTACACACGGCGGGAGGCCGCACGGCGCCATCTATACACGGCGGGAGGCCGCACAGCGCCATCTATACACAGCAGGAAGGGCGCACAGCGCCATCTATACACAGCGGGAGGCCGCATGGTGCCCCCCCAGAGACAGCGGGAGGCCGCACGCAGTCACGCACACACAAACATATACAGACATATACATACACGCATAAACACATTTGAAACACAAAAATACATATAAACAGACATCACACAATGATATCTGCCTGCACACACACACACACACAGACTCACCATCCCCCGGCTCGGCTCCAGTCCTCCTGGCTCCTGCTCCTCTCCGGTGGTAAGTAGCAGTGCAGGGCGCGCACTGCGTGACGTCACAGCTAGGAGACACGGCCGCGCACAGGGCCGTGTCTCCTAGCAGTGACGCGGCCGGGCCAGCACACAGGGAAGTTAACTGCTGCAGTGCTGGCCCGGCTGGAGAAGAAGCAGCGGCCGCACATATAATGAGGGCAATCCGGCCATAGACACCCCGGATTGCCCTCATTATAATCCGCCTATGGGCGCGATGACAGGGGGGGCGGGGGCGGAGCCACCCGGCCGGCCGGCTCGGGGTATGAAACAAAAAAATAAAAACCACACACAAAAAAACACGCTCAGGCGCCTCCCTCCCCGAATTCCGGCGCCCTAGGCACGTGCCTACAAGTGCCTAAGGGCAAATACGGCCCTGCTGTCATGTGAAATACAGCACAGGGGACCTGTGCTCAGTATAGGGGGGGCACTATGCGCAGTATGGGGGGGGCGGGGACCCTGAGAGCTGTATGGGGAGGACGGGGACCCTGAGCGCTGTATGGTAGAGGACGGGGACCCTGAGCGCAGTATGGGGGAGACGGGGACCCTGAGCGCAGTATGGGGGGAAACGGGGACCCTGAGCGCAGTATGGGGGGACGGGGACCATGAGCGCAGTATGGGGGGACGGGGACGGGGACCCTGTGCGCAGTATGGGGGGGGACGGGGACCCTAAGAGCAGTATGGGGGGGGAACTGGATGGGGGACATGTCTGCAACATGGGGACCTGGATGAGGGACATGTCTGCAACATAAGGACCAGGATGGGGCACCATGTCTGCAATATGGTGGACCATGTCTGCAATATGGGGGACCTGGATGGGGGACCATGTCTGCAATATTGGGGACCTGGATGGGTGACCATGTCTGCAATATTGGGAACCATGTCTGCAATATGAAGACCATGTGTGCAATATGGGGGGACCTGGATGGGGGACCAGATCTGCAATATGGGGGACCATGTCTGCAATATTTAGGGACCTGGATGGGAGACCATGTCTGCAATATGGACCTGGATGGGGGACCATGTCTGCAATATGGGGGACCTGGATGGGGTACCATGTCTGCAATATGGGGGACCTGGACGGGAGACCATGTCTGCAATATGGGGGACCTGGACGGGAGACCGTGTCTGCAATATGGGGGACCTGGAGGGGAGACACTGTCTGCAATATGGGGGACCTGGAGGGGAGACCATGTCAGCAATATGGGGGACCTGGAGGGGAGACCATGTCTGCAATATGGGTGACCTGGAGGGTAGACCATGTCTGCAATATGGGTGACCTGGAGGGTAGACCATGTCTGCAATATGGGGGACCTGGAGGGGAGACCATGTCTGCAATATGGGGGACCTGGAGGGGAGACCATGTCTGCAATATGGGGGACCTGGAGGGGAGACCATGTCTGCAATATGGGGGACCTGGAGGGGAGACCATGTCTACAAGATGAGGACAAGCTCAAAAGGTGTATAGAAAATAAAATGGTATCACTAAAAATGTCACTTTGTCATGCAAATAATGCGGCATCCCAAATTAAATGTTTTTCCATGTGCGGCCCATATGCCCAGCTGAGTTTGAGACCCCTGGGTTATACCAACAAACACTGCATTACAGTCCTGTGTGCTGCTGCTGCTCAAATCGCTAGACTTAGCCCCAGGTGTCAGGGGCCAGGAAAAATCCTTTTTTTTCATCTAAATCTTCATTTTTTTTCCCTCAGTCAGACTGTACAAATACCCGTCTTATTAACCTTTTGGTATCCCCCCCCCCCACCCCAAAAAAAAAAAAAATTGAGTATCTCGCTGACTGTTCAGACACAAATATATCTGTTTAAAAGATTCTGGTGTAGGCCAGAGAACTAGAACTGTGGTTTTCCTCTTCCACGGTTCTAATGTCCTTTTTATTACCCTTTTGCCATTGATAGTGCGAGTGTAAGCTATTTTACTTCATTTACAATGGACAAGGCGCATGGCAAGGGACGTGGAACTGGACGTTCTGGTGATGGTGCGTGCAGAGGAAGGGGCCGTGGCCAAGGTGAAAATGTGCCACAACCAACAGCCACATCTTCTCTCTTCCAGTTCTTGACCGAATTACTAGGGAAGCACACAACACCACTATTGCCAACTGATCAGTGTGAAGAGGTTATTAATTGGATAGCAGATAATACTTCCAGCCACCTGGGCACCACCACCTCCGGTCTGTCTTCCACACGGTCAAGTCTTAGTAGCCGTGAGTGTGGTGCCCAGCTGCGCTTGGTACCACAGATCCTAGAAGGGTGTATTGATGGAATCCTCCACAAGAGGCCCCCATAAACATTCACACATCTTCACCTTCCACCTCAGAGCAGCAGAGGGAGCCCGTTAGGGATATAAATAGGGAAGGTGGAGCTAGGCAGTTTACTCTGTTGAGAGAGTTGCTGCAGTAGAGAAGCCTGAGCGAGGTCAGCCTGCAGTAGAGCATAGTTCAGACTCAGTTGTAGCTCAGAATAGTGAGCTTTAGGTGTGGCGGCGCCATAAGATCGGTGAAGCGCGGCAAGCTGCCCTTAGTGTGAGTAGCCTAGTGAGGGCCCGAGCGTGGCCGAAGGCGAGTGGAAAGTGAGTAGCAGTGGGGGCAGAGGAGCTTACCCAGCTCACCCCGAAACGTATACCGGACACCGGGTCCGAGCTTACCGGGATCTCTACGACCCAGTAAGGCATAACCGGAATCCCTGGAGAACTACAGGTCCCAGGTTCACCAGAGAGCTGATACGTAACAGAGCCAGGAGACACATAGGCCCCGTAAGCTGGGAGCGTGCACTCCAAGCGAAGGCCCTACCACAACGTCAGCCGGTGCAGGACAGAGATAAAGTTAGGCCTAGCTTCAGGCAGGTCAGAAACTTACTACGCAGAGGCAAGAAACAGGAGGCCCTACACCCGCTCATTGGGGAGGATCCTGATATGCACCCTTCACCCTACAGTGCTCCGGGATGTGCCTGAACTACCACCAGTAAAAGGTACTGAAGTGACTACTGTGTCCGTCCCCGTTCTTGCTCTGACCCGGCTGGGTCTCGCCTGTCCAGCATCCCCCTCTGTGTACGCTGCCCTGAGGCCTAGCTCCACCTGTGGGGAGCTATACCATCGAGCTGCCTTATCACCGGCCTCAGTGGACTGCCGCAGCGCTGGTGATTTTCACCAGAAACCACAGGTGGCGTCACGAACTTCCATAAAATTAACAAACAATCCCCTTTTAAAAGCTGACCCCAGAGTACGGGCCCGGGAGCCGACCACCGCGACATCCCCAAGGCCAGGCAAAGGCCCGGGTACCGAGTCGTCCCCATCCCCCTGGGTGAGTCATGAGTCTCGACCGCATACTCCTCCTCACCCTGATGATTCTTCCTCCCATCATGCCGAGTATCGTCAGACAGCAACTGATCCCACAGTTGGACACTTTGAAGAGCTGTTCACTGGTCCATTTCCATATTTGGGCCACTCGCCTGCTCCGCTTGAAGTGGTGGAAGAGGAGATCCCATGTAGCGATGCCCAAATATTTGAACAGCCACGGCCACAGGAAGGCGACGCTGGCAATTTGTCACAAGAGGTAGACGATGACGAGACACAATTGCCACGAAGTGAAAAGGAGGACCGTGGTGCGGAAGTGGAAGAGAAGGAGGTGGTGGATGATCTAGTAACTGACCCAACGTGGCAGGAGGACACGCAGAGCGAGGCCAGCAGCACACAGGGGGAGGGAGGCAGAATACCCCAACAGGCAGGAAGAAGCAGTGTGGTGGCCGCAGACAGACATCAACACGAGGGACGTTGCCAGTACAACCGGTAGGTCTTCCAGAGTCTGGAATTTTTTTAAAGACTCTGCTGATAACCCCGAAAAGGCCATTTGTATCATCTGCCAGGCCAGCATCAGCAAGGGTGACAAAACTACCAGCCTGATCACCACCAGCATGATCAGGCACATGTCAGCAAAGCACCCGACTTTGTGGGGTGAACCCCAGGGTCCACGACCAGTGTCATCGGGTGTCACCACGGCTTCTTCCGCTGTTGTGCGTGTAAGAGAACCCCCTGTTGTGCGTGCAAGTCAATCCCCTGTCCATACTGCATGCAAAGATGCCCCCTGCTCTCAGTCTTCACTTGTTATGGCAGTTTCTCAAGAAACAGCATCAACGCCCACGTCCCACCGCAGCGTTCAATTGTCCATATCCCAGACCTTTGAACGAAAGCGCAAATTTGCAGGCAACGCCCCACAGGCCACAGTCCTAAATTCGTACATTTCACGACTGCTTGCGTTGGAAATGCTGCCTTTTAGGCTGGTGGAGACGGAATCCTTCCGCAACCTTATGGCGGTGGCCGTCCCTCGGTACTCAGTCCCCCGCCGACACTATTTTGCCCGGTGTGCCATCCCCGCACTACACAAGCACGTGTCCCAAAACATCTGCCGTGCCCTCAACAACGCAGTTACTGGGAGAGTCCACCTGACAACAGACACGTGGACAAGTGCTTGTGGTCAGGGGCGGTTCATCTCCCTGATGGCACAGGGGGTAAACATAGTGGAAGCCGGGACCCAGTCGGACCTTGGGACGGAACACATCCTCCCCACACCAAGCATTGCGGGCCCTATGTCAGTCAGAGTTGCCCCCACAGTGTACAGCTCCTGTGCACTGGGGGAGCATGGTCAGTCGTCATCTTGGTGAGGAAACGTCTTGCCCGTTACCAGTCTGGCACGCATGGCTGACTGTTACGCTGCCTTAACCGTGACCCTCGTGTTGTCAAAATGTTGGGTGACAGTCATTACTGGTTGGTGACACTCTTAGACCCCTGCTACAAGGAGAACTTTCACTCTCTTATTCCTGAGGTGGAGGGGTCTACAAAAATGGGACAGTACCAGAAGGCCCTTGCTGCAGAACTGTTTAAAAAATTCCCATCTGAACACGCTAGCGGCAGAGGTCACAGTTCGTTGCCCAACCAAGGCGTACAGGCGAGAGAGACGCAACTCCAATCCAGCAGAGGCAGGGGAACACTGTCAATGTTCTGGGACAGTTTTCTGAGACCTGCCCAGCTTACAGGCCCTGAGGCGCGGGGTACTCTCACAAGTAGTGGAAAGTTTAAAAAGATGGTGAGGGAGTACCTTGCCGACCGTACCAGAGTCGTCCGTGATTCCTCTGTACCTTTTAATTACTGGGTATCCAAGCTGGACACTTGGAATGAACTCGCTCTGTACGCCTTGGAGGTCCTGGCCTGCCCTGCCGCTAGCATATTATCGGAGCGTGTTTTTAGTGCTGCTGCAGGAATTATAACTGATAAGCGCACTCGCCTGTCAACTGACAATGCTGACAAGCTGACCCTTATCAAAATGAACAAGGGCTGGATTGGGCCAGACTTCTCATCACCACCAAATGACAGCAGAGTAACAAAGTCAAATCCACTGTGTTATTTCGGGAGGTGTATTCCCATGCACCGCTTCACACCCACACATGGGTGTACGCTTCCTCATTTCGGCTGTTTTTTGCTCTTCTCCTTATCCTCAGCTTCCACCACCACTATACCACCAGGGTGACCGTGGTCCGTGTTGCCAGCATTGCAAGTTCCTCCGTCCTAATTTTTGGCAGCTTTTGCTAGGAAGGCATAGGCAAAGACTATGGGAGACCCACTCCCCAATAATGGGAATAATGTTTTTAATATGCTGTACTGCATGGCTCTTGTAAGGGGCATTAAAATCGTCTTGTTAAACCACCCTGATCTCCACAGCTCTTCCAAGGGGCATTGAAATGTTGTTTTTAATTACCTCTAACCTCCACGACTCTTCCAACGGGCATTGCATTTCCTCCTAATTTTAGTCAGCTTTGGCTTTTCAATGCATAGGCGAACACTAAGGGAGACCCACTCCCCAATAATGGGTAGAAGGTTTTTAGTACGCTGTAATCCAAGTCTGTTTCAAGGGGCATTGCAGTTCCTCATAATTTTTGGAAAGCCTTCCATTCACTGCTTAGGCCAACAGTGTACAGGAGACCCAGTTGCTATAAATGGAAAAAACGGTTTAGTTAAGGCCCTCTGACCTCCATGTCACTTCCAAGGCGCATTGGAGTGCCTCGAAATTTTTGTTAGGCATTGCATTGACTGTATGCCCTATAACTGTATAGCCGAACCGCTCCTTTTGGTACAGAAACATATCCTACAAGACATGTGTGGTTGACTGGCCTGATATTGATGTGAATGGTCCCTGTTCCTCCTGCTATTTCTCCTTTGCCACTACCTCATCCATCATTTATCACCTGAAGCTTTGTTTTAACGGGAGTCATAGAACTGGGATAGTAGCAGGAAAACATCCAGCAATCCTCGGAGGAGGTAGGATATACGCCAAAACGCTGACCACCTCAGGCTTAGCCGCTACTACATACAGAAAGCTAAGGAGATGGATGGCATCATGATCATGAATAATTTACTCGTTGTGTAGGAGGCCGACCACTGCTGCTGTCTACCTTATGAACTTTGTGTTGAAGCCTGATTGACCCAGGACCCGCAATCCTCTATGTCTGGAGGACGTGTTGCATCCCAGTGTCCAAGTGTGTCCCGGCTTCCACAATATTAACCCAGTGTGAAGGCGTCAGTGAGATGGACCATCCCTGTCCACGTGTTTGGTTAGGCTGCCCTTCCCACTAAATGCACTGGGGAGGGCACAGGTAATGTTTTGGTATGAGCGCTTGTGTATAAGGCGCACTGGGACAAATAGGGGCGGCAGGGGACCGTTTATGGACCAGGCGGCTGGGGACAGTGTGTGGGCACCTGGCCGCCAGACGGCTGGGGACTGAGTATGGATACTAGGCCGCCGCCGCAGTCATGACGTGGTGGCCAGATTCCGCCTCCACATGCCTAAAAGGCCCAATTTCAAGTGCAAGCAAGCAAGCAGTATGGAATTGCAGCCTGGGGCTGGGTGGCAGGCTGCATACTTGCGCTTGCATTGCAAGGAATGGGGGAGGTACAATTGAACACTGCCCTGGGACAAGGCTTGCACGGGGATAGTTGCAAGTCTGCATCTTCTGATGCGGCAAGGATGACTTCTGATGGGCACACTTTTAGGCAGTGACCTGGGTGTCAGAGATGCTTCCAGGGGTCTTCCCCATGCTGTTCCCATGTCTTTTCAGCACTGCATGCATGTGTCACACAGCACATGGCCAGATAAGGTTGTAAAATGTTAAAATGACATTTCCCGGTGAATGCATTTGTCACTGTTGAAAGCAATACAAAAGTGCAAAAAACGCATAAAAAATGCTACTTGTGAACATAGCCCAAGGTGTGGAGGAGTATTTTTGTTTTTGGTTATTTATTTTACCTTATACACAAGTCTTTACCCTGGAAAGGATGTTCCTTAACATATTTCACAGGAAAACAGTTACAGTTTCGTTTTTGAACGTTTTATTGTGAGCCCGTAAAAGTGGCTTAATACCTCTGACCACGTTGTTGACAGCAGTGACCTGGGGGTCATAAATGCTTCCTGGGGCGATCCCCATGCTGTCCCCATGTCATCTGAGCACTGTCACTATCGTTTTGGGCACTTTTTAGGCTTTCTACAGACTGCCGGGGGTGCCGCCGCAAAAATGCTCGGGTCTCCCATAGACTAACATTGGGCTCGTTGCTCGGGTCGAGCACCCGAGTATCACGGTGAGCTCGGCCTGAGCTTCGAGCACCCGAGCATTTTAGTGCTCGATCAACACTAGTATCTACGTATTCTTTTCTCAACAGCAGTATATGGACACTGAGGTGGGACGCGGAGGTAGGGTAGGTAATGTTTGGGGTTTAATTGTACTGTACTTTTCAAAATGTTTAATAAAAAATTATCTGATTTGAAAAAAAAAAGGGCTACGTCTGGCACATTTCTTTATATATTTACAAGGCATATGTGCTGAACATAAAGCCTCGCAATATACCACACAGTTCTCTGTGATATACAGTTGAAAAGGATATGGAGGATTTACACAATTTCTTTCATTATTTTATTTTGAAAGGCTGCAGGAAAATTGGGGAAAAATATTTGCATTAAGCTAAAATATATGTAAAATCATGTAAACCTTTCTGTAAGAAACAATCTGTATGGCTACAGATTTTTTCGGCCATTTGATTTTTTTTTTTTTTTTTTTTTACTATGGGCCTAAGAACTAACAGGCAGGTAGTTGCTAACTACCTGCCTGTGCTGCCCAGTGCAGATCTCTGCCGCCACAGAACGTTCCGACTGGCAATTCTGGAGCTTCACATCAACAGAGCAGCAGCTTCTCTTCCGCTCTGCGCAGTTGACAGGGCGGGACTGCCAATGTCATGACGACTGACAGCTGGCTCCCTGTTGCGCAACTGTGAAGACTCAGCTGTGAATCAGCATGATGCCAGCAGTCACACCCCAGCAACAGAGCAGCACGGAAGAGGAAGAGCTGCTCTGTTGACGTGAAGCAGCAGAATCGCTGGTGGGAGCGGTTTGTGACCGCTCTGTGCCGGCAGGGATCTGCATTGTGCAGAACTGACAGGTAGTTAGCAACTATCTGGCTGTAAGTTCTTAGGCGTCATCTTTTGCACTAGCCCACAGCTCCTCAGCCTCCCAGCTTACTGTTTGCTGAGGGTGGTGGAGGTGGCATGGAGCTTCTAATGACTGATAATTCTGAACAGCGTCCTAGTGGCGACACAGGCTCAAACTGTGAGTTTTCTAATGCTGCAAGCAGAGGCAGCTTTATCTCTGCAGCATAGGAGAAGCACAGAGGTACTAAATCTGGCCAGATCCAGCAATCTGGGCAGCTCCAGAGCAGTGCTTGCAAGACATTAAGCATAGAGCATACAAGAGCACACTCCTTGCCTTGGAAACCGGCCACATCTGAGACTGCAGAGGTACTTGGTAACCTAGGCATCGAGCACTAAGACATAACATTAAAAATCCCTCTGTTTTCAGGAGTGCAGAGTATTTATAATAAAAAGATAAATTGCAAAGTTGCTTCTTTATAGAAGCACTTTAGAATTTTACCCATTTAATAAAAGAAGACAAGCTCTTTAATGTTTTTATGAACCGGACATCTCTTAAAATGTGAAAAACCTACAAGAAGCAAAATGAACATAAACCCTGCTGCAAAATAAAAAGCAAGTGCAATTAAAATTAATAAAATAAAATAAATAAAACCCTATTTTTTATTTATTTACAGCAGGGTTTATGTTCATTTTGCTTCTTGTAGGTTTTTCTGATTCATGGCCATTGTGAAACATGCATTTATGTGCTGCATGTATACCAACTTAAACCAAGCTCAAATTTAGTGTTTTATCTCTTAAAATGTGCAATTTAAGTTAAACCACCATAATATAAAAATATCTATACGTCTGATTCATTTATCAACAGATACTATCAGTTACTTTCACGTAAAAAAATATATCTATTTATATCTCCACGGTGCTGCATCATCCTACATCTCTTCCCTCATTTCTGTTTACGACCCTTCCTGTTCTCTCAGTTCTGCAAATTTTCTCAGACCAATATCCTCAATAATCATAACCTCCCACTTCTGTCTCCAAGACTTTTCTGAAGCTGCACCATCTCTCTGGAATGCACTACCCCAGAGAATCAGGTTAATTCCCAGTGACCACAGTTTTAACTGTGCCCTAAAAACACATTTTTAGGCTGGCTGAACATGTGGATTAACCCAACTATTCTCCCTTTTTACATTATTGTTCTAATCCTGGTCTCTTGAACAGTTTTCTCAAAACACAATGCACTCAATGGCACGTCTTATCTGCTCATACACAGGTACTGGCTGGTGACCGGCTCACGCAGCTTTTCATATGTGGTCCTATTCATTATAAAAGATGGATGGATCATACAAAACAAGCACTTTTTACTTCGGGTTCCTCCATTTCCTCATATTGCAAACAAGGCCGTCACTTCTGCTTGGCAGGTAATTAATTTGCTATTCTGTGACTTTGTCCTTATGATAAAGTGCTGCAGAATATGCTGGCTCTATATATAATAAAGATAATTATTCATCATTATTAGAGCACTTATGAACCTTTCTTCTCTGTAGTCAGGTCTCAATCTATTTACACAATTTCATTCTTGGTGGAAGATGTATGGACCCATTGGATCAGTGTGAGATCACCACAATACAAGTGATTGTCACAGTCGGCCATTACCATGGAAGCTGTGTAGTATATGTTATATCGGTCTGCTGAAAATATAATGCACTCGAGAGGTTATACTTCCAGATCAGTCTCCACATACTGGAAATGGGCCCCATCACAGAGCACAAACTGGGGATTCTTCCGCTTCCATACACTAAAGGAGTCGACTTGTCCTGGCCAACTGGGCAACCGGATCCTCTTCACACAGCAGAAACCCTCAGCCAGGGAAAGCTGGAAGGCACGTGAGGTGGACTGACCCCAGGGGCTGGATGACAAGGTTTCTCCAAGGAGCTCTCCCACATGAAAAAGTGTGTGACCCCTGAAGAAAGCCAGGCAATCCAGAGAAAAGTGGGAAGACTCTGTGAAAGAGCACATGCTGTAAGATGGCATCAGTATACAGGTCACAACATGCAACATGGTAGAAAGCTTAAAAGAAAAAAAGATATAGAGCGGTGCTCCCATAGAATAGTCATTTTGTGAATCAAAATGCAGCACATGGATCGCGGCCTCTCCTACGCTTGCCCGCCCTGCACGGACCCAGCATTTTTCTGCCCCTTCTCCTCTAGCTGGCGGCCTGAGGCCCCAGAGGTGAAAGACACCCACGCTCCTCTGTGGGGGTTGGGGATATTCGCCGCAGCTTCGCTATCCAGCTAGACGGGTGCCGGTACTGACGCACATCAAGGCTTAAGCGGCCCGTGGGCAAACTGCTCCTGATGGGTCCCCCTCTCCTGGGTAATGCAGCTACATGGGAGGGAAACCCGCTACCCAAAATAGCTCCCCTCCAGTTACATTAACAGCCCAGCTGCACTCCCTCAACAGTCTCCTGCCCTCAGTTACCATGTAATCAGAGACTGCATATAGGAGACTCCCAGCAGCCTTCAATTGGATTTCCTCAGTCTTAAAGATACAGGGGTTTATCAATTCTTCAATGTACCTAAGGTTACCCCTCATATACTTTACCCTGGCTAAGCACAGCTTGGAATCCTTAGGGTTAATCCTATACTTGTGGAAATATATTGTAAGCCACTGCTGACATTTAGTGGCCACTCACTATAATCACACCTTCAGTCACAAAAGTTACTACTTACAACCCACCTCATTAACTGGCTATATCCTTCAATCTGAAACCAAGCCTGCCCAATAACCCTAACAGGTCGTGGCCCAGGACCTCCATGATGACTTAACCCTCTCTCCTCTCCATCCTATAAAAAGCTCAACGCGCAATATGCTTTCCCTTTGATTCATTCAACCAGTGCTGGGCTATAGTTACCAGATTATCCAACAATTCATAACCGCCCTAATGCCAAAATCCTAACCTCAGGAATCAGCCTCCAGCAGATCTCGGCGACAATATGTTTTCCTGGCCACACTCGAAAGTTTAGTCATCCGGCTCCTCTCTATCAGATAGGGTTGACTCAGAGACTATTCCAGTGTCCACAACCAGGATTCTGTGTACTCCTACCTCGAACCATGCTACCCTACTATCACAGTTCCAGTCTATACTACACTCGGAGCTGTCCAAATTGTCGGATAAACTAAGGAACTTTCCAAAGAAATTAGAGAACTAGGATCCAGAACCTCCGATCGAGGACTACCACTCATTACCCACGAAAAAGAGATGGAGATGCTCCACAAAGAAATCTACTCCCTCAACAATAAACTGGAAGATTTTGAAAATTGCACTCGCAGAAGTAATATCCGCATCAGAGGCCTGTCCGAGACAATTCAATCTATTGCCACAGCCCTATTTCAAGAACTTCTATTTGGAAACCCCAATGAACGTCTAGAGATGGGCCGCATTCATAGAGCTCTGAGTAAACGCAAACCTGACGGCCCACTCCGTGACATTATTCTCAAACTTCACTTCTACAAAACAAAAGAACAACTATTTATAGCAGCACGGAACTTCTCATCCCTGAAATTCGATAAGTCTACGGACCCTCAACCCCCAGCTCTCTCACCAACCCCACTTTCAGCAGATTTGGTCTCTCTTAAACACCTTTCCCACCACCAGTGGGCAGACCTATGGAGAGAGATGAACCCTTCGGTCAAGATTGCACTTATTTCTCTACACGTCACTTAGTCTACATCAGAATAGATCATATATTCGTTCGCCCCATGTTCATACCCAACATAACAAACATTTCTATTCTTTCCACTCCTTGGTCGGATCATTCCCCAATCCAGCCAACGTGCTCCTCTCTACATCCTTGCTCATTCAACTGGACTCTGAATGACTCCTTCCC
Organism: Phyllobates terribilis; assembly: GCF_046119375.1. Taxonomy (NCBI): domain Eukaryota; kingdom Metazoa; phylum Chordata; class Amphibia; order Anura; family Dendrobatidae; genus Phyllobates; species Phyllobates terribilis. The sequence goes on from NW_027362762.1 coordinate 858,893,452, forward strand.
CTCTTATCCTGAAAGGTCCCAAAGATTGAGTGACCACCTTGATGATTACTTCTCTTTGAACCAGCAGCCTCTTCACCAATTTCCCTTTGGGAAGTTCATAAAGCAGAGAAGAGAGGCTTCTGCACTCAAGACGCTGCTCACAAGAAAAAGACTTACTAGAACAGCTGATCTTGAGAATAAGCGGTCAATATTAAGATTGTCAGGTGAAGAGCTCACCCTCCCCCTCTATATATCAAGACCTTACACATGCGTGCTCTGAACTCAATCTTTGTCTCTCCAAAAACACAGGTCAGGCCCTACGTTGGTCCCAACAGGGCTTCTACTCCCTTAATAATAAAAGCAGCTCTAACCTTCCCCTATGCCTCAATGCCTCCCTGTAAGACGTACCCCAATGAGACTACGTACGACACAGGCCTTACGTCCAACCCACAACAGATAACTCACTGTTCCAGCAGCAGCTTGAGCAGCAATACAACGACCCTTCCCCAGACACCACACAAAAATAGAAGCTTTCCTTAAAGGGGTAATCCCATCGCCAAGATCCTATCCCAATATGTAGTAGGTGAAAAAATAATATTAGCAAATACCTCCAATTAGAAATGTAGTATAGTTTTTCTGATTCGCTATGTTGCTTTCCTCATGTACAGGCATTGCAGGACCTTAGGTATCCATGGTTACAACCACTAGAAAACTAGTTGTAACTATATTAGTGGTCATAACCACAGACACCTAAGGTCCTGCAATGCCCTTCAATGAGGAAAGCGACATAGCGAATCAGAAAAACTATACTACATTTCTAATTGCAATATTTGCTAATATTATTACACCTACTACATATTGGGATAGGATCTTGGAGATGGGAATATCCCTTTAACTCTATTTCGCTCCCAGTCCTCAATTCCAATATGATTGATCTCCTAAATCAGGCCATCATCTCTTCTGAAATATAAACCGCTATCCACTAACTAAAACTTAATAAAAGCCAGGCCCAGATGTCTTCTCAGCTCTTTACTATAAGAAGTCTCCTCTTATTCCCTATTTCACTATTTTATCTCCCTGAGGTCCAGACAAAAGCCAAGGGCAGCCCCTCTTACAGCACCTATATTTATGATACCCAAACCAAACTCGGACCACTCATTGTGGTCGAACTATAGACCGATATCCCTGATTAATATAGATCTCAATCTTTTAGCTAAAATCTTGGCTAAAATATATACCGTATTTGCCGGAGTATAAGACGACTGGGTGTATAAGACGACCCCCAACTTTTCCAGTTAAAATATAGAGTTTGGGATATACTCGCCGTATAAGACTACCCCTCTTCTAACGCAAATACGGTAAAAAATTTAAAAAAATCAGATTTGATTTCAATATGGTAATTTTAAAGTGATGAACCTTACCGGCGATTGGCTGGTTGTTGTATACAAATCCTGCTTGGATTGGTCAGCTCTCCCTGCCTGCCCAGCCCTCCCTGTCTCCAAGACTATCAGAGCGGTAGCGCATCCCTCTGGCCCTTGTATCATCACTGGTACCTCCTTCTCTGCCTCTCTGATCTCGCTCCTCAGGACTACAGTGACGAGGTGAGGGGGACGCCTGCAGCTTGCTTCACTTACACTTTCCCGGTGAGGCGCCCCCTCACATCGTCACTGCAGTGCTCAGGAGCGAGATCAGAGAGGCAGAGAAGGAGGTACCAGTAATAGGATACAAGGGCGGCCCAGAGGGATGTGCTACCGCACTGATAGTCTTGGAGACAGGGAGGGCTTATAAATTACCATAAATACCGTGTTTTTGGACTATAAGACGAACCGGACCATAAGACTCACCTAGGTTTTAGAGGAGGAAAATAGAAAAAAAATGTAAGCAAAAAATGTGTTCACGATGCACTTTTAAGGGGGAGGGGGCCTTCTGCTGACACTAGTATAGGGGTAATGTCCCCCAATTCTGACAATATCCCCCATCCTGGTATATATGCACCCCCCCTTCCTTTTATACGTGGCATCCCTCCATGCTGATACACATGGCACCCCTCATCCCTGTGCTGGTTTGCATGGCACCCCTCATCCCTGTCCTGGTATGCAAGGCACCCCTCATCCCTGTCCTGGTATGCAAAGCACCCTTCATCCCTGTCCTGGTATGCAAAGCACCCCTCATCCCTGTCCTGGTATGCAAAGCACCCCTCATCCCTGTCCTGGTATGCAAAGCACCCCTCATCTCTGTCCTGGTATGCATGGCACCCCTCATCCCTGTCCTGGTATGCATGGCACCACTCATCCCGGTGTGCATGGCACCCCTAATCCCTGTCCTGGTTTGCATGGCACCCCTCATCCCTGTCCTGGTATGCAAGGCACCCGTCATCTCTGTCCTGGTATGCATGGCACCCCTCATCCCTGTCCTGGTATGCATGGCACCCCTCATCCCGGTCCTGGTGTGCATGGCACCCCTCATCCCTGTCCTGGTATGCAAGGCACCCCTCATCCCTGTCCTGGTATGCAAGGCACCCCTCATCCCTGTCCTGATATGCATGGCACCCCCTCATCCCCGTCCTGATATGCATGGCACCCCCTCATCCCCGTCCTGGTATGCATGGCACCCCCTCATCCCTGTCCTGGTTTGCATGGCACCCCTCATCCCTGTCGTGGTTGCATGGCACCTCTCATCCCTGTCCGGGTATGCATGGCACCCCTCATCCCTGTCCTGGTATGCATGGAACCCCTCATGCCTGTCCTGGAACACATGGCACCCCTCATCCCCATCATGCTGCACATGCCCGCGTTGATCTCTGCATGTGAGCCGCGCATGACGTCACTGCCATGCGCGGTTCACAAGGAGAGCTCAGCTGCTGGAAGTCACTGCTCCCAACGCCGGGTCTGTGTGCACGGGGAGCAGTGACTTCACTCACCTTCACAGCCGGCACACAGTGGAGCCGCGCTGCGGCTCCTGCTGCAGCCGGCTATCTCCTGCGCCCGCTCATTAAAGGGCATGAATATTCAACCTCTCTCCACGCCCATTTAACAGCGGTCATAGGCGATTCCGGCAGCAGCAGGAGCCGCAGCGTGGCTACACTGTGTACCGCTATTAAGGAGCATGAATATTCACTGCTCCCCACGCCCCATGGGCGTGGGGAGCAGTGAATATTCATTTTCTGTAGCAACGGGGACAGTGTAGGCTGCAGCGGGCGGCTGCTGACTCCTGTGCCCCGCTCCTACACCGCTACCGCTCCCCCCACACATCATATATATATATACCCCCTCCTCCCCCAACATTCGGAGTATAAGGGTATATGCCCTATAAGATGACACCTGGCGTATAAGACGACTCCTGACTTTTGAGATTTTCAGGGGTTAAAAAGTCGTCTTATACGCCGGCAAATACGGTATATAAATTCTTACCATCTGCATCAGGCCAGGCAAGAAACAAGGCTCTGTCTGGATAGTTCTCCAAGAGTTCAGGGCCTCCAGTCTACAAATAACAGATGTATATTCAGAATCTCCACCTGATACCAGTGTAATAAATGCTATAAATGTAGAAGGTTTATGCAATTTTTGCTTTGGCAATACTTTGCTTTTGTTATAGTTGGCGGTTTGTTTTTTCTTAAAGTGGCAGTACAAGAAAATTTCAGACATCCGGTTTTCACATGTGTGTTCTGTGTTTTTCATGGATAAAACATGTAAACATATAGAACATGTGCCCGTTATAGACTATGGGACTGTTCACATGCCGTGTTATTTTACAGACCGTGTGTTTTTACCAGTCTATGCACTTTGTGTGCCGTCCATGATTTACATTGTCATGCATAGGAGAAGCTTTGTCATTTATTTTTCCATACATGAAAATAACTGATGGTAAAATCTGACATACTGATCAAACACTGATGACGCTCAAATCATTTTTTTTTTTTTTTTTTTTTTAAGGAGGTAGGTGAATAATCACAGACATCTAAATCAGGCCAAAAACAGTGTTACAAAAATAAAAGTTAAATCAATGAGAAAAGCTGGCAAAAAAATAGATTATAAACATTTAATTTAGTGCAAATTTACAGAGCACACATTGCTTTGAAAAGACATGTGTAACACTCTGAGGTCCCCAAGGACTGTATCCAGTTCCTATCAAGCTCTTTAACGCAAACACAGTTTAAGACCTCATTCACATGTCTGTGTTTAAACATATACATGAAATAATGGTACTGGTCTCATCAGTGTTTTGGTACAGTGTGTCATCGGTGTACACTCCGTGTCTGTTTTTACCATTAGTGTCTCATTAGTGGTTTTCATGGATGGATAAGTTACAAAGGTTCTTCTATCCCTAGCAATACTAAATATGGACAACACACCAATGGCACTTGGATGCCATCCGAGTGCTGTACGTGTTTTTCACTGACCCATAGACTTGTATAGGCACTTTTAATCTGTGATACTGGAAAAAAAAACAGATGTGGCTCTGTGAGGTTTTCACAGATACATGGTCCGTGAAAAAACATGGACACGTGAGCAGCCCCATAAATTATAATGGGTACGTGTTCTATGTGAGAAAAAAATTGAATGAACACGTGAGTGTTACACAGAAGTATGAATGAGGTCTTAATAATATCAGTCACCTGAATATATAGGACTATGGGTATTTGATGGTAACTGTTCTTCACTGCTGTTCTTCACACTCATCTATATCAGTGTTTTGTCTTTTTCACCCCATTTCTAATATTAAGCTGTAACGTTATCTCATTAAACAGATTCACCCCATAATGGTTATGCTACATTCCCTGCCTCAGCTTTTACACAGGCTATGATAGGCTGTGCTATTCTATGTGATGGTTACATGGCATTATTGGGATGCTCGTAATTACAGCTCACCAAATCGCAAATTGTTCAAATTCGCTGAGTCCAGCAAATTGAAAGGGAACCTGTCACGTCATTTCAAGAATCTACACTGTCCCCAGTGCGGTGTTAGTGATGGAATGGGCATCACTAACACATTATTTTCATTAAAAACAGGGCTGTAATGATGTTCAAAAAGAACTTTATATTCTTATATCGTACCTGCTCATTTAGTCACAGGGGTGTGCTTCATTTTGTGTTCAGTCACAGGAGTCACCGACACTCAATTTGATTGATTTCCCTGGTTGCGCCAACATCAGTAGAATCCCGCGCTTGCGCAGCGTGTAGCCGGCCGCGCTTGCAGCGTCGATCGTGCAACTGCCCGCTTGACACTGCGCAAGTGCGGCTCCAAGCGCCACACTGAGCACAAAATGAAGCACACCCCTCTGATCAAACGAGCAGGTACGATATAACTAAATAAAGTGCTTTTTGCACATGATTAGACCGCTGTTTTTAATGAAAATAACGTGTTAGTGATGTACATTACATCACTAACAATGCACTGGGGACAGTTTAGATGCTTGAAATGACGTGACAGGTTCCCTTTACCAACATTTGAAACAAATTCAATTAGCTCATCTCTAATATACATGATATTATGCTTCGTTTACGCCGCACTGCTCTTACCATGACCACTGTGTAACGCATCTCTAGGGGAAAAATGGTGTTCTGATCAAAAGCCACGACATCCAGCCCAGGACACTGCAGTAAGAATTCCCAGTATCCAGTGCCCTGGACAAACAGCCGACAAAGGAGGAATAAGCAAAGCGCTGCAAGGAGTGCGGTCAACGCTCATCACACATGTAAAGGTGTTCACCAGCAGGTCGGGAGGGCTCTTTATTCTCTCACTGTAGGGGAATATTTGGTGTAAATCATTATTCCACCACTAGCAGACACTTACCTTATGAAGGCAGATTAGGACAAGTGTTATATATGTAAGCCTGTATTACAGATGCAAGTCCCAGCCCGACCACGGGATCTATGAAGCTGCCAGTTTGGGACCTTGGAGCTGCGGTTTGGCCAGAACTTGTATCTGTAAGAAGCCTCATACACAATAGACGGCAGTCAGCCGAACAATGATTTGGCCAATTGTGAACTTAGGTCAGGTGGCTGGGCACTGCAAACATAAGGCTGGGGCCGCAAGGAAAGTTGTGTCAGGCAACCAAAAATATTTACCGTATTTTTCGGACTATAAGACGCACTTTTTTCCGCCGAAATTTTGGAGGAAAATGGGGGGTGCATCTTATAGTCCGAATGTTGGGGCAGGGTGTATATTTATGTGTGGTGTGGGGGGAGCAGTATCGGTGGAGGAGCGGGGCACAGGAGGCAGCAGCCGCCCACTGTCCCTGCTGCTAAAGAAAATGAATATTCACTGCTCTCCACGCCCTATGGGCGTTGGTAGCGCTGAATATTCATGCTCCTTAATAGCGGTATACAGCGTAGCCGCACTGCGGCTGCTGCCAGCTATCTCCTGTGCACGCTGTTAAAAGGCATGAATATTCAACCTCTCTCCACACTCATGGGCGTGGGGAGGGGGTGAATATTCATGCCCTTTAATGAGCGGGCACAGGAGATAGCCGGCGGCAGCAGCAGCAGCGCGGCTACACTGTGTGCCAGCTATGAAGGAGCATGAAGTCACTGCTTCCCGCGCACACAGTGCTGGCGTGGGGAGCAGTGACTTCTGGCAGCTGATCTCTCCTTGTGAGCAGCGCATGGCCGTGACGTCATGCGCGACTCACATGGAGAGATCAGTGCAGGCAGACCGGACGCAGCGCTGCAGGAGAAAAGAAAGGTGAGTAGCAGTGTTTATTTATTTTTAATGTGCAGCATGATGGGGATGAGGGGTGCCACGCATACCAGGACAGGGATTAGGGGTGCCACGCATACCAGGACAGGGATTAGGGGAGCCACGCATACCAGGACAGGGATTAGGGGAGCCACGCATACCAGAATGGAGGGGTTCCATGCATACCAGAATGGAGGGGTTCCATGCATACCAGAATGGAGGGGTTCCATGCATACCAGAATGGAGGGGTTCCATGCATACCAGAATGGAGGGATGCCAGGCATACAAGGATGGGGACCACGTATAAAAGGAAGGGGGGCGGCATATATACCAGGGATATTGTCAGAATTGGGGGACATTACCCCTATACCAGTGTCAGAAGACCCCCTACCCATTAAAAGTGCATCATGACCACATTTTTTGCTTACATTTTTATTTTTCTCATCTAAAATCTAGGTGCGTCTTATGGTCCGGTGCATCTTATAGTCCGAAAAAAATACGGTAATTATATTTTGCTGAAGCACAACTATTTTAAAGCTGTGATTTTACTGTAAAAAAAACTCAGCCAAATCTAAGTTGCATGTTATGTGCAATCAACTCTATTGTAAGTCACATTTGCAACCGCGTGTAATTGTCAGTCGTAGTGAGACACCATAGGAAATCAGATACAATTTAATGCAACAAGTGCAATCCTGATATTGCTGTGGAGCGTAAGGCCAGGATTACACAGCGACATGTCACAGACATTGAGATCGCTGGGTCACATTGCAACATCGCACTTAATCAACTATGGTGTCGGAATGAGACATAAAGCTGAAAAAGAGCTGAAATGATGGATCAGGGCCTATGGCCATGGAGACATCAAACTGACACATTGCAGCACAGGCTGTAATGATTTCCTATGGTGTAATGTTGCGATCTGTCTACAACTTAGCTGTTTTTACTTCCAGCAAAATCACAGCTCTAAAATAATGGCAGACAAGTGATGTTCGGATGTTGTTGACGCACAACTATTCTGAGAATTGCTGGTATGAGACACGTCAAAATGTAAGAAGGCGCAAGGGCAATAGTGGGCGCGGGGCGGGGAGACGCGGGCGCGGACCATGGTGAGGGGCGGGGGACACAGGCGCTGGGCAGGGGGGGGGGTGGCGCAGGTCAGGGGGGGGGGTGGGGGATGCGCAGGCCAGGAAAGAGGAAACGCGGGAGCAGGGCGCGTGGGGATGTGACGCGGGGCAGAGGGGGGGGGGGGCAATGCGGACGCAGGGTGACGCGGGAGTTGATGTCGGTGCATGGCTGGGGGGCGTCACAAGGGCAAGGGAGGAGGTGACGCGGGCGCTGGGCAGGAGGTGACGCGGGCACAGGGTGATGTGGGCACGGGGCAGAAGCGGGAGGAGACGCGGGCGCGGAGCATGGGGCAGGGAAGACGCGGGCGCAGGGCAGAAGCGGGCACGGGGCAGGAAGGGGGAGATGCGGGCGCATGCAAGGCGGGGGGGCGTCACGGGGTCGAGGCAGGAGGTGACATGGGCGCTGGGCAGGGGGGGGGTGACACGGGCGCAGGACAGGCGTTAATGCGGGGCGCAGGGCAGGAGGGGCAACGAGGGCGCAGGGCAGGGGATGATGCGGGCGCTGGGCCAGGTGAGCAAAGCGGGCAGGGGGTGATGCGGGCAGAGAGTGATGTGGGCGCAGGGCAGGTGGTGAAGAGGGCAGAGGGTGATGTGGGCGCTGGGCAGGCAGTGATGTGGGCACAGGGTGATGTGGGTGCAGGGCAGGCGGTGATGTGGGCACAGGGTGATGCGGGTGCAGGGCAGGCGGTGATGTGGGCACAGGGCAGGCGGTGATGCGGGCGCAGGGTGATGTGGGTGCAGGGCAGGGGGTGACGAGGGCAGAGGGTGATGTGGGCACAGGGCAGGCGGTGATGTGGGCGCAGGGCAGGCGCGGTGATGTGGGCGCAGGGCAGGGGGTGATGTGGGCGCAGGGTGATGTGGGTGCAGGGCAGGGGGTGATGTGGGCAGTGGGCAGGGGGTGACGAGGGCAGAGGGTGATGTGGGTGCAGGGCAGGCGGTGATGCGGGCGCAGGGTGATGTGGGTGCAGGGCAGAGGGTGATGTGGGCGCTGGGCAGGCGGTGACGAGGGCAGAGGGTGATGTGGGCGCTGGGCAGGGGGTGATGTGGGCACGGGGCACTCACAGCTCCGGCTGACACCAGTGGTAAGTTCAGGGCACACAGCAGCTCCAGCACCTGCGGGCTGGGCACAGAGAAGGAGAAGAGGATCTGCAGGCGCTGGCAGCTGCAGCCGTCCTCCAGGCTCCGGAGCAGGTGCAGCAGCTCCTTCCTGCGGTGCGGGGACGTCTCCGGGTCACAGAACCTGTGCACGTCTGCAGGCAGCTGCTGCATCTTCCACACGTGCAGCTGGTGATCCAGGTTCTGTCCCTTGTGCCTCCTCTGCTCCATCGTGTCCCACTGCAGCTCGGGCGACACTGCCGCAGCCATACCAGAGCCGCCCGCCCTGCGACTGGGAGAGATCGGCGCAAATTCAAAGTGGCGCCTCTCACTGACAGCAGAGGAAGAGGAAGACGAGCGAGAGGCCGGGACAGCAGGCGGCCTGTGCTCCACTGCCACCTGCTGGACGTCGCGGGAACTGCACGGTGGACATTGTGACTCGTCCTTGTATCACAGGGAGCAACAGTGACAGGTCTTACAAGTCAGGAAGGAGTTAATTCCCACCCGTGACTGCACTGCAAAAATGGCTGTGGACCATCTAGGTTTTTTTTTATATATCTGCCTTTTATTAAACCCAACTCTCCAACACTGGCAGTGACTCAAAGTAAAAAATGGGTCTATCCTCCGCGATTTCAGGGTGCAAGCCGCCCAGAAATCAATTCCATAAGTGACGTGTAGTAAACAAGGGGTTAAACTAATGCTATAGAAATGATGTAATAAAATAACGATTGGCTGCATTTTTCATGAATTTGGGAGCGGTAAACGCACCGTGTCTGTGTGCAAACCTGTGTGAACAGACCCTTAGACAGTTTCATCATGTGAGATGCAAGTTGTTCCTTTAAAGGGGATGTTCTCCACTGGGGACAATTTCTTTTCATTTAAATGCATGTATTTGAGGCTAAAAATAATTTTTGCAGTTGAGTTTCATTAAAAATGTTGTACATTTTGACTTTTACAGTCTTTGTGTTTCCCTGGGCACAGTGGCATAGCTACAGGGGGGCAGAGGCAGCCGGGGGCCCACCTGGAGCAATCGCCACACTTAACTGTATCAACCTGCACAGCAATGGTCTCCCGACTCTACCGCTCTCTATCCTGTAGTCCACGGGTCGCTCTAGGCTTGCAGTCTACAGAACAGCAGGTGCATGCACAGAGACGTCAGAGTCCTGGCGTGATCACATCACCACGTCACACCATTGCGCCGAGACACGTTAAGTGATTATATAGCATTTAATTTATGACTCAATACTTGTAGGGGGCCATAATACTGGCGGGGTCATCCTACTGTGTGGGAGGCTATGGGGACATCATATTATGGGTAGGGGACTATGCAGGTATCATTCTGTGTGTGAGGACATCATACTGTGTGGGGGCCATCAGGGTCACCATCAGGGCATTACTGCCCTTACTGGGGTATGGGGCACAGTGAGCAGTGGGTGGCCAGTTCCGGGCCCTATCTGTTCACCGGGCCTCAGTGGCACAATCCTGCCGCCTCAGTAACTGGACGCACGTTCAGTTAATATCTGCTGGCATGTGGGAAGCCGCACGGCAATAGTTTAAAGCTGCTAGCCAATAATAGGCCGGCAGCTGACGTCATTGTCATGCACCGACACATCCACTCCTCAAATGTATGAGGCAGAGCCGGGCGCCGCTGTACCGCCACCAGGTAAGGGGAAATTTTTTTTTTTTTACTTTTTTTTTTTAAACTGAAAGTGGCAAGCCGCAATATGGGGACAGATGGGACAAGATCATGCGAAACAAAACATAGGGATGGGGTCTATCCAAAAATGAGAAGAGACCCTGAATTTATTTCTTAAGCTTAGGCTTTCACATTACAAATTGCCCATAGAACGCAGGGCCGTATTTGGCATTCATGCTGCCCTAGGCACTTTAAGTGGTCATGCCCCATTCTTGTAAGTCAGAATAAAAGTGCCCATACCGTTTAGTTGGTTGTTAAGGCCCCTATACACATTTGACTATCGTCGATTGAATCCGCCGATATTGATGGATTCGGTGATAGTCTAATGTGTATGGGACACCTGATAAATATTGTCTGGAAAGATAAGGGTCCAAGATGTCCAATTTCGGACTGTAGATACTTTTGTTCCTTTAAGAGATGTCTTATACACAACACAGTGGCTCCTGTGTATGGGAGAGTCAGCTGTCAAAAATGTATTGGGATCTTTAGTCAAACACTTGTTTTGCTAACTCATATGGCCTCTTTCAGATGTTTCTAGTTCCAATTTTTGTGTTGTACATGTGTGCAACACTAATACTTGACCCTATAATGATATATTTTCATGTTTAACAAATTAAGGATTACTACATCTACATTACTATATCACCAGACCCATCATCAGAACATGAATACAGCACCAGAATCATCATCTGTGCATTAGTACATTAATACAGCACAAGAACCATCATCCGTACATGAATGCACTACCAGAACCATCATCAGTATATGAATACACCACCAGAACAGCTATTAGTATATAAATATATTAACAGAACCACCATCAGTACATAAATACACTACCAGAACCATCATCAGTATATGAATACACCACCAGAACCACCATCAGTACAAAAATACAGCACAAGAACCATCATCAGTACAAGAATACAGTACCAGAAACATCATCAGTATATGAATACACTACCAAAACCATCATCAGTATATGAATACACCACCAGAACAACCATTTGTATATGAATACATTACCAGAATCACCATCAGTATATGAATGCATCACAAGAACCACCATCATTACATTAATATGGTAGCATAGCTGTCATCAGTATATGAATACAGCACCAGAACCATCATCAGTACTTGAATACAGCAACAATATACAATACGGCAGCAATATCATGCGATATACAATGCTATATATAAATGCTATTGCATGACATGAACCTGCAACTCCCTGTATGACCTTAAAGAAGCACTCTCATTAAAAAATGTTATGGCCTAAACCTGTGTGAATGTATATGTAGTGTAGTGTAGGTATATTAATATACTTACTGATTGCTGTCTTCTCTGGTGTCCAGCGCCACTCTGGTCCTCTTCAGAAATATGCAACAAGGAGTTCTGACAGTCTAGGTCACGGAAGTAAAGAACTGGAAGTGACTTTTCCAATGCAAGTCTATGGAGTGAGAGAACGAGGCTTTTACAGTGTAAGCCTATGGTGCATCAAAGCGAAGCTCCATAGACTTACATCGCAATAGCGACCTCCTGCTCAAGCATAGAACCCTGTATGATCCGGAGAGTTGGAACTTCAGTCGGGTGACTCAGAAGAGGACGGGAATAGTGCTGGTCACCGGAGACGACAGCGATCGGTGAGTATATTAAAACACCTAAACTTCACTACATAAACATTCACATAGCATTAGTCCCTAAAATGTTAATGGGAGTGCCCCTTTAAGAATGGGAAGGAGATGATGGGAGTTGTTACCAGCCATAATCAAACTGCTGACCACACAGAAACCTCAGTACTGATTAGACACAGGCAGTAGCACCTATAAACAATTAAACAGCAACTTAACTTTTGGTAGATATTTTATATACTTTAGGCCATTTAATTCTTAGCAGATCGGTGGTCTCTGGGTCTCTGGGTTCTGTGACCTCCACAGATAACACAAAAGACCTCTTAAAAGTGGAGATAGGAGCCTATGACTTTCTACTACATCTGTACTTTGTTGTGTGCTCTCCTGTCTCCTAAGCTGCACACTTCTAAGCGGTATTTTGAGTGATCAGTGGGGGTCTCAAGAAGTGGTTTCCCACTGATCTGCTCAGAACTAAAGGAACTAAAGCATATTAAAAAAAATCTTCCAAAAGTTTAGTTACTCTTTATGTTCACACGTTGAGTATTTTACATCATCATTTGTAAGCCAAAATCAGGACTGGAACAATTAGAGGAAAAGTATAATAGAAACACGTCACCATTTCTGCATTTTTCACCCACTCCTTGTTTTGGCTTACAAATACTGATGTAAAATACTGACCAAATACTCAACATGTGAACATGGCCTAAGATGTATTCATACTGGTGCCATTAATCAGGAACTATTAATACTGCCCCCATACCAGTGGCGTACTGCCAATGGCGACAGGTCACCCGACAGCTATGGGGCCCGTGAGCCGGGGGAGACCGGGTGTCAGCGCCTGCACCGTATACCCCCCGCATCAGGCCCCCACCGTTCCTGCATCGGGCCTCCACATCGACTGACCCCCACTCTGCATCGGGCCCCCCCTTCTCTGGTCAGTCAGATGCCGATACAGTTGAAAGCAATGAAGGAGGAGGCAGCGTCATGTGACACTCCCTTTCCCATTGTGGCGCTCCTGAGGGTTCAGTTGCCACAGAGGTACTGCACCTCACCCAGAGGTTTGGTGTCTCCTCTCAGGTAAGGAGGGAGTGCTGCCCGGAACCCCAACACCCACATTCAACACTACACTGCTCCAGGCCGGCTGGAAGGGCAAGATGCACTGTGTCTCCTGCAGAGCCCTGTCCCTGGATGGAGTGGGGGGAACCAAAGAGAGGGGGAACCAGTAGTGGGTGTGGGTGGAGGACGTAGGGTAGGGGAGCACCATTGTAGGAGGTATTTAAAGGGAAGCCATCTTAGGGTGGCAAGTTAGTGAGTGAGGACAGTCCGTGAGTAGGAGGGGAGCAGAGTCTCTTCAGGAGCTCTGCTCCACAAGTGGGGCCTAGTAACAGAGGCCCAGGAGGGGAGCAGAGGAGAAAGGCTCAGTTTTACAGAAGGGATCCCAGGAGGTACGGTGAGTGCAGGGCGGCACCCGTACGCAGTCTCACCCTAGTCACCGTGAAGGGCATCAAGCAGGTCCGGGAACTCCAGGTTGCCCAGAGGGACTTCAGAGCACCCGATCAGGACTGTGTGTGGGAAGCGCAGGGCAGGAGGGAGAAGACCCAGCGTGAGAAGTCGGTCTAGTAGGAACATAAAGAAAGTGGGGTTCCGTCAAGCGCTCCTGATATATTTGAGAAAGTGCTGAACCCCTGGTCTGGTGAACGCAGAGCGACGCAGAGACTGACACCCGTACAGTGTACCTGAGAACCTTGAACAAGAACTGTGAGTAAAACTCGGATGACTGCACTGCACTGCCTCTGTCAGTTATTTCCGCTGCGCCATCTCTCCTGTACCACAAGTCCCAGCCTCACCACCATCTGCACCTACACTGCCCCGGGGGCCTGCTCCGCCTGTGGGGAGCAGGAACATCCCAGCTGCCATCCCATCACCCCCGGAGGTCTGCAGCAGCGCTGGTAACCATTACCGGAAACCACAGGTGGCGTCACGAGACAAACTGTATACTAAAACCCCTTTTTAAAGAGAGACCAAGAGTACGGGCCCGGGTGCCGACTGCCGTGACCTCCTAAACAAGGTAAAAGGCCCGGGTACCGAGTCCCCTATATTCCCCCTGGGTGACACACCATCCTTCCTCCTGTGCATCTGACGCAGCGGTGTGATGATGCGCCACGCTGTGTCAGACAGTGGAGCTGGCAGCTGCTGAGGTGATGAGAGGAGACGCGCTGCAGAGACTGGAGCGGCGGGGGAGTGAGGAGCGGTAAGTATTTTTTTTTTAAATCAGTTAGTACTGACAATACTGGATGACTGGGGGCTGCATTTTACCCTATTAGGGGGGCTGCATTTTACCCTATGGGGGAGCTGCATTTTAACCCTTGGGGGGGGCTGCATTTTACCTTATTGGAGGGCTACATTTTACTCTATTGGGGGGGCTACATTTAACTTATGGTGCGGATGCAATTACCTTATGGGGGCCACATTTTTACCCTATGGTGGGGGCTGCATTTTTACCCTATTGGGGGAGCTACATTTTACCCTATGATGAGGCTGCAATTACCCTATGGCTGGCTGCATTTTAACCTACGGGGGGCTGCATTTTAACCTATGGGGGGCTGCATTTTACCCTATGTTGGGGGGCTGTATTCTATTCTTTTGTGGGGGCTGCATTTTACCCTGTGAGGGGCTGCATTATATTCCGTGGGGGACCATGGGGGGTACATTACACTGCGTGCAGGACCATGGCGAGTGCATTATACTGTGTGGAGGACCATGGGGAGTGCATTATACTGTGTGCAGGACCATGGGGAGTGCACTATACTGTGTGGAGAGCCATGGGGAGTGTCTTATACTGTGTGGAGGACCATGGGGAGTGCATTATACTGTGTGGAGGACCATGGTGAGTGCAATATACAGTGTGGAGGACCATGGTGAGTGCATTATACTGTGTGCAGGACCATGGGGAGTGCGCTATACTGTATGGAGGTCCATGAGGAGTGTCTTATACTGTGTGGTGGACCATGAGGAGTCCATTGTACTATGTGGAGGTCCATGGGGAGTGTCTTATACTGTGTGGAGGACCATAGGGAGTGTCTTATACTGTGTGGAGGACCATGGGGAGTGTCTTATACTGTGTGGAGTACCATGGGTAGTGTCTTATACTGTGTGGGGGACCATGGGGAGTGTTTTATACTATGTGGAGGACCATGGGGAGTGTCTTATACTGTGTGGAGGACCATGGAGAGTGTCTTATACTGTGTGGAGGACCAAGTGGAGTGTCTTATACTGTGTGGAGGACCATGGCGAGTGTCTTAAACTGTGTGGAGGACCATGGGGAGTGTCTTATACTGTATGGAGGACCATGGCGAGTGCATTATACTGTGTGGAGGACCATGGCGAGTGCATTATACTCTGTGGAGTGTGAAGGTTTGTGTGGGGGCCATTATACTGTATGTACGGCCATTATACTGAATAGAGAGCTGTGTGGGGGTCACAGTTGGGGGATCATACTGTGTTGGGGTCACCATACTTTTCTGGGGGAGTTGAGGTGGGGTACAGTAGGGTCATCATACTGTGCATGTGGAGGGTAATGTGGAGGAATTCACCATGGGGGTATCATACTGTGTCTGGGGGGCACTTTTGTTGGCATCATATTTTATGGGCAATGAAAGAGGAATCTAGGACTTCAGCAGGAGGAAAATTACTATGTAAAGGCTGGAAAGTTGTGAGATCTGCTCTTCTGTAAACTCAACAATTATTTACCTATTATTTTTTTGGGGGCCCAATTAGAGCTTCTGCTATGGGGCCCCATGATTCCTATGTACGCCCCTGCCCCATACTATTCCCAGATTTGAATAAGTAACTGGTGTTTTTAAGGGGTTTAATGACTTTGAGACACTGATCTCACACCACCATTACACAGATAGTGTTGCCCCAAATCAAATTCCGATCATTTCAGCATTGCCCAAATGGTTTCTGAGTATCAGAACTGGTATCAGAATGGGCAAATAGCCAATTCTCCTAGATTTGAATAAGTAACTGGTGGTTTTAAAGGGTTAAATGACCTTGGGCCACTGGTCTTACAGCACCAGCACAAAACAGGAAGATCCACATCAAAATCAGTTTTTCCCAGGCTGACGGAGTGGCTACTGGTTACTGATCAAATAAACTGGCATCAAAGTGAGCAAATTACAACTTTGTACTGATTTGAATAAGTTATTGGTTTGTTTTAAGGGTAAAAGGGCTTGTCCGATCTTAAAGGGGTATTCCCATCTCCAAGATCTTATCTCAATATGTAGTACTGTATTTTTCAGACTATAAGACACACTTTTTTCCTCCAAAATTTTGGTGTAAAGTGGGGGATGCGTCTTAGGCTAAGTGCCCACGATGCAAAAATGCTCCGGATTTTTCCTGAGCGTTTCTGCATCTCCCTGGCAGAAAAACGCATGCGGATTATACATGCATTTTTCCTGCCAGGGACAAGCGTATGTGTGGCGCCCCTGAGGGTTCGGTCGCCACAGAGGTACTGCATCTCACCCAGAGGTGTTGTTAGAACCTTGCTGTTAGGTTTTTTTTCCTTTGCTGGTCACATGACCTTGTTGGCCTATTTAATCCTGCTCCGCCCTTCTGGCTTTGCTGGACTTCATTGTATATCTACTTTCTAGCTAGCCTGTGCTCTGTGTCTTGCTCTGTTAGTTTGCTTGGTCTACGGACCTCTATGTTCTATCTATTTTGTTTGTTCGTCTGTCTGCTACTATTTCTGTTAGGAGGTGTCCCATATTCCTCCCAGTCCTTAGTACTTGTAGGGATTCCCTCCCCACATCTATAGGTCTTCGTACAGACTAGATTAGGACTTTAGCAGGTCTGATCGCAGGATCAGGTTCCCTGTTACATCGTAGGGATTCAGCTGAGTCTTATAGTAGGGACAGATCTCCTCTCTTTCCTTAGCTTTGGTAGCAGAACATAACAGTAAGTCCAGCCTGCAAATTCTCTAAGGAAAGACTTTTTTTTTTTTTTTTTTTTTGTTCCATCATGGTGTCGGTTCAGGATTTGGCTAAACACCTGCAGGGACTCTCTCTGGAAGTGGCCGAGCTCCGTCAGCACGTGAGTAACTGTCCTGGAGCATATTTCTTGGAGCCTAAGGTATGTTTGCCGGATTTATTTTTTGGTGAACATCGAGAATTTTTTTCATTTAAAAATGCTTGCTTATTGTATTTTCGTTTGAGACCCAAGTCCTCTGGGGATGAATCCCAGCGCGTAGGGTTCATAATGTCACTTTTGCGCAAAGAGCCTCAGGAGTGGGCCTTTTCTTTGCAACCTAGTGATTCATGCTTCAGATCAGTGGATAGTTTTTTTTCTGCTTTGGGACTATTATATGATGATCCTGACCGTGTCGCATCAGCTGAGACTGAGTTGAGACGTCTAAAACAAGGATCGGGTAATGTGGAAAAATATTGTACACATTTTCGTCGTTGGTCCACTCAAACAGGGTGGAACGATTCTGCTCTGAAAAGTCTATTTCTTGCTGGGCTCAGTGAAAGGGTTAAAGACCTGCTAATTGCTTATCCTACACCTGAAGATTTGCAACAGGCTATGCAATTAGCTATACGGGTGGATAGAAGACTGCGTGCTAGGGTTAATGAGAGCAAATCCTCTGCTATGTCAGTTTCTGGTTATGATAATGTGTGTACTAACAGTGGTGAACCGATGGAGATTGGATCGGTGGCACCTCGCTCTCAAGAAAAAGACCGTCGTTTTTCGCAAGGCTTGTGTTTCTATTGCGGAAAAACTGGTCATTTGATTAAAGGCTGTGAGCTTCGTATGAAGAAAGAAAAAAAAATGGTCAGTCACGCCCGTATTGCCTGTTTAAATTCCAAGGGTATATTTTTAGCTGCTTCCACGATTGCTCAGGAAAAATTAATGGAATTTCGGGTGTTTGTTGATTGCGGGTCTACACTGAATGTAATTGATGGGGGATTCGTGGAAAAACTCAATTTAAAACCTGAACCTTTGTCATCCCCCATTGCTGTGGTTTCTGTGGATGGTTCCCCTTTGAAGAATATTACTCTCAAGGTCAGTGAATTTCCTCTCACTATTAATGGTGTTCACCATGAGAAATTGGATTTGGTAGTGTTGAATAACTTGCCTTCTCCAGTAATATTGGGTTTGCCCTGGTTAAAATTTCACAATCCTGTACTGGATTGGTCTACCAGTGAAATTAAATCCTGGAGCCATAAATGTTATGACAAGTGTTGTAACGGGCGTATTGCAGCTTTGGATAGGGGAGAATTGCCTGTTCCTATTCAGGATTTTTGGAGAGTTTTTTCTGAGAAGGAATCGCAGGTTTTGCCTCCCCATAGAGACTATGATTGTTCTATTGAATTTGTCCCTGGAGCGACTCTTCCTAAGAATCGTTTATTTAACCTTACTATTCCTGAGAGGAAGGCTTTGGAGGAATACATACAGACAAGCTTGGCCGCCGGTCACATTAGGCCCTCTAAGTCTCCTGTGGCGGTTGGATTTTTTTTTGTAAAAAAAAAGGACGGCGGTTTACGTCCTTGTCTGGATTTTCGTGAGATTAACAAAATTACGGTACGCAATCCTTACCCACTGCCATTGATTCCTGATCTGTTTAACCAGTTATTGGGGGCCAAGTGGTTCTCTAAAATTGACCTTAAGGGGGCATACAATCTGTTGCGCATGAAGGAGGGTGATGAATGGAAGACTGCTTTTAACACTCCTGTGGGTCATTTTGAGAATCTGGTTATGCCTTTTGGTCTTACTAATGCTCCTGCATTTTTTCAGAATCTGATTAATGACATCCTTAGACCTTTGATCGGTAAAAATGTGGTTGTGTATTTGGATGACATTTTGATTTATTCGCCAGATCTGGAGTCTCATTGGCGGAGCGTGCGTGAGGTATTACAGTTATTAATGGACAATTCGCTTTTTGCTAAGCTGGAGAAATGTGAGTTCGCTGTACAGAGAATTAGTTTTTTGGGCTACATTATCTCCAGCAAAGGTTTTGAGATGGATCCGGTTAAGGTTCAGGCTGTGCAGGAATGGCCTAGGCCTATTGGTTTGAAATCGATACAGAGGTTTTTGGGTTTCGCCAATTACTATAGAAAATTCATAAAAAAATTTTCTAGTATTGTCAAACCTCTGACTGATCTCACCAGGAAAGGTGCTGATGCGGTTCAGTGGTCTTCTGAGGCCATTGAAGCTTTTGTGTATCTCAAGGAGAGGTTCACCTCTGCTCCCATCCTTATGCAGCCTGATGTTACTAGGCCGTTTTTGGTTGAGGTTGATGCTTCCTCTGTGGGGGTTGGCGCAGTATTGTCTCAGGATAACGGGGATGGATTACATCCCTGTGCCTTTTTTCCAAAAAAATTTTCGGAGACTGAATTGAATTACGATATTGGTAATCGGGAATTATTAGCTATTAAACTCGCATTTGAACACTGGCGCCACTTCTTGGAAGGTGCGGAATTTCCCGTTCAGGTTCTTACGGATCATAAAAATCTGATATATCTTGATGCTGCCAAGCGCCTGAATGCCCGTCAGGATAGGTGGGCACTGTTTTTCTCGCGGTTTAATTTCTCCGTTACTTACATCCCTGGTACTAAGAATGTTAAGGCGGATGCCTTGTCTCGCAGTTTTTCTCCCATAGTCGGTGCTGAGAAAGAGGAAAACATTTTACAAGAAGGTGTTGTGATAGCTGCTTTAGACTCCGTTTTGGAAGATGAGATTCTTAAAGCTCAGGAGAATGCCCCATCTAACACTCCTCATGGGAGGTTGTTTGTGCCTGAGACCTTTAGGAGAGATTTGTTTGTTAAGTGTCACGAATCTCGGTTGGCAGGTCATCCCGGAATCTCTGAGACCAAGAGACTGGTGGGTCGCAGTTTTTGGTGGCCTGGATGGCAGAAGGAAGTCATTAAGTGGGTGCGCCAATGTACTATATGTGCTAGATCTAAGTCCTCACATACTCCTGCTGCGGGGTTGCTTTGTCCTTTGGAGGTCCCCAGTGCTCCTTGGACACATTTGGCTATGGACTTTATAACTGACCTTCCCCCCTCTGAGGGTTTTACTGTCATCTGGGTGGTCGTGGACCGTTTTAGCAAGATGTGTCACTTGGTTCCCTTCGTCAAACTGCCCTGCGCTAAAACTCTCGCTAAGGCCTTTGTCAAGGAAATTGTCAGACTTCATGGCGTTCCTACTGACATTGTTTCTGATAGGGGTCCTCAGTTCGTGGCTCGTTTTTGGCGTGCCTTTTGTGACAGGTTGGGAATTCATTTGTCGTTTTCGTCCGGATATCATCCTGAATCTAATGGCCAGACAGAAAGGAAAAACCAGGATGTTGAGCAGTTCTTGCATTGTTTTGTGGCAGACAATCAAGAGGGGTGGTCTGAGTTTCTGCCACTTGCCGAATTTGCTCTGAACAATCATACATCTTCTTCTGCTGGTTGTTCGCCTTTTTTTTGTTGTTCTGGGAGACATCCGTCGTTTGGGTCGTTCTCCAAGTTGGGATCTGCCATGCCTGAGGAGGAGAATTTTTCCGGTGATTTGGAAAGAGTTTGGACGGATGTGCGTGGTAATCTTCAGGAGGCCAACAGAAAATCTAAAGACTACTTTGATAGGAAACGACAGGAGGTTTTGTTCGCTGTTGGTGACATGGTTTGGTTGTCCTCTAGGAATCTGCGGTTGAGGATTCCTTCTAAGAAATTGGGTCCCAAGTTTGTAGGGCCCTTTAAGGTGCTTCAGGTTGTCAACCAATCTGCTGTTAGGTTGGAGGTTCCTACCTCCTGGAGAATTAATCCGGTCTTTCATGTCTCTCTGTTAAAAAAAGCTGTTGTGTCGGATGGTGACGCCTCTGCCTCTGTTCCTCCGGTGGTGGAGGACGGGGAATATGAAATTTCTCGCATCCTTGACTCTAGACGGTATAGAGGTAGTTTGCAGTATCTTGTGGCCTGGAAAGGTTTCGGACCCGAGGATAACTCTTGGGTGAGGTCAGATGATGTTTCTGCGTCCAGACTTATCAGAGCGTTTCACAGGAGATTTCCTGATAAGCCTGGTCCTAGGGGATCCGGAGGATCCTCTTAGAAGGGGGGGTACTGTTAGAACCTTGCTGTTAGGTTTTTTTTCCTTTGCTGGTCACATGACCTTGTTGGCCTATTTAATCCTGCTCCGCCCTTCTGGCTTTGCTGGACTTCATTGTATATCTACTTTCTAGCTAGCCTGTGCTCTGTATCTAACTCTGTTAGTTTGCTTGGTCTACGGACCTCTATGTTCTATCTATTTTGTTTGTTCGTCTGTCTGCTACTATTTCTGTTAGGAGGTGTCCCATATTCCTCCCAGTCCTTAGTACTTGTAGGGATTCCCTCCCCACATCTATAGGTCTTCGTACAGACTAGATTAGGACTTTAGCAGGTCTGATCGCAGGATCAGGTTCCCTGTTACATCGTAGGGATTCAGCTGAGTCTTATAGTAGGGACAGATCTCCTCTCTTTCCTTAGCTTTGGTAGCAGAACATAACAGGTGTGATATCTCACTCTCAGGTAAGGAAGGAGTACAGTTCAGGACCCTAACACCTGCATCCAACACACACCACTCCAAGCCAGCAGGAGGGGCAAGATGCCTCCCACGTACTTGCTGAGCCCCTTTCCTGGCTGGAGTGGGGGGAACCTAGCTGGAAAGGGGAACTAACTCGCCCCCTGGGCAGTGGGGTACTCGGAGCCGGGCAACAGGAGACTATGGGGGTAGTGGTGGCAACCCGGTTCCATGGCTCAGGGTGGTCAGACCAATGGCAGTCTGCTATGTGCTGTTCATGTTGTCCGACTACGCCACCCGTGGATTGCGGTTATTATGAACCGCCGCTGCAAGGTAATCCCCTGAGGCTGATGGTGTACGCAGCTGAGGTTGTTTAACTCCCCACGGGAAGAGTGTAGCCCCAGGGTTGTGCAATGGATGATGGGGGTGATGGTGCAGGGAGTCCCAGTACCGGTAGTGCTGGAGAAGCGAGAAAGTACACAGACAACGTACTGCAATCCAATGTCTTTTACTCACAGTTCATGTGCTCCGGATCACTTCTGTACAGGTAGTGACCGCCCGAGCCGTGCTGCGTCCACCAGGTGTGGGGCTCGGTCAACTCCCAGGCAGTTCAGAAGTCTGGCTCAGGACCCCCTTTTGTACTTTCTCTGGCCTGCCTCACCAGTGACCCACTTTTGTCCAGCTGCCGCGGATCTGCGCGGTTAAACGTGGGCCCCATTCCCCGCTGTCCTATATGGTGCCTTCCTAGCAGGTTTGATGAGGTGTCGCACCAATAAATGATCACGACCTCCGGTCTTTGGCTGAGGGTAGTTTCTCCTCCACCAACTTGGGATCCGGTACCCTTAATCTGCCTGACCCTTCACCCGGTATTCTCATGGGTTCTTAGGGTCCCTTCCACCTTCTTGTTCCTGAGCCCTTCTGTTTCTCTCTCTCTTCTCCTTCTTTCCTGTTCCTTCTTCTCCTGTTCCTTCTTCTCCTGTTCCTTCTTCTCCTGTTCCTTCTCGGCCTCTTCTCTAGGCCCACCTCTGAGCGGAGCTCCTACAGAGCCTCCACTCCCTGTCTTCTCCTCTGACTGAACAGACTGACCCTGATCTAAGATGGTGAGTGCCTTATATACCTTCCTCTAAAGCATGAGCCCAGGTGACCAGCAACCAATGGGCTCCTACCTACGCTCAGGAACCGTCCCCTCCTGCTCCTACATCACTGGGTTTTCCTCCCCCCTCCCCACTCCAGCCAGGGACATGGTCTGTCGTGCCTGCATTACTGTCTAATGGGAGCACCGTTGAACTGTCCCTCGGAAATGGGGTGTGTGTGCTGTATGCAGCTACCTGAGCCCTGGTCCATACGCCATCATTACCCGGGAGTGGAATATCACACCTCTGGCAGAGGTGCAATACCCCTGTAGCGGCCGAACCCTCGGGGCGCTACAGAACCACATAGTGGGTGTGGGTGGAGGAAGTAGTTAAGGGGAGCACATAGAAGGGAGATATAAAATGGGAAGCCATCTTAGTGAGTTCAGATTAGTCAGAGGAAGAAAGTGAAAGGAGCAGAGGCTCTGCAGGAGCTCTGCTCCAGAGGCGGGCCTAGCCAGTAAGGCCCAAGTCTGAGAGGAAGGAGAGAAGAGAGGAGAGGGAGCAGAGAGGCTCCAGGAACAGAAGAAAGGACCCTAGGGGTATGGGCCGTGCAGAAGGCCACCCATACTCCCGCATCTGCCTGGTGGTGGAGGGGTCAGGCCATCTAAGGGGAACCGGTCCCTCAACTAGTAGAAGATTGCAAGTCTCAGCTAGAAACTGGAGGCTGCGGTACTTTATGTCCTGTAGCCACAAGTCCACGCCAGTCTCACCGAGAAGGTAGCCTTATAGGACCCAGGGGACGGAACAGACGCCGCCCGCCAAGGTCTGCGGGTACCGGATTGGAGATACTAGGTGTGAGGTGCAGGGAAAAGGCCAGGTGAAGGACACAGAAGGGGGTCCTGCTAAGTACTCCGGAGCTATCTGGGGGTGGACTGAACCCCTCACTGAGTAAGCACAGCACGACGAGGGAGATTACTTTGGCGCCTGTAATCTGGATTGCAATAACTGTGAGTAAAGACCCTGGGACTGCACTTCCTTGTCTCTGTATTTCTTGCTGCGCCATCAACCCCTGCACTATAACGCCCAGCACAACCTGCAACATCATCTACACTGCCCTGGAGCTAGCTCTTCCTGTGGAGAGCCACACCATCCCTGCTGCAGTAACATCAGCTTCAGAGGACTGCTCCGCAGCGGCGGCTCCATTTAATCGCATTCCACAGGTGGCGTCACGAACTCTATAAAAACTCTATAAATCCCCTATACATAACCCCTTTTATTGACCGCCCTGAGTCACGGACCGGGTCACAGCCACTGTGACATTCCCCAGCATCCACCGGCCCGGCACCAGGTACCCCACGGTCCAGGGGGCGCGTCATATGTGAAGCGTCTTTCACATGCATTTCCGCATGCGGGTTGTAAAGCGCTTTCAAAGCGATTTTAGCATCACTTGGAAAGTGCTTGACAACTTGGTCACACTATATAAATCCATGCAATCGGCATGGAATTATATAGTGTGACCGTAAAAGAATGGTAAAAAATCCGATCCGATGCGTCCGGTCTCCCCGGTGTCTCGCGGTTGTGCCGATGTCAGTGGTCGCGTGACCCGTCACATGACTAAATGATGTCATGGCAGGTCCTTTTAGGCCATCGCCAGCTGCCGGGGAGACTGGACGCATTGGATAAGGAGACCGGGGGCCATCAGAAGGTAAGTATAATATTTATTTTTTATTTTAATTATTTTTTTTTTTTACAGGTACTATGGTACCCGGGTCTGGAGGAGAGTCTCCTCTTCTCCAAACTCGGGTACCATCCGCACATTGAATCGCTGAATATCCGCATGTGCACATGTAGTCATGCGGATATTATGTGATTCAATGCAAGTCAATGGTAAAATAATTGGTAGTGCTGCGGATTTTTGCGCAATGATAATCCGCAGCGGAAATTTCCGCAGCATGTGCATAGCTCATGCGGATTATCATTGGGGAACATAGCAGATCTTCTACCAAGCGTTTTTTATGCGTTTCTGCGGCGTAATTGCCGCTGCAGAAACGCTTAGAAAACGCAGAGTGGGCACACAGCCTTATATTCCGATATTCATAAACACTGTAGCTGTGGGTAATGAGGGATGTGGGGGGAGCGACAGCGGCGGAGTAGCGGGACACAGGAGGCAGCAGCCGCCTGTTGCAGCCCACACTGTGCCCGCTACTAAAGAAACCCATGGTCGTGGGGAGCAGTGAATATTCATTTTTCTTAATAGCCGGCACACTGGTATATATGGCATCCTTCATCCCTATATGTATGGCCCCCCTCATCCCTCTTCCTTGTATGTATGGCACCCTTCATCCCTGTATGTATGGCCCCCCTCATCCTGGTATGCTTGGCACCCCTTGATCCCCGTCACGCTGCACAGAAAAAAACCAAACAATTATACTCTCCTCCTCTGTCCTCCAGCGCTGCGTCCCGCTCTGCAGCCGACAGGGTTCTCAATGTGTGAGCCACGTATGGCGTAACTGCCATGCGCCCTCACACAGTGAGATGTTGTGCCAGAATAGTCACTGCTCCCCACGCCAGGAAGCGACCCCGTTCTGTATTTTCACCAATTATTCAGAATGGAGACGATCAACAAACGGCGTCATCTGCTCTGGAGGACCCAACACTTCCATGATTTCCATGGATAGCCCAGTGATTACAGACAACCATGTGCAATACTTCATTTCTTCTTTGGATGCGCTGTAGGGAAATTCAGCACTTGCTGCCGGGTACTTGCTTACTGCAGGAGGTTTGTGCAGAAGGGACCAATTTGGTCTTTATTCACAGCACATTGGGGCTTTACCTCTGACCCATATGGAGAAACCTCACATGAGACTGGACGACCCCATCAAGGTCCATAGTGCTGGAGAATAAGACTCAGGGGCTAAACCCACATTCACTACATGGACGACCGATGGAATAAAGGCAAGAACAACTATGTAGGGGCTAAAAGAGAGATTTTATTTATAAATTGGGGTTATTATATATTTTACTATTATGTATATGTGTAAATTATTTATCTATCAGAATAATCCTATTTATGGGCCGTGTTGATCCAGAGGAAGGCGAAAACCCCCTGTGAGGAACAGGCCAATTCTCCTCATATCAGGGGGAAAAATTCCTTCCTGACCCCAAATAAAACATGGCGGTCAGAATAAATCCCAGGATCAAGGGCTGGTACCGAACCTGTGGAATTAAATTCACTGCTAAAAATGTAATAAACTATTCATCTTTTTCTAATTTTTGTACTGAGCTCCTATGTATATTATGTGTGTGTCAGCTACAAATTATCTGAAAACCTGCCTATATTTAAAAATGTATTTATTCATTTATTTTTATGTATTTATAATAAGCCATTAATATATGAATTACTTATGCAACTATAAGATTAAATCTATTTAAGGCCGTGTTGATCCAGAGGAAGGTGTAAAATTCCTTCCTGATCCCAAATATGGTGATCTGGATGAATCCCAGGATCAAGAGCTCATAGCTAATGTGTTATACATAAGTGAAATTATTTTATTTCAGTATTTAATTATTTATATTTTTAGAATAATTTATTTTTATATTTATGTTAACTAATTTTTTAAACCAAAAAATAAATTATATTTTTTTATATATTTTTTTTTCATTATAAATATGAGAATCTACTTATTTTATTTTACTAAACCTATTTATAGGCCGTGTTGATCCAGAGGAAGGCGAAAACCCCACGTGAGAAATGTGCCAATTGTTCTCGTGACGGGGGGAAAATTCCTTCCTGACCCCAAATATGGCGATCGTGATGAATCCCAGGATCAAAGGCTCGTACCTAACCTGTAAGTAGTGGAAGTGAGATTTTTTTAAAATATTTTAATTAATTGTTATATATTTAGACTAAAAATGTGTTTGGTTTTGTGCAAAATGAACTATTTTTGAAAATTATTTTTTAAAAAGTTGAAAGGTTTTTTTTTCATTGCTTATGTGTGAATCTTACTTATTGATATATAACTAAAGCTATTTAAGGCCGTGTAGATCCAGAGGAAGGCGAAAACGCCTAA
This sequence comes from Phyllobates terribilis, assembly GCF_046119375.1. NCBI lineage: Eukaryota > Metazoa > Chordata > Amphibia > Anura > Dendrobatidae > Phyllobates > Phyllobates terribilis. The sequence goes on from NW_027362762.1 coordinate 858,920,332, forward strand.
TGAGGAATGGGCCAATTGTCCTCATATTAGGGGGAAAATTCCTTCCTGACCCCAAATATGGCGATCAGATTAAATCCCAGGATCAAAGCCGAAATCTCTTTCTATGTGCTATATGTCTGTGTGCGTGTGCCTATACCTATAGCGTAGTGTGCGGCCTATACCTATCATGTAGTGGGGGTCTATACCTATAGTGTAGTGTGCGGCCTATACCTATCATGTAGTGTGGGTGATGGGGATGTGATGGGTGTAATACTTACCCGGCCTGTGCTGAGTGAGTTCAGGAATAATGACCTATATTACACTATTGTTCTTGAACTCACCAGATGGACACTAAGCACAGGCCGCTCCCTGGGGCGCTGAAGATCTTCGTGCTGGTTTGATGTCAATCGCCAGCCCAGGATTGGAGGATGCCAAGTCAAGGTCCTGGTGCAGCGACATGATAGCAGTGGTCCGGCATGAAGATGTTATGGAGAGAGATGATGTTTTAGGGCAGCCGAGGTGAGAAACAGCAGCAGAGATATGAGGTACAGGTCAGGAGGCAAAGAGTTCTGGGCAGTTGGCACGGGGTCATCCTGCACGGGGTCAGAACATTTGATGGGATTTATCCTCAGAGAAGGATGATCTTACCGTGCCCAGCTTGGTGACATGTAATTAAATCCGGGCACGGGGTTACGGGCTTTCTTTTCCTCTGGCCACTGCATAAGATGGTTCTCCAGAACTGGCCTGAATGGTTTGAATGGTGGCTGTGCTCTCCTTTTCTCCAGATCCTCCCAGCCGATGTTGGTAAAGAATGGATGCTGCCTGATGTTCCCGCACACATCCAATCGCTTCTGAGGATTTTTGCACAGCAGCTTCTTGATAAGATCTTTCAAGTCAGCATCAAGCCAAGATGGAATTTCAGGCTTTCCTTTGGTTATAGCTCTGTACGCCATATTGCTGACGGAGCCGGTGTAAAATGGGGAGCGTCCTGTGGCCATCTTGGACACCACAATCCCCAGGCTCCACCAATCCACTGCTGTGCCATATCCTTTTTTGCGATGCACCTCGGGGGCCATGAAATGGAAAGTGCCCGTCACTCCAGAGATGTTATTGGAGGAGGTGACGCCATCTTGGGCAAGCCCCAAGTCGATAATACGAATGTGGCCATCTGCATCCAACATGATGTTTTCCGGCTTAAGATCTCTGCAATGAAATAAGACAATAGGATAAGAAATCTGCCCAGTGATACAGGAGATGGAGAATTGGTCACTGCAAGAATAGGAAGAATAGGCAGACAGGAGCCCAGGAAAGTTGGGGGCAATATTTTTAGCATGTAAAGGGGACAGAGAGAAAGAGGAAAGTTCTGCTTACCGATGGACGATGTTGTGTCCATGGAGGAACTGGAGGCCACATACAATCTCTGCTGTGTAGAATCTGATGGAGAGAACAGAGTGTAGTATCAATGCCATCGCTGACACCTCCTTCCCACCTGGGCTACATTCCCTGTCAGCGCTCTTTCTGCTACATCCCAACCTCCACTTTTATTTCCATCCCTCTTCTCACTTTTTGGTAGATCTTCCTCTTTCTCACCTTAAGGTGTCGATGTTCAAGTAGCCGCACATCTTAATCAAAGCCCCCAGGCTGCCGCCGGACAGATACTCCGTGATGAAATAAGCGCGCTTACGAGACTGCTGTGCGGCATAGAGATGACATAAGAACGGGCAGTCTCTGGCTGCCAGGAGTATCCGCCGCTCTCTCATAATCATGTTTTCATTGACCTCCCTCTTCTCGATCATTTTTACAGCCGTATAGATGTTTCGGCTGGGGATTGATGTCAGGACCACCTGAGAAAAGAAATAGACAATGCTAAGAATTCAACGTATTTGAATTTGATCAACGGGGGTTTCAACTCCCTCTGTCCCGCTCCAGATTCGCCCAATTTGTCAGAGCTGGGCAAAACTGTCACGAAACTCCAAAATGGGTATGGGAGGGGGAAAACATCCGGTTTATCTACTGCACAAAAAATGGATGGACTGAGTGGTTTGTGAGTCTGCTAGTAATCTGGACCTTATAGCAGAGCAAAGCTAAGCTATCACCATACTGCACTGTCTGCTCTATGACTGTCTATGGGTAGATCTAAAAGGGGTTTTCCATTATCACCATCTGTGAGCTGGTTGGGGTCAGTATTGGATGTATATCAATGTGCAGCTGATTTAAAGTTTATGAAACATAGAGGTCAAAGTATATATTGTATCCTAATAGCAGCATATATGGACCAGGACATGGAAATAAACCATGTCCCCCAATTCCCCACAGATTTAATACCTTAGTAACCACCAATACGTATTTTTACTGACCTGCGATATAAGAGACTAGCTTTTGAACCCGTTCTACACCCGGGTGGCGAGCATTTTTATTGGTATATGGTCTACCATGCTGTTATTTGTCCTGCCCCCATCCTGTTATTTGTGCTGCCCCCATCTGGTATTTGTGCTGCCCCCATCCTGTCCACCCATCCTATCCTGGTATGCATGGCACCCCTAATCCCTATCCTGGTATGCATGGCACACCTCATCCCTATCCTGGTATCCATGGCACCCCTCATCCCCATCCTGGTATACATGGCACCCTTGACCCCCAATCCTGGTATGCATGGCACCCCTCACCCCCCCAAACCTGGTATGCATGGCACCCCTCACCCCCAATCCTGGTATGCATGGCACCCTTCATCCCAATACTGGTATGCATGGCACCCTCATCCCTAATTTTGGTATACATGGCACCCCTGATCCCTATTCTGGTATGTATGGTACCCCTCATCCTGGTATACATAGCACCCCTCATCCCAATCCTGGTATGTATGGCCTCCTCATCCCCCAATCCTGGTATGCATGGTACACCAACCCTCATCATGGTATGCATGGCACCCCTCATCCCTGTTCTGGTATGTATGGTAACCCTCATCCCTATCCTGGTATGTATGGTACCCCTCATCCTGGAATGCATGGCAACCCATCCCTCATCCTGGTATGCATGGTATCCCGCATCCCTATTCTGGTACGTATGGTACCCCTCATCCTGGTATACATGGCACCCCTCATAACAATTCTGGTATGTATGGCCTCCTCATCCCCCAATCCTGGTTTGCATGGCCCCCTCATCCCTATCCTGGTATGCATGGCACTCCTCATCCCCCAATCCTGGTATGCATGGCACCCCATCCTTTATTCTGGTATGCATGGTACCCCGCATATCTATTCTGGTATGCTTGGTACCCCTCAACCCCAGTGCTGATATTCATGGCACCCCTCAACCCCAATGCTGGTATGCATGGCACTCCTCACCCCCCAATCCTGGTATGTATTGCACCCCTCATCCCCAATCCTGGTATGCCTGGTCCCCTCACCCCCAATCCTGGTATGCATGGTCCCCTCACCCCCCAATCCTGGTATGCATGGTACCCCTCATCCCTATTCTGGTATGCATGGTACCCCTCATCTTCCAATCCTGGAAAGCATGGTACCCCTCATCCCTATTCTGGTATGCATGGTACCCCTCATTCCTATTCTGGTATGCATGGTACACCAACCCTCATCCTGGTATGCATGGCACCCCTCATCCCTGTTCTGGTATGTATGTTAACCCTCATCCCTATCCTGGTATGTATGGTACCCCTCACCCTGGCATGCATGGCACCCCATCCCTCATCCTGGTATGCATGGTATCCAGCATCCCTATTCTGGTACTTATGGTACCCCTCATCCTGGTACACATGGCACCCCTCATTCCAATTCTGGTATGTATGGCCTCCTCATCCCCCAATCCTGGTTTGCATGGCCCCCTCATCCCTATCCTGGTATGCATGGCACTCCTCATCCCCCAATCCTGGTATGCATGGCACCCCATCCTTTATTCTGGTATGCATGGTACCCCTCATCTCTATTCTGGTATGCATGGTACCCCTCAACCTCAATGCTGATATGCATGGCACTCCTCACCCCCCAATCCTGGTATGCATGGCACTCCTCACCCCCCAATCCTGGTATGCATGGTCCCCTCACCCCCAATCCTGGTATGCATGGTCCCCTCACCCCCAATCCTGGTATGCATGGTCCCCTCACCCCCCAATCCTGGTATGCATGGTACCCCTCATCCCTATTCTGGTATGCATGGTACCCCTCATCTTCCAATCCTGGTATGCATAGTACCCCTCATCCCTATTCTGGTATGCATGGTACCCCTCATACCTATTCTGGTATGCATGGTACCCCTCATCCTGGTCTGCATGGCACTCCATCCATCATCCTGGTATGCATGGTACCCCGCATTCCTGTCCTGGTATGCATGGTACCCCTCATCCCTATTCTGGTAGGCATGGTACTCCTCATCCCCAATCCTGGTATGCATGGTACTCCTCACCCCCCAATCCTGGTATATATGGCACCCCTCATGCCCAATCCTGGTATGCATGGTCCCCTCACCCCCAATCCTGGTATGCATGGTCCCCTCACCCCCCAATCCTGGTATGCATGGTACCCCTCATCCCTATTCTGGTATGCATGGTACCCCTCATTCCTATTCTGGTATGCATGGTACCCCTCATCCTGGTCTGCATGGCACTCCATCCCTCATCCTGGTGCGCATGGTACCCTGCATTCCTGTCCTGGTATGCATGGTTCCCCTCATCCCTATTCTGGTATGCATGGTACTCCTCATCCCCAATTCTGGTATGCATGGCACACCTCATCCCCAATGCTGGTATGCATGGCACCCCTCACCCCCCAATCCTGGTATGTATGGCACTTTTTCCCCAATCCTGTTATGCATGGTACCCCTCACCCCCCAATCCTGGTATATATAGCACCCCTTATCCCCAATCCTGGTATGCATGGTACCCCTCATCCTCCAATCCTGGTATGCATGGTACCCCTCACCCCCAATCCTGGTATGCATGGTCCCCTCACCCCCAATCCTGTTATGCATGGTCCCCCTCACCCCCAATCCTGGTATGCAAGGTCCCCTCACCCCCCAATCCTGTTATGCATGGTACCCCTCACCCCTCAATCCTGGTATGTATGGTACCCCTCATACACCAATCCTGGTATGTGTGGCCCCCTCACCCCCCAATCCTGGTATGTATGGCACCCCTCATCGCTTTCACACTGCACACATGCAAAAAAAAAACACTTATACTCACCTGTGCTCCAGCGCTGCTGTGTCCTGTTCTGCCGGAGGCAGGGGGAGGAGTGCGGCGCCGGAGTACAAATGCGTCTTCAGTAAAATGGCGCCAGAGAGCACTATGCGCATGAGCCGATTCCGACTCCTTCACTCCTGCCCCAGTCTCCGGTGAGAAGAGAGGCGCCGCAGCAACGCTCCTCCCGGTCAGGTAACTATGTAAATATGGCGCCGGAGTTCGCGGTATGCGTTCAGGGTCAACGCATACAGCGATAACCGGCGCTATACACACTCCTCTTACCTGTAACGGCTCCATGCGTTCTTCTGTCTGGAGCCAGACTGCGCAGGCGTGTCGCACTTGCGCAGTCTATAAAGGCTTCAGACAGAGGGTCGCTTGTAGCGTTATATTATAGACTAGCGTTCCCCGACAGGTGACTATCCTGTAACTCTCACCTGTACATTATAGCTGACAACTTGCTGCATCAGCCACGATCCGTGTTGGCACACACCATGGCCGTTTAACCCCTTAGATGCTGCTGTCAATAGTGACTACAGAATATAAATAGTTAGCAGAGTGTGGGGGCTTCCTCTTTAACCCCATGGGCACCCTGAGATCTTGATTGTGTGGTCCTGATTTTTGCCATGGCAGTTCATGGCTAAATAACAGCCTTAGAGTCTGCTGGCTATAGTGACCTGTTGAGAAGTTATCAAAATTTAGGTGATAAAAATAAATTTTTTCATTCCTTTTATTCCACTTTGTATTAACAACTGAAAATCAGCTGAAGGGTTAATGAACTACCTGAAAGCAGTTCTGAATACGTTATGCGGTGCGGTTTTTAAACTGGTATAATTTTTTGGGTGGGTTCCTATATATAGGACCCCCAAAGTCACTTGAAAACTGAACAGGTTCCTATAAAAATAAGTTTTCTAAATTAACTTGAAAAATGAAAAATTACTGCTACATTATTAAACCTTCTAAAACGCTAACAAATAACATTTTTCAAATGGTGCTGATGTAAAGCAGAGAGGAGGGAAATGTTATTTATTCATGTTTTTGTGTGGTATGACTATCTGGATTAAAGGGATAATCATTCAAAGTTTGAAAATTGCAAATGTTGTTACATCTTTGTCAAATTTCTCATATTTTTATAAATAAACGCAAAACATGTCAACATAAATTTACCAATTTTATTTTGTCACGAAAAAACATTCTCAAAACCAATGGGATATGTCGAAGCATTCCAGAGTTATTACTACATAAAGTGACACTGGTCAGATATTAAAAAATTGGTCCGGTCACTAAGGGGTTAATCCCTGAGATCAGCTCTTCGATTAATCAGAATACCCATTTATAGCAGCACTACACCTAACCATGGTGATTAGATGAACCAATATGTGAAATAATCATAGGGGCAGGGGAGCACATGGATATTTTTTCAATCATCCCACAGAAGTGCACTTCAATGAATGTCTACCTACAGAAGATGACGAATGGAGATAAAATGGCAAATATAGGTTAATAAAAAAATATATATTGACAGACCCGGACCTTTAGGAGGGGAGCATTTGGCATTATCATGCACTTGCTCTTCTTCTAAAGGGTTAAAAGTAAATAGGGTTTTAGGCGGGAATAATGTTCTTCCAGCTGGGTTTTGCCGCCACAGCAGCAGGGTCTGGATTGGCTGCGGATCCCGCCAGTAGTGAGGTGTCGCAGGGGTAGATTGCGTTTCCTCCCCTGGCTGCACCTGCTGATAGGGGAGTTATTTTGTAAATAAAATAAGTGGTGGGGGGATATAGTGACTGGCAGCGCCCATGAGCTTGTCAGTCCTCGGCGCTGCCATAAGAAATTGCTGAGCCCACCCTCCCTCCCCCCTTTATTTTGCTTTAAGGCTTTCATTTTACTAGTCACGGCCTGAAGGGTTAGTCATTCGGGGAACCGAATGGACAATAAGTTATAGGTAATGTAAACGGGCTTGAGCTTTGGCTAAGCTGCGGTTGTTTATAATTATTATGTTATTAATTGAAGTTACCTGTATTATATGATTTTAATAAAGGCCGTGGCCAATTAATCTTCCAAGCAAGTCAAGTGTGTCGGTGTAATTTTGTTTAATCATAGATAAGTTTAAGGTATGGTTTGTGCTTTGTAATGCCAGAAAACTTACTGTTCCAAAGCTGCCCCTACCCAAGATTTTATGGATGGTAAAATTGCTCATAATAAGCGTGGGGTAGGGGCTGGATGTTCCGGGGTCCCTGCTGCATCCAGGTGTTGGCGCTTCATCCTCCAATCCATGGTCTTCAGCCTCTCTTCTCTTCTTGGTGATATTATTTAATCCAGTAGTATCACTGTGCTCTTCTCTCTTCCTCTTCTCTTCCCGCTTCTTCTGATCGCTTCCTTCTCTGTGTCCAGTAGACGCCATTCTCACATACATCTTCCCGTCTGCAGACTTCCGTCCGATCACTTCAGCCGACAGTTGAAAGTAAACGGCAGTTGGTCGTGTGCAGGTGACGTGAGGTCAGAGGTGATAGAACCCTCAGCACCAGCCAGGCAGAGGCTCATGGCCTGCTCTGCCCTATACACTGATGTGGGCATCATGGGTGACAGTTTAGAGTCCAGAGGAACGGCAAAGAACTTCATGGCGGCTTCTAATGCTGTTTTTTTATTTTCATATTCTTTTTATCCACATATACAGAAACTTAATAATACATTAAATAACCTAACATACTATAAAATACCAGCTCTCCCCATTACCATTGTAATCCTTGGGTTTCCATATATTTAAAAAATCATTACTTTTATCTTTTATGTTATATTACTATTTCTCACATATCACAGTTACTAGAGATTGTTTTTAAAATATTTAGGAAACCATGTATAATTTCCTTTACACTTCACAAATACTTGCTACTTAGCGTTGATATCACATAAAAGCCCAATAAAATCCATTTAAGTTTTTGGGTGTTACATGAAAAAATGTGGAAAAGTTCACGAGGTATGAATACTTTTTCAAGGCTCTGTATTGCCGGCCATTCTCTGCAATGCTTTAATAATTCTATTTTCCCGCTATATTTCCTGTTACATTGATATAAGAGTCTGTTGTACTTATTGAGTATTTTCTACTATTCTTGTATTTTTCCTGGGAATCTTGCTCTTATTTTGTGTATGGGGAGGATTGTCCTTTCTGTCCATGACTTGGGACATGTTTTGGTCATTTTTCATACGTTGATGTGTATTTTTGATTTTTATAATCCGTGGATTTGTTCTGCTTTTTTCTTGATAGCGCTCACAATAAAGATATCCTATTATTTCCTTGGATGTCTGATCCTTTGTTTAATTCTTGCTGACAATACTGTAACTGTACATTTTTGGCTGGCATACTGGTCTTCATTTAGGTTGCACCTACCCAACCTTACTGCCCAAATAATACAAGCAAAATCAGCATCCTGCTGTCATATAGCAGCATTTTACTATAAGCAGTTCTCTTCTGTCATCTCCTGATGAAACGTGGTGGTGCGTGCACATTATATTACTAGCTAATTGTCAGTACTATAAGCATGATAGCACAAGGCCCAAAAATATAAACAATTAACTTAAAATCAATGTGTCACCAGGTTTTTGCTACCCCATTTGAGAGCAGCATGATGAAGGGGCAGAGACCCTGATTCTAACAATATATCACTTACTGACTAGTGTCACGGGTGTGTCAGGTGTTATAGACAGTAGCACTGGATCTGCCTATAGAAGGTCACTGCGCTTGGCATTGTAGACGCCTTCTTGATTCCTTCTTCCTTTAGGACCCAGCAGCGACCTCTCTCATGCTATTAATTGAAACATCCGTGCATGGGAGTTAAAAACTCTCAGTTTGCTGCAGAAAATTGCCGTTGATACTTCTATATTCCTTTGTGCAGCTGTTGGCTGGTTTCTTCTCTGGTGCCCTTAGAGGACAGTTGGCGTTTCTCTTCTGGTGTCTGCTCAAGCTAAATTTTTCCCATTTGTTTGTCTACCTTGTTGTCTTTAGTTTGTAGTGGGGCTGACCAGTGCTCACCCCCCCCCCCCCTCTCTATCTAGGGCCAAGCTCTAGGGATATACAGGGTTTAGGGTCCTGCTCGGCGATAGGTGTGGAACCTATGTAGGGACAGTAGGATAGGCAGGGTGATATTAGGACTGTCTAGGGGTCTCCACTTCCCCTTTCCCTAGTGTTTTGGCTTCCTCCCCCTCTTCCCTCTGTGTTGCACTTAGTCTTTCCCACACCTTGCGTGACAGCTGCTTGCTGCAGTTTTTATGAAATCACTGTTTTCTCTTGTAGAGCTCAGAATGCAGAGCAGTGTATAATCTGCCCACATCACTAATTGGCAGATCTCTGTGTACACTGTGCACAGGCAAAAAGCTGCCAATCAGTGGTGGGGGTGGATTTATACAGGGCTCATGAATTTGGAGGACTTCCTGATAGTAGGTTTACTAGTACTAGTTTACTAGTCCTCTAGTGATTTCCTGTTAATAAAACAGTGATTTTATCAAAAGTACAGCAAGCAGCACAGTAAGTGATACATCACTGGAATCAGTGTCTCTGTCTCTACATTACGCTGCTCTCAGATTAGGTGACAAAGACCTGGTGACAGATTCCCTTTAACCTATTAATAAAAAAAGACTAGACAAGTTTAGTTTGGATAAAGAATAGGCTCACGAGGTTTATTAAAGGTTACTTAAAACATATTAACAAGTCAATAAATATTAAAAACTATGGAATAAATTAATCAGTCAGTAATCAAATAAATAATCAGCTTTGACTATCAAAAATGGACCAAGTCCTCCCAGCCTTAGCCGACTAATAGGCATCGCAACAAAAAGAGTGGGTTTGCAGGATGCTGGTGACTTGCTGTGCACGGACTACCCCAGACTTTGGTGAATTTAGACCTTTCATGCAGAAATATTCCCGCCGCTGGCACTTCTTCACCACTTAGGATAAAGATGCATCTTCCTGCGCAAACAACAGAATTTTCCAAAACCTGCTCGTGGAGAACCTCAGCTGAAAGAACATTGACTCTCAATTAATAAGTACCATGGCGGGAAAGAGTAGGAGGGGAAAACATAAAGGAAAGGGGAGCACAAATACAGCCAAAATATAGCTAAAATTCTTAAATATAGAATATAGTGTCCCCCATGCCCACTCTGTGTCCCTCATGCTAACCATTCTGGGGGGCTCTTGGCATTAGTGTCTTACCAGACCTTACTCCTGTTATCTGAATGATCTGTTCACACAATATTTTTGCCTATTTGACTCTACAGACGAAGTACCACCCATTACCAGGTCCTGGAGGGTCCTGTGCCCAACTTCTGCTACCTCATCAGAAAGAATCCACTTATTGCGTTGGATTTACACTACTTAAATACAAGGACTTCTATATGTGCCTTTTTAGTGGACTCTAAGGAGAGGGGGATTGACAATGACAGATCAAGTTTTGCCTCACTAAGCTCTCACATCTCACAGAACACAATACAGCTAGCTGGCTTCCTCGGGCGTTGGTCGTCACATAGAGGAACTCTGCCATTGATCCTTCACTCCTTACTGAAACTGGTCCTATTGAATGCTTCCTATCCCTTATTCCTCCAATATCTGAGGTGGCTACGATACAGGAGACCATGGCTTCTCTCTCTTCTTCTCAGTTGCTTCTGGAACCGATGTTTTACCCTGCTTAACCCCTTACTTACCGGGGACGTATTAGTACGCATATCTGCGTACCGCCGGTTCAGTGAGGGCTCCGGCGCTGAGCCCTCACTGAACCGAGCACATGTCAGCTGATTCTTACAGCTGACATGTGCCCGCAACAGCCGCGGGTGGAATCGCGATCCACCCGCGGCTGTTAACCAGTTAAATGCTGCTGTCAATCTCCGACAGCAGCATTTAACGCGCGCTTCCGGGTAGCGCGTCATAAGCCCCGCCCACCGGCGACCCCGTCACGTGATCGCGGGTCGCCGATGGGCGTGCATGACAACCCAGGGTCTGCAGCAGACGCCTGTGGTTGTCATGATCTTGTCGCTATGAGCGCCACCTAGTGGTCGGCGCTCATAGCACAGGACCATTTCTGCTGCATGCAGGGGATCTGCTGGTCCCCTGTATGTAGCAGAGGCGATCGGACAGTTGCTGCTTCTAGTCTCCTATGGAGACTATAGAAGCATGCAAAAAGTAAAAAAAAAAAGTTTTTAAAAATATAAAAAAAAATATAAAAGTTTAAATCACCCCCCTTTCGCCCCATTCAAAATAAAATATATAAAAAAAAAAACCACATACACATATTTGGTATCGCCGCGTTCAGAATCGCCCGATCTATCAAAATAAAAAAAGAATTATTCCGATCGGTAAACGGCGTAGCGAGAAAAAAATTCTAAACGCCAGAATTACGTTTTTTGATCGCCGCAAAATTGCAATAAAATGCAATAACGGGCGATCAAAACATTGGATCTACCCCAAATGTTATCAATAAAAACGTCAGCCTGGCACGCAAAAAATAAGCCCTCACCCAGCCCCAGATCACGAAAAATGGAGACGCTACGGGTCTTAGAAAATGGCGCTATTTCTTTATTTTTTTTTTTACCAAATTTTGGAATTTTTTTTCACCACTTAAATATAAAAGAACCTATACATGTTTGGTGTCTATGAACTCGTAATGACCTGTAGAATAAGAAGGGCAGGTCAGTTTTAGCATTCAGTGAACATGGTAAAAAAAATAAATAAAAAACAACTGGGGTATTGCACTTTTTTTGCAATTTTACCGCACTTGGAATTTTTTTCCTGTTTTCCCGTACAGGATATGATAAAACTAGTAATGGCGTTGAAAAGTACAACTCGTCCCGCAAAAAATAAGCCCTCACATGGCCATATTGACCAAAAAATAAAAACGCTATGGCTCTGGGAACAAGGGGAGCAAAAACGAAAATGCAAAAACGAAAAATGCTCCGGGGCTTAAGGGGTTAAACATCTGACCTAGTGAATAATATTGGCCCCACTATGTCAACCCCTGATATGCCCAACCAAATCCAACATCCAATTCCTATAAAAAATGGCAAAGAACCTCTCCAACACAATGGAAGACTGGGACTGGAAAGATACGCCTACTAAACAGGACATAGAAGGAGGATTGAAGCATCTCAGAAAAAAGACATGGAAAACCTAAAGAGAGAAATAAAAATGTGGGTCAGACAGTCAGTGATATAGAAGAGGCACAAGACCACATGTCAAAGATTCTGGAGTTACACAAGACAGTCATTCAGGAGCGTTCCTCACAAATTGCAGACATTGTCCTACACCTCAATGATAACAAAAATACACACAGGAGGCTATCAGAAGAAATTGGAGCAGTGCAAATGGAGGAATGGGCACAGAAGTATTTTTGGCGAGTGCTGAGAAAATCTCACCCAATCGAAAAAGAAGTGATAGAGCTCTGCCCCCAAAGCCGACAGACCCATCTATTGCTATAAAAAAAAGAGCAATAGTGCTCCTCTAAGTTAGTATATCTCACAATAATAAGGTGATACGAAAACATAGTGCTCACCTGTATGAGTTGTGCTAGGGTTTTGGCACAGCTCTAATGAAACTTATTAGATCCTTTCCTAGCTGAACCTCGGTAAAATAAGAGAAAAGTGACAAAATGAGGTAGCTGGGTGCCAAGGATGGTGGAAGATGGATAAGTATTGGCCATGGATTCAAACAAAAATATTATATTGATAACAGGCAACACATTTCAAAAGTGGACTGCTATCCTCCTCAGACCCCATGAAGAAAGGCCCCAAGAAATGTGGGACACACAAATTATCAGTTTCCTGTAGGCTACAGGAACTCAACTTTGGAGAGGTTGTCCACTATTTTTACATTGGTGACCTATTCTTCGGATATGTCATCAATGTCTGATAGGCCGGGGTCTGACACCTGGCACCTCGCTGATTAGCTGTAATTGGAAGTACTCACTTACCGAGCAGTCCGTCTACTATTAGTGGCCGTGGCTTGGTACTGTACATCCACCTTCTATTCAAAACAATAGGAGGTGGATGTGTAGTACCCTGTAGCGGCCAATACAACTAGACAGAGCAGCTCAGTAAGTGAGTACTTCCGGCCGCTGATAGCAGCTGATGGGTGGGTGGTGACATCAGACATTGATGACCTATCCCAAGGATAGGTCATCAGTGTAAAAGTAGTGCACAACCTCTTTAAGATTCTCTCACAATGGTACAAGACCCCTGCAAAATTACATAAAATGTTCCCATCATTCTCGCACTTGTGTTGACGGTGGGCTTCAGCCTCAGGTTCAATTTTATATGTCTGGTGGAGCTGATCTCCTATATGTCTATTATGGTAGGAGATCTCTTGACTGTTGCACTAACCTCCAAATGATCCCTGATGTTCCATGCTCCCCGGATCAATTTCTACTAATTAAAAGGGGTGTACTGAGGCACTTTATACTTGCAATCACGGCCGCCATCAGGGCATTACTGCCCTTATTGTTGTATGGCGCCCGGTGAGCAGAAGGAAAGAGGGGGATTTGTGTTTCTGCTCACCGGGCCCCAGGGTACAGTGCCTACAAGTAGTATTCAACCCCCTGCAGATTTAGCTGGTTTGATAAGATGCAAATAAGTTAGAGCCTTCAAACTGCAAACGAGAGTAGGTTTTATGAACAGAAGCATAAATCTTACAAACCAAAAAGTTATGTTGCTCAGTTGAATTTTATTAAATTTTAAACATAAAAGTGTGGGTCAATTATTATACAACCCCTATGTTTAATATTTTGTGGAATAACCCTTGTTTGCAATTACAGCTAATAATCGTCTTTTATAAGACCTGATCAGGCCGGCACAGGTCTGTGGAGTTATCTTGGCCCACTCCTCCATGCAGATCTTCTCCAAGTTATCTAGGTTCTTTGGGTGTCTCATGTGGACTTTATTCTTGAGCTCCTTCCATAAGTTTTCAATTGGGTTAAGGTCAGGAGACTGACTAGGTCACTCCAACACCTTGACTTTTTCCCTATTGAACCAGGCCTTGGTTTTCTTGGCTGTGTGCTTTGGGTCGTTGTCTTGTTGGAAGATGAAATTGCGACCCATCTTAAGATCCTTGATGGAGGAGCGGAAAAATCTCCAGGTAGGCCGTGCTATCCATCTTCCCATGGATGCGGACCAGATGGCCAGGCCCCTTGGCAGAGAAACAGCCCCGCAGCATGATGCTGCCACCACCATGCTTGACTGTAGGGATGGTATTCTTGGGGTCGTATGCAGTGCCATCCAGTCTCCAAACGTCACGTGTGTGGTTGGCACCAAAGATCTCGATCTTGGTCTCATCAGACCATAGAACCTTGAACCAGTCTGTCTCAGAGTCCTCCAAGTGATCATGAGCAAACTGTAGACGAGTCTTGACATGACGCTTTGAAAGTAAAGGTACCTTACGGGCTCGTCTGGAACGGAGACCATTGCGGTGGAGTACGTTACTTATGGTATTGACTGAAACCAATGTCCCCACTGCCATGAGATCTTCCCGGAGCTCCTTCCTTGTTGTCCTTGGGTTAGCCTTGACTCTTCGGACAAGCCTGGCCTCGGCACGGGAGGACACTTTCAAAGGCTGTCCTGGCCGTGGAAGGCTAACAGTAGTTCCATAAGCCTTCCACTTACGGATGATGCTCCCAACAGTGGAGACAGGTAGGCCCAACTCCTTGGAAAGGGTTTTGTACCCCTTTCCAGCCTTGTGACCCTCCACGATCTTGTCTCTGAAGGCCTTGGAATGCTCCTTTGTCTTTCCCATGTTGACCATGTCTGAGTGCTGTTCACAAGTTTGGGGAGGGTCTTAAATAGTCAGAAAAGGCTGGCAAAAGAGATCTTTCATCCACACATGTGAAGCTCATTATTCTTGGTGCCTGAACTACTTCTTAATACTTTAGGGGGACCAAACAGAATTCTTGTGGTTTGAGGGGTTGAATAATAAATGACACTCTGAATTAACTTTTTACGTTTTAAAAAAAAAAATAAAAAAAAACAAAAACAAAATTTGCTGCAGTGCATTTCCCACTTCCAGGCTGATCTACAGTACAAATGTCACAATGCCAAGTTAATTCCGCATGTGTCAACCAGCTAAATCTGCAGGGGGTTGAATACTACTTGTAGGCACTGTATAATGTACAGTGAACATTTCATCGCAGGGAGCTTTCCTGCATGGTGCTGCACAGAAGTCAATACAGAACAGCCGCGTAGCTCCAGGGCTTCCTCCGCCCCTTCTGTGACGCGATGGTGATGACGCATACGCGATGACATAATTGCGTACACGCGCCACTCGCCAGAAGCAAATGATTATGAATAGAGACTGGAGGTGGGGGAAAGTAAATAATGAATTGAGATTGGGGGATGGTGAACAGCAAATGGTGATGAATTGAGACTGGGGGGTGGGAAACAGCAAATGGTGGTGACTTGAGGGAGGGGAGAGCAAATGATGATGAATTGAGGGGGTCCTGTTACTGTGCAGGACAGCACTATGTCGCTTTTTCCTTCATCTGGAGTAGTGTAGAAGTTGAGGAAAAAGTGGGGAAAGTGCTCTGAAAGCAGTGCTCTAGATAACTGTGATATTTTATGCAGAGACGAGTCCTGGCTGCAAGAACTGATGGCAGTCTGCGCAGGATTAAGAAAAGAGAACATGAAGGACTTCAACTAGAGATGTCACTGGTGAGGTAGTGTGTTACCTGTACACTGACACTATACACTATATAGAGTATGAAAAAAGGAGGAGAACATTGAGTATGAGCTAAAAACATATAATTTTATTAATTCATTTCATTAAAAAAATTGCATAAATATTTAAGGTCATTTAATATCAAGATGTGGAGATAAGTAACCCAGTGCAAGGCTAAAACACCCAGACACAGTACGCATGCATAGGTTATTTAAGTAAGCTGCATGAATTAAACATGATAGTAAACTAGGTAGGTACTAGTATACCCAGCATAATACACCAAAAAATGAGTGATTACGTCAGTACTTCCTGCAGCAATGCTTTATACAGATGTAGAAAGTAAATAGACAAACAGCTATAGGTGGAGAGCCCATGTAGTAGTCATATTAATGCTAGCTATCAGCATAAGTATAAAAGGGGACTCCATCTATTGTTAATAGAAATCGAATCAAAAGCAAAAGACAATCATACCCATGCTAGCAAAAGTCTGCGCCAGGTACCCAGCCCAGCCTCAGCCCCAAACGCACGCTTTCGCCGTCTGGCTTCCTCAGGGCGCATGGTTGGACACATATCCATCTTGTGTTATATAGCTGCAAGGACCTTCCGTCCACATGTCCAAAATGAGCCTCAAGCTGCCATGTCTGCGGACGCCCCGCCCCCCGTCAGTCTCCCAAGCAGTCACATGACTCGGCCGGCGCAGGTACGAGCCACGGAGTGCAGGGGAGATCAAAGATAAGGAGCGGGGCGGAGGGGGCGCATGTGCACCATGTACAGCATACTGCATCTGCCAGCAGTCACCAAAGCATGCAGGTAGTAACCCCATGATTGCACCTGCACTGCAGCAAAAAAAAAAATAATATATATATATATATATATATATATATACATAAATAAATAAATATATAAAAATTGTAAAAAATATATAAAAAAAATATATATATATTTTTGTGAAGTGCCTGAAAGTGACTGCCAGCCAGAGTGCATATATGCAAAGTAGCAAATCCAGAACTAAAGTGCAGATGTGCGGTATGCTTCGGCAGTGAGGGCATAAAGTTCAGTATGGACACTTCACACAAAATATACAGTTCATCAGAGCAGCATACATGATAAGTATTGTTCAAAACTCCATATCCGCTTCATCCTTGATTTTAAACTTCATAAAAGCTGAATTTGCAAGGGTCGAAGCTAGTCCCAAAGGGTGAAGTCCTCCAAACACATAATCAGAAGTGCATCGTGGCGAAAGGACAGAGGAAAGAAGAAGGGGTCATGTACGACCCTAATCCCTGCAGACTGCAGACATTATCTTAAGAAAAGAAAATAAATGTCAGAATTGACCAAATGCAATAAATACTATTAAAACCAAATAAAAACAGCACAAGATAAACATGTTAAAAACCCGTGGCTACAAAGAGAGGGAGGAGGCAGAGACACACATAAATCATAAATACGAGGCAAAGCCCAATGCCTCATTAAGGCCTTGCGGTACCATAGTTCCCAGAAGTGTGATCCAACGGCATTCCTTTTGTGCAAAAAGGCGTTTAATGTTACCCCCTCTAATGCTGCATTGTACATGTTCAATACCACGCACCATAAAACATTTGGGATTACAATTATGAACTTTTCTATAGTGACGGGGTATTGATTTTAGTTGAGAGGGGTCTATAGCGGTTGCAGCCACACAAATATCCCGCACATGTTCACGCGTGCGTATCTTCAATTGTCTTGAGGTTAACCCAACGTGAATTTTGGGACAGCTGCATACAGCATAATAAATTACCTGTGAGGTGGAGCATGTGATATGCTGCCTAATTGTATATGTCTTCTTCCCATCGGCCGTAGCAAAGCTCGTTGATCTCGATATATTTTTGCATGCAATGCAATCGCCACATGGAAGGAGCATCCAGCAGGGGGTCCACGGGTTCCGAACGGATTTAATTTCATGGGAACATAGTGGCTTTGTGTCAATAGATCTTTTAGGTTAGGGGATCTTGGCGTCATAAGTGAATGGTCTAGAATTTAGAATTTTTTAAAATATTCCAGTGCTTCCCCAAACACTCCCTCATGGTATCCCACTCCCCATTATAGGTTGAGATGAACCGAACTACTTCTTTAGCGTCCTGTTTTTTTTGGGGGGGGATATAATAATGTGTCCCTCCCCCTCCTTTTAGCTTTAATATAACCATTTTTAATGCATCTATTGCTATAGCCACGGGCTCTAAATCTCTCCCGCATGTCATCAGACTGTGTTTCAAAACGCACGTCTGAGGAACAGATCCGTCTGATTCTCATAAATTGTCCCACCGGGATACCTTTGATGGTGGAGTATGGGTGTCCAGAACTAGAATGTAATAATGAGTTTACCAAGGTGGACTTCCGATGGACATCAGTCTGGAGTTGGAGTGAAGAGTCCACACATATCTTAATGTCCAGAAAGTCCACCTGTGTCCTGCTGCTGGAGTATGGCAATTTAATATTAAATCTGTTTATATTCAGTTGCAACATAAATTCCTGGAATTGGGCCTCAGTGCCTTGCCAGATGATCAGCACGTCATCAATGTAGCGTATCCAGCACTGCGCACGGTCAGCGGCCCACACCCCTCCCCCGCCAAAGACCTCTCTTTCCCATAGGAAGAGGTTTGCATAAGATGGGGCACAAGCCGCCCCCATCGCAGTGCCGCACCCCTGTAAATAGAATACTTCTTTAAACACAAAGAAATTGTGCGTCAGGATGTAGGCCAACAATTCCAGGATTAGGTCACAGGTCTGATCGTCCCAGTTGCTATTGTGTAAAAAGAACTTGCATGCCTCGAGGCCATCTTGATGTCTTATGCAAGTATAAAGTGCCTCTATATCTACCGTAGCTAATATCATACCCCTATCCAAGACCATCCCATCAATGCGGGCCAGGACGTCCGTCGTGTCACGTGCATAGGAGGGCAAAGTTTCAACCAAAGGTTTTAAGTAGAACTCAATAAATTTACATATTGGTTCGCATAGCCCCCCAATGCCGGACAAGATCGGACACCCTGGCAGCTCCAATGGGTTCTTATGGATCTTGGGCAAAAAATAGATGGTAGGGATTCTGGGAAACTTAGTAATAAGACCATCATAAACTTTTTTGGGGATAATGCCTTTATCAAAAGCCCGAAATAATATATCATCCAGTTCAGCAGAGTAGGTCATCATTGGGTTCTGCTCTAGCCTACAATAGGTGGTTTTATCCCTTAGGTGTCTAAATGCCTCCCTCTCATACATAATTTTAGGCCATAGTACAATCCCCCCCCCCCCCCCCTTGTCAGCCAGTTTAATGACCACATCGTCCATAGCCTGGAGGGCATGCAAAGCCCTACGTTGATCCGAAGACAGGTTATCCACAGTGCGGTTAGTAGGGATTTGATGGAATTCGTCTATCACCAATCTAACAAAAACTTCAACCGCTGGACATAAAGACAAGGGGGGGAACCTTGTAGACCGTGCAAAACTGGATTGGGGGAACATACCTGTGTGTTCAGGGACCTGCTCAGTCAGCAAATCCTCAAGGGCCTGTAGGACTTCACTTTCCAAGGAGTTGTCCTTCTGTCCCTCTATTATGCAATTTTTTCAAAATGAGTTTCCTTGCAAATAAGTATAGATCCTTTATTGCTGGAAACAAATTAAAATTGTTAGTTGGTGCGAACGTCAGGCCCTTGGACAGTACTTCCCTTTGAATGGGAGTAAGAGTATGAGTTGATAAATTAATCACCTCCAATCCAACCTTGTTCCGTTTTTCTTGATTATTGGGTGGTGGTATTTTGCGTTTAGTAGACTGTTTGTCCTTATTCGCTCACATATTCCTATGACCATTCCACTTAGAATCACCCGCCACAGACCCCTCACTGGATGCATAGGATGAGAATAAGGTCGTTCTAGAGCGTAAATATACCCTTGTACGGGCCCGCCTTTGATTCCATTTATACATGGTATTGGTCTGCTGATCATTATAGTCACGCTATAATTTCTGGGTTTTACTCTCGCATATACTTTTCTCCCACTTAGTAAATTCAGCATCGATTTCTAGATTAAGAGATACCAAATTATCTGGTGATAATTCTTGTTTGAGTCCATTCTGGATCTCATCTATTTGGGCATCAAGTATTCCAAGGGTTTTTGTGTTCATATTTATCAACAGCTCCATAAATCCCCTGGAGCAATTACTAGCCAGATTTTCCCATTTGGACCTAATTTCCTCGTCCTCAACATCAAAGGAGGGAAAGACTTGAACCCTGAGGCCCCTAGGGATCAAGCCCTTCTCTACATATTTATTAAGGAATGCCCTGTTCCACCATATTCTGGTACGCCTGTTGAGTAAATCCTTAAATTTTGTAGTCATTGCATTGGTGTCTCTGCCTGCCCCGACCACGGGTCCACTAGGTACTTCACCAAACACATCATTGACACGGTTGAGCCACGTCTGTTCACGTGCTTTATAGTCCCTATATAGAGTATACAGAGCTCTTGTGTATGATGTAACTGGTGATCACTGTATTACCTATACACTGACACTATATAAAGAGCTCCTGTGTATTGTGCCACCAGTGATCACTGTATTATCTGTACACTGACACTATATACAGAGCTCCTGTGTAAAATGTC
This sequence comes from Phyllobates terribilis, assembly GCF_046119375.1. Taxonomy (NCBI): domain Eukaryota; kingdom Metazoa; phylum Chordata; class Amphibia; order Anura; family Dendrobatidae; genus Phyllobates; species Phyllobates terribilis. The sequence goes on from NW_027362762.1 coordinate 858,940,815, forward strand.
ACTGGTGATCACTGTATTATCTGTACACTGACACTATATACAGAGCTCCTGTGTGTAATGTCACTGGTGATCACTATATTACCTCTTCACTGGCACTATATACACAGCTCCTGTGTATAATGTCACTGGTGAGTCCCTGTATTACTTGTACACTTAGACTATACACTGTATACTATGTACAGAGCTCCTGTGCACTAATGGCATTAGAATTGTGTTTTTTTATTAATGATTAGTATTGTAGTATTCGGTCACTATGTGGTGATGTGTGGTCAGGTCTTGGTGTGGCAGTATTTGTCCCCTGTATGTGGTATTATTCAGTCATTATGTGGTGGTGATATGTGGTCTGGTGATGGTGTAGCGGTATTTATCCCATGTACAGTACAGACCAAAAGTTTGGACACACCTTCTCATTTAAAGATTTTTCTGTATTTTCATGACTATGAAAATTGTACATTCACACTGAGGTAATCAAAACTATGAATTAACACATGTGGAATTATATGCTTAACAAAAAAGTGTGAAACAACTGAAAATATGTCTTATATTCTAGGTTCTTCAAAGTAGCCACCTTTTGCTTTGATGACTGCTTTGCACACTCTTGGCATTCTCTTGATGAGCTTCAAGAGGTAGTCACCAGAAATGGTCTTCCAACAATCTTGAAGGAGTTCCCAGAAATGCTTAGCACTTGTTGGCCCTTTTGCCTTCACTCTGTGGTCCAGCTACTTTGAAGAGCCTAGAATATAAGACATATTTTCAGTTGTTTCACACTTTTTTGTTAAGCATATAATTCCACATGTGTTAATTCATAGTTTTGATGCCTTCAATGTGAATGTACAATTTTCATAGTCATGAAAATACAGAAAAATCTTTAAATGAGAAGGTGTGTCCAAACTTTTGGTCTGTACTGTATGTGGTGGTAATATGTGGCCTGCTCATGGTGTGGTTGTATTTGTCCCTTGCATGTGGTATTATTTGGTTACTATGTGGTAGTAATATGCGGTCCGGTGTGACGGTATTTGTCTCTTGTATGTGGTATTATTGATCATTTTAAAAAATGTATATGTCACATTCCTTTAAAGATAAATAAATAAAAACATACCTGAAAAGAGTATTGGATATTTTAATGATTAATAGGTTAGAGTAGAGTATCACCCGGCCAAAAGAGTCTACCTTGTTGTGGTAGCAGGCTGAAAAAATCTTTTGGCCAAATCGAAAGCTGATTGCTATGTATGTGATATGGTGTTCTATGGGAATTGTTAATGTGTGATTGGTGAGGACGTGGTGCACAAGTGGAGTTTTTCCAAGAGTGGATGGTAGGACTGTGGAAGGTTCAAGGCGTGCAGGTGGAGTTTGGGTGGAGGCGGAGCTGTGGTGGAGCCTGCAACATTTTCAAGGGGGCCCGAAAATGTTGCCACTATGTGGCCCTGAAATTCCTGGTGGCAGCCCTGGGGGTCATCATATTGTGTGGGGATTGTAGAGGTATCAGGCAGATTATTACTTTTTAGAAGCACTCAGGGGACTATATTAAATGGTAAAGGGAACCTGTCACCAGCGAAAATGCTATGAACCTGCAGATATGGGGTTAATCTGCAGGTTAGTCCGGCGCCTGCACGTAGCCAAAGGAAATCTAACTTTATTCTCCCCGATAGCATTCGGTTCCAGCCTCTATCTATTATCTGTCTCTATTATTTAGCTCTATAGATCCAACAGAAAAAAAGAGACTCTATTCTCCAATGATTATTGTAAAAATTCTTTATTGATACATCAATTCAAATGGATATACATATTAAAACCATTTAAAAAGAGAAAATAGGGGAATGTGTAGGATGCAAAAAGAAACCCACAATATACCAGGGCACAATATAAAAACATTGTTGTCAATTATAACTAAAATTCACAACAAAATACAATCTACATATACCTGAAGAAGTAGAGTAAATCAACAGTTTTTGGTCCAATCAAGGTAAATTGTCGCCATACATAAGCAATCGAAAATCAAAACAGGCCATCCAAGTGTCCCAAAGGAGGAAAATGGAAAGAACCATGAGAAGAACCATGAGAAAACAAAAGTCAAATATAAATGTTATTAATGACAGATAAAATACATATTAAAATAGGTGATAGATTGGTGCGGAGCCACTATCTAGCACCAGCGAGTGAGTCTTGGTTGAAATCAGACCTTAAGGGCTGTTTTAGGTGTGGCAACTGCATAAATTGCCTTTCCGTTGAAAACATTAAAATCTTTAGAGGTACCAATGTTGACAGAGAATTTATCATCAGGGATTTCATTAACTGCCGAACGCAGGGAGTTATTTATAGAGGTGTATGCCAATGCGGCCTGGAATACATAGGCAAGACCATACGTGAATTGAGGCGTAGGATTGGTGAGCACCTAGGTGACATTGAACAGGTGAGGGGGAGATTGGGACCGCCTATTACTGCAAAAGGAGACAAGGTGGATCTTTGTGTTGAAAACCGTGTCTCCGCGGGGTTTGAATGAGCGGCTGACATACAGATGCTGCATATAAATTATGCTTTTTGCCTACAGTTTTTAACTCAACCTATATACCTCATTTTTGTTTGTCCTTTATTCTACTTTTTGCAAGTGAACCAATACTATTGGACATTGATCCTGGGAACACCTCCACCTGAGTTTCCTTTTCTAACTTATGGAACACCATCCTGACATATTGTGCCATGTACTTGCATTACAGGTGCCTGGGGCTGTTGTTGTGGGCTCTTATTATTGGGCCATTGTGGAGTGCACAGTGTGTTTAGGAGCGAGGGTGTTCTATAATGATGCATCTTGAAATGCATCTTGCGGTCCAGCGCACCAGAAGCGACATGGGTGGGCGCTCATAGTAACATACATAGTAACATAGTTTTTAAGGTTGAAGGAAGACTAAGTCCATCTAGTCCAACCCATAGTCTAACTTGTTGATCCAGAGGAAGGCAAAAAAAAAACATGTGGCAAACACTAAGCTCCACATTGGGAAAAAAATTCCTTCCCGACTCCATACGACAATCAGACTAGTTCCCTGGATCAACGCCCAATCAAGGAATCTAGTATTTATAACCTGTAATAGTGATGCGCTCTCTTGGAAATGTACTTGCCATTGCCTAAAGTACAACCCAGATAGAGGGTGCCCAGCCCTGTGTTCTACAGTTCTTTGTGCCAGTCCCCTGATGACTCAAGATTTTTGAAGAAACGCGACCGGAGGCGCATAGGGTCAGTTCAGGGCTGTCCAAAATTAAAGGATCAGCTGTGGACTGCCCCTGTAAGGGTGGGAGTCTTGGGGTCTGAAGGGTCAGTCAAGTTAATAGGGACTAACAGGGACAGTCAACCCCTTGGACTCGATGATATGGGCCTTTATGGATGAGGATCTTTTGGAGGAACTCTGAGACCAATGAATTTGGTGAGATCTTTCCTTTTATCCATCTGCCCTATCGTACATAATTGTTTGTGGACTTTATTGTCTGGTCCTGTTAAAACATGTTATATATATATATACACACACTGCTCAAAAAAATAAAGGGAACACTTAAACAACAGAATATAACTCCAAGTAAATCAAACTTCTGTGAAATCAAACTGTCCACTTAGGAAGCAACACTGATTGACAATCAATTTCACATGCTGTTGTGCATATGGAATAGACAATAGATGGAAATTATTGCCAATTAGCAAGACACACTCAATAAAGGAGTGGTTCTGCAGGTGGGGATCACAGACCACATCTCAGTACCAATGCTTTCTGGCTGATGTTTTGGTCACTTTTGAATAGCATGAGACGGACTCTACAACCCACAGAAGTTGCTCAGGTAGTGCAGCTCATCCAGGATGGCACATCAATGCGAGCTGTGGCAAGAAGGTTTGCTGTGTCTGTCAGCGTAGTGTCCAGAGGCTGGAGGCGCTACCAGGAGACAGGCCAGTACACCAGGAGATGTGGAGGGGGCTGTAGGAGGGCAACAACCCAGCAGCAGGACCGCTACCTCAGCCTTTGTGCAAGGAGGAACAGGAGAAGCACTGCCAGAGCCCTGCAAAATGACCTCCAGCAGGCCACAAATGTGCATGTGTCTGCACAAACGGTTAGAAACCGACTCCATGAGGGTGGTATGAGGGCCCGATGTCCATAGATGGGGGTTGTGCTCACAGCCCAACACCGTGCAGGACGCTTGGCATTTGCCACAGAACACCAGGATTGGCAAAGTCACCATTGGCGCCCTGTGCTCTTCACAGATGAAAGCAAGTTCACACTGAGCACATGTGACAGACGTAACAGAGTCTGGAGATGCCGTGGAGAGCGATCTGCTGCCTGCAACATCCTTCAGCATGACCGGTTTGGCAGTGGGTCAGTAATGGTGTGGTGTGGCATTTCTTTGGAGGGCTGCACAGCCCTCCATGTGCTTGCCAGAGGTAGCCATTAGGTACCGAGATGAGATCCTCAGACCCCTTGTGAGACCATATGCTGGTGTGGTTGGCCCTGGGTTCCTCCTAATGCAGGACAATGCCAGACCTCATGTGGCTGGAGTGTGTCAGACGTTCCTGCAAGATGAAGGCATTGAAGCTATGGACTGGCCCACCCGTTCCCGAGACCTGAATCCGATTGAGGACATCTGGGACATCATGTCCAGGTCTGAGAGGAGATCCCACAGGAGACCATCCGCAAACTCATCATGAGCATGCCTAGGAGTTGTAGGGAGGTCATACAGGCACATGGAGGCCACACGCAATACTGAGCGTCATTTTGACTTTTTTAAGGACATTACATCAAAGTTGGATCAGCCGGTAGTGTGTTTTTCCACTTTAATTTTGGGGGTGACTCCAAATCCAGGCCTCCATTGGTTAATAAATTTGATTTCCATTGATGATTTTTGTGTGATTTTGCTGTCAGCACATTCAACTTTGTACAGAACAAAGTATTCAATGAGAATATTTCAGATCTAGGATGTGTTATTTGAGTGTTCCCTTTATTTTTTTGAGCAGTGTATAAATTGGGAAAACTTTGAATGTGTCCCCAAGTGCAGTTGCAAAAACCATCAAGTGCCACAAAGAAACTGGCTCATATGAGGACCACCCCAGGAAAGGAAGACCAAGACTCACCTCTGCTTCTGAGGATAAGTTTATCCGAGTCACCAGCCTCAGAAATCGCAGGTTAACAGCAGCTCAGATTAGAGACCAGGTCAATGCCACACAGAGTTCTAGCAGCAGATACATCTCTACAACAACTATTAAGAGGAGACTTTGTGCAGCTGGCCTTCATGGTAAAATAGCTGCTAGGAAACCACTGCTAAGGACAGGCAACAAGCAGAAGAGACAAGTTTGGGCTAAAGAACACAAGGAATGGACATTAGACCAGTGGAAATCTTTGCTTTGGTCTGATGAGTCCAAATTTGAGATCTTTGGTTCCCACCACCGTGTCTTTGTGCGACGCAGAAAAAGTGAACGGATGGACTCTACATGCCTGGTTCCCACCGTGAAGCATGGAGGAGGAGGTGTGATGGTGTGGGAGTGCTTTGCTGGTGACACTGTTGGGGATTTATTCAAAATTGAAGGCATACTGAACCAGCATGGCTACCACAGCATCTTGCAGAGGCATGCTATTCCATTCGGTTTGCGTTTAGTTGGACCATCATTTATTTTTCAACAGGACAATGACCCCAAACACACCTCCAGGCTGTGTAAGGGCTATTTGAACAAGAAGGAGAGTGATGGAGTGCTACGCCAGATGTCCTGGCCTCCACAGTCACCAGACCTGAACCCAATCGAGATGGCTTGGGGTGAGCTGGACCGCAGAGTGAAGGCAAAAGGGCCAACAAGTGCTAAGCATCTCTGGGAACTCCTTCAAGATTGTTGGAAGACCATTTCCGGTGACTACCTTTTGAAGCTCATCAAGAGAATGCCAAGAGTGTGCAAAGCAGTCATTAAAGCAAAAGGAGGCTACTTTGAAGAACCTAGAATATAAGACATATTTTCAGTTGTGTCACACTTTTTTGTTAAGTATATAATTCCACATGTGTTAATTCATAGTTTTGATGCTTTCAGTGTGAATGTACAATTTTCAAAGTCATGAAAATACAGAACAATCTTTAAATGAGAAGGTGTGTCCAAACTTTTGGTCTGTACTGTGTATATATATATGTATTTACTGATGCCTTTGCCACATTGGCAATTTTTTCAGTTTTTAATATATCTGTTATGTGTATTGTCAATTTTGTATTGAGGATTGCCAAAACTCTTTTATTCTTGGCAGTAAAAGTTAAGTTTTAAATCCATTATAGCTGCTATATATATTATCTATCTCTATAGTATTCGCTGCTGGGTTATTATCTATCTCTATAGCATTCGCTGCTGTCTAAAAACACATGCAAAAAAACGCTACAAAAAAGCAGCAAATCCTCAATTATTTTTAGACCAGGATTTTATAACATTTTTGCTGATTTAATTAAAGTCAATGGTTAAAATAACACTGCAAAAATGAGAAAGAATTGACATGCTGCAGATCTGAACCTGCACCAAATCTGCAAGTCACAAATAAGCAACATGTGCATGAGACTTCAGGATTCTCTTTCAGGATTTGTGACAAATCCGTGCAGCAAAAACGCGACATGCACACAGCCTAATACAAACATCCAGCCACCACTAGGGGGATCCCACTGCCTATTGATTTATATAGCCCTATATCAGTATGTAGAAAGCTCTGCTTAGTGGCATCACATTATTTTTTTTATCAGAGAATGTTCAGGATTTAAAAACAAAAAAGTAGGCCAGGAGCAAGAAAAGGCTTAAAATAATCAATCCTCACATTTCAATTCCCAGGTTATCTCAGCACTGCTACTCTGGTGGTACCAGCTGGTCTTAGTTCGCTTTGCTGTGCAATCATGTGTTGTACGGCCACATTAGTGCTGGAGCCAATCACTGAACACAGCGGTGATGCTAGTATGTAAGGAACAAAATTGCTGAGCCCAGTGTTGCAGTGAAGAAATCATAGGGCCCCATAGCAGAAGTTCTAATTGTACACCTGCCGCCTCAAAAAATAAAAATAACAATAATAATATTCAGCGGGATCACAGAAGAGCCATCTCACAAATTTGCGAGATACAGTACAGTAAGAGGAAAATTACTATTGAAGCCCTGGAATTCCCCTTTCATTGCCCCATAAAGTATGTTGCCAACAAAAGTGCCCCCCCAAAACAATGCAATAGCCTTCAGTGAATTCCTCCTCACGCACGGCATGGGGACCCTACTGTACATCCCTGCCTGTTAGCAGAGGATTAATCTGCGTGACATCCAGAGTTTAGAACACAGAATGTAGGTTTATTCATATCCAGCATAGGCACAGCATGGAGTCTGGTGTTACTGCAGCATGAGGAAATCAAATACATATATAACAACAACACAGGAAGAGAAGGAGGGGGCATCCTGTCTGTGGGAGTTTTTTTTTTTTTAACTAAACTTTGTTAACAACCTCACAATATGCACAACATATGAAACAGCACAGTAGTTGTTGCAATACACATACAGATTAATATGTATTATTCCAACACCCCCACTCAACAACTACTTATCCTCTTAGTCCCATTGTGGTTCTCAATTCTTGGAACCTAGCTCGTGGCAATGGCTTTGTCATAATGTCAGCTACCATCTTATCAGTTTCACAATAGACAAACTGAATTATCCCACGATCTATCAAATCACGTAGATGATGATGTCTGACGTCAATGTGCTTGGTTCTAGCACTGATCTTTTCACTGCATGCAAGTTTAATGCATCCTTGGTTGTCCTCATAAATCACCGTCGGCTGAATTGTCGGTTTGCCAAGATCGTCCATCAATTGTCTTAGCCAAACAACCTCCTGGCTTGCATAGGCTGCGGACACATACTCCGCTTCTGTAGATGACAAGGCAACAGACATTTGTTTCCTACTAGACCAGGAGATTGAACTTTCTCCAACTTTAAACAAGTATCCACTTGTGGATTTACGATCACGCGAATCACCAGCCCAATCCGCATCTACATAGCCGGTAAGTTCTAGATCTCCTGCTGCAGATAGTTTTAAATTTACATCTTGCATTTCTTTCAAATATCGGAGAAGTCTCTTAACAGCATTCCAGTCTCTTTGGCGCGGTTTTTCCACATATCTGCAAAGGATTCCAACTGTTGTTGTGATATCCGGTCGAGTCATAGTTGATATGTATAGAAGTTCCCCCACTGCCTGACGATATTTCTCATTGTTAGGCAACAGGTCATCTTCTCCTTCCAGCTTCAGGTAGGATGGTTCCATTGGGGTTGATATACCTTTGGCCTCTGACATTTTAAACTGATTCAGAATCAAATTAATTTTTGCACTTTGGTTTAGAAGAAAACTTCCATCTTCCTCTCTCTGGATTTGGATCCCTAGATAATATGTCACACTTCCAAGGTCTTTTGTTTCAAAGTGCTGATTCAGAATTTCAGTCATTTTTCCAATTTCTGCGTCGTCTTGATGAACAACAATCACGTCGTCCACATATAAAAGAATATACATCCACTTTCCATCTGTATATTTTGTGTATAAGCACGGATCTGCTTGACCTCTTTTAAATCCTTCTTCCAACAAGACTTTATTCATCTTGGTGTTCCATGCTCTTGCTGATTGCTTAAGACCATAGAGAGATTTTTGTAGTTTGCAAACAAGATTCTCTTCACCTCCTTTTACATAACCTTCAGGTTGAGTCATGTATAAGTCCTCCTCAATGTCACCATTTAAAAAGGCAGTTTTTATATCCAAATGTCTGACATACATCTTTTGTACAGCAGCTACAGCTAACAAAGCTCTGAACGTGGTCTGTTTAGCGACTGGAGCAAATGTAGCATCGTAATCTTCGCCATACTTTTGAGAATATCCTTTTGCGACCAACCTTGCTTTGAATCTGTGGACTTTACCTTCAGAGTCATATTTGATTTTGAAGACCCACTTGCACTTGATTGCCTTTTTGCCCTGTGGTAGCTTGGTGAGTTTCCAACTTTGGAGTTGATGAAGCGATTTGATTTCCTCATTAGCGGCATCGATCCACTTTGTTCTTTCATGGACAGGTAGTGCTTGCATTTCATCCCATGACTGCGGCTCTGACTCAGATAGTGTCTTGACAATGTAGGATAGACGTTTAGCTGGTATACCTTTATTTGATCTTGACGATCTCCTGATTTCAGATTCACCTGATTTTTCTGTTGTTCCTTCATTAGTTGAAGAATCCAGCCAGACCTCTACATCCTCCTTGTTGCTGTCTTGTAATTGTGACTTCAGCTGGACTACTGGCGTGATGTCACAAAACTTGGGTGATACAAAGTTCTTATCAATCACTACAGCTCTACTTATTGTGATCTTGTTTGTTTCTGGGTGTAGAATCCTATAACCTTTCTGGGTTTCGCTGTAGCCTACCAGGATACCTTCTTTAGCGTGAGATTCCCACTTAGTTTGCTTTTCCTTGGGAACATGTACAAATGCTTTACTTCCGAATATTCTTATGTGATGTAGTTTTGGCTTTCTGCTATTCCATTGCTCAAATTGAGTTTTCTCTGTAGCTTTACCTGGTAGTCTGTTCTGAAGATAGCAAGCTGTCATGATTGCTTCACCCCAATATGCTGTGGGCAGATTTGCATCAAATAACATGCTTCTTCCACTTTCACATAGTGTTCGGTTCCTTCTTTCCGCGACACCATTTTGCTCTGGGTTGTACGGTACAGTGGTCTGAAATAGGATTCCATTTTTCTTTAAAATGCTCTGTGTCTCATTACTTGTATATTCAGTCCCATTATCTGCACGTAGAATCTTTGGCATTCTTCCAAATTTATTATATACTTCAGCTAGGTATATTTCAAGTTTCTCTGGAACTTCCTTCTTGCTGTGAAGCAGTTGGACAACTGTATATCTTGAATGATCATCAATAAATGTGAGAAAATATCTCTTCTTCCCTGGAGTCAGAGTGCTCATTGGACCACAGACATCTGTGTGTATTAAATCTAGTGGCTGTGCTGTTGTTGTACTAATTCTCTTAGGAAAAGCTTTCCTAGACATTTTCCCTTTGATGCAGCTAGTACACTTCATTGTCTGGTTACATAGATCAATTGTAATATCCTGAGCTAGTTGCTTTTGGACTAACTTTCTTATTGCTTCTGGGTCTCTGTGTGCCAGACGCCTGTGCCACACATGAATACAGTTTTTATGCTCTTCTTGTTGCGCTGTATAGACACACTCTTTGCATTTCAGCTGATAAAGTTCATCTGTGATATTCCCTCTGCTAGTGTGTGACCTTCCTTTGAGATGATGCAGCTATCATGCTTAAATGTAACTTCATTTCCTTGTTTTGTGAGTTTCTTCACAGATAGTAAATTACTTTCAAGACTAGGCACATACAGCACATCCTTTACTGGGATCTTCCTGCTTTGTGTTGGTGAGATTTGACAATCAATATAACCATCTCCTATGCCTTCTGAAGTCATGTACTGACCATTAGCCATAATCACTTTCTCTGATTTACTTTGGTCAAGCTTAGAAAAGAAGTCTCTGTTATTAGTCATGTGACTAGTTGCTCCAGAGTCTATACACCATGCATGCTTTGATGTATTTGCACTGACAGTAAATGCAGTTTCAGTATTCACAGAATCATTTTCTCCAGATACAGCACTTTTAACCCTTTGATGACTGCTTTGCTTTTTCAGCTGATTCATTCTAGCTTTCCAGACTCTGCAGTCAGCTTTCAAATGTCCTGATTTCTTGCAAACAAAACATTCATGTGTTTCTTTTATGTGCTTCCTGTTATCAGTTAGGTTTTGTGTCTGTAAAGCAGATTCTGTGTTGCATGTCCTACTGTTTACACCTTCTGCCTTTCGCTTATATTCATCTATGAGCTTCCCCCTCACATACTCCAGTGTAAGCTCATCATCTGGACGCGCATCTAGTGCGGTTACAAGCGTATCATAGCTCTCTGGAAGGCCACTAAGCAGTAATGAGGCCACATGAAAGTCCTTTAGATCTTCCCCAATGCCTCTCAGGCGTTCTACAATTTCCAGAACACTTCTTATGCAATCCTGCATATCCTGGCCTTTCTGTAGCTTAGACTGGTACAGCTTTCTCATGAGATAAATTTAAGCAATAAGCTCTATCCTCTCATGTACCTTTTGCAACTGCTCCCACATTTCCTTTGCAGTATTACATTTACACACATGCACAATCTGGTTGTAATGCACACGCCCGGACTGACTGGCGTGTGCGTGTTTATGTAGTGATTCCACTGTGCCATGAACCGGAGAGTGCCTGGAGGGGCGTAACTAAGTATCTCCCCGATCCGACCAAGGTCGCACGACGGCATACAACGCCAGTGCACCAGGGAGGAACCGAGCAGAGGAACCAGGGTCTACTCCAGGTCAGACTCCGGACACGGCTGTTGACCCACACTGGGGAATACAGGAACAGGCAGACTAGAGCGCAGGCTGGGTAGGGTCCAGTACAGACTGGGAGACAAATTCGAAACCGCAGACGCGGTGGACAGGGCTGAGCAAAGCGAAAACCGCAGACGCGGTGGACAGAGCTTGAGCAAAGCGAAAACCGCAGACGCGGTGGACAGAGCCGAGCAAAGCGAAAACCGCAGACGCGGTGGACAGAGCCGAGCAAAGCGAAAACCGCAGACGCGGTGGACAGAGCCGAGCAAAGCGAAAACCGCAGACGCGGTGGACAGAGCCGAGCAAAGCGAAAACCGCAGACGCGGTGGACAGAGCCGAGCAAAGCGAAAACCGCAGACGCGGCGGACAGAGCCGAGCAAAGCGAAAACCGCAGACGCGGCGGACAGAGCCGAGCAAAGCGAAAACCGCAGACGCGGCGGACAGAGCCGAGCAAAGCGAAAACCGCAGACGCGGCGGACAGAGCCGAGCAAAGCGAAAACCGCAGACGCGGCGGACAGAGCCGAGCAAAGCGAAAACCGCAGACGCGGCGGACAGAGCCGAGCAAAGCGAAAACCGCAGACGCGGCGGACAGAGCCGAGCAAAGCGAAAACCGCAGACGCGGCGGACAGAGCCGAGCAAAGCGAAAACCGCAGACGCGGCGGACAGAGCCGAGCAAAGCGAAAACCGCAGACGCGGCGGACAGAGCCGAGCAAAGCGAAAACCGCAGACGCGGCGGACAGAGCCGAGCAAAGCGAAAACCGCAGACGCGGCGGACAGAGCCGAGCAAAGCGAAAACCGCAGACGCGGCGGACAGAGCCGAGCAAAGCGAAAACCGCAGACGCGGCGGACAGAGCCGAGCAAAGCGAAAACCGCAGACGCGGCGGACAGAGCCGAGCAAAGCGAAAACCGCAGACGCGGCGGACAGAGCCGAGCAAAGCGAAAACCGCAGACGCGGCGGACAGAGCCGAGCAAAGCGAAAACCGCAGACGCGGCGGACAGAGCCGAGCAAAGCGAAAACCGCAGACGCGGCGGACAGAGCCGAGCAAAGCGAAAACCGCAGACGCGGTGGACAGAGCCGAGCAAAGCGAAAACCGCAGACGCGGTGGACAGAGCCGAGCAAAGCGAAAACCGCAGACGCGGTGGACAGAGCCGAGCAAAGCGAAAACCGCAGACGCGGTGGACAGAGCTGAGCAAAGCGAAAACCGCAGACGCGGTGGACAGAGCTGAGCAAAAACCGAAAACCGCAGACGCGGTGGACAAGGCTCTGTTCACACAGAACAGACTAGAAGGGAAAGGCAGAACCAGATACCCACAGGGTACTTGCAGAGAAGTAGCGAGTGGACCACAAACTCACAAACGGAAGTACAGTGACAACGAACAGGAGTTAGGTACGAGTTCAGACTCTGCAGAAAAAGGAAAGGTACGGACATAGAGAAAAATAGGAAAGGCGCTAGGAGAGTATTCAGACAAGAACAGACACAGCAGCAAGATACAGGAGCGGGTCTAGGTATGAACGAACAGGCTAGGAGCGAGTTCACACAAGCCTGGAAATACAGCCTCCAAGATAGGCAGAAGACAACAGGCTAGAGAGCGTGTACAGACTGCAGATTAGAGTACACAGGTAGGACACGGAAACAGATACTGCAAGACAGGTAACATACACAGGACCTGGCATGTCAGAGACAAAAAGCCAACTGACAGGGCAAGATGCTCAGGCATGGGTTAATTGGAGCAGCTGGTTTAAATACCAGGTAACAGACAGCAATAGGTTGAGGACGCACAAGGGGTGTGCCTGCAGCAGGTACAAAAAGCAGGAAGTGATCGGGCGCCGCCCTTAAGCAGCAGACACAGAGGCAAACAGACAGCATGGAGGGAAGCCAGAGAGACACCCTGGACTGGAGATCAAGTGCGCGCTCTTGCACAGTGGGAGATGGACCACTATGCAAGGACGCCGCCAGGTATGTTACACTGGTCATCATCTATACTGAGTGATATGGTACTTTGTGCTTTCTGATCCATCTCTGTCCAGTCCTGTGGCACTGGGTCAGGTTTAGGCTCCTGTGTGTATTTCCACGTACCTTCTCTTATCAGCAGCATTTTCACTTTGAATTTCCAGGATTGATAATTCTGGTTAGTGAGACTTGGCACTGTAAATTTCATGGAGCTGCTGCTGGTGGCCATCTTTGCTTCTTCTCAGTTTGCTGTCTTTCTTTCTTTTCTTTCCTCTGTGTTCTGGGGATCTGTGACTCTGGGACTCAGGTACATCTGGGCCCAAAACCTGTTAGCAGAGGATTAATCCGCGTGACATCCAGAGTTTAGAACACAGAATGTAGGTTTATTCATATCCAGCATAAGCACAGCATGGAGTCTGGTGTTACTGCAGCATGAGGAAATCAAATACATATATAACAACAACACAGGAAGAGAAGGAGGGGGCATCCTGTCTGTGGGAGTTTTTTTTTTTTTTTTTTTAACTAAACTTTGTTAACAACCTCACAATATGCACAACATATGAAACAGCACAGTAGTTGTTGCAATACACATACAGATTAATATGTATTATTCCAACACTGCCCACCAACCATCTTCCACCCGGCAAAGAATGGTGGCCACAACACAGTAAGATGTCCCAACTGTGACACTCACACAGCCCTCCATACAGTATAATGGGCCTCCACACAGTATAATGGCCCCCACAACCGGCCACACAGTATAATGGCCCCCACAACCGGCCACACAGTATGATAGCCCCAATACAATCCCCCACACTGTATAATTGCGCCTACTAGCACTCCACACAGTATGATGGACCCTACAGAAACTGCTCAAATATATTATAATAGCCCCCACATAGCCCTGCAAATAGTATAATGGTCCCTATATAGCCCTGCAAACAGTGTAATGGTCCCCACACAGCCCTCAAAAAAGTATAAAGGCTCCAACACAGCTATCCATATAGTATAATGGCCCCCACATAGCCTTCTAAATGTTGTAATTGCCCCTACATAACCCTCCAAATAGTATAATGGGCCCCACATAGCTCTTAAAATATTATAATGGCCCCCACACAGCCTTCCATATAGTATAATGGCCCCCACATAGTCCTCTATATAGTATAATGGGCCCCACATAGTCCTCTATATAGTATAATGGGCCTCATGTTGCCTTCCATACAGTATAATGGGCCCCACACAGCCTTCCATATAGTATAATGGCCCCCACATGAGACATCAGACACAGAGGGAGAATGATGGCGGAGGGAATGTCAGCTGAGGCTCCCTCCTCCATCATTGCTTTCAACTCTATCGGCATTCGGGATGTTCCAGGATGTTTCTGACATGCTGCAGTGTTTCAGATAAAACATTTTTTGTAAAGCCGTCCGGGGACTATGCATCTCAGCAGGTGACTAATCCCCGGTCAACTGTCCGTCTTGGGGAGCACAGCGAGGAGAAGCCACAACGGCTGCAATAACTGAACTAGTTCCTGAATCAGATGACAGGCTGCTTTTAACATATTTTTTCTCTTAACCTTTTGTTTTTGTTTGTTAATACTCAGAACTTCCCCTTACTCTTATAGGAGTTTCCGGGTGATGGAAAACCCTCCAATGTTTCCCCATGCCAATTTACTTTGTTGTTTTGTTGGCTACATTAAAAATTCAATATAACATAATAATGACAGACCAGGACCTTTAGGAGGGGAGCATTTGGCATTATCATGCACTTGCTCTTCTTCTAAAGGGTTAATAATAAATAGGGGTTTTGGCGGGAATAATGTTCTTCCAGCTGGGTTTTGCCGCCACAGCAGCATGGTCTGAATAAGTGGTGGGGGTATATAGTGACTGGCAGCGCCGATGAGCTTGTCAGTCCTCGGCGCTGCCATAAGAAATTGCTGCCGCACCTGTATAACATGGAGGCTGTTCTGGAGGAGCTGCGCATCCGGTTAGGAGAAGAGGGAGTCCTTGCCTGCCTTCATCGCTGTCTGGAGACAGCGAGCAGCGATGTTCCGGGGCCAAGCTCGGCGGTGAGACTGAGCAGAGGTCCGGAAGTGCAGGGGGAGCCAGCCGCAGTGGAAGCGCCGGAACCCCAGATGACGTCATCCCGCGGCGCCGGCATGCGCACTGGTGGTAGAAGGAAGAGGAGGACAGTGCGGTATTCCCCATCTCCAGTGCGCCCACAGAGGTCCCAGGGGGGGGAAGAAGTCGCAGGGGAGCAGCTGACTTGTCACCAGACAGCAGGACCAGGCTGGCCTCAGTTGACCACCAGCTGGAGGGAGCCGTTGCTGGTCCTGAGGCTGCCGGTATGGAGAACAGAATGTCCATGGCAGGGGTTTTCATCCAGCATGACCAGACCCAGGACCCTGCATCTGAGGGTGGTGAGTATAGCCCACCTGTCGCACATCACACATTAGAACAGCTATCACACGTATTGTCATCCCTTAGGGATATATTGCAACCCCCTGCTGTCACTTCTATGTCAGCTAGCCAGTGCTCTGGGGCCACAGGTGTAGCCGGAGTTTAGAGGCACCTAGACAGTGGCCCAGAGGCTAGCGGGGGGGAGCATCGTTCCATAGCAACCCCATTGGCATCAGGTGTCAAAGGGGTGGGTGAGGACTGTTACAAGGAGATTCTGGTATGTCCAGTTTTGCCGCTGGGATATCATTTGTCCATGACAGTTAAAGAAAAAATATGGCGTAATGAATTCTTTGATATCCTGTCTTTGCTACCAGCCTCCATGGAATTTTTGGCAAGGCTGGAAAAAGATAAGGTTAGGCGTAGGCCGGTACATCAGTTCTTTAATAACTGGTTGCAGGCTTTTTCTATTTACGCCAGTGTGATGGGCGAAAAGTTTCCCAGCAAGTGCTCTGGCCTTTTCCAGCATGTCGAGATAGTGTTAGAAGCTTACAAACATTTTGGTAGTTTAAGCTGGTATTTTTATGACGAAAACATTCGCCAGAAGATGGCAGTATATCCATCTTTGAAATAAGGAGTTAAAGATGTAGGTTTATGGCTTAATTTAATGCTGCCAAGTAAACCTAATAATGTTCAGCGTAATGTACCAGCTCAGACTAGTACCTTCAGGAAAGGTACATGTTTTGCCTTTAATGAGGCACAATGTAAGTGGCCGAATACGTGTAAATACAAGCACGAGTGCTCCTTTTGTGGAGGGTCGCATGCTATGTCCAGATGCTTTAAAAAAGCAAGTGGGCATCATTCCACAAAGGAGTACTTGGGTAAAAGCAGTGACACCAGTAAATCTGGAGAGAATGTAGCCATGGTTAGAGCAGTACCCAAACCGCAAGATGGCCAAGTTAATAATTGATGGGTTTGCACATGGGTTTATGATTCCACATTTTTCAGGCAAAGGGTGCATATGGGTAAAAAATTTGAAATCCGCAGAGCTGCACCCAGAGGTGGTAGAAGCAAAATTGTTAAAGGAACTAGCTGAAGGAAGAGTGGCGGGCCCCTTTAAGGAGCAGCCATTTAAACATTTTCGGCTATCTCCTCTGGGTGTAGTTCCAAAGAAAGAGATGAATGCTTTCAGATTGATTCATCATTTGTCTTATCCATATGGTACCTCTTTGAACGATAGCATTGATAGCAGTGTTAGTACTGTTACATATACGTCTTTTGATAAGGCTGCTGAAATAGTTAGAAGTTTCGGTCCCGGGGCATTAATGGCCAAGGCCGATATAGAATCAGCCTTTAGGTTATTGCCTTTACATCCTAGCGGTTTCAATTCGTTAGGTTTTCATTTCAACGGTTTCTTTTATGTTGATAAATGTTTGCCCATGGGGTGCTCGGTATCTTGTTTTTATTTTGAGGCCTTTTCATCTTTTGTAGAATGGGTGACAGCACGGCAGTGCATGAAGGGCGGTATAGCGCACTACTTAGATGATTTTTCGTTTATAGGTCCTGGCGACTCATTGGTGTGTAATGAGTGTCGGGGTCGTAGCGACAATCCACTCGTCCTCCAGTCACTCCAAATTAAGGCTATGAGCATGGGTCAACCATTCAAAGAATGAGTCAGACAACAAGCTGGTTCAAACTCAGAGCATGCTCAGAGGCTACTGGCAAGCCACGATCTCAGCAATGTTCCACTTTTATTTCCGCATGCACAAACTTAAATACACTACATAATGGGGAGGGGAAAGGGGTTGTTCGGGGCGGGGTAAGCCATAAATGGATTGTTCGGGGCGGGGTAAGCCATAAATGTCTAGTATCCGGCCACTCCTGATTGGTCCACGTCTCCTTAACTCAGTCTCTGGGCAGACAACCGTCAGTTGATGATTCGGTTTCATTTCTCTGGAACAGGTGCTGGCTGATACCGGCGCCATCTTAGCATAAATTTCGATCTAAGTAACACGTAGCAAGGAAAGCTTATTGTTATAAGACACAAAATGGTGGTTAGTACATAAGCAAAGCGTATAAAAGTGGAAAAATATATATTCTTTTTTACCCTGACATTCCCCCATAAACACTAAGCTTTCCCTTGCTTCGGGGCCTTTGAGACTGTCCATGTGTGGGGAGAGGGGAGGTGGATTTCTTCACCCAATTATCTTAGAAGCTGCCCCCTTATGGGACGCCCCCAAACAATTGAGCCCTACCCTAAATAACACATGGAGTTCTCCCAACTGACCCTAAACTAAATCTCTCAATTGGACTCTGTCATGGGGGGTTGGAACAGCATTGTTTATAGCTTTCCTGTATGAGGGGACTATGCAGCATACCATGTCATTCCTGCGCAATTCACTATGTCACAGTAATCAAATCGATACGTCTGGATTTTTGCGTGAGTATCTACCCAAAATGTGGTAGCTGTCCACCCTGGGACAGACAGTAAGCATATGGAAAGGATATAGAAGAAGGTAGTCATCTTTTATAGGCTCGCTTTGTCTCTCTTGCAGTGGGAGGCGTGAATCCAGGTGCTCTTGCCACCAAGCTTCAGAGCTGTAGGAGTAGTCAGGATCACAGTGTAGGGGCCCTCAAATCTGGGTTGGAGACAGTCTTTCCGGACAAACTTCTTTACGTACACCAGGTCGCCTGGGGTAAAATCATGTACCGCATCACCTGTGGATTCTGGGAGAGAAGCAGATACTGTAGAGCGGGTGTTAGTCAATTCTTTAGACAGAGCAATCACAAATTTTACTACTCTATCATGTGTTTCAGACAACTCTTGGGGCCTAATTTCTCCTATTTTAGGTGGGGTCCCAAACAAAATTTCATAGGGAGTTAGCCCATGTTTAGCTTGTGGGGTGTGTCTGATATGATACAATACTATAGGGAGTAGGTCGGGCCAGGGGAGGGGATGATCTTGGGTCATTTTCAAGAGCTGGGTCTTGAGTGTGGAATTCATCCTTTCCACTTTGCCTGAACTGGCAGGATGGTATGGAGTGTGGAGGCCCAAATCTGTTCCCAACATGTTCCAAAGTTCTTTGTAGATATTTGCTGTGAAAGCTGGTCCTTGATCCGATTCTATGACTTGGGGAACTCCAAATCTGCAGGCAACTTCAGTAATCAGTTTCTTGGCTGTGACTTTAGCAGTCATGTTGACAACCGGGTAGGCCTCGGGCCAGGCTGAGAACATATCCACGGCTACCAAAACGTACTCATATTTTCCTGCTTGAGGCATTTGGATATGGTCGACTTGTATTCTCTGCCAAGGGTAGTCTGGTTTAGCCAGGTGTTGGAGAGGGACCCGTGCCGTACACGTTGGGTTGCAGGTAGCGCAGACAGAGCAGGATTTTGAGTATGCAGTCACAGTGGAAGAGATTCCGGGTGCAAAGTACAGTTTCTTGATACATGCCAGGGCTTGATTCTTTCCTCTGTGTGTAGGCCCGTGAGCCCATGCTGCCACGGCTGAGTACATGCGCCTGGGCAAGCAAGGTTTTCCGTCCACTTGGTAAAGAGTTGAGTCGACCTTTAAATCTTTGCGACCTGCCAGCACGGCTCCCGCCGCTTTCCATTGCTTGACTTCTTCAGTGGGGGTCTTCCTTTGTTCTTCA
The DNA here is from genome assembly GCF_046119375.1 of Phyllobates terribilis. Lineage (NCBI taxonomy): Eukaryota > Metazoa > Chordata > Amphibia > Anura > Dendrobatidae > Phyllobates > Phyllobates terribilis. The sequence goes on from NW_027362762.1 coordinate 858,960,238, forward strand.
CACAATTTTTCTTCAGGCATCCTGACCCCCCTGGATTCCACTCGTGTCTCCGCTGGATTTGTATGGTCTTCCGCCGGCTGTTCTTTGGCTCTTGCTCTAGTGAGCGCCACAGCTACGGTTTGCAGGGTCTCCCCCATCTCTTCTTCCTTTTCCTGCCACTTTGATGACACATTCTCCACTGCCGCAGACTTGGCTGCTTGGTCAGCTAGGTGGTTGCCCCTGGCTTCCCTGGAATCTAGTCTTCCATGAGCCTTGACCTTGATAACAGCAACCTGAATGGGTAGTTCCAGGGCCTTCATTAGGGCCTTAATCCATGAGGCATGTTTCACTGGTGTACCTGCAGCTGTGATGAATCCTCTAGACTTCCACAAGAGTCCAAAATCATTGCAAATTCCATGTCCATACCTAGAATCGGTATATATGTTTGCCGTTGTTCCAGCTGCCAGGTGGCAGGCTTCTGTGAGAGCTACAAGTTCAGCTTCTTGTGCAGACATGTATGGTGGTAGAGCTTCAGCCTTGAGGACTGTTATGTCTGTTGTGACAGCATATCCCGTGTGGAACTTCCCTTGAGGGTCTACGAAACGGGATCCATCAGTCCATAGGTGTAAGGCAGGGTGTGCGAGCGGATGTGCCACCATATTCTCTGGAGCAGAAGTCTCTTTCTGCAAAATTTTTATACAATCATGAGGATCATGAGGTTCCACCAATGGACCTTCACCCTGTTCGTCTTCCCCCCTAGAAGGTGGAAGCAAAGTGGCAGGGTTGATAGTCAGACATCTGGTAAATGTTATATTGGAGGGCAACAATAGGGAACACTGCAGCCGCAGGTGTCTTTGGTTGGTTAGATGTTTCGGAGAGGTTTGTTGCAGAACAGCCGAGAGATCATGGCCAGCCTGTATAACTAGATCATGTCCAAGGACGATATCAGCTGACTTGTCAAGGAGGATGTGAGCAGCGTGGACCGCCTTAAGGCACGTGGGGGCAGTTCGGGCGACAGGGTCCAGGAGGGCTGAGTAGTAGCCTAAAGGCCGATACTTATGATCATAGCGTTGTGCTAGAACTCCAGAGGCATGACCTTCCGATTCAGAGACAAAGAGGTGAAATGGCTGAGTATAGTCTGCTAAGCCCAAGGCCGGGGCAGAGACAACAGCCTGTTTAAGGCTGTCAAAACATAGTCTGCGTTGGTGAGAGACACGTGGATCTTCAGCATGAAACCAGACGGAGCCTTCGTCCTTAAAACAGTCATACAGGGGTTGCATAAGCTTTGAGGCATCCAGGATCCATTGCCTGCAGTAAGTGATGAGGCCAAGGAAAGTCTGCATAGCGGAGTAGGTGGTTGGGAAGGTGATATCCATGATGGCTTGTTTTCTTTCTTCAGTCAGCTGTCTAGCACCTTGTGATATACAATGTCCGAGGAAAATGACCTTGGGCAGACACCATTGGACTTTGCCTTTCGAGACTTTACAGTTAGCTGAGTGAAGAAACCAGAGAAGGGATGCTGACATCTCTGGCAAATTTTCTTCAGTGCCGCAGAGTAAAAGATCATCCACATATTGTAGAAGAGTGACCTGAGGGTTCTCTTGAACCCATGGCTCCAGAATAGACTTCATAGAATGAATGAATTGGTTAGGAGAGTTCTGGGCTCCTTGTGGAGTCCTGGTCCATGTAAGCTGTGCTCCTTGAAAGGTAAAGGCAAAAAGAAACCACGAATCTTCATGCAAGGGTATACTGAAGAAGGCGTTGGCCAGATCTAACACCGTAAACAAGGTGGCCGTTGGAGGCACCTGAGACAAGAGGGTGTTTGGGTTGGGTACCACTGGAGTTTCTAAAATGGTAGCTGCATTGACGGCTCTGAGATCCTGAATCAACCGGTATCTTGGAGGCTCTCCCGGAGCGGTTTTCTTTTTTACAGGAAAGAGGGGTGTATTGCATGGAGATACACATCTGACAAGGACTCCTGACTCCAGGAGGGAAGCGATTTGTGTACCCAAGCTTTGTTCTTGTGCCGCCTTGAGGGGGTATTGTGGAAACCGTGGGTACTTGTGTCCAGGCTTGAGGTGTACTTGGACCGGGGGAACCTGCAGGAGGCCAACGTCCTCTGGCCCGCTGGACCACAGAGAGTGAGGGAACTGTGAGGTTTCAAGAAGAGTGTGAGGTTGTATGGTCATCATCATGAAAGGGAAGGCTTTGAGAACGCAGCGGTCTTCAGTCCCTTGTTCGGAATGAGGGTCTCGCAGAAGAAGCTCCATGCCATGGTTTCCGAAGGTAATAGTTGCCTTCATCCGCTCTAAGAGATCGGCTCCCAACAAATTAACGGGGCAAGTTTCTGAGACCAAGAATCTTGTGAGTACTCCAGTGAATGGTCCTGCAGACACAGGGACTGTGAGTGGAGAGGAAATATGTTGGCCTTCCACCCCAACACAGGTGAGGGTATCCGGTGATAGGGATACCGAGGGAGGGAGCTGTGTGGAAGAAATGACAGATGTGGCCGCTCCAGTGTCCACCAGGAACTTCAATGGTTGATGGTCCACCTGTAAAGTGACAGTCCCACAGGCGGCCGTGGGGTGTGTAGCCGGGAAAGTGGACACTGGTTGACCGGGCCGTCATTGGCGTGGGTGAGATGGTTCACGGGAAGGTCCATGGTTGTGTGGACCGTCATGAAACGAGCGGTCATGGTACTGTCTGCTGGTTGGACAGTCTCTGAAAATGTGATTAGGGCTACCACATTCCCAACACAGTATGCGTCCTTCAGAATCACGAGATTGTCTCTTGTCTCTAGGTGGCCCCGTCATTTCTTCTGTCTTGTTTTCTATATGTGGGAGGAGTATCATCACCTGTGCCTTTAACCATTACCCACTTGATTCCATGTTGGTTGCCAGGGGGTGGGTAGCTTTCTTGAGCTTGATATACCATGGCAGGAGCGGCTTTCTTCTTTGGCTTAGTATCCTTTTCCATTTTTAGCATGGCTTTTTAGAAAGCTTTGACAATGTCCACCGCGTCGTTAAAAGAAGAAGAACGGATCTCGGGGCGTACCCTCAGAACCTCATCTCTGAGGGCGTCTTGTAGGCCATCTACTAGGGCCTGAACCAACAGGGCGGCCTGCGTCTTGACGTGAGGACTGTATCCGAGATCCTCAAAATGCATGCTGAGTCTTGCAGCATATCTTTCCACAGATTCATCAAGGTCTTGTTGAACATCTTGTACAGACCCAGCTTGATCTGACAAGCGATCCTGAGCCCAGGCTTTTAACTGTTTCATGTATTCTAGGCCGGATTCATACGTACTAAGGGATCCTGCTTTTGTGGAATCCATGGCCTTTTCAAAGCTCTCCGTTTTCGGCTAAGTGAGCCTGGCATTCTGCAGCCAGAGTGGAACCAGCAGCAAGGGCAATTTTATGAGCCAATCCTCCAGCATGGCTCATACGGGTGTTTGCAGGGTTGACTATGGCCCCCACCCGATGTGTAAGGATGTCACCATAGCCTATTGACAGAGTGACAGGGCGTCCTGATGGGTCTACTAGATTCCGGGAGCGGCAGGGGTCCCAGACTTCTGAGGGGCTGGGGGGTGGTGCTCTTTCAGCAGTTGCTTGGAGCAAGGGCCGGAGTATGGGTAATGGATGTGGGGTGGAGGATGCCATAGGAGACGTATGGGGTAAAGGGGGGGGCGCTGGAGTATCTTGAGCCCATCCCTCATCTGGCTCCGTATCGTCTTGAGTAACAGTATGTTGGCGGAGGGAGAGCAGTCTGGCCTGAAATTCTGGGGAGTTGAGGAGGATATCCCCAGGGTTATGGGCGACCCCCATGGGGAACAGAGGGAGTGCCTCAGCATCGTGGACTGGAGCAGAGGGTATCACATTAGTTTCAGATGGGTGCTCTGGGACTGCGGGCTTTTCCACCCGTGCTGGTAATAAGCACCGGACGGATCTAGTAGTGGATATAGGCCGGATTAGGGTTTCCCGGGCCTCCCACAACAAGTACAAGGTGTAGTAAGATGGCCGTTGGAGGGAGGAGGGGGGAAGAGTTGGAGTGGGAGTGGGATTGTTCTTGGGGGCAGGCTGGGCATCGTGCCATGGGCGGCCCGCCCCACAGACACAGCAGAACTTCGCCAAGGGCGGGTTCTGCACTCAGCACATACGACACGTCCATCCTTCCGATGATTTGGCGTCGGCGCCATTATAGGGTGGTGGCTGAGGGCTCGGTGTAGTGACAGGCATCAACGGGGTTATGGCCAATTTAGGGTCACATAACAAATCACATTCTGCAGCGTTCATGTATCCGAACAAAGGCTCGGCATTCTGAGCCTGGTGCAGGAGTCCTTCATCACTCAACTTCCCTTTTTTTTTTTTTTTTTTTTTGTAACGCATTCCTTCTACACTGAAGGCTGAAGTCTGCCCGTACTGGGTAGTCTTATCATTTAATACAGATTCCTAACATTCTTAACAGCCTCCTTGCCTTCCCGTGACTCTAGTAGCTGGATAACTCCCACTGCACCATCCGGCAACTTGCCAGGTCTTTCAGATTTGAACATACGCAACATTTTCTTATAGAATGCAATGATCTGTCGCGACTCAGATCACTGGTGCAGTCCACAGGTCGCCACCGGTCAGTGTGGACCACACCTCAATACACTGATGAGATAGAGACACCTCAATCTATCCCCTTCCCTAACCTTGAATGGCGACTTTACAGTGCGACTCACCACGGCACCCTGATTACAGGTCACCACCCGTCAGTGTAGAGCACTCCTCAATACACTGGTGAGATAGAGAGACACCTCAATCTATCTCCTTTCCTAACCTTGACTTTACAGCAGTCTCTGTGGTAGACGAAGAGCACTCCTCAATTCGTCACAGATTCTTTCTTCCTTACACTACAATCTAGGGATGGCTTGGAATCGACTATCAGTCACGGGAGGCAGCTATCTAAGAAAAGAACAGTGACCGGGGGAGGAGGAGGTGGTGTTCACACGAGCACGCGCAGGCATGCGACGTCACTCGGTCTCACAGTTGCTGGTACGGGACGTGGCGCGGGACGCCTGAGGTCTCACCACTCGACCGGTCACCCACCCAGATCCAACCTGACAACCCCACAGGAACCGCTGCGGCTGACACACAGGCAAGTGAGACATATAAAATATATCTCGACTTACCGTGTTCGGTGGAGGTTGATCAGGCCTCAGATTCAGCCGCCGCGGTCACCACCAGGGAAGTTAACAATATGGGTCCGGGAGGGCGGCGTACCGCTAGCCACGCCCCACGTTGGGCGCCATTTGTCGGGGTCGTAGCGACATTCCACTCGTCCTCCAGTCACTCCAAATTAAGGCTATGAGCATGGGTCAACCATTCAAAGAATGAGTCAGACAACAAGCTGGTTCAAACTCGGAACATTGCTGAGATCGTGGCTTGCCAGTAGCCTTCTGAGCATGCTCTGAGTTTGAACCAGCTTGTTGTCTGACTCATTCTTTGAATGGTTGACCCATGCTCATAGCCTTAATTTGGAGTGACTGGAGGACGAGTGGAATGTCGCTACGACCCCGACATGAGCTTTTGTCTACGTTTCAATTAATTTGCAAGCAGTTTGGTATTCCGCTAGCGGAAGGAAAAACAGTTCACCCAACCAATTGTTTAGAGTATCTAGGTATAGTGATTGATACAGGTAAAGGGGCATTTAGGTTGCCAATAGCTAAGATTGTTACATGTAGAGAAGCGTTGTTAGCAGTGAGAAAGAGGAGGAAAGTGACAGTGAAGGAGGTCGAGTCGTCGCTGGGACTTTTAGCCTTTGCGTCTAGAATAATGCCTATGGGCAGAGTATTTTGTAGACGCCTGTCAGCACATATTGCAGGAATCAGGAATCCTGTGTGGCACCCTGCTGTTCACAGGTACCACAGGACCCAAAAGGGTGCATTGATGGACTTCTCCACAAGAGGCCCTCACTACATGCAGACACCTCCACCCTTCCACCTCATACCACCAGAGGGAGCCCTGTTAGGGATATATATATGGAGGGTGGAGCCAGGCAGTTCAGTTCAGCAGAGAGTCTCTCAGTCTGAGTTGTTTAGTCAGAGAGTGTGCTGCCACTGAGAGCAGTGAAGACGCAGCACGTCTGCTGCTGTATTGAGGGCCCCGAGTAAGGCCGGAGGCAAGGAGGAGAGGAGAGAGGAGTTGAAGGGGCAGAGGAGCATCATAGGCTCACCCCAAGACACAAACCGGACACCGGGTCCGCGCCTACAGGGTCCTTTATACCCAGTAGGGATCACCGGCATACCAGGAGGACTACAAGTCCCTTGTCAACCTGAAGCTAAACCCTTGACAGGACTAGGAACCACGAAGGCCCTGGCGTCCAGGGATAGTGGTTGCCAGGAAAGGTCCTACTACAAAGCGACAGGTGAAGGAACAGCACGACACAGAAGCTAGGCCCAGTTGCAGGCTGGCCAGGAGCTTAGAGAGAGGGAGACACGGACCAGGAGGCCTTATACCCGCTCACTGGGGAGAAGTCCTGAAGTGCACTCTTCCTACCGAGTACCCTGGACCGTACCTGACATCCGCACCAGTAAAGATACTGAAGTGAATCCCCTGTCTCTGTCAGTTACTCCTGCTGCGCCATCTCTCCTGAACTGCAAGCCCCAGCATCACCACCATTTGCACCTACACTGCCCCGGGGGCCCGCTCCACCAGTGGGGAGCGGAAACATCCCAGCTGCCATCCCATCACCCCCCCGGAGGTCTGCAGCAGCGCCGGTAACCATTACCAGAAACCACAGGTGGCGTCACGAGACAAACTGTACACTAAAAAAACCCTTTTTAAAGAGAGACCCAGAGTACGGGCCCAGGAGCCGACTGCCGTGACCTCCTAAACAAGGTAGAAGGCCCGGGTACCGAGTCCCCTATATTCCCCCTGGGTGACACACCTGTATTTCATGTTAGAGTCACAAAGGAAGTTAAGGAGGACTTACGAGTTTGGTTGGAGTTTTTAGAGTCATTTAATGGCCAGGCTTTGTGGCGTCAGCCTTTTATTGCAGAAGAGGATGTACAGGGATGCGGCTCCTGAATCAGGTTTTGGTGTTTTTTGGGATGGTAATTGGTGTGCGGGCCAATGGCATTGGGCATGGCGTAAGAATGGGGTGTTGAAGAATGAAGTTTTGTTAGAACTATTTTCTATTTTAGTGGTTATAGTGGTTTGGGGCAGTCAGCTAGCTAATAGAAATATCATAATTAAATCCAGTAAAAAAGGGGTGGTCCTTGCAGTGAACCATTTGTCTTGCAAATGTGGTTTAGTTATTAGAGTTCTTAGACGTCTAGTACTGCTGTGTTTGAAAAGGAATATTTGGCTGAAGGCGGTACAGGTTGATAATAGTGATCCTTCAGTGGCTGTTTTGCTTTCTCATTTTCAGTTCAAGAGTTTCTTCAGTATCGCCCCAGGCACCCAGGAGAGGGGAGTGGAGTGTCCGGAGTATCTCTGGGGATTGATTTGGTCAGGTTAATGGAGCTGTTACAGCGGTCTATGGCCATTTCTACATGGAAAGGTTATTCGTCGGCTTGGGTTTCATGAGTTAAATTTTGTAGGAGAATGAAAATGGATGCTAATAGGTGTTCAGAGCAGTCCGTGTTGCATTTTGTATTATCGCTTTTTGACAGAGGGCTCGCTTATTCCACGGTAATGAAAACATTATCTGGTGTGTCATTTTTTATGAAGGTTATGGGCCAGGAGGCATGCAACGATTATTTTTTTAATAAAGCAGGTACTAAAGGGTTACAAAAAAGAGAGAGTAGTTCGGGATGGCAGACGCCCCATTTCTCCAGAAATGTTGGTAAATTTATGTACAGTGTCATTCTCTTGCTGTTACGATAACTATGAAGCCCTTTTATTCTCCACAGCAGCTGCACTATTGGTTTTTGGAGCTTTGCGTATAGGCGAGCTATTGCCGAGGGGCAGAGACGGTATTGAAGGTTTGGCTTTTCAACATATTACATTGAAGAGGGGGATATTAATAATTTTTATTGCTAAATCCAAAACTGATCAAGCCGGTAAGGGTACGTCTTTAAAATTACAATGTTTAGCGGGTAAAGGTATTTGTCCGGTTTGCTTGGTGCAACGTTATTTAATGTTACGCCCCCTGGGAGGTGAGAAGTTTTTACTTCATCAGTCGGGCAGGCCTTTGACTTAGTTCCAATTCAGATGCATTTTGAGTAACTGTTTGTCTAAATTGAATATGGGTAATAAATATTTCTCTACTCACTCTTTTAGGACTGGAGCTGCGACGGAGGCTGCCAGACGGGGTTTGAGTGAGGGCTTCATCAAAAAATTGGGAAGATGGAGTTCAGGATGTTATCGGGTGTATATTCAGAAGTGATGTATACTAATGTTTCTTTTGTTTGAAGTTTTTGCAGGTATAACAGTATGGATCTTAGGTCGTTCTTTCGTGCACTGGGCGGAGTGGAGAGCGCAGCAGCGGTGCTATGGTCCGAATCTGTCTTTGTCTGCCGGTAACGTAAGAATCTTCTGGTTTGGAATCAGGGGGCAAAGATGGGAAGGACTGTTGGAGCAAGCTGCCATGATGAGTGAGAGATCTCCGTCCCCAGATATAATCATTGTGCACTTAGGAGGGAATGATATTGGTAAATTAGGTACAGTGGATTTACTATTTCAAATGAAAAAAAGTTTAATAGAGCTAAAAAAATAGTTTTTTGGTGTCAAAATTATATTTTCCGAGATCGTTTCCCGTTTAGTGTCGGTGAAATCTATGGATCTCAAATTTTGTGAGAAAATTCGCAGAAGGGTAAATAGGTGCATGAATAAATTTATGCCATCTATTGGAGGTTTTTCTTTTCGGCACAATGACTTGGAGGGAGGTTTGCCAGGCCTATTCAGAAGTGATTGGACCCATTTGTCTGAAGTGGGTAACGACATTTTTAATTTAGATCTACAGGCGATGGTAGAGTTGGCCCTGGGTGGGGCAGGGCCATGTTCGCCTGCTTGATCCAGGGAAGATGGCCGGGTGGGTTAGTCATTCGGGGAACCGAATGGACAATAAGTTATAGGTAATGTAAACGGGCTTGAGCTTTGGCTGAGCTGCGGTTGTTTATAATTATTATGTTATTTATTGAAGTTACCTGTATTATATGATTTTAATAAAGGCCGTGGCCAATTAATTTTCCAAGCAAGTCAAGTGTGTCGTTGTAATTTTGTTTAATCACAGATAAGTTTAAGGTATGGTTTGTGCATTGTAATGCCATATGTGATAAATACATGATCAGCAATCTCCTTCTGTCACATAAACAATGGATGGAGTAGCAAGCAGTATCTGCAGCAACGCAGCTCCTTTTAATTGCTATGGCTGGCAGAGAAAAAGGTTGGGAGCACAGGGATTCTCATCAATCAGATATTTATCAACCATCCTGTCATTTGACAGAATACCCCTTTACCGATGTGGTCTTATTCCCAGAGCCATAACTTTTTTACTTTTCTGTCCACATAGACCTATGAGAGCTTGATCTTTCAGAGACAAGTTGTACTCTTCAATGACACCATTCATTTTACCACATAGTGTACTGGAAAAAGAAAAAAAAATCCAAGCGCGGAGAAATTGGGAAAAAAATGCAATTCTGACTGTTTTTTTAGGAACAGTTTTTATGGTGTACATTTTGTGGTAAAAATGACTTCGCAATATGATTCTGCTCATCAGTACGATTAAGGCTATACCAAAATGTCCATTTTTTTTTTTTTTTCATTTTAGTGGTGAAAAAAAATCAGAAGTTTGCAAAAAAAAAAAATTCCGGTTGTGTTGCCCCTTTCCGAGACTCGTAATATTTTTATTTTTCAGTCGATGGAGCTGTACGACAGTTTATTTTTTTACGGGGAGAGACAACGTTTTTATTGATACCATTTTGTGGTAGATATGATGTTCTGATTGCTTTTTGCAGTATTTTTTGTGGTATTTCAGCCACCAGAAATATTTTTTTTTTTTGTTTAACGATTGGGATAATTATTTTTATATTTTGATAAGATAGGACTTTTTTTGAATGCGGCGATACCACGTGTGTATTTTTCTGCTATCTTTATTTTTAATGGGGGAAATGGAGGTGATTTGAACTTATGTTTTTTGGATTTTAATATTTTTTAAAACACTTTTTTTTTAAACTTTTCACTGTTCTTAAAAGTCTTCTTAAGGGACTTGAAGCGCAGATCGCTTGTGCCGTATGCAGCGATGCCAGAGCATTGCTGTATATAGCAAAAATCATAGTCTCCTTTGAAGCCCGGGCACAAGCTGGATTTCAAAGAAGCTCCGTAATGATAAGCATGGAGGTCTCCAACAGACCCCCCGCTGTCATAGCACACCCGATCACATCAAGGGCACGCCGATGGGCGCACGGAATGACGTGCCTCGCTCCCTCCCTGCGCACGTTAAGCGCCGCTGTAAGTTTGACAGCAGCTCCGCTCCACCTGCGATTGTTAGAAGCAGGTTCTGGCTGTAACACACAGCCATCATCTGCCGAGTATGGGGTGAGCCCGCTCCATACACCTGCTTCCGACTTGCGCCATACCGGCGCATGTTGTGAAGGGGTTAACAGTACTTTGAAAGGTCAGAGGCAAGAATTGGTGAGGAGGTGGCAAAGACACTTCTAGGAAGGTTGTAAATTTAGTAAAAAGTGACAAACATCACTGTAGGCTCAATAGCAGGACAGTACTAGTCACCAGTTCAGTATAGATGGCACATTCTGCCATCAGAACATGACAAAGAGGAATTAAATAAACTTCAATGGAAACTGTCCATGACTAAGTGTGTGCTTCAGTTATCGCATCTGTATTATTAAATGCTCAATGGCTAACTAGGAAATCAGTGAGTAACTTTGCCCCGCAGCTATGTGTTTGAGTCACATTTATAAGTCACATACTTTCCCATTGCATCACTTTACATTACACTAACTTTCCATAGGATCTCCGAGCATTTACTCTGTAAATGGCAGATAAACAATCCATAGAGAGCTTTCTTCAATCCATTTATAACATTAGAATCTTTATACAGAACGACATTCTGCCGGGACACGTTACATAGACAGATGCTGCACTGCAGCCCCCGTGTCTCGCTGATCCGTAGGGAATGGTCCTTTTATGTGTTTTGGTATAGACATTATACATTGTATGCATGGTGAAAGATGAGCCCCGACCTACTTGGAAAGGGCAGTTTATCAGAAGTATTCGGCACTGTTCACATACCACGAAAGGGCTACGTTTTTTTTCCAATATTTACAACTCAGATAAGCCTGTGCGGTTCAAGCCAAATCTATTGCATTGACCCCAACGATATCTGCCCCTTTTCTGGATATGGTGGTGACTGGTGGGGGACACAAAAGGGGCGATTTTTTTATATAATAAATGTCTATTGGAATCTAGACTGAGAAGGAGAGCTTGTCCCCTAAAAGAAAGATGGCAGAGGATGGTGGCCCCTTAAATGACAAGATATGAGAAGATATAGAGCAGGATGTCCCTAGAGTGTCTGTTAGCGAGTCTAATGTGGAACTGCCACGTCTTCGGAGGTACTGGAGGGACGTGATAGAGCTTATAAACTCGGTGTACAATTGTCAGATTGCTCCGGAACCTTTGACTTGTGCATACAGCTGAAATCCCTGTGAGAGTCATCGACTGGCTATCGCGCATATACTATATCAGGCCCGGAGAAGTATAGCTCCATACTGGAAGAGACCTAACGGTCTAGTTGTTGGAGAGGTAATAACAGGTAAGTACACCAATAATATCCAAAAAGTAAGGCCATAAAGTATTTAATATAATAATCTTCCAAAAAGAACTTTACAAATGACTAAGAATACGAAGATAAAAAAGTTAATTTTATAGATATATTTAAAAAAAAAAAACATAATAAAGATACATAAAAATTGTGAGATAAAATACACAAAGGCACAAAGTGGGTGTTCCCGGATGAGAGAGCAGTAAGTATCTATATCATTATTAATCAACGAGTATAGGTGACATTCCTATACAGAGACATCAATCAAACTGCTGTCAGTAGAAATAGAATATAGCACAGTGCTAATCACATATAGAGTCTAAGACATGGTATACATACATATGTATCCTGCATTACCTCACTCGTTGTGTCCGTGGTGCCACCACACCCGATGCGCGTTTCGCATTGAAATGCTTCGTCCAGGGGTCAAAAATATATCAATAAAATGAACTTTATCTTCATATTCTTGGTCATTTGTAAAGTTCATTTTGGGAGGTAATAACAGGGTTAAATAACACTATATGCCTTGAGAAACATGTATGCCAAAAAAGGGGGGCATATGAGAAATTTGAAGATATATGGGTGCCCGGCTGGATAGACCAAATCTGGCCCCCCTTACTTTAATGTGGTCTAGAATACTCTTACGGATGTTTTGAAACTATGAGCAGAATCTGTGACTCTCTTCACAGGTGTATATTTTTAGAAGTGCCTTTATTGATACAATTGTATGTTGGTTTTAAATAGGCGCGAATGTTTATATGGGTATCTATGTACAGTGGGTATGGAAAGTATTCAGACCTCTTTACATTTTTCACTCTTTGTTTCATTGCAGCCATTTGGTAAATTCTAAAAAGTTCATTTTTCTCTCATTAAAGTACACTCTGCACCCCATGATGACTGAAAAAAACAAATGTAGAAATTTTTGCAAATTTATTAAAAAAGAAAAACTGAAATATCACATGGTCATAAGTATTCAGACCCTTTGCTCAGTATTGAGTAGAAACCCCCTTTTGAGCTAGTACAGCCATGAGTCTTCTTGGGAATGATGCAACAAGATTTTCACACCTGGATTTGGGGATCCTCTGCCATTCTTCCTTGCAGATCCTCTCCAGTTCCGTCAGGTTTGATGGTGAACGTTGGTGGACAGCCATTTTTAGGTCTTTCCAGAGATGCTCAATTGGGTTTAGGTCAGGGCTCTGTCTGGGCAAGACAAGAATGGTCACAGAGTTGTTCTGATGCCACTCCTTTGTTATTTTAGCTGTGTGCTTGGGGTCATTGTCTTGTTGGAAGGTGAACCTTCGGCCAAGTCTGAGGTCCAGAGGACTCTGGAAGAGGTTTTCATCCAGGATCTCTCTGCACTTGGCCACATTCATGTTTCCTTTAATTGCAACCAGTTGCCCTGTCCCTGCAACTGAAAAACACCCCCATAGCATGATGCTGCCACCACCATGTTTCACTGTTGGGATTGTATTGGGCAGGTGATGAGCAGTGCCTGGATTTCTCCACACATACCGCTTAGAATTATCACCCAAAAGTTCTATCTTCGTCTCATCAGACCAGAGAATCTTATTTCTCATAGCCTGGGAGTTCTTCATGTGTTTTTGAGCAAACTCTATGCGGGCTTTCATATGTCTTGCACTGAGGAGAGGCTTCTGTCGGGCCACTCTGCCATATAAACCCGACTGGTGGAGGGCTGCAGTGATAGTCGACTTTGTGGAACTTTCTCCCATCTCCCTACTGCATCTCTGGAGCTCAGCCACAGTGATCTTGGGGTTCTTCTTTACCTCTCTCACAAAGGCTCTTCTCCCACGATTGCTCAGTTTGGCGGGACGGTCAGGTCTAGGAAGACTTCTAGTGGTCCCAAACTTCTTCCATTTAAGGATTATGGAGGCCACTGTGCTCTTCAGAACCTTGAGTAATGCAGAAATTCTTTTGTAACCTTGGCCAGATCTGTGCCTCGCCACAAGTCTGTCTCTGAGGTCCTTGGGCAGTTCCTTTGAGCTCATGATTCTCATTAGGTCTGACATGCACTGTGAGCTGTGAGGTCTTATATAGACAGGTGTGTGCCTTTCCAAATCAAGTCCTATCAGTTTAATTAAACACAGCTGGACTCCAATGAAGGAGTAGAACCATCTCAAGGAGGATCACAAGGAAATAGACAGCATGTGACTTAAATATGAGTGTCTGAGCAAAGTGTCTGAATACTTATGACCATGTGATATTTCAGTTTTTCTTTGTTAATACATTTGCAAAAATGTCTACATTTCTGTTTTTTTTCAGACAAGAAGGGGTGCAGAGTGTACTTTAATGAGAAAAAAAAAGATCTTTTTAGAATTTACCAAATGGCTGCAATGAAACAAAGAGTGAAAAATTTAAAGGGGTGTGAATACTTCCCGTACCCACTGTATTCTTTTCTCATCAGCAGTATATGGACACTGAGGTGGGACGGGGAGGTAGGGTAGGTAATGTTTGTGGTTTAATTGTACTGTACTTTTGAAAACGTTTAATAAATTATCTGATTCTAAAAAAAAAAAGGCTACGTCTGGCACATTCCTTCATATATTTACAAGGCATATGTGCTGAACATAAAGCCCCACAATATACCACACAGTTCTCTGTGATATACAGTTGAAAAGGATATGGAGGATTTACACAATTTCTTTCATTATTTTATTTTGAAAGGCTGCAGGAAAATTGGGAAAAAATATTTGAATTAAGCTAAAATATATTTAAAATCTTGTAAACCTTTCTGTAAGAAATAATCTGTATGGCTACAGATTTTTTTTGGCCATTAGATTTTTTTTTTTACTATGAGCCTAAGAACTAACAGGCAGGTAATTTGCTAACTACCTGCCTGTGCTGCCCAGTGCAGATCTCTGCCGGCACAGAACGCTCCTGCTGGCAATTCTGCAGCTTCACATCAACAGAGCAGCAGCTTCTCTTCCGCTCTGCGCTGTTGACAGGGCGGGACTGCCAATGTCATGCTGACTGACAGATGGCTCCCCGTTGCGCAACTGTGGAGAGTAAGCTGTCAATCAGCATGACGCCAGCAGTCACACCTCAGCAACAGAGCAGCACGGAAGAGGAAGAGCTGCTCTGTTGACGTGAAGCAGCAGAATCGCTGGCAGGGATCTGCGCTGTGCAGAACTGACAGGTAGTTAGCAACCACCTGGCTGTAAGTTCTTAGACATCATCTTTTTCACTAGCCCACAGCTCCTCAGCCTCCCAGCTTACTATATCCGGAGGGTGGTGGAGGTGGCATGGAGCTTCTAATGATTGATGGTTCGGACAGGCGTCATAGTGGCGCCACAGGCTCAAATTGTGAGTTTTCTGATGTTGCAAGCAGAGGCAGCTTTATCTCTGCAGCATAGGAGAAGCACAGAGGTACTAAATCTGGTCAGATCCAGCAATCTGGGCAGCTCCAGAGCAGTGCTTGCAAGACATTAAGCATAGAGCATACAAGAGCACACTCCTTGCCTTGGAAACCCGCCACATCTGAGACTGCAGAGGTAGTTGGTAACCTAGGCATCGAGCACTAAGACATAACATTAAAAATCCCTCTGTTTTCAGGAGTGCAGAGTATTTATAATAAAAAGATAAATTGCAAAGTTGCTTCTTTATAGAAGCACTTTAGAATTTTACCCATTTAATAAAAGAAGACAAGCTCTTTAATGTTTTTATGAACCGGACATCTCTTAAAATGTGAAAAACCTACAAGAAGCAAAATGAGCATAAACCCTGCTGTAAATAAATAAAAAGCAAGTGCAATTAAATAAAATAAAATAAATAAAACCCGATTTTTTATTTATTTACAGCAGGGTTTATGCTCATTTTGCTTCTTGTAGGTTTTTCTGATTCATGGCCATTGTGAAACATGCATTTATGTGCTGCATGTATACCAACTTAAACCAAGCTCAAATTTAGTGTTTTATCTCTTAAAATGTGCAGTTTAAGTTAAACCACCATAATATAAAATTATCTATACGTCTGATTCATTTATCAACAGATACCATCAGTTACTGATCGGCTTTCACGTAAAAAAATAAATCTATTTATATCTCCACGGTGCTGCATCATCCTACATCTCTTCCCTCATTTCTGTTTACGACCCTTTCTGTTCTCTCAGTTCTGCAAATTTTCTCAGACCAATATCCTCAATAATCATAACCTCCCACTTCTGTCTCCAAGACTTTTCTGAAGCTGCACCATCTCTCTGGAATGCACTACCCCAGAGAATCAGGTTAATTCCCAGTGACCACAGTTTTAACTGTGCCCTAAAAACTAGTGTTGAGCGAGCACTAAAATGCTCGGGTGCTCGAAGCTCGGGCCGAGCTCGCCGTGATACTCGGGTGCTCGGCCCGAGCAACGAGCCCAATGTTAGTCTATGGGAGACTCGAGCATTTTTGCGGCGGCTCCCCCGGCAGTCTTTTAAAAGCCTAACAAGTGCCCAAAACGATAGTGACAGTGCTCAAATGACATGGGGACAGCATGGGGATCGCCCCAGGAAGCATTTCTGACCCCCAGGTCACTGCTGTCAACAACGTGGTCAGAGGTATTAAGCCACTTTTACAGGCTCAAAATAAAACGTTCAAAAACGAAAGTGAAAGTGCTTTCCTGTGAAATATGTTAAGGATAGTGTTGAGCGATACCTTCCGATATCAGGAAATATCGTATCGGATTGGATCGGACCGATACCCAAAAAGTATCGGATATCGCCGATTACAATACAGGAAACCAATGCAAGTCAATGGGACACAAATATCGGAATGAAAATAAATCCTTTCTTTCCTTGTAGGTTAATTCTACATGAAGTAAAACAACTAAGAATAATGTAGAATGTATTACGCGAAAAGCCGGCAATTCATCAGCGCATACACCGGTACCTGACAATTTACAACAGAAAGAATAGAGCTTCACACAGATTAGATAGATAGAAACATGTCAGTCACATATATATGAAGCACAGTGACAGTGTTGCTTACTGTACTTGTCATTTAGTGTAAAGGATTTATTTAAAAATATAATAGTGTTTTCATGCATCGTCTGTTTAAAAAAGCCGGCCGGCAATTCAGCATCTGTACCCGACAATTTAGAATAGAAGGAATAGAGAATCATACATAGATTAGATATAGAAACATGTCAGTCACATATATATGAAGTACAGTGACAGTGTTGATTACTGTACTTGTCATTTAGTGTTAAAATAAAGGATTTATTTAAAAAAAATTGGCGTGGGGTTCCCCTTAATTTTAGTCTCTAGCGGAGGTTAAGCAGACGGCTGGGGCAGATGTTTGAAGCCTGGGAAGGGGGTAATACCCACGGAGCTTCCCAGGCTACTAATATCAGCCCCCAGCTGAATACTTAGCCTTTACTAGCTATTAAAATGGGGGACCCCCTCAAAAAAATGACGTGGGGTCCCCCCTAATTTAATAGCTAGCAAAGGCTAGGCAGACAGCTGGGGGCTGATATTAATAGCCCAGGAAGGGTGCCATGAATATTGGCCCCCTCCCAGGCTAGAAACACCAGCCGTCAGCCGCCCCAGAAATGGCGCATCCATAGGATGCGCCAATTCTGGCACTTAGCCTCGCTCTTCCCACTGCCCTGTAGCGGTGGCAGTGGGGTAATAGGGTTGGGGTTGATGTCAGCTTATAATGCAAGCTGACATCAAGCCCAGGTTAGTAATGGAGAGGCGTCTATAAGACACCCCCATTACTAACCCCATAGTCAAAGTTAAAAAAAACAAAACACAAACACCCAGAATAAAGTCCTTTAATTGAAATAAACACACAATTCTTTATTGTTCTAAATTAAACTCTACTTACCATCACGCCCATTCCAGCTGAAGCCAACGATCTCCTGCAATAAAAGAAAAATAATAAACCAACCTCATCCTTACCTTTCCATGGTTCCCAGGACAGCTCCAGCTCTGCTACATCGAGATGACAGGCTGGACTGCAGCAGAACGCTGCCATCCAGCCTGTCATCCCGCAGACACTGAGAAGCGCAGGCTTGCTTGCGCTCCTCAGTGTCTCTCTGTGACGGCATAAAGATGAGCCGAGGTCATGTCCAATGAACTCGGCTCACCTCATGCACGTCACTGACAGCGTGGGAAAATTCTCCTGCACTCAGCGCTTCAGCGTGAGAATTTTCCCACGCTGTCAGTGACGTGCATGAGGTGAGCTGAGTTCACTGGACATGACCTCACCTCATTCACTGCGGTCCAGCCTGTCATCTCGATGTAGCAGAGCTGAAGCTGTCGTGGGAACCATGGGAAGGTAAGGATGAGGTTGCTTTATTATTTTTCTTTTATTGCAGGAGATCGTTGGCTTCAGCTGGAATGGGCGTGATGGTAAGTATAGTTTAATTTAGAACAATAAAGAATTGTGTGTTTATTTCAATTAAAGGACTTTTTTTTCTGGGTGTTGTGTTTTTTTTTAAATACTTTACTAGAAATTCATGGTGGTCATGTCTAATATTGGCGTGACCCCATGAATTTCGGGCTTAGGGCCAGCTGATAATGCCAAGCTGGCCTTAACCCCTTTATTACCCAGTGAGCCACCGCACCAGGGCCCTGGATGAGTTGGGTACAGCACCAGAAGATGGCGCTTCTATGAACGCGCCATTTTCCGGGGTGGCTGCGGACTGCAATTTGCAGCGGGGGGGGGGGGGGGGGGCAGAAAGCTTGGGCCTCCCTGCGCTGCGGATTCCAGCCCCCAGCTGCCTAGCTGTACCTGGCTGGACACAAAAATAGGGCGAAGCCCCACGTATTTTTTTTTTTTAATTATTTCATGAAATTCATGAAATAATTAAGAAAAAAAAGGGCTTCCCTATATTGTTGTGTCCGGCCAGGTACAAATAGGCAGCTGGTGGTTGGGGGCAGCCTGTTCCTGCCTGCTGTACCTGGCTGGACACAAATATAGGGCGAAGCCCCACGTCAATTTTTTTTTAATTATTTCATGAATTTCCTGAAATAATTTAAAAAAATTGACTAGGGGCTTCGCACTATATTTGTGTCCAGCCAGGTACAGCAGGCAGGAACGGGCTGCCCCCAACCACCAGCTGCCTATTTGTACCTGGCCGGACACAACAATATAGGGAAGCCCTTTTTTTTCTTTATTATTTCATGAAATAATTTAAAAAAAAAATACGTGGAGCTTCTCCCTATTTGTGTGTCCAGCCAGGTACAACTAGGCAGATGGGGGCTGGAATCCGCAGCGCAGGGAGGCCCAAGCTTTCTGGGCCCCATCCGCTGCAAATTGCAGTCCGCAGCCACCCCGGAAAATGGCGCGTTCATAGAAGCTGGATGCTGTACCTGGCTGGCATACAAAAATATGGCAAAGCCCACGTCAAAATTTTTGGGAAAAATTAATTAAAAAATAAATAATAATTTAGGGACTGCATCTTTATTAACTCCTCAAATGTCATTTAGTGTTAAAATAAAGGATTAAAAAAAAAATTGGCGTGGGATCCCCCATAATTTTAGGCTCTAGCGGAGGTTAAGCAGACGGCTGGGGCAGATGTTTGAAGCCTGGGAAGTGGGTAATACCCACGGAGCTTCCCAGACTACTAATATCAGCCCCCAGCTGAATACCTAGCCTTTACTAGCTATTAAAATGGGGGACCCCCCCCAAAAAAATGACGTGGGGTACCCCCTATTTAATAGCTAGCAAAGGCTAGGCAGACAGCTGGGGGCTGATATTAATAGCCCAGGAAGGGTGCCATGAATATTGGCCCCCTCCCAGGCTAGAAACACCAGCCGTCAGCCGCCCCAGAAATGGCGCATCCATAGGATGCGCCAACTCTGGTACTTAGCCTCACTCTTCCACGCTGCCCTGGTGCGGTGGCAGGGGGTAATAGGGTTGGGGTTCATGTCAGCGCCAGCTGCCATGAAGCCCAGGTTAGTAATGATGGGCGTCTATAAGACACCCCCATTACTAACCTACAAAGTGTTAAAAAGAAAAAACACACTACACCCAGAAAAAAATAATTTATTTGAAATAAAACACACAATCTTATTTAATTCTTAGTTTACAAAAAAAAAATAGTTACCTGTCCACGTTCCTGCGCTGATCTCCCATGCACAGCTGTCACATCTGGAGATGGTGACAGCTGTGCATGGCTGCTGTAAGCTCATGCTGCCGGGAACACGTCCGCTCCCGGCAGTGGAAGCCACTGACTGAGGTCACCGGAGTGCATTCAGGCAGCGCAGCTCCGGAGACCTCCTTTACGGCACTGCTGTACCGTGGGAATTTCTCACGATACAGCAGGGCCGTAAAGGAGCTAACCGGAGCAGCGCTGCCTGAACTCCGGCGAACCCGCTTATGCTGTCATTCTAGCGGCGGCAGCGGTTCCGAGCGGTCACATTCTATGTGGCTGCTCTAAACTGGAGATCTTCGTGGGACAATCGTGGACTACTACGGAGGGGTAAGGATAAGGTTGTGGTTTATTATTTTATATTTTATTACAGGAGATCGATGGCTTCGGGGAATTAGGTGTCTAGGTGAGTATAGGTGTAGTTTTTATTTTTTACTTTATTTTAGGTGGCGATCGGCGGGGACAGGTAATGTATGAACTAATTTATTGTAGGCAACCACTGGCCACCAATGACATGTATTTAAAATGTATTGGGGACACAGTAGGGCAATTTATATAGCAGGATCAGGCTGATGGGAACTACTGCTCCCATCAAGCTGATCCTGCTGGCACAAGTGGACGGGGGACAGACATAGGCCGATGGGAGTAGTAGTGTCACATCGGCCTATGTCTGCCTGCACGCACACACTCGCAGACATCGCACAGACGCCACACACACTCGCAGACACCGCACAGACACCGCGCACACCAATCATGACGGGCTGATCGTCTGGGAGGTGACGCTGTGCGGCCAGCCAATCACTGTAATGCCCACAAACAACATGGCTGCGGCATTACAGTGACTGGCTGGCAATCCCTGCATGTTCATTGGCTCTGTAAAGAGCGCCAAACATGCAGGGCGGAGACCCGAGCTCCCGCCTTAGTAACCCGGAAATGCTCGGTGCTCGCCGAACATCCCGAGTAGCGTGATGCTCGGGCGAGTACCGAGCAGTGTCGAGCATGTTCGCTCAACACTACTAAAAACACATTTTTAGGCTGGCTGAACATGTTGACCAACCCAACTATTCTCCCTTTTTACATTATTGTTCTAATCCTGGTCTCTTGAACAGTTTTCTTCAAACACAATGCACTCAATGGCACTTCTTATCTGTTCATACACAGGTACTGGCTGGTGACCGGCTCACGCAGCTTTTCATATGTGGTCCTATTCATTATAAAAGATGGATGGATCATACAAAACAAGCACTTTTTACTTCGGGTTCCTCCATTTCCTCATATTGCAAACAAGGCCATCACTTCTGCTTGGCAGGTAATTAGTTTGCTATTCTGTGACTTTGTCCTTATGATAAAGTGCTGCAGAATATGCTGGCTCTATATATAATAAAGATAATTATTCATCATTATTAGAGAACTTATGAACCTTTCTTCTCTGTAGTCAGGTCTCAATCTATTATACAATTTCATTCTTGGTGGAAGATGTATGGACCCATTGGATCAGTGTGAGATCACCACAGTACAAGTGATTGTCACAGTCGGCCATTACCATGGAAGCTGTGTAGTATATGTTATATCGGTCTGCTGAAAATATAATGCACTCGAGAGGTTATACTTCCAGATCAGTCTCCACATACTGGAAATGGGCCCCATCACAGAGCACAAACTGGGGATTCTTCCGCTTCCATACACTAAAGGAGTCGACTTGTCCTGGCCAACTGGGCAACCGGATCCTCTTCACACAGCAGAAACCCTCAGCCAGGGAAAGCTGGAAGGCACGTGAGGTGGACTGACCCCAGGGGCTGGATGACAAGGTTTCTCCAAGGAGCTCTCCCACGTGAAAAAGTGTGTGACCCCTGAAGAAAGCCAGGCAATCCAGAGAAAAGTGGGAAGACTCTATGAAAGAGCACATGCTGTAAGATGGCATCAGTATACAGGTCACAACATGTAACATGGTAGAAAGCTTAAAAGAAAAAAAGATATAGAGCGGTGCTCCCATAGAATAGTCATTTTGTGAATCAAAATGCAGCACATGGATCGCGGTCTCTCCTACGCTTGCCCGCCCTGCACGGACCCAGCATTTTTCTGCCCCTTCTCCTCTAGCTGGCGGCCTGAGGCCCCAGAGGTGAAAGACACCCACGCTCCTCTGTGGGGGTTGGGGGGATTCGCCGCAGCTTCGCTATCCAGCTAGACGGGTGCCGGTACTGACGCAACCCAAGGCTTAAGCGGCCCGTGGGCAAACTGCTCCTGATGGGTCCCCCTCTCCTGGGTAATGCAGCTACATGGGAGGGAAACCCGCTACCCAAAATAGCTCCCCTCCGGTTACATTAACAGCCCAGCTGGGCTCCTAGCTGCACTCCCTCAACAGTCTCCTGCCCTCAGTTACCATGCAATCAGAGACTGCATATAGGTGACTCCCAGCAGCCTTCAATTGGATTTCCTCAGTCTTAAAGATACAGGGGTTTATCAAATCTTCAATGTACCTAAGGTTACCCCTCATATACTTTAGCCTGGCTAAGCACAGCTTGGAATCCTTAGGGTTAATCCTATACTTGTGGAAATATATTGTAAGCCACTGCTGACATCTAGTGGCCACTCACTATAATCACACCTTCAGTCACAAAAGTTACAAGTTACAACCCACCTCATTAACTGGCTATATCCTTCAATCTGAAACCAAGCCTGCCCAATAACCCTAACAGGTCGAGGCCCAGGACCTCCATGATGACTTAACCCTCTCTCCTCTCCATCCTATAAAAAGCTCAACGCGCAATATGCTTTCCCTTTGATTCATTCAACCAGTGCTGGGCTATAGTTACCAGATTATCCAACAATTCATAACCGCCCTAATGCCAAAACCCTAACCTCAGGAATCAGCCTCCAGCAGATCTCGGCGACAATATGTTTTCCTGGCCACACTCGAAAGTTTAGTCATCCGGCTCCTCTTTATCAGATAGGGTTGACTCAGAGACTATTCCAGTGTCCACAACCAGAATTCTGTGTACTCCTACCTCGAACCATGCTACCCTACTATCACAGTTCCAGTCTATACTACACTCGGAGCTGTCCAAATTGTCGGATAAACTAAGGAACTTTCCAAAGAAATTAGAGAACTAGGATCCAGAACCTCCGATCGAGGACTCTACCACTCATTACACACGAAAAAGAGATGGAGATGCTCCACAAAGAAATCTACTCCCTCAACAATAAACTGGAAGATTTTGAAAATTGCACTCGCAGAAGTAATATCCGCATCAGAGGCCTGTCCGAGACAATTCAATCTATTGCCACAGCCCTATTTCAAGAACTTCTATTTGGAAACCCCAATGAACGTCTAGAGATGGGCCGCATTCATAGAGCTCTGAGTAAACGCAAACCTGACGGCCCACTCCGTGACATTATTCTCAAACTTCACTTCTACAAAACAAAAGAACAACTATTTACAGCAGCACGGAACTTCTCATCCCTGAAATTCGATAAGTCTACGGACCCTCAACCCCCAGCTCTCTCACCAACCCCACTTTCAGCAGATTTGGTCTCTCTTAAACACCTTTCCCACCACCAGTGGACAGACCTATGGAGAGAGATGAACCCTTCGGTCAAGACTGCACTTATTTCTCTACACGTCACTTAGTCTACACCAGAATAGATCATATATTCGTTCACCCCGTGTTCATGCCCAACATAAACATTTCTATTCTTTCCACTCCTTGGTCGGATCATTCCCCAATCCAGCCAACGTGCTCCTCTCTACATCCTTGCTCATTCAACTGGACTCTGAATGACTCCTTCCCCTCTTATCCTGAAAGGTCCCAAAGATTGAGTGACCACCTTGATGATTACTTCTCTTTGAACCAGCAGCCTCTTCACCAATTTCCCTTTGGGAAGTTCATAAAGCAGAGAAGAGAGGCTTCTGCACTCAAGACGCTGCTCACAAGAAAAAGACTTACTAGAACAGCTGATCTTGAGAATAAGCGGTCAATATTAAGATTGTCAGGTGAAGAGCTCACCCTCCCCCTCTATATATCAAGACCTTACACATGCGTGCTCTGAACTCAATCTTTGTCTCTCCAAAGACACAGGTCAGGCCCTGCGTTGGTCCCAACAGGGCTTCTACTCCCTTAATAATAAAAGCAGCTCTAACCTTCCCCTATGCCTCAATGCCTCCCTGTAAGACGTACCCCAATGAGACTACGTACGACACAGGCCTTACGTCCAAACCACAACAGATAACTCGCTGTTCCAGCAGCAGCTTGAGCAGCAATACAACGACCCTTCCCCAGACACCACATAAAAATATAAGCTTTCCTTAAAGGGGTAATCCCATCGCCAAGATCCTATCCCAATATGTAGTAGGTGAAAAAATAATATTAGCAAATACCTCCAATTAGAAATGTAGTATAGTTTTTCTGATTCGCTATGTTGCTTTCCTCATGTACAGGCATTGCAGGACCTTAGGTATCCATGGTTACAACCACTAGAAAACTAGTTGTCACTATATTAGTGGTCATAACCACGGACACCTAAGGTCCTGCAATGCCCTTCAATGAGGAAAGCGACATAGCGAATCAGAAAAACTATACTACATTTCTAATTGCAATATTTGCTAATATCATTACACCTACTACATATTGGGATAGGATCTTGGAGATGGGAATATCCCTTTAACTCTATTTCGCTCCCAGTCCTCAATTCCAATATGATTGATCTCCTAAATCAGGCCATCATCTCTTCTGAAATATAAACCGCTATCCACTAACTAAAACTTAATAAAAGCCAGGCCCAGATGTCTTCTCAGCTCTTTACTATAAGAAGTCTCCTCTTATTCCCTATTTCACTATTTTATCTCCCTGAGGTCCAGACAAAAGCCAAGGGCAGCCCCTCTTACAGCACCTATATTTATGATACCCAAACCAAACTCGGACCACTCATTGTGGTCGAACTATAGACCGATATCCCTGATTAATATAGATCTCAATCTTTTAGCTAAAATCTTGGCTAAAATATATACCGTATTTGCCGGAGTATAAGACGACTAGGTGTATAAGACGACCCCCAACTTTTCCAGTTAAAATATAGAGTTTGGGATATACTCGCCGTATAAGACTACCCCTCTTCTAACGCAAATACGGTAAAAATTTTAAAAAAATCTGATTTGATTTCAATATGGTAATTTTAAAGTGATGAACCTTACCGGCGATTGGCTGGTTGTTGTATACAAATCCTGCTTGGATTGGTCAGCTCTCCCTGCCTGCCCAGCCCTCCCTGTCTCCAAGACTATCAGAGCGGTAGCGCATCCCTCTGGCCCTTGTATCATCACTGGTACCTCCTTCTCTGCCTCTCTGATCTCGCTCCTGAGGACTACAGTGACGAGGTGAGGGGGACGCCTGCAGCTTGCTTCACTTACACTTTCCCGGTGAGGCGCCCCCTCACATCGTCACTGCAGTGCTCAGGAGCGAGATCAGAGAGGCACAGAAGGAGGTACCAGTAATAGGATACAAGGGCGGCCCAGAGGGATGTGCTACCGCACTGATAGTCTTGGAGACAGGGAGGGCTTATAAATTACTATAAATACCGTGTTTTTGGACTATAAGACGAACCGGACCATAAGACTCACCTAGGTTTTAGAGGAGGAAAATAGAAAAAAAATGTAAGCAAAAAATGTGTTCACGATGCACTTTTAAGGGGGAGGGGGTCTTCTGCTGACACTAGTATAGGGGTAATGTCCCCCAATTCTGACAATATCCCCCATCCTGGTATATATGCACCCCCCCTTCTTTTTATACGTGGCATCCCTCCATGCTGATATGCATGGCACCCCTCATCCCTGTCCTGGTATGCAAGGCACCCCTCATCCCTGTCCTGGTATGCAAGGCACCCCTCATCCCTGTCCTGGTGTGCATGGCACCCCTCATTCCTGTCCTGGTGTGCATGGCACCCCTAATCCCTGTCCTAGTTTGCAAGGCACCCCTCATCCCTGTCCTGGTACGCAAGGCACCCCTCATCCCTGTCCTGGTATGCATGGCACCCCCTCATCCCTGTCTTGGCATGCATGGCACCTCTCATCCCTGTCCTGATATGCATGGCACCCCTCATCCCTGTCCTGGTATGCATGGAACCCCTCATGCCTGTACTGGTATGCAAGGCACCCCTCATCCCTGTCCTGGTATGCATGGCACCCCTCATGCCTGTACTGGTATGCAAGGCACCCCTCATCCCCATCATGCTGCACATGCCCGCGCTGATCTCTGCATGTGAGCCGCGCATGACGTCACTGCCATGCGCGGTTCACAAGGAGAGCTCAGCAGCAGGAAGTCACTGCTCCCCACGCCGGGTCTGTCTGCACGGGGAGCAGAGACTTCACTCACCTTCATAGCCGGCACACAGCAGAGCCGCGCTGCGGCTCCTGCTGCTGCCGGCTATCTCCTGCGCCCGCTCATTAAAGGGCATGAATATTCAACCTCTCTCCACGCCCATTTAACAGCGGTCATAGGCGATTCCGGCAGCAGCAGGAGCCGCAGCGTGGCTACACTCTGTACCGCTATTAAGGAGCATGAATATTCACTGCTCCCCACGCCCCATTAGCAGCGGGGACAGTGTAGACTGCAACGGGCGGCTGCTGACTCCTGTGCCCCGCTCCTACACCGCTACCGCTCCCCCCACACCCAACACATCATATATATATACCCCCTCCTCCCCCAACATTCGGAGTATAAGGGTATATGCCCTATAAGATGACACCTGGCGTATAAGACGACTCCTGACTCTTGAGATTTTCAGGGGTTAAAAAGTCGTCTTATACGCCGGCAAATATGGTATATAAATTCTTACCATCTGCATCAGGCCAGGCAAGAAACAAGGCTCTGTCTGGATAGTTCTCCAAGAGTTCAGGGCCTCCAGTCTACAAATAACAGATGTATATTCAGAATCTCCACCTGATACCAGTGTAATAAATGCTATAAATGTAGAAGGTTTATGCAATTTTTGCTTTGGCAATACTTTGCTTTTGTTATAGTTGGCGGTTTGTTTTTTCTTAAAGTGGCAGTACAAGAAAATTTCAGACATCCGGTTTTCACATGTGTTCTGTCTGTGTTTTTCATGGATAAAACATGTAAACATATAGAACATGTGCCCGTTATAGACTATGGGACTGTTCACATGCCGTGTTATTTTACAGACCGTGTGTTTTTACCAGTCTATGCACTTTGTGTGCCGTCCATGATTTACATTGTCATGCATAGGAGCTTTGTCATTTATTTTTCCATACATGAAAATAACTGATGGTAAAATCTGACATACTGATCAAACACTGATGACGCTCAAATCATTTTTTTTTTTTTTTTTTTTTTTTTTTTTTTTTTAGGAGGTAGGTGAATAATCACAGACATCTAAATCAGGCCAAAAACAGTGTTACAAAAATAAAAGTTAAATCAATGAGAAAAGCTGGCAAAAAAATAGATTATAAACATTTAATTTAGTGCAAATTTACAGAGCACACATTGCTTTGAAAAGACATGTGTAACACTCTGAGGTCCCCAAGGACTGTATTCAGTTCCTATCAAGCTCTTTAACGCAAACACAGTTTAAGACCTCATTCACATGTCTGTGTTTAAACATATACATGAAATAATGGTACTGGTCTCATCAGTGTTTTGGTACAGTGTGTCATCGGTGTACACTCCGTGTCTGTTTTTACCATTAGTGTCTCATTAGTGGTTTTCATTGATGGATAAGTTACAAAGGTTCTTCTATCCCTAGCAATACTAAATATGGACAACACACTAATGGCACTTGGATGCCATCCGAGTGCTGTACGTGTTTTTCACTGACCCATAGACTTGTATAGGCAGTTTTAATCTGTGATACTGGAAAAAAAAACAGATGTGGCTCTGTGAGGTTTTCACAGATACATGGTCCGTGAAAAAACATGGACACGTGAGCAGCCCCATAAATTATAATGGGTACGTGTTCTATGTGAGAAAAAAATTGAATGAACACGTGAGTGTTACACAGAAGTATGAATGAGGTCTTAATAATATCAAAGTCACCTGAACATATAGGACTATGGGTATTTGATGGTAACTGTTCTTCACTGCTGTTCTTAACACACTCATCTATATAAGTGTTTTGTCTTTTTCACCCCATTTCTAATATTAAGCTGTAACGTTATCTCACTAAACAGATTCACCCCAAAATGGTTATGCTACATTCCCTGCCTCAGCTTTTACACAGGCTATGATAGGCTGTGCTATTCTATGTGATGGTTACATGGCATTATTGGGATGCTCATAATTACAGCTCACCAAATCGCAAATTGTTCAAATTCGCTGAGTCCAGCAAATTGAAAGGGAACCTGTCACGTCATTTCAAGAATCTACACTGTCCCCAGTGCGGTGTTAGTGATGGAATGGGCATCACTAACACATTATTTTCATTAAAAACAGGGCTGTAATGATGTTCAAAAAGAACTTTATATTCTTATATCGTACCTGCTCATTTAGTCACAGGGGTGTGCTTCATTTTGTGTTCAGTCACAGGAGTCACCGGCACTCAATTTGATTGATTTCCCTGGTTGCGCCAACGTCAGTAGAATCCCGCGCTTGCGCAGTGTGTAGCCGGCCGCGCTTGCAGCGTCGATCGTGCAACTGCCTGCTTGACACTGCGCAAGTGCGGCTCCAAGCGCCACACTGAGCACAAAATGAAGCACACCCCTATGATCAAACGAGCAGGTACGATATAACTAAATAAAGTGCTTTTTGCACATGATTAGACCGCTGTTTTTAATGAAAGTAACGCGTTAGTGATGTACATTACATCACTAACAATGCACTGGGGACAGTTTAGATGCTTGAAATGACGTGACAGGTTCCCTTTACCAACATTTGAAACAAATTCAATTAGCTCATCTCTAATATACATGATATTATGCTTCGTTTACGCCGCACTGCTCTTACCATGACCGCTGTGTAACGCATCTCTAGGGAAAAATGGTGTTCTGATCAAAAGCCACGACATCCAGCCCAGGACACTGCAGTAAGAATTCCCAGTATCCAGTGCCCTGGACAAACAGCCGACAAAGGAGGAATAAGCAAAGCGCTGCAAGGAGTGCGGTCAACGCTCATCACACATGTAAAGGTGTTCACCAGCAGGTCGGGAGGGCTCTTTATTCTCTCACTGTAGGGGAATATTTGGTGTAAATCATTATTCCACCACTAGCAGACACTTACCTTATGAAGGCAGATTAGGACAAGTGTTATATATGTAAGCCTGTATTACAGATGCAAGTCCCAGCCCGACCACGGGATCTATGAAGCTGCCAGTTTGGGACCTTGGAGCTGCGGTTTGGCCAGAACTTGTATCTGTAAGAAGCCTCATACACAATAGACGGCAGTCAGCCGAACAATGATTTGGCCAATTGTGAACTTAGGTCAGGTGGCTGGGCACTGCAAACATAAGGCTGGAGCCGCAAGGAAAGTTGTGTCAGGGAACCAAAAATATTTACCGTATTTTTCGGACTATAAGACGCACTTTTTTCCGCCGAAATTTTGGAGGAAAATGGGGGGTGCATCTTATAGTCCGAATGTTGGGGCGGGGTGTATATTTATGTGTGGTGTGGGGGGAGCAGTATCGGTGGAGGAGCGGGGCACAGGAGGCAGCAGCCGCCCACTGTCCCCACTGCTAAAGAAAATGAATATTCACTGCTCCCCACGCCCATAGGGCGTTGGTAGCGCTGAATATTCATGCTCCTTAATAGCGGTATACAGCGTAGCCGCACTGCGGCCAGCTATCTCCTGTGCACGCTGTTAAAAGGCATGAATATTCAACCTCTCTCCACGCTCATGGGCGTGGGGAGGGGGTGAATATTCATGCCCTTTAATGAGCGGGCACAGGAGATAGCCCGCGGCAGTAGCAGCAGCGCGGCTACACTGTGTGCCAGCTATGAAGGAGCATGAAGTCACTGCTTCCCGCGCACACAGTGCTGGCGTGGGGAGCAGTGACTTCTGGCAGCTGATCTCTCCTTGTGAGCAGCGCATGGCAGTGACGTCATGCGCGGCTCACATGGAGAGATCAGTGCAGGCAGACCGGACGCAGCGCTGGAGGAGAGAAGAAAGCTGAGTAGCAGTGTTTATTTATTTTTAATGTGCAGCATGATGGGGATTAGGGGTGCCACGCATACCAGGACAGGGATTAGGGGTGCCACGCATACCAGGACAGGGATTAGGGGAGCCACGCATACCAGGACAGGGATTAGGGGTGCCACGCATACCAGGACAGGGATTAGGGGTGCCACGCATACCAGGACAGAGATTAGGGGTGCCACGCATACCAGGACAGGGATTAGGGGTGCCACGCATACCAGGACAGGGATTAGGGGTGCCACGCATACCAGGACAGGGATTAGGGGTGCCACGCATACCAGGACAGGGATTAGGGGTGCCACGCATACCAGGACAGGGATTAGGGGTGCCACGCATACCAGGACAGGGATTAGGGGTGCCACGCATACCAGGACAGGGATTAGGGGTGCCACGCATACCAGGACAGGGATTAGGGGTGCCACGCATACCAGGACAGGGATTAGGGGTGCCACGCATACCAGAATGGAGGGGTTCCACGCATACCAGAATGGAGGGATGCCAGGCATACCAGAATGGAGGGATGCCAGGCATACCAGAATGGAGGGATGCCAGGCATACCAGAATGGAGGGATGCCAGGCATACCAGAATGGAGGGATGCCAGGCATACCAGAATGGAGGGATGCCAGGCATACAAGGATGGGGACCACGTATAAAAGGAAGGGGGGCGGCATATATACCAGGGATATTGTCAGAATTGGGGGACATTACCCCTATACCAGTGTCAGAAGACCCCCTACCCATTAAAAGTGCATCATGACCACATTTTTTGCTTACATTTTTATTTTTCTCCTCTAAAATCTAGGTGCGTCTTATGGTCCGGTGCGTCTTATAGTCCGAAAAAAATACGGTAATTATATTTTTCTGAAGCACAACTATTTTAAAGCTGTGATTTTACTGTAAAAAAAACAAAACAAAAAAAAAACTCAGCCAAATCTAAGTTGCATGTTATGTGCAATCAACTCTATTGTAAGTCACATTTGCAACCGCGTATAATTGTCAGTCGTAGTGAGACACCATAGGAAATCAGATACAATTTAATGCAACAAGTGCAATCCTGATATTGCTGTGGAGCGTAAGGCCAGGATTACACAGCGACATGTCACAGACATTGAGATCGCTGGGTCACATTGCAACATCGCACTTAATCAACTATGGTGTCGGAATGAGACATAAAGCTGAAAAAGAGCTGAAATGATGGATCAGGGCCTATGGCCATGGAGACATCAAACTGACACATTGCAGCACAGGCTGTAATGATTTCCTATGGTGTAATGTTGCGATCTGTCTACAACTTAGCTGTTTTTACTTAAAGCAAAATCACAGCTCTAAAATAATGGCAGACAAGTGATGTTCGGATGTTGTTGACGCACAACTATTCTGAGAATTGCTGGTATGCGACACGTCAAAATGTAAGAAGGCGCAAGGGCAATAGTGGGCGCGCGGGGGGGGGGGGCGCGGGCGCGGACCATGATGAGGGGCGGGGGACACAGGCGCGGGGCAGGGGGGGGTGGCGCATGTCTGGGGGGGGGGGATGCGCAGGCCAGGAAAGAGGAAACGCGGGAGCAGGGCGCGTGGGGATGTGACGCGGGGCAGAGGGGGGGGCAATGCGGACGCAGGGTGACGCGAGAGGTGATGTCGGTGCAAGGCGGGAGGGCGTCACAAGGGCAAGGGAGGAGGTGACGCGTGCGCTGGGCAGGAGGTGACGCGGGCACAGGGTGATGTGGGCACGGGGCAGAAGCGGGGGGAGAAGCGGGCGCGGAGCATGGGGCGGGGAAGACGCGGGCGCAGGGCAGAAGCGGGCACGGGGCAGGGGGGCACGAGGAGACGTGGGGCGGGGGGGACACGCAGGCGCGCGGCAGGAAGGAGGAGACGCGGGCGCAGGGCAGGAAGGGGGAGATGCGGGCGCATGCAAGGCGGGGGGGCGTCACGGGGTCGAGGCAGGAGGTGACATGGGCGCTGGGCAGGGGTTAATGCGGGGCGCTGGGCAGGAGGGGCAACGAGGGCGCAGGGCAGGGGATGATGCGGGCGCTGGGCCAGGTGAGCAAAGCGGGCAGAGAGTGATGTGGGCGCAGGGCAGGTGGTGACGAGGGCAGAGGGTGATGTGGGCGCTGGGCAGGCAGTGATGTGGGCACAGGGTGATGTGGGCGCTGGGCAGGCAGTGATGTGGGCACAGGGTGATGTGGGCGCTGGGCAGGCAGTGATGTGGGCACAGAGTGATGCGGGTGCAGGGCAGGCGGTGATGTGGGCACAGGGCAGGCAGTGATGTGGGTACAGGGTGTTGTGGGCGCTGGGCAGGGGGAGATGTGGGCACAGGGCAGGCGGTGATGCGGGCGCAGGGTGATGTGGGTGCAGGGCAGGGGGTGATGCGGGGTGCAGGGCAGGCGGTGACGAGGGCAGAGGGTGATGTGGGCGCTGGGCAGGGGGTGATGTGGGCACGGGGCAGGCAGTGATGTGGGCACGGGGCAGGCAGTGATGTGGGCACGGGGCAGGCAGTGATGTGGGCACGGGGCAGGCAGTGATGTGGGCACAGGGTGATGCGGGTGCAGGGCAGGCAGTGATGTGGGCACAGGGTGATGTGGGTGGAGAGCAGGCGGTGATGTGGGCACAGGGTGATGTGGGCGCTGGGCAGGGGGAGATGTGGGCACAGGGCAGGCGGTGATGCGGGCGCAGGGTGATGTGGGTGCAGGGCAGGGGGTGACGAGGGCAGAGGGTGATGTGGGTGCAGGGCAGGGGGTGACGAGGGCAGAGGGTGATGTGGGCGCTGGGCAGGCGGTGATGTGGGCACGGGGCACTCACAGCTCCGGCTGACACCAGTGGTAAGTTCAGGGCACACAGCAGCTCCAGCACCTGCGGGCTGGGCACAGAGAAGGAGAAGAGGATCTGCAGGCGCTGGCAGCTGCAGCCGTCCTCCAGGCTCCGGAGCAGGTGCAGCAGCTCCTTCCTGCGGTGCGGGGACGTCTCCGGGTCACAGAACCTGTGCACGTCTGCAGGCAGCTGCTGCATCTTCCACACGTGCAGCTGGTGATCCAGGTTCTGTCCCTTGTGCCTCCTCTGCTCCATCGTGTCCCACTGCAGCTCGGGCGACACTGCCGCAGCCATACCAGAGCCGCCCGCCCTGCGACTGGGAGAGATCGGCGCAAATTCAAAGTGGCGCCTCTCACTGACAGCAGAGGAAGAGGAAGACGAGCGAGAGGCCGGGACAGCAGGCGGCCTGTGCTCCACTGCCACCTGCTGGACGTCGCTGGAACTGCATGGTGGACATTGTGACTCGTCCTTGTATCACAGGGAGCAACAGTGACAGGTCTTACAAGTCAGGAAGGAGTTAATTCCCACCCGTGACTGCACTGCAAAAATGGCTGTGGACCATCTAGGTTTTTTTTTAATATATCTGCCTTTTATTAAACCTAACTTTCCAACACTGGCAGTGACTCAAAGTAAAAAATGGGTCTATCCTCCGCGATTTCAGGGTACAAGCCACCCAGAAATCAATTCCATAAGTGACGTGTAGTAAACAAGGGGTTAAACTAATGCTATAGAAATGATGTAATAAAATAACGATTGGCTGCATTTTTCATGAATTTGGGAGCGGTAAACGCACCGTATCTGTGTGCAAACCTGTGTGAACAGACCCTTAGACAGTTTCATCATGTGAGATGCAAGTTGTTCCTTTAAAGGGGATGTTCTCCACTGGGGACAATTTCTTTTCATTTAAATGCATGTATTTGAGGCTAAAAATAATTTTTGCAGTTGAGTTTCATTAAAAATGTTGTACATTTTGACTTTTACAGTCTTTGTGTTTCCCTGGGCACAGTGGCATAGCTACAGGGGGGCAGAGGCAGCCGGGGGCCCACCTGGAGCAATCGCCACACTTAACTGTATCAACCTGCACAGCAATGGTCTCCCGACTCTACCGCTCTCTATCCTGTAGTCCACGGGTCGCTCTAGGCTTGCAGTCTACAGAACAGCAGGTGCATGCACAGAGACGTCAGAGTCCTGGCGTGATCACATCACCACGTCACACCATTGCGCCGAGACACGTTAAGTGATTATATAGCATTTAATTTATGACTCAATACTTGTAGGGGGCCATAATACTGGCGGGGTCATCCTACTGTGTGGGAGGCTATGGGGACATCATATTATGGGTAGGGGACTATGCAGGTATCATTCTGTGTGTGAGGACATCATACTGTGTGGGGGCCATCAGGGCCACCATCAGGGCATTACTGCCCTTACTGGGGTATGGGGCACAGTGAGCAGTGGGTGGCCAGTTCCGGGCCCTATCTGTTCACCGGGCCTCAGTGGCACAATCCTGCCGCCTCAGTAACTGGACGCACGTTCAGTTAATATCTGCTGGCATGTGGGAAGCCGCACGGCAATAGTTAAAAGCTGCTAGCCAATAATAGGCCGGCAGCTGACGTCATTGTCATGCACCGACAAATCCACTCCTCAAATGTATGAGGCAGAGCCGGGCGCCGCTGTACCGCCACCAGGTAAGGAGAAACTTTTTTTTTTTTACTTTTTTTTTAAAACTGAAAGTGGCAAGCCGCAATATGGGGACAGATGGGGCAAGATCATGCGAAACAAAACATAGGGATGGGGTCTATCCAAAAATGAAAAGAGACCCTGAATTTATTTCTTAAGCTTAGGCTTTCACATTACAAATTGCCCATAGAACGCAGGGCCGTATTTGGCATTCATGCTGCCCTAGGCACTTTAAGTGGTCATGCCCCATTCTTGTAAGTCAGAATAAAAGTGCCCATACCGTTTAGTTGGTTGTTAAGGCCCCTATATACATTTGACTATCGTCGATTGAATCCGCCGATATTGATGGATTCGGTGATAGTCTAATGTGTATGGGACACCTGATAAATATTGTCTGGAAAGATAAGGGTCCAAGATGTCCAATTTCGGACTGTAGATACTTTTGTTCCTTTAAGAGATGTCTTATACAGAACACAGTGGCTCCTGTGTATGGGAGAGTCAGCTGTCCAAAATGTATTGGGATCTTTAGTCAAACACTTGTTTTGCTAACTCATATGGCCTCTTTCAGATATTTCTAGTTCCAATTTTTGTGTTGTACATGTGTGCAACACTAACACATGACCCTATAATGATATATTTTCATGTTTAACAAATTAAGGATTACTACATCTACATTACTATATCACCAGACCCATCATCAGAACATGAATACAGCACCAGAATCATCATCTGTGCATTAGTACATTAATACAGCACAAGAACCATCATCAGTACATGAATGCACTACCAGAACCATCATCAGTATATGAATACACCACCAGAACAGCTATTAGTATATAAATATATTACCAGAACCACCATCAGTAGATGAATACACTACCAGAACCATCATCAGTATATGAATACACCACCAGAACCACCATCAGTACAAAAATACAGCACAAGAACCATCATCAGTACAAGAATACAGTACCAGAAACATCATCAGTATATGAATACACTACCAAAACCATCATCAGTATATGAATACACCACCAGAACCACCATCAGTACAAAAATACAGCACAAGAACCATCATCAGTACAAGAATACAGTACCAGAAACATCATCAGTATATGAATACACTACCAAAACCATCATCAGTATATGAATACACCACCAGAACAACCATTTGTATATGAATACATTACCAGAATCACCATCAGTATATGAATGCATCACAAGAACCACCATCATTACATTAATATGGTAGCATAGCTGTCATCAGTATATGAATACAGCACCAGAACCATCATCAGTACTTGAATACAGCAACAATATACAATACGGCAGCAATATCATGCGATATACAATGCTATATATAAATGCTATTGCATGACATGAACCTGAAACTCCCTGTATGACCTTAAAGAAGCACTCTCATTAAAAAATGTTATGGCCTAAACCTGTGTGAATGTATATGTAGTGTAGTGTAGGTATATTAATATACTTACTGATTGCTGTCTTCTCTGGTGTCCAGCGCCACTCTGGTCCTCTTCAGAAATATGCAACAAGGAGTTCTGACAGTCTAGGTCACGGAAGTAAAGAACTGGAAGTGACTTTTCCAATGCAAGTCTATGGAGTGAGAGAACGAGGCTTTTACAGTGTAAGCCTATGGTGCATCAAAGCGAAGCTCCATAGACTTACATCGCAATAGCGACCTCCTGCTCACGCATAGAACCCTGTATGATCCGGAGAGTTGGAAGTTCAGTCGGGTGACTCAGAAGAGGACGGGAATAGTGCTGGTCACCGGAGACGACAGCGATCGGTGAGTATATTAAAACACCTACACTTCACTACATAAACATTCACATAGCATTAGTCCCTAAAATTTTAATGGGAGTGCCCCTTTAACAATGGGAAGGAGATGATGGGAGTTGTTACCAGCCATAATCAAACTGCTGACCACACAGAAACCTCAGTACTGATTAGACACAGGCAGTAGCACCTATAAACAATTAAACAGCAACTTAACTTTTGGTAGATATTTTATATACTTTAGGCCATTTAATTCTTAGCAGATCGGTGGTCTCTGGGTCTCTGGGTTCTGTGACCTCCACAGATAACACAAAAGACCTCTTAAAAGTGGAGATAGGAGCCTATGACTTTCTACTACATCTGTACTTTGTTGTGTGCTCTCCTGTCTCCTAAGCTGCACACTTCTAAGCGGTATTTTGAGTGATCAGTGGGGGTCTCAAGAAGTGGTTTCCCACTGATCTGCTCAGAACTAAAGGAACTAAAGCATATTAAAAAAAATCTTCCAAAAGTTTAGTTACTCTTTATGTTCACACGTTGAGTATTTTACATCATCATTTGTAAGCCAAAATCAGGACTGGAACAATTAGAGGAAAAGTATAATAGAAACACGTCACCATTTCTGCACTTTTCACCCACTCCTTGTTTTGGCTTACAAATACTGATGTAAAATACTGACCAAATACTCAACATGTGAACATGGCCTAAGATGTATTTATACTGGTGCCATTAATCAGGAACTATTAATACTGCCCCAATACCAGTGGCGTACTGCCAATGGCGACAGGCCACGCGACAGCTATGGGGCCCGTGAGCCGGGGGAGGCCCGGTGTCAGTGCCTGCACCGTATACTCCCCGTATCAGGCCCCCGCCGTTCCTGCATCGGGCCTCCACATCGACTGACCCCCACTCTGCATCGGGCCCCCCCTTCTCTGGTCAGTCAGATGCCGATACAGTTGAAAGCAATGAAGGAGGAGGCAGCGTCATGTGACACTCCCTTTCCCATTGTGGCGCTCCTGAGGGTTCAGTTGCCACAGAGGTACTGCACCTCACCCAGAGGTGTGGTGTCTTCTCTTAGGTAAGGAGGGAGTGCTGCCCGGAACCCCAACACCCACATTCAACACTACACTGCTCCAGGCCGGCTGGAAGGGCAAGATGCACTGTGTCTCCTGCTGAGCCCTGTCCCTGGATGAAGTGGGGGGAACCAAAGAGAGGGGGAACCAGTATTGGGTGTGGGTGGAGGACGTAGGGTAGGGGAGCACCATTGTAGGAGGTATTTAAAGGGAAGCCATCTTAGGGTGGCAAGTCAGTGAGTGAGGACAGTCAGTGAGTAGGAGGGGAGCAGAGTTTCTTCAGGAGCTCTGCTCCACAAGTGGGGCCTAGTAACAGAGGCCCAGGAGGGGAGCAGAGGAGAAAGGCTCAGTTTTACAGAAGGGATCCCAGGGGGTACGGTGAGTGCAGGGCGGCACCCGTACGCAGTCTCACCCTAGTCACCGTGAAGGGCATCAAGCAGGTCCGGGAACTCCAGGTTGCCCAGAGGGACTTCAGAGCACCCGATCAGGACTGTGTGTGGGAAGGGCAGGAGGGAGAAGACCCAGCGTGAGAAGTCGGTCTAGTAGGAACATAAAGAAAGTGGGGTTCCGTCAAGCGCTCCTGATATATTTGAGAAAGTGCTGAACCCCTGGTCTGGTGAACGCAGAGCGACGCAGAGACTGACACCCGTACAGTGTACCTGAGAACCTTGAACAAGAACTGTGAGTAAAACTCGGATGACTGCACTGCACTGCCTCTGTTAGTTATTTCCGCTGCGCCATCTCTCCTGTACCACAAGTCCCAGCCTCACCACCATCTGCACCAACACTGCCCCGGAGGCCTGCTCCGCCTGTGGGGAGCAGGAACATCCCAGCTGCCATCCCATCACCCCCGGAGGTCTGCAGCAGCGCCGGTAACCATTACCGGAAACCACAGGTGGCGTCACGAGACAAACTGTAGACTAAAACCCCTTTTTAAAGAGAGACCCAGAGTACGGGCCCAGGAGCCGACTGCCGTGACCTCCTAAACAAGGTAAAAGGCCCGGGTACCGAGTCCCCTATATTCCCCCTGGGTGACACACCATCCTTCCTCCTGTGCATCTGACGCAGCGGTGTGATGATGCGCCACGCTGTGTCAGACAGTGGAGCTGGCAGCTACTGAGGTGAAGAGAGGAGACGCGCTGCAGAGACTGGAGCGGCGGGGGAGTGAGGAGCGGTAAGTATGTATTTTTTTTTAAATCAGTTAGTACTGATAATACTGGATGACTGGGGGCTGCATTTTACCCTATTAGGGGGGCTGCATTTTACCCTATGGGGGAGCTGCATTTTAACCCTTGGGGGGGGCTGCATTTTACCTTATTGGAGGGCTACATTTTACTCTATTGGGGGGGCTACATTTAACTTATGGTGCGGATGCAATTACCTTATGGGGGCCACATTTTTACCCTATGGTGGGGGCTGCATTTTTACCCTATTGGGGGAGCTACATTTTACCCTATGGTGAGGCTGCAATTACCCTATGGCTGGCTGCATTTCAACCTACGGGGGGCTGCATTTTAACCTATGGGGGGCTGCATTTTACCCTATGTTGGGGGGCTGTATTCTATTCTTTTGTGGGGGCTGCATTTTACCCTGTGAGGGGCTGCATTATACTGCGTGGGGGACCATGGGGGGTACATTACACTGCGTGCAGGACTATGGCGAGTGCATTATACTGTGTGGAGGACCATGGGGAGCGCATTATACTGTGTGCAGTACCACGGGGAGTGCACTATACTGTGTGGAGAGCCATGGGGAGTGTCTTATACTGTGTGGAGGACCATGGGGAGTGCATTATACTGTGTGGAGGACCATTGCGAGTGAAATATACAGTGTGGAGGACCATGGTGAGTGCATTAGACTGTATGCAGGACCATGGGGAGTGCGCTATACTGTATGGAGGTCCATGGGGAGTGTCTTATACTGTGTGGTGGACCATGAGGAGTCCATTATACTATGTGGAGGTCCATGGGGAGTGTCTTATACTGTGTGGAGGACCATGGGGAGTGTCTTATACTGTGTGGAGGACCATGGGGAGTGTCTTATACTGTGTGGAGGACCATGGGGAGTGTCTTATACTGTGTGGAGGACCATGGGGAGTGTCTTATACTGTGTGGAGGACCATGGGGAGTGTCTTATACTATGTGGAGGACCATGGGGAGTGTCTTATACTGTGTGGAGGACCATGGAGAGTGTCTTATACTGTGTGGAGGACCAAGTGGAGTGTCTTATACTGTGTGGAGGACCATGGCGAGTGTTTTAAACTGTATGGAGGACCATGGCGAGTGTCTTATACTGTATGGAGGACCATGGCGAGTGCATTATACTGTGTGGAGGACCATGGCGAGTGCATTATACTCTGTGGAGTGTGAAGGTTTGTGTGGGGGCCATTATACTGTATGTAGGGCCATTATACTGAATAGAGAGCTGTGTGGGGGTCACAGTTGGGGGATCATACTGTGTTGGGGTCACCATAATTTTCTGGGGGAGTTGAGGTGGAGTACAGTAGGATCATCATACTGTGCATGTGGAGGGTAATGTGGAGGAATTCACCATGGGGATATCATACTGTGTCTGGGGGGCACTTTTGTTGGCATCATATTTTATGGGCAATGAAAGAGGAATCTAGGACTTCAGCAGGAGGAAAATTACTATGTAAAGGCTGGAAAGTTGTGAGATCTGCTCTTCTGTAAACTTAACAATTATTTACCTATTATTTTTTGGGGGGCCCAATTAGAGCTTCTGCTCTGGGGCCCCATGATTCCTATGTACGCCCCTGCCCCATACTATTCCCAGATTTGAATAAGTAACTGGTGTTTTTAAGGGGTTTAATGACTTTGAGACACTGATCTCACACCACCATTACACAGATAGTGTTGCCCCAAATCAAATTCCGATCATTTCAGCATTGCCCAAATGGTTTCTGAGTATCAGAACTGGTATCAAAATGGGCAAATAGCCAATTCTCCTAGATTTGAATAAGTAACTGGTGGTTTTAAAGGGTTAAATGACCTTGGGCCACTGGTCTTACAGCACCAGCACAAAACAGGAAGATCCACATCAAAATCTGTTTTTCCCAGGCTGACGGAGTGGCTACTGGTTACTGATCAAATAAACTGGCATCAAAGTGAGCAAATTACAACTTTGTACTGATTTGAATAAGTTACTGGTTTGTTTTAAGGGTAAAAGGGCTTGTCCGATCTTAAAGGGGTATTCCCATCTCCAAGATCCTATCTCAATATGTAGTACTGTATTTTTCAGACTATATGACACACTTTTTTCCTCCAAAATTTTGGCATAAAGTGGGGGATGCGTCTTAGGCTAAGTGCCCACGATGCAAAAATGCTCCGGATTTTTCCTGAGCATTTCTGCATCTCCCTGGCAGAAAAACGCATGTGGATTATACATGCATTTTTCCTGCCAGGGACAAGCGTATGTGTGGCGCCCCTGAGGGTTCGGTCGCCACAGAGGTACTGCATCTCACCCAGAGGTGTGATATCTCACTCTCAGGTAAGGAAGGAGTACAGTTCAGGACCCTAACACCGGCATCCAACACACACCACTCCAAGCCAGCAGGAGGTGCAAGATGCCTCCCACATACTTGCTGAGCCCCTTTCCTGGCTGGAGTGGGGGGAACCTAGCTGGAAAGGGGAACTAACTCGCCCCCTGGGCAGTGGGGTACTCGGAGCCGGGCAACAGGAGACGATGGGGGTAGTGGTGGCAACCCGGTTCCGTGGCTCAGGGTGGTCAGACCAATGGCAGTCTGCTATGTGATGTTCATGTTGTCCGACTACGCCACCCGTGGATTGCGGTTATTATGAACCGCCACTGCAAGGTAATCCCCTGAGGCTGATGGTGTACGCAGCTGAGGTTGTTTAACTCCCCACGGGAAGAGTGTAGCCCCAGGGTTGTGCAATGGATGATGGGGGTGATGGTGCAGGGAGTCCCAGTACCGGTAGTGCTGGAGAAGCGAGAAAGTACACAGACAACGTACTGCAATCCAATGTCTTTTACTCACAGTTCATGTGCACCGGGTCACTTCTGTACAGGTAGTGACCGCCCGAGCCGTGCTGCGTCCACCAGGTGTGGGGCTCGGTCAACTCCCAGGCAGTTCAGAAGTCTGGCTCAGGACCCCCTTTTGTACTTTCTCTGGCCTGCCTCACCAGTGACCCACTTTTGTCCAGCTGCCGCGGATCTGCACGGGTAAACGTGGGCCCCATTCCCCGCTGTCCTATATGGTGCCTTCCTAGCAGGTTTGATGAGGTGTCGCACCAATAAATGATCACGACCTCCGGTCTTTGGCTGAGGGTAGTTTCTCCTCCACCAGCTTGGGATCCGGTACCCTTAATCTGCCTCACCCTTCA
This sequence comes from Phyllobates terribilis, assembly GCF_046119375.1. Classification (NCBI taxonomy): domain Eukaryota; kingdom Metazoa; phylum Chordata; class Amphibia; order Anura; family Dendrobatidae; genus Phyllobates; species Phyllobates terribilis. The sequence goes on from NW_027362762.1 coordinate 859,001,920, forward strand.
CCTGGTATTCTCATGGGTTCTTAGGGTCCCTTCCACCTTCTTGTTCCTGAGCTCTTCTGTTTCTCTCTCTCTTCTCCTTCTTTCCTGTTCCTTCTTCTCCTGTTCCTTCTTCTCCTGTTCCTTCTCGGCCTCTTCTCTAGGCCCACCTCTGAGCGGAGCTCCTACAGAGCCTCCACTCCCTGTCTTCTCCTCTGACTGAAGAGACTGACCCTGATCTAAGATGGTGCCCGCCTTATATACCTCCCTCTAAAGCATGAGCCCAGGTGACCAGCAACCAATGGGCTCCTACCTACGCTCAGGAACCGTCCCCTCCTGCTCCTACATCACTGGGTTTTCCTCCCCCCTCCCCACTCCAGCCAGGGACATGGTCTGTCGTGCCTGCATTACTGTCTAATGGGAGCACCGTTGAACTGTCCCTCGGAAATGGGGTGTGTGTGCTGTAAGCAGCTACCTGAGCCCTGGTCCATACTCCATCATTACCCGGGAGTAGAATATCACACCTCTGGCAGAGGTGCAATACCCCTGTAGCGGCCGAACCCTCGGGGCGCTACAGAACCACATAGTGGGTGTGGGTGGAGGAAGTAGTTAAGGGGAGCACATAGAAGGGAGATATAAAATGGGAAGCCATCTTAGTGAGTTCAGATTAGTCAGAGGAAGAAAGTGAAAGGAGCAGAGGCTCTGCAGGAGCTCTGCTCCAGAGGCGGGCCTAGCCAGTAAGGCCCAAGTCTGAGAGGAAGGAGAGAAGAGAGGAGAGGGAGCAGAGAGGCTCCAGGAACAGAAGAAAGGACCCTAGGGGTATGGGCCGTGCAGAAGGCCACCCATACGCCCGCATCTGCCTGGTGGTGGAGGGGTCAGGCCATCTAAGGGGAACCGGTCCCTCAACTAGTAGAAGATTGCAAGTCTCAGCTAGAAACCGGAGGCTGCGGTACTTTATGTCCTGTAGCCACAAGTCCACGCCAGTCTCACGGAGAAGGTAGCCATATAGGACCCAGGGGACGGAACAGACGTCGCCCGCCAAGGTCCGCGGGTACCGGATTGGAGATACTAGGTGTGAGGTGCAGGGAAAAGGCCAGGTGGAGGACACAGAAGGGGGTCCTGCTAAGTACTCCGGAGCTATCTGGGGGTGGACTGAACCCCTCACTGAGTAAGCACAGCACGACGAGGGAGATTACTTTGGCGCCTGTAATCTGGATTGCAATAACTGTGAGTAAAGACCCTGGGACTGCACTTCCTTGTCTCTGTATTTCTTGCTGCGCCATCAACCCCTGCACTATAACGCCCAGCACAACCTGCAACATCATCTACACTGCCCTGGAGCTAGCTCTTCCTGTGGAGAGCCACACCATCCCTGCTGCAGTAACATCAGCTTCAGAGGACTGCTCCGCAGTGGCGGCTCCATTTAATCGCATTCCACAGGTGGCGTCACGAACTCTATAAAAACTCTATAAATCCCCTATACTTAACCCCTTTTATTGACCGCCCTGGGTCACGGACCAGGTCACCGCCACTGTGACATTCCCCAGCATCCACCGGCCCGGCACCAGGTACCCCACGGTCCAGGGGGCGCGTCATATGTGAAGCGTTTTTCACATGCATTTTCGCATGCGGGTTGTCAAGCGCTTTCCAAGCGATTTTAGCATCACTTGGAAAGTGCTTGACAACTTGGTCACACTATATAAATCCATGCAACCGGCATGGAATTATATAGTGTGACCGTAAAAGAATGGTAAAAAATCCGATCCGATGCGTCCGGTCTCCCCGGTGTCTCGCGGTTGTGCCGATGTCAGTGGTCGCGTGACCCGTCACATGACTAAATGATGTCATGGCAGGTCCTTTTAGGCCATCGCCAGCTGCCGGGGAGACTGGACGCATCGGATAAGGAGACCGGGGGCCATCAGAAGGTAAGTATAATATTTATTTTTTATTTTAATTATTTTTTTTTTACAGGTACTATGGTACCCGGGTCTGGAGGAGAGTCTCCTCTTCTCCAAACTCGGGTACCATCCGCACATTGAATCGCTTAATATCCGCATGTGCACATGTAGTCATGCGGATATTATGCGATTCAATGCAAGTCAATGGTAAAATAATTGGTAGTGCTGCGAATTTTTGCGCAATGATAATCCGCAGCGGAAATTTCCGCAGCATGTGCATAGCACATGCGGATTATCATTGGGGAACATAGCAGATCTTCTACCAAGCGTTTTTTATGCGTTTCTGCGGCGTAATTGCCGCTGCAGAAACACTTAAAAAACGCATAGTGGGCACACAGCCTTATATTCCGATATTCATAAACACTGTAGCTGTGGGTAATGAGGGATGTGGGGGGAGCGACAGCGGCGGAGTAGCGGGACACAGGAGGCAGCAGCCACCTGTTGCAGCCCACACTGTGCCCGCTACTAAAGAAAATGAATATTCACTGCTCCCCACACCCATGGTCGTGGGGAGCAGTGAATATTCATTTTTCTTAATAGCCGGCACACTGGTATATATGGCATCCTTCATCCCTATATGTATGGCCCCCCTCATCCCTCTTCCTTGTATGTATGGCACCCTTCATCCCTGTATGTATGGCCCCCCTCATCCTGGTATGCTTGGCACCCCTCGATCCCCGTCACGCTGCACAGAAAAAAAAAAACAATTATACTCTCCTCCTCTCTCCTCCAGCGCTGCGTCCCGCTCTGCAGCCGACAGGGTTCTCAATGTGTGAGCCACGTATGGCGTAACTGCCATGCGCCCTCACACAGTGAGATGTTGTGCCAGAATAGTCACTGCTCCCCACGCCAGGAAGCGACCCCGTTCTGTATTTTCACCAATTATTCAGAATGGAGACGATCAACAAACAGCGTCATCTGCTCTGGAGGACCCAACACTTCCATGATTTCCATGGATAGCCCAGTGATTACAGACAACCATGTGCAATACTTCATTTCTTCTTTGGAGGCGCTGTAGGGAAATTCAGCACTTGCTGCCGGGTACTCGCTTGCTGCAGGAGGTTTGTGCAGAAGGGACCAATTTGGTCTTTATTCACAGCACATTGGGGCTTTACCTCTGACCCATATGGAGAAACCTCACATGAGACTGGACGACCCCATCAAGGTCCATAGTGCTGGAGAATAAGACTCAGGGGCTAAACCCACATTCACTACATGGACGACCGATGGAATAAAGGCAAGAACAACGATGTAGGGGCTAAAAGAGAGATTTTATTTATAAATTGGGGTTATTATATATTTTACTATTATGTATATGTGTAAATTATTTATCTATCAGAATAATCCTATTTATGGGCCGTGTTGATCCAGAGGAAGGCGAAAACCCCCTGTGAGGAACAGGCCAATTCTCCTCATATCAGGGGGAAAAATTCCTTCCTGACCCCAAATAAAACATGGCGGTCAGAATAAATCCCAGGATCAAGGGCTGGTACCGAACCTGTGGAATTAAATTCACTGCTAAAAATGTAATGAACTATTCATCTTTTTCTAATTTTTGTACTGAGCTACTATGTATATTATGTGTGTGTCAGCTACAAATTATTTGAAAACCTGCCTATATTAAAAAATGTATTTATTCATTTATTTTTATGTATTTATAATAAGCCATTAATATATGAATTACTTATGCAACTATAAGATTAAATCTATTTAAGGCCGTGTTGATCCAGAGGAAGGTGTAAAATTCCTTCCTGATCCCAAATATCGTGATCTGGATGAATCCCTGGATCAAGAGCTCATAGCTAATGTGTTATACATAAGTGAAATTATTTTATTTCAGTATTTAATTATTTATATTTTTAGAATAATTTATTTTTATATTTATGTTAACTAATTTTTTAAACCAAAAAATAAATTATATTTTTTTAGATATTTTTTTTTCATTATAAATATGAGAATCTACTTATTTTATTTTACTAAACCTATTTATAGGCCGTGTTGATCCAGAGGAAGGCGAAAACCCCACGTGAGAAATGTGCCAATTGTTCTCGTGACGGGGGGAAAATTCCTTCCTGACCCCAAATATGGCGATCGTCATGAATCCCAGGATCAAAGGCTCGTACCTAACCTGTAAGTAGTGGAAGTGAGATTTTTTTTAAATATTTTAATTAATTGTTATGTATTTAGACTAAAAATGTTTTTGGTTTTGTGTAAAATGAACTATTTTTGAAAATATTTTTTAAAAAGTTGAAAGGTTTTTTTTTCATTGCTTATGTGTGAATCTTACTTATTGATATATAACTAAAGCTATTTAAGGCCGTGTAGATCCAGAGGAAGGCGAAAACCCCTAATGAGGAATGGGCCAATTGTCCTCATATTAGGGGGAAAATTCCTTCCTGACCCCAAATATGGCGATCAGATTAAATCCCAGGATCAAAGCCGAAATCTCTTTCTATGTGCTATATGTCTATGTGTGCGTGTGGCTATACCTATAGTGTAGTGTGCGGCCTATACCTATCATGTAGTGTGGGTGATGGGGATGTGATGGGTGTAATACTTACCCGGCCTGTGCTGAGTGAGTTCAGGAATAATGACCTATATTACACTATTGTTCCTGAACTCACCAGATGGACACTAAGCACAGGCCGCTCCCTGGGGCGCTGAAGATCTTCGTGCTGGTTTGATGTCAATCGCCAGCTCAGGATTGGAGGATGCCAAGTCAAGGTCCTGGTGCAGCGACATGATAGCAGTGGTCCGGCATGAAGATGTTATGGATAGAGATGATGTTTTAGGGCAGCCGAGGTGAGAAACAGCAGCAAAGATATGAGGTACGGGTCAGGAGGCAAAGAGTTCTGGGCAGTTGGCACGGGGTCATCCTGCACGGGGTCAGAACATTTGATGGGATTTATCCTCAGAGAAGGATGATCTTACCGTGCCCAGCTTGGTGACACGTAATTAAATCCGGGCACGGGGTTACGGGCTTTCTTTTCCTCCGGCCACTGCATAAGATGGTTCTCCAGAACTGGCCTGAATGGTTTGAATGGTGGCTGTGCTCTCCTTTTCTCCAGATCCTCCCAGCCGATGTTGGTAAAGAATGGATGCAGTCTGATGTTCCCGCACACATCCAATCGCTTCTGAGGATTTTTGCACAGCAGCTTCTTGATAAGATCTTTCAAGTCAGCATCAAGCCAAGATGGAATTTCAGGCTTTCCTTTGGTTATAGCTCTGTACGCCATATTGCTGACGGAGCCGCTGTAAAATGGGGAGCGTCCTGTGGCCATCTTGGACACCACAATCCCCAGGCTCCACCAATCCACTGCTGTGCCATATCCTTTTTTGCGATGCACCTCGGGGGCCATGAAATGGAAAGTGCCCGTCACTCCAGAGATGTTATTGGAGGAGGTGACGCCATCTTGGGCAAGCCCCAAGTCGATAATACGAATGTGGCCATCTGCATCCAACATGATGTTTTCCGGCTTAAGATCTCTGCAATGAAATAAGACAATAGGATAAGAAATCTGCCCAGTGATACAGGAGATGGAGAATTGGTCACTGCAAGAATAGGAAGAATAGGCAGAAAGGAGCCCAGGAAAGTTGGGGGCAATATTTTTAGCATGTAAAGGGGACAGAGAGAAAGAGGAAAGTTCTGCTTACCGATGGACGATGTTGTGTCCATGGAGGAACTGGAGGCCACATACAATCTCTGCTGTGTAGAATCTGATGGAGAGAACAGAATGTAGTATCAATGCCATCGCTGACACCTCCTTCCCACCTGGGCTACATTCCCTGTCAGCCCTCTTTCTGCTACATCCCAACCTCCACTTTTATTTCCACCCCTCTTCTCACTTTTTGGTAGATCTTCCTCTTTCTCACCTTAAGGTGTCGATGTTCAAGTAGCCGCACATCTTAATCAAAGCCCCCAGGCTGCCGCCGGACAGATACTCCGTGATGAAATAAGCGCGCTTACGAGACTGCTGTGCGGCATAGAGGTGACATAAGAACGGGCAGTCTCTGGCTGCCAGGAGTATCCGCCGCTCTCTCATAATCATGTTTTCATTGACCTCCCTCTTCTCGATCATTTTTACAGCCGTATAGATGTTTCGGCTGGGGATTGATGTCAGGACCACCTGAGAAAAGAAATAGACAATGCTAAGAATTCAACGTATTTGAATTTGATCAACGGGGGTTGCAAGGCCCTCTGTCCCGCTCCAGATTCGCCCAATTTGTCAGAGCTGGGCAAAACTGTCATGAAACCTCCAAAATGGGTATGGGAGGGGGAAAACATCCGGTTTATCTACTGCACAAGAAATGGATGGACTGAGTGGTTTGTGAGTCTGCTAGTAATCTGGACCTTATAGCAGAGCAAAGCTAAGCTATCACCATACTGCACTGTCTGCTCTATGACTGTCTATGGGTAGATCTAAAAGGGGTTTTCCATTATCACCATCTGTGAGCTGGTTGGGGTCAGTATTGGATGTATATCAATGTGCAGCTGATTTAAAGTTTATGAAACATAGAGGTCAAAGTATATATTGTATCCTAATAGCAGCATATATGGACCAGGACATGGAAATAAACCATGTCCCCCAATTCCCCACAGATTTAATACCTTAGTAACCACCAATACCTATTTTTACTGACCTGCAATATAAGAGACTAGCTTTTGAACCCGTTCTACTCCCGGGTGGCGAGCATTTTTATTGGTATATGGTCTACCATGCTGGTATGTGCTGCCCCCCATCCTGTTATTTGTGCTGCCCCCATACTGGTATTTGTGCTGCCCCCATCCTGTCCACCCATCCTATCCTGGTATGTATGGCACCCCTCATCCCTATCCTGGTATGCATGGCACACCTCATCCCTATCCTGGTATCCATGGCACCCCTCATCCCCATCCTGGTATGCATGGCACCCTTCACCCCCAATCCTGGTATGCATGGCACCCCTCACCCCCCAAACCTGGTATGCATGGCACCCCTCACCCCCAATCCTGGTATGCATGGCACCCTTCATCCCAATCCTGGTATGCATGGTACCCCTCATCCCCCAATCCTGGTATGCATGGTCCCCTCACCCCCAATCCTGTTATGCATGGTCCCCTCACCCCCAATCCTGGTATGTATGGTACCCCTCATACACCAATCCTGGTATGTGTGGCCCCCTCACCCCCCAATCCTGGTATGTATGGCACCCCTCATCGCTTTCACACTGCACACATACAAAAAAAAAAACACTTATACTCACCTGTGCTCCAGCGCTGCTGGGTCCTGTTCTGCCGGAGGCAGGGGGAGGAGTGCGGCGCCGGAGTACAAATGCGTCTTCAGTAAAATGGCGCCAGAGAGCACTATGCGCATGAGCCGATTCCGACTCCTTCACTCCTGCCCCAGTCTCCGGTGAGAAGAGAGGCGCCGCAGCAACGCTCCTCCCGGTCAGTTAACTATGTAAATATGGCGCCGGAGTTCGCGGTATGCGTTCAGGGTCAACGCATACAGCGATAACCGGCGCCATACACACTCCTCTTACCGGTAACGGCTCCATGCGTTCTTCTGTCTGGAGCCAGACTGCGCAGGCGTGTCGCACTTGCGCAGTCTGTAAAGGCTTCAGACAGAGGGTCGCTTGTAGCGTTATATTATAGACTAGCGTTCCCCGACAGGTGACTATCCTGTAACTGTCACCTGTACATTATAGCTGTCAACTTGCTGCATCAGCCACGATCAGTGTTGGCACACACCATGGCCGTTTAACCCCTTAGATGCTGCTGTCAATAGTGACTACAGAATATAAATAGTTAGCAGAGTCCGGGGGCTTCCTCTTTAACCCCATGGGCACCCTGAGATCTTGATTGTGTGGTCCTGATGTTTGCCATGGCAGTTCATGGCTAAATAACAGCCTTAGAGTCTGCCGGCTATAGTGACCTGTTGAGAAGTTATCAAAATTTAGGTGATAAAAATAAATTTTTTCATTCCTTTTATTCCACTTTGTATTAACAACTGAAAATCAGCTGAAGGGTTAATGAACTACCTGAAAGCAGTTCTGAATACGTTATGCGGTGCGGTTTTTAAACTGGTATAATTTTTTGGGTGGGTTCCTATATATAGGACCCCCAAAGTCACTTCAAAACTGAACAGATTCCTATAAAAATAAGTTTTGTAAATTAACTTGAAAAATGAAAAATTACTGCTACATTATTAAACCTTCTAAAACGCTAACAAATAACATTTTTCAAATGGGGCTGATGTAAAGCAGACAGGAGGGAAATGTTATTTATTCATGTTTTTGTGTGGTATGACTATCTGGATTAAAGGGATAATCATTCAAAGTTTGAAAATTGCAAATGTTGTTACATCTTTGTCAAATTTCTCATATTTTTATAAATAAACGCAAAACATGTCAACATAAATTTACCAATTTTATTGTGTCTCGAAAAAACATTCTTAAAACCAATGGGATATGTCGAAGCATTCCAGAGTTATTACTACATAAAGTGACACTGGTCAGATATAAAAAAATTGGTCCGGTCACTAAGGGGTTAATCCCTGAGATCAGCTCTTCGATTAATCAGAATACCCATTTATAGCAGCACTACACCTAACCATGGTGATTAGATGAACCAATATGTGAAATAATCATAGGGGCAGGGGAGCACATGGATATTTTTTCAATCATCCCACAGAAGTGCACTTCAATGAATGTCTACCTACAGAAGATGACGAATGGAGATAAAATGGCAAATATAGGTTAATAAAAAAATATATATTGACAAACCCGGACCTTTAGGAGGGGAGCATTTGGCATTATCATGCACTTGCTCTTCTTCTAAAGGGTTAAAAGTAAATAGGGTTTTAGGCGGGAATAATGTTCTTCCAGCTGGGTTTTGCCGCCACAGCAGCAGGGTCTGGATTGGCTGCGGATCCCAGCCAGTAGTGAGGTGTTTCAGGGGAAGATTGCGTTTCTTCCCCTGGCGGCACCTGCTGATAGGGGAGTTATTTTGTAAATAAAATAAGTGGTGGGGGTATATAGTGACTGGCAGCGCCCATGAGCTTGTCAGTCCTCGGCGCTGCCATAAGAAATTGCTGAGCCCACCCTCCCTCCCCCCTTTATTTTGCTTTAAGGCTTTCATTTTACTAGTCACGGCCTGAGGGGTTAGTCATTCGGGGAACCCAATGGACAATAAGTTATAGGTAATGTAAACGGGCTTGAGCTTTGGCTAAGCTGCGGTTGTTTATAATTATTACGTTATTAATTGAAGTTACCTGTATTATATGATTTTAATAAAGGCCGTGGCCAATTAATCTTCCAAGCAAGTCAAGTGTGTCGGTGTAATTTTGTTTAATCATAGATAAGTTTAAGGTATGATTTGTGCATTGTAATGCCAGAAAACTTACTGTTCCAAAGCTGCCCCTACCCAAGATTTTATGGATGGTAAAATTGCTCATAATAAGCGTGGGGTAGGGGCTGGATGTTCCGGGGTCACTGCTGCATCCAGGTGTTGGCGCTTCATCCTCCAATCCATGGTCTTCGGCCTCTCTTCTCTTCTTTGTGACATTATTTAATCCAGTGGTATCACTGTGCTCTTCTCTCTTCCTCTTCTCTTCCCGCTTCTTCTGATCGCTTCCTTCTCTGTGTCCAGTAGACGCCATTCTCACATATATCTTCCCGTCTGCAGACTTCCGTCCGATCACTTCAGCCGACAGTTGAAAGTAAACGGCAGTTGGTCGTGTGCAGGTGACGTGAGGTCAGAGGTGATAGAACCCTCAGCACCAGCCAGGCAGCGGCTCATGGCCTGCTCTGCCCTATACGCTGATGTGGGCATCATGGGTGACAGTTTAGAGTCCAGAGGAACGGCAAAGAACTTCATGGCGGCTTCTAATGCTGTTTTTTTATTTTCATATTACATTCTTTTTATCCACATATACAGAAACTTAATAATACATTAAATAACCTAACATACTATAAAATACCAGCTCTCCCCATTACCATTGTAATCCTTGGGTTTCCATATATTTCAAAAATCATTACTTTTATCTTTTATGTTATAATACTATTTCTCATATATCACAGTTACTAGAGATTGTTTTTAAAATATTTAGGAAACCATGTATAATTTCCTTTACACTTCACAAATACTTGCTACTTAGCGTTGATATCACATAAAAGCCCAATAAAATCCATTTAAGTTTTTGGGTGTTACATGAACAAATGTGGAAAAGTTCACGAGGTATGAATACTTTTTCAAGGCTCTGTATTGCCGGCCATTCTCTGCAATGCTTTAATAATTCTATTTTCCCGCTATATTTCCTGTTACATTGATATAAGAGTCTGTTGTACTTATTGAGTATTTTCTACTATTCTTGTATTTTTCCTGGGAATCTTGCTCTTATTTTGTGTATGGGGAGGATTGTCCTTTCTGTCCATGACTTGGGACATGTTTTGGTCATTTTTCATACGTTGATGTGTATTTTTTGATTTTTATAATCCGTGGATTTGTTCTGCTTTTTTCTTGATAGCGCTCACAATAAAGATATCCTATTATTTCCTTGGATGTCTGATCCTTTGTTTAATTCTTGTTGACAATACTGTAACTGTACATTTTTGGCTGGCACACTGGTCTTCATTTAGGTTGCACCTACCCAACCTTACTGCCCAAATAATACAAGCAAAATCAGCATCCTGCTGTCATATAGCAGCATTTTACTATAAGCAGTTCTCTTCTGTCATCTCCTGATGAAACGTGGTGGTGCGTGCACATTATATTACTAGCTAATTGTCAGTACTATAAGCATGATAGCACAAGGCCCACAAATATAAACAATTAACTTAAAATCAATGTGTCACCAGGTTTTTGCTACCCCATTTGAGAGCAGCATGATGAAGGGGCAGAGACCCTGATTCTAACAATATATCACTTACTGACTACTGTCACGGGTGTGTCAGGTGTTATAGACAGTAGCACTGGATCTGCCTGTAGAAGGTCACTGCGCTTGGCATTGCAGACGCCTTCTTGATTCCTTCTTCCTTTAGGACCCAGCAGCGACCTCTCTCATGCTATTAATTGAAACATCCTTGCATGGGAGTTAAAAACTCTCAGTTTGCTGCAGAAAATCGCCGGTGATACTTCTATATTCCTTTGTGCAGCTGTTGGCTGGTTTCTTCTCTGGTGCCCTTAGAGGACAGTTGGCGTTTCTCTTCTGGTGTCTGCTCAAGCTAAATTTTTCCCATTTGTTTGTCTACCTTGTTGTCTTTAGTTTGTAGTGCGGCTGACCAGTGCTCACCCCCTCCCCCTCTCTATCTAGGGCCAAGCTCTAGGGATATACAGGGTTTAGGGTCCTGCTCGGCGATAGGTGTGGAACCTATGTAGGGACAGTTGGATAGGCAGGGTGATATTAGTACTGCCTAGGGGTCTCCACTTCCCCTTTCCCTAGTGTTTTGGCTTCCTCCCCCTCTTCCCTCTGTGTTGTCTTTCCCACACCTTGCGTGACAGCTGCTTGCTGCAGTTTTTATGAAATCATTGTTTTCTCTTGTAGAGCTCAGAATGCAGAGCAGTGTATAATCCGCCCACATCACTAATTGGCAGATCTCTGTGTACACTGTGCACAGGCAGAAAGCTGCCAATCAGTGGTGGGGGTGGATTTATACAGGGCTCATGAATTTGGAGGACTTCCTGATAGTAGGTTTACTAGTACTAGTTTACTAGTCCTCTAGTGATTTCCTGTTAATAAAACAGTGATTTTATCAAAAGTACAGCAAGCAGCACAGTAAGTGATACATCACTGGAATCAGTGTCTCTGTCTCTACATTACGCTGCTCTCAGATTAGGTGACAAAGACCTGGTGACAGATTCCCTTTAACCTATTAATAAAAAAAGACTAGACAAGTTTAGTTTGGATAAAGAATAGGCTCACGAGGTTTATTAAAGGTTACTTAAAACATATTATCAAGTCAATAAATATTAAAAACTATGGAATAAATTAATCAGTCAGTAATCAAATAAATAATCAGCTTTGACTATCAAAAATGGACCAAGTCTTCCCAGCCTTAGCCGACTAATAGGCATCGCAACAAAAAGAGAGTGGGTTAGCAGGATGCTGGTGACTTGCTGTGCACGGACTACCCCAGACTTTGGTGAATTTAGACCTTTCATGCAGAAATATTCCCGCCGCTGGCACTTCTTCACCAATTAGGATAAAGATGCATCTTCCTGCGCAAACAACAGAATTTTCCAAAACCTGCTCGTGGAGAACCTCAGCTGAAAGAACATTGACTCTCAATTAATAAGTACCATGGCGGGAAAGAGTAGGAGGGGAAAACATACAGGAAAGGGGAGCACAAATACAGCCAAAATATATCTAAAATTCTTAAATATAGAATATAGTGTCCCCCATGCCCACTCTGTGTCCCTCATGCTAACCATTCTGGGGGGCTCTTGGCATTAGTGTCTTACCAGACCTTACTCCTGTTATCTGAATGATCTGTTCACACAATATTTTTGCCTATTTGACTCTACAGACGAAGTACCACCCATTACCAGGTCCTGGAGGGTCCTGTGCCCAACTTCTGCTACCTCATCTGAAAGAATCCACTTATTGCGTTGGATTTACACTACTTAAATACAAGGACTTCTATATGTGCCTTTTTAATGGTCTCTAAGGAGAGGGGGATTGACAATGACAGATCGAGTTTTGCCTCACTAAGCTCTCACATCTCACAGAACACAATACAGCTAGCTGGCTTCCTCGGGCGTTGGTCGTCACATAGAGGAACTCTGTCATTGATCCTTCACTCCTTACTGAAACTGGTCCTATTGAATGCTTCCTATCCCTTACTCCTCCAATATCTGAGGTGGCTACGATACAGGAGACCATGGCTTCTCTCTCTTCTTCTCAGTTGCTTCTGGAACCGATGTCTTACCCTGCTTAAACATCTGACCTAGTGAATAATATTGGCCCCACTATGTCAACCCCTGATATGCCCAACCAAATCCAACATCCAATTCCTATAAAAAATGGCAAAGAACCTCTCCAACACAATGGAAGACTGGGACTGGAAAGATACGCCTACTAAACAGGACATAGAAGGAGGATTGAAGCATCTCAGAAAAAAGACATGGAAAACCTAAAGAGAGAAATAAAAATGTGGGTCAGACAGTCAGTGATATAGAAGAGGCACAAGACCACATGTCAAAGATTCTGGAGTTACACAAGACAGTCATTCAGGAGCGTTCCTCACAAATTGCAGACATTGTCCTACACCTCAATGATAACAAAAATACACACAGGAGGCTATCAGAAGAAATTGGAGCAGTGCAAATGGAGGAATGGGCACAGAAGTATTTTTGGCGAGTGCTGAGAAAATCTCACCCAATCGAAAAAGAAGTCATAGAGCTCTGCCCCCAAAGCCGACAGACCCATCTATTGCTATAAAAAAAAGAGCAATAGTGCTCCTCTAAGTTAGTATATCTCACAATAATAAGGTGATACGAAAACATAGTGCTCACCTGTATGAGTTGTGCTAGGGTTTTGGCACAGCTCTAATGAAACTTATTAGATCCTTTCCTAGCTGAACCTCGGTAAAATAAGAGAAAAGTGACAAAATGAGGTAGCTGGGTGCCAAGGATGGATAAGTATTGGCCATGGATTCAAACAAAAATATTATATTGATAACAGGCAACACATTTCAAAAGTGGACTGCTATACTCCTCAGACCCCATGAAGAAAGGCCCCAAGAAATGTGGGACACACAAATTATCAGTTTCCTGTAGGCTACAGGAACTCAACTTTAGAGAGGTTGTCCACTACTTTTACATTGGTGACCTATTCTTAGGATAAGTCATCAATGTCTGATAGGCCAGGGTCTGACACCCGGCACCTCGCTGATTAGCTGTAATTGGAAGTTCTCACTTACCGAGCTGTCCGTCTACTATTAGTGGCCGTGGCTTGGTACTGTACATCCACCTTCTATTCAAAACAATAGGAGGTGGATGTGTAGTACCCTGTAGCGGCCAATACAACTAGACAGAGCAGCTCGGTAAGTGAGTACTTCCGGCCGCTGATAACAGCTGATGGGTGGGTGGTGACATCAGACATTGATGACCTATCCCAAGGATAGGTCATCAGTGTAAAAGTAGTGCACAACCTCTTTAAGATTCTCTCACAATGGTACAAGACCCCTGCAAAATTACATAAAATGTTCCCATCATACTCGCACTTGTGTTGACGGTGGGCTTCAGCCTCAGGTTCAATTTTATATGTCATGTGGAGCTGATCTCCTATATGTCTATTATGGTAGGAGATCTCTTGACTGTTGCACTAACCTCCAAATGATCCCTGATGTTCCATGCTCCCCGGATCCATTTCTACTAATTAAAAGGGGTGTACTGAGGCACTTTATACTTGCAATCACGGCCGCCATCAGGGCATTACTGCCCTTACTGTTGTATGGGGCCCGGTGAGCAGAAGGAAAGAGGGGGATTTGTGCTTCTGCTCAACGGGCCCCAGGGTATAATGTACAGTGAACATTACATCGCAGGGAGCTTTCCTGCTTGGTGCTGCACAGAAGTCAATACAGAACAGCCGCGTAGCTCCAGGGCTTCCTCCGCCCCTTCTGTGACGCGATGGTGATGACGCATACGCGATGACATAATTGCGTACACGCGCCACTCGCCAGAAGCAAATGATTATGAATAGAGACTGGAGGTGGGGGAAAGTAAATAATGAATTGAGATTGGGGGATGGTGAACAGCAAATGGTGATGAATTGAGACTGGGGGGTGGGAAACAGCAAATGGTGGTGACTTGAGGGAGGGGAGAGCAAATGATGATGAATTGAGGGGGTCCTGTTACTGTGCAGGACAGCACTATGTCGCTTTTTTCTTCATCTGGAGTAGTGTAGAAGTTGAGGAAAAAGTGGGGAAAGTGCTCTGAAAGCAGTGCTCTAGATCAGGGTTCCCCAACTCCAGTCCTCAAGGCCCACCAACAGGTCATGTTTTCAGGATTTCCTTAGTATTGCACAGGTGATGTAACTATTGCCTGTGCTGATGATGGAATTATCACCTGTGCAATACTAAGGAAATCCTGAAAACATGACCTGTTGGTGGGCCTTGAGGACTGGAGTTGGGGAACCCTGCTCTAGATAACTGTGATATTTTATGCAGAGACGAGTCCTGGCTGCAAGAACTGATGGCAGTCTGCGCAGGATTAAGAAAAGCGAACATGAAGGACTTCAACTAGAGATGTCACTGGTGAGGTAGTGTGTTACCTGTACACTGACACTATACACTATATAGAGTATGAAAAAAGGAGGAGAACATTGAGTATGAGCTAAAATCATATAATTTTATTAATTCATTTCATTAAAAAAATTGCATAAATATTTAAGGTCATTTAATATCAAGATGTGGAGATAAGTAACCCAGTGCAAGGCTAAAACACCCAGACACAGTACGCATGCATAGGTTATTTAAGTAAGCTGCATGAATTAAACATGATAGTAAACTAGGTAGGTACTAGTATACCCAGCATAATACACCAAAAAATGAGAGATTACGTCAGTACTTCCTGCAGCAATGCTTTATACAGATGTAGAAAGTAAATAGACAAACAACTATAGGTGGAGAGCCCATGTAGTAGTCATATTAATGCTAGCTATCAGCATAAGTATAAAAGGGGACTCCATCTATTGTTAATAGAAATCGAATCAAAAGCAAAAGACAATCATACCCATGCTAGCAAAAGTCTGCGCCAGGTACCCAGCCCAGCCTCAGCCCCAAACGCACGCTTTCGCCGTCTGGCTTCCTCAGGGCGCATGGTTGGACACATATCCATCTTGTGTTATATAGCTGCAAGGACCTTCCGTCCACATGTCCAAAATGAGCCAATCGCGTTGAAGTGGGCGGCGCATGAGCCCTCAAGCTGCCATGTCTGCGGACGCCCCGCCCCCCGTCAGTCTCCCAAGCAGTCACATGACTCGGCCGCCGCAGGTACGAGCCACGGAGTGCAGGGGAGATCAAAGATAAGGAGCGGGGCGGAGGGGGCGCATGTGCACCATGTACAGCATACTGCATCTGCCAGCAGTCACCAAAGTATGCAGGTAGTAACCCCATGATTGCACCTGCACTGCAGCAAAAAACTAAAAATAATATATATATATATATATATATATATAAATAAATATAAAAAAATTGTAAAAAATATATAAAAAAAATATATATATATTTTTGTGAAGTGCCTGAAAGTGACTGCCAGCCAGAGTGCATATATGCAAAGTAGCAAATCCAGATCTAAAGTGCAGATGTGCGGTATGCTTCGGCAGTGAGGGCATAAAGTTCAGTATGGACACTTCACACAAAATATACAGTTCATCAGAGCAGCATACATGATAAGTATTGTTCAAAACTCCATATCCGCTTCATCCTTGATTTTAAACTTCATAAAAGCTGAATTTGCAAGGGTCGAAGCTAGTCCCAAAGGGTGAAGTCCTCCAAACACATAATCAGAAGTGCATCGTGGCGAAAGGACAGAGGAAAGAAGAGGGGGTCATGTACGACCCTAATCCCTGCAGACTGTAGACATTATCTTAAGAAAAGAAAATAAATGTCAGAATTGACCAAATGCAATAAATACTATTAAAACCAAATAAAAACAGCACAAGATAAACATGTTAAAAACCTGTGGCTACAAAGAGAGGGAGGAGGCAGAGACACACATAAATCATAAATACGAGGCAAAGCCCAATGCCTCATTAAGGCCTTGCGGTACCATAGTTCCCAGAAGTGTGATCCAACGGCATTCCTTTTGTGCCAAAAGGCGTTTAATGTTACCCCCTCTAATGCAGCATTGTACATGTTCAATACCACGCACCATAAAACATTTGGGATTACAATTATGAACTTTTCTATAGTGACGGGGTATTGATTTTAGTTGAGAGGGGTCTATAGCGGTTGCAGCCACACAAATATCCCGCACATGTTCACGCGTGCGTATCTTCAATTGTCTTGAGGTTAACCCAACGTAAATTTTGGGACAGCTGCATACAGCATAATAAATTACCTGTGAGGTGGAGCATGTGATATGCTGCTTAATTGTATATGTCTTCTTCCCATCGGCCGTAAAAAAGCTCGTTGATCTCGATATATTTTTGCATGCAATGCAATCACCACATGGGAAGCATCCAGCAGGGGGTCCACGGGTTCCGAACGGATTTAATTTCATGGGAACATAGTGGCTTTGTGTCAATAGATCTTTTAGGTTAGGGGATCTTCTTGGCGTCATAAGTGGATGGTCTAGAATGAATTGCGACAAAGCGGGCTCAGTTTTTAAAATATTCCAGTGCTTCCCCAAACACTCCCTCATGGTATCCCACTCCCCATTATAGGTTGAGATGAACCAAACTACTTCTTTAGCGTCCTGTTTTTTTTTGGGGGGGATATAATAATGTGTCCCTCCCCCTCCTTTTAGCTTTAATATAACCATTTTTAATGCATCTATTGCTATAGCCACGGGCTCTAAATCTCTCCCGCATGTCATCAGACTGTGTTTCAAAACACACGTCTGAGGAACAGATCCGTCTGATTCTCATAAATTGTCCCACCGGGATACCTTTGATGGTGGAGTATGGGTGTCCAGAACTAGAATATAATAATGAGTTTACCAATGTGGACTTCCGATGGACATCAGTCTGGAGTTGGAGTGAAGAGTCCACACATATCTTAATGTCCAGAAAGTCCACCTGTGTCCTGCTGCTGGAGTATGGCAATTTAATATTAAATCTGTTTATATTCAGTTGCAACATAAATTCCTGGAATTGGGCCTCAGTGCCTTGCCAGATGATCAGCACGTCATCAATGTAGCGTATCCAGCACTGCGCACGGTCAGCGGCCCACACCCCTCCCCCGCCAAAGACCTCTCTTTCCCATAAACCCAGGAAGAGGTTTGCATAAGATGGGGCACAAGCCGCCCCCATCGCAGTGCCGCACCCCTGTAAATAGAATACATCTTTCAACACAAAGAAATTGTGCGTCAGGATGTAGGCCAAAAATTCCAGGATTAGGTCACAGGTCTGATCGTCCCAGTTGCTATTGTGTAAAAAGAACTTGCATGCCTCGAGGCCATCTTGATGTCTTATGCAAGTATAAAGTGCCTCTATATCTACCGTAGCTAATATCATACCGCTATCCAAGACCATCCCATCAATGCGGGCCAGGACGTCCGTCGTGTCACATGCATAGGAGGGCAAAGTTTCAACCAAAGGTTTTAAGTAGAAGTCAATAAATTGACATATTGGTTCGCATAGCCCCCCAATGCCGGACACGATCGGACACCCTGGCAGCTCCAATGGGTTCTTATGGATCTTGGGCAAAAAATAGATGGTAGGGATTCTGGGAAACTTAGTAATAAGACCATCATAAACTTTTTTGGGGATAATGCCTTTATCAAAAGCCCGAAATAATATATCATCCAGTTCAGCAGAGTAGGTCATCATTGGGTTCCGCTCTAGCCTACAATAGGTGGTTTTATCCCTTAGGTGTCTAAATGCCTCCCTCTCATACATAATTTTAGGCCATAGTACAATTCCCCCCCACCTTGTCAGCCAGTTTAATGACCACATCGTCCATAGCCTGAAGGGCATGTAAAGCCCTACGTTGATCCGAAGACAGGTTATCCACAGTGCGGTTAGTAGGGATTTGATTGAATTCGTCTATCACCAATCTAACAAAAACTTCAACCGCTGGACATAAAGACAAGGGGGGGAACCTTGTAGACCGTGCAAAACTGGATTGGGGGAACATACCTGTGTGTTCAGGGGCCTGCTCAGTCAGCAAATCCTCAAGGGCCTGTAGGGCTTCACTTTCCAAGGAACTAGTTGGAAGTTGTCCTTCTGTCCCTCTATTATGCAATTTTTTCAAAACGAGTTTCCTTGCAAATAATTATAGATCCTTTATTGCTGGAAACAAATTATAATTGTTAGTTGGCGAGAACGTCAGGCCCTTGGACAGTACTTCCCTTTGAATGGGAGTAAGAGTATGAGTTGATAAATTAATCACCTCCAATCCAACCTTGTTCCGTTTTTCTTGATTATTGGGTGGTGGTATTTTGCGTTTAGTAGACTGTTTGTCCTTATTCGCTCCCATATTCCTATGACCATTCCACTTAGAATCACCCGCCACAGACCCCTCACTGGATGCATAGGATGAGAATAAGGTCGTTCTAGAGCGTAAATATACCCTTGTACGGGCCCGCCTTTGATTCCATTTATACATGGTATTGGTCTGCTGATCATTATAGTCACGCTATAACTTCTGGGTTTTACTCTCGCATATACTTTTCTCCCACTTAGTAAATTCAGCATCGATTTCTAGATTAAGAGATACCAAATTATCTGGTGATAATTCTTGTTTGAGTCCATTCTGGATCTCATCTATTTGGGCATCAAGTATTCCAAGGGTTTTTGTGTTCATATTTATCAACAGCTCCATAAATCCCCTGGAGCAATTACTAGCCAGATTTTCCCATTTGGACCTAATTTCCTCGTCCTCTACATCAAAGGAGGGAAAGACTTGAACCCTGAGGCCCCTAGGGATCAAGCCCTTCTCTACATATTTATTAAGGAATGCCCTGTTCCACCATATTCTGGTACGCCTGTTGAGTAAATCCTTAAATTTTGTAGTCATTGCATTGGTGTCTCTGCCTGCCCCGACCACGGGTCCACTAGGTACTTCACCAAACACATCATTGACACGGTTGAGCCACGTCTGTTCACGTGCTTTATAGTCCCTATATAGAGTATACAGAGCTCTTGTGTATGATGTAACTGGTGATCACTGTATTACCTATACACTGACACTATATAAAGAGCTCCTGTGTATTGTGCCACCAGTGATCACTGTATTATCTGTACACTGACACTATATACAGAGATCCTGTGTAAAATGTCACTGGTGATCACTGTATTATCTGTACACTGACACTATATACAGAGCTCCTGTGTGTAATGTCACTGGTGATCACTATATTACCTCTTCACTGGCACTATATACAGAGCTCCTGTGTATAATGTCACTGGTGAGTCCCTGTATTACTTGTACACTTAGACTATACACTGTATACTATGTACAGAGCTCCTGTGCACTAATGGCATTAGAATTGTGTTTTTTTATTAATGATCAGTATTGTAGTATTCGGTCACTATGTGGTGATGTGTGGTCTGGTCTTGGTGTGGCGGTATTTGTCCCCTGTATGTGGTATTATTCAGTCATTATGTGGTGGTGATATGTGGTCTGGTGATGGTGTAGCGGTATTTAGCCCATGTATGTGGTGGTAATATGTGGCCTGCTCATGGTGTGGTTGTATTTTTCCCTTGCATGTGGTATTATTTGGTTACTATGTGGTAGTAATATGCGGTCCGGCCATGGTGTGACGGTATTTGTCTCTTGTATGTGGTATTATTGATCATTTTAAAAAATGTATATGTCACATTCCTTTAAAGAAAAATAAATAAAAACATACCTAAAAAGAGTATTGGATATTTTAATGATTAATAGGTTAGAGTAGAGTAGGACCCAGCCAAAAGAGTCTACCTTGTTGTGGTAGCAGGCTGAAAAAATCTTTTGGCCAAATTGAAAGCTGATGGCTATGTGTGTGATATGGTGTTCTATGGGAACTGTTAATGTGTGATTGGTGAGGACGTGGTGCAAAAGTGGAGTTTTTCCAAGAGTGGGTGGTGGGATTGTGGAAGGTTCAAGGGATGGAGGTGGAGCTGGGGTGGAGGCGGAGCTGTGGTGGAGCCTGCAACATTTTCAAGGGTGCCCAAAATTTTGCCAGTATGTGGCATTGAAATTCCTGGTGGCAGCCCTGGGGGTCATCATATTATGTGGGGGATTGTAGAGGTATCAGTCAGATTATTACTTTTTAGAAGCACTCAGGGGACTATATTAAATGGTAAAGGGAACCTGTCACCAGCGAAAATGCTATGAACCTGCAGATATGGGGTTAATCTGCAGGTTAGTCCGGTGCCTGCACTTAGCCAAACGCTGCAGGGAGAAATGTAACTTTATTCTCCCCGACAGCATTCGGTTTCAGTCTCTATCTATTATCTGTCTCTATTATTTAGCTCTATAGATCCAACAGAAAAAAAGAGACTCTCTTCTCCAATGATTATTGTAAAAATTCTTTATTGATACATCAGTTCAAATGGATATACATATTAAAACCATTTAAAAAGAGAAAATAGGGGAATGTGTAGGATGCAAAAGAAACCCACAATATACCAGGGCACAATATAAAAACATTGTTGTCAATTATAACTAAAATTTACAACAAAATACAATCTACATATACCTGAAGAAGTAGAGTAAATCAACAGTTTTTGGTCCAATCAAGGTAAATTGTCGCCATACATAAGTAACAGAAAATCAAAACAGGCCATCCAAGTGTCCCAAAAGAGGAAAATGGAAAGAACCATGAGAAAACAAAAGTCAAATATAAATGTTATTAATGACAGTTAAAATACATATTAAAATAGGTGCCTCTCATGTGAGGGACTAGCCTGACCACAAGCCAGATTGTCGAAAAAAGTACAGAAAGATTCAACTATCACTGGGACACTCGGAGTGCGGCGGACAGGTGAATATGAGGCGTTTTTATTTTAATATCAATTTATTTTTACTTCTTTTTTTTTCACACTGCGCACAGACGCCGACTGAGGAGACTACTTAGCTATTATCAGCGGGAGCGGCCGTAGGATGATGGGGGGAGTAGTGTCCCGTGGGCAATTCTTTGTGCGTTTTTGACTCATTGACTTGAATTGAGTCAGTTAAATACACAGCAAACATCCGCAGCAAATATATTTATACCTGTGTTTTTGCTGCGGATTTGACTGACTAAATTGAAGTCAATGGGTGAAAAACGCTGCATAAACGCTACGAAGAATTGACATACTGTAGATTTAAACGCAATGATAATCCTGACAGGACAATTCCTGATCATGTGCACAGCACTTCAGGATTGTCATTGCATTAGCTGGCACACGGGTTACCTAGCGTTTTTGGCCCATTTCCACGGGGAAAAAGACGCTGCGAAAACGCACCAGAAACGCATTGTGTGCACATAGCCTAAATATAAGATGGAAAGGTCTACACACATAGAATAGAATTAACATTTAAATAATGGACGGCAGTGTGATGCATAGAGTAAATAGATATACCATGTATGTAGAAAAACAAAAGAAAGAAAACAGGGTCCGTGCAAATAATGGTGTGACAGTATGGGAGTCTCACAAAGGGAGAACTAAGCCAGTGCAAACAAATGAGCAGATCGAGGTGCAAAATCAAATAACCACCACATGTAACCATTATGTAGCGTCGGCGTCCCTGCCTCCTGCTAGGCAGGGACGCTGTTCCCCTCACCTCTCCGCTCCGTGCCCGGCGTCTTCCTCCCGCTCTGCTGGCAGCGCGCGCTCCTTCCCGGCCACGGTGCTTAGGGCGCGCTCCCTCCCTCTTAAAGGGGCCGCGCGCGCCGTACTAAGGAGTCCCCGGCCAATGGCCGGAGGACTTCACCATATATAAGGCACCTCCTCCAAAATGGAGGTGCCCGAGCAATGTTGTTGCACTGTTCACTACTCTGCTTCAGCCCTCAGGTCCCGTTTCCAGTTATCTGCCAGTTTCCTGCCAGTTTGCTGTTTGATTTCTGCCTGTTATCCGCTTACCTGCTTGCTAGCCTGAGGTCCGACGGTCTGCCTTCCGACACCAGTCAGTCTGTCTATGGACCAGCTTGCCCGCTCACCTGGGAGCGCTCATCTGCTACCTGCCTGTTAGCCTACCTGGAGGCTCCGCCGTCACGTGCTGTGACCACCTGCCAGTCCAGAGACTCTTGCCCGCTCACCTGGGAGCGCTCACATGCTACCTGTCTGCTAGCCTACCTGGAGGCTCCGCCGTCACGAGCTGTGACCACCTGCCAGTCCAGAGACTCTTGCCTGCTCACCTGGGAGCGCTCATCTGCTACCTACCTGTTAGCCTACCTGGAGGCTCCGTCGTCACGTGCTGTGACCACCTGCTAGTCCAGAGACTCTCGCCTGCTCATCTGGAAGCACACATCTGCCATCTGCCTGCTACCTGGAGGCTCAGCCGTCACAGGTCGTACCTACCCTTTACCCAGAGACTGTCCCGGTCACTTGCCGTGACCTCCTGCCCGTTCACCCAGAGACTGTCCCGGTCACTTGCCGTGACCTCCTGCCCGTTTAACCCAGAGACTGTCCCGGTCACTTGCCGTAACCTCCTGCCCATCCACCCAGAGACTGCCCCGGTCACTTGCTGTGACCTCCTGCCCGCTTACCCAGAGACTGTCCCGGTCACCTCCTGTGACTACCTGCCTGTTTTCCCTGGTCGCCACCCGCTTCCTTACAAGGACCGCCCCCTTGTATAAGTTGCTCAGAGGTTCCGCCTCCCAGACCCGTTACAGTTTGCTCGGGCCATGGAACCCGGTGGCACCCAAGCTCCCTCGCTCTCGGACCTATGTCATGAACTGTCCCGTCAGAGGTCCCAACAGGAGTCCATCCTGAGTCACCTGCGGAACGTCAACTCCCGCCTGGACACACTGACTGCTCCACCAGCAACCACCGCTAGTGTCATGACTCACAACCCGGCAGCGCCGCTGCCTACCAACACCATGGTATCCTGTCCTGGACCCCGGCTTTCCGCACCTCCTCGCTTCGGAGGTGACTCCGCCCAAGCTCGGGGCTTCATAAACCAGTGCACCCTGCACTTTGAACTCTTGTCCCACCAGTTTATCTCCGACCGGTCCAAAGTGGCCTTTATCATGTCCCACCTCACGGGGGAGGCTCTGGCTTGGCTAAATCCTCTATGGGAGAGAGGAGACCCCCTGGTGGCCGACTTGTCGGCCTTTCTCACGGCTTTCCGGAAAGTCTTCGATGAACCCGGACGGAAGACCTCATCCGCTTCGTCTCTGCTACGCCTCCGTCAGGGAGGTCTTACCGTGGGCCAATATGCCATACGGTTTCGTACCCTTGCCTCGGAGCTGGCCTGGGATAACGACGCTCTGGTATCTGTCTTCCGGGAGGGTCTGTCCGGCCGTATTAAAGATGAACTCGCCGGTCGGGACGTTCCTACCACTCTCGACGACTTAATAACTCTTGCCACTCGGATTGACCTACGGTTCCAGGAGCGCGCCAAAGAGGTCACCCGTGAGAGGAGGTTTCCACGTCTAGCTCCTACCTTCCAGAGACCCGTCACTCCCTCCGTTACTCCCCAGGCACACTCTCCTGAGCCTATGCAGGTCGACCAGACCAAGATGGTCAAAACCCGTCAAGACTTACGCCGTGCCGAGGGGAGCTGCTTCTACTGTGGCAGTAAGGAGCACCGGATCCGTACCTGCCCGGAGAGGTCGGGAAACGCCTGTGTCTAGGATCGCTCAGAGAGGTCGTCCTAGACAAGAATAAACCCTCTCCATCTCTGCTGCTGTCAGTCTCAATCATCTGCGGGGAGAACCGTTATTTCGAACTAGCCCAGCTTGACTCTGGAGCAGCCGGGAATCTTATTTCACTGTCCCTGGTAGAAAAATACCGCATTCCCACCAAACCTCTGGCTGTACCCTTATCTGTCGCTGCTGTGGATGGGGGCCTCTTACCACGTCCCATCCAACTCATCACCGAATCCATTACTCTGCAGGTGGGAATGCTGCATTCTGAGAGCATCTCCTTTCATGTTCTGCCTGGACTCTCTCACGCCCTCTTATTAGGCCTACCTTGGCTCCAGAGACATGCACCCGTGCTTGACTGGCAGACCGGAGAAGTCCTTCGCTGGGGACAGGACTGCCATAAGACTTGTTTGGTTCCCGTTCATCCCGTCCGTCCTTCTCCTACCCCAACTAATCTACCTGGACTTCCGATTCCTTATTGGTCATATGCTGATGTCTTTAATAAAAAGGAGGCAGAGACATTACCCCCTCATAGACCATACGACTGTCCTATCGACCTGTTACCCGGTACTACTCCTCCCCGTGGGCGTATTTACCCGTTGTCCGCTGCTGAGACCCGGTCTATGTCCGAATATATTGAGGAGAATCTGGCCCGGGGATTTATCCGAAAATCTACCTCCCCGGCGGGAGCAGGCTTCTTTTTCGTTAAAAAGAAGGACGGCTCTCTCCGTCCCTGTATAGACTATAGAGGCCTTAACCAGATCACGGTGAAGAATAAGTACCCCCTTCCGCTCATTCCGGAATTATTTGATCGTCTGAGGGGGGCTAGAATCTTCACCAAACTGGACCTCCGTGGGGCGTACAACCTGGTCCGTATCCGTCAGGGGGATGAGTGGAAGACTGCATTCAACACCCGGGACGGCCACTATGAATATCTGGTAATGCCCTTTGGTCTTTGTAATGCTCCCGCCGTCTTTCAAGAGTTGGTCAATGACATCTTCCGGGACCTTCTCTACTCCTGCGTAGTGGTGTACCTGGACGACATCTTGGTCTTCTCTCCGGATCTCCAGACTCACCGGAGGGATGTTCGTCAGGTCCTGCTCAGGCTCAGGCAGAACCACCTCTTCGCCAAATATGAGAAGTGCCTCTTTGAGCAGACCTCGCTTCCGTTTTTGGGCTACATAATTTCTCAGACCGGCCTACGAATGGATCCTGAGAAACTGTCTGCCATCGAGAAGTGGCCTCGACCGGAGGGGTTGAAGGCTATTCAGCGGTTCCTGGGCTTCGCCAACTACTACCGTCTCTTCATACCGCACTTCTCTTCCCGGACTGCCCCAATTTCCGCGCTCACCCGTAAGGGCACTAATCCCAGAGAGTGGCCGCCCGAAGCAGAGGAGGCCTTTCTTTCCTTAAAACAGGCCTTCTCTTCCGCCCCGGTGCTGCATCGCCCGAACGGCAACAAGCAGTTCTTCCTGGAAGTTGACGCCTCCTCCTCTGGAGCCGGAGCGGTACTTACCCAAATATCATCTTCCGGGAGAATGGTAACTTGTGGCTTCTTCTCCAAACTCTTCTCCTCTTCTGAGCGCAACTATTCCATAGGAGACCGAGAGTTATTGGCCATCAAGCTGGCGTTGGAGGAGTGGCGTTACCTGCTCGAGGGGGCTCTTCACCCGGTAATAATTTACACTGACCACAAGAACTTGGCTTACCTCCAGCATGCCCAGAGACTTAACCCGCGCCAAGCCCGGTGGTCCTTGTTTTTTGCTCACTTTGATTTTGTTCTTCACTTTCGCCCGGCTGACAAAAACATCAAAGCGGACGCCTTGTCCCGATCCTTTCTGGTGTCTGATCTCGAGGAAGAACCTAAACATATCATCGATCCCGCCAGAGTAATGCAGGTGGCTCCCGTGAGTCTAAATCGTCTTCCTCCCGGTAAGACGTTCGTATCTGTACCTGATCGGGAGAAGATCCTACACTGGGGTCACTCGTCTAAACTAGCTGGCCACGCCGGTCAGAAAAAGACCCTCCAGCTTATTACCCGGCACTACTGGTGGCCAACCATGCACAAGGACGTAATTGACTTTGTCTCTGCCTGTATGTCCTGCGCCCGCAACAAGGTTCCGA
This sequence comes from Phyllobates terribilis, assembly GCF_046119375.1. Classification (NCBI taxonomy): domain Eukaryota; kingdom Metazoa; phylum Chordata; class Amphibia; order Anura; family Dendrobatidae; genus Phyllobates; species Phyllobates terribilis. Next base: position 859,028,401 of record NW_027362762.1, read on the forward strand.
GACACCTGCCAGCCGGTCGCCTCCTTCCTCTGCCAGTACCTGCTGCCCCCTGGCAGCATATAGCTATGGACTTCATAACCGATCTCCCCGTCTCTGCCGGTTGTACGGTCATTTGGGTGGTCGCTGACTGCTTTTCCAAGATGGCTCATTTTGTTCCCTTGCCAGGCCTCCCGTCTGCACCCGAGCTGGCTAAAGACTTTATCCACCACATCTTCCGTCTTCATGGCCTGCCCCTCCACATCGTGTCGGATCGTGGGGTACAGTTCACCTCACGCTTCTGGAGAGCCACTTGTAAACTGCTAGGCGTCACCCTGGACTTCTCCTCCGCTTACCACCCTCAGTCTAATGGTCAAGTGGAGCGGATCAATCAGATCCTGACCAGTTACCTCCGGCACTTTGTTAATGCCCACCATTCTGACTGGGTGGATCTCCTACCATGGGCCGAGTTCTCTTACAACAATCACGCTGACAAAAAATGTCTGGATCCTCCTCAATTCCGTCCTGGGGATAAAGTCTGGCTCTCGTCCAAGTATGTCCGGCTCAAGATTCCTTCTTATAAGTTAGGGCCTCGGTTCATCGGTCCTCTGGAGGTCATCAGTCAGATCAACCCGGTGGCCTATAAATTGAAACTCCTGGCCAACTTGCGGATCCCTAACTCCTTCCATGTATCTCTCCTCAAACCCGTGGTACTTAATTCTTTTTCCAAGTCTACAGGTACGCCTCCTGCTCCGGTTTCCGCTGAAAACGAGTTTGAGGTAGAGAACATTCTGGCCACCAAAAGGGTAAGAGGAAAGACCTTTTTTCTAGTAGATTGGAAGGGGTTTGGTCCTGAGGAGAGAACGTGGGAGCCCCGGGAGAACATCCATGCCCCTCTCATCCTTGCTAAATTTCTGTCTGGCCTAAAAAAGGGGGGGCCTAAAGGGGGGGGGGTACTGTAGCGTCGACGTCCCTGCCTCCTGCTAGGCAGGGACGCTGTTCCCCTCACCTCTCCGCTCCGTGCCCGGCGTCTTCCTCCCGCTCTGCTGGCAGCGCGCGCTCCTTCCCGGCCACGGTGCTTAGGGCGCGCTCCCTCCCTCTTAAAGGGGCCGCGCGCCGTACTAAGGAGTCCCCGGCCAATGGCCGGAGGACTTCACCATATATAAGGCACCTCCTCCAAAATGGAGGTGCCCGAGCAATGTTGTTGCACTGTTCACTACTCTGCTTCAGCCCTCAGGTCCCGTTTCCAGTTACCTGCCAGTTACCTGCCAGTTTCCTGCCAGTTTGCTGTTTGATTTCTGCCTGTTATCCGCTTACCTGCTTGCTAGCCTGAGGTCCGACGGTCTGCCTTCCGACACCAGTCAGTCTGTCTATGGACCAGCTTGCCCGCTCACCTGGGAGCGCTCATCTGCTACCTGCCTGTTAGCCTACCTGGAGGCTCCGCCGTCACGTGCTGTGACCACCTGCCAGTCCAGAGACTCTTGCCCGCTCACCTGGGAGCGCTCACCTGCTACCTGTCTGCTAGCCTATCTGGAGGCTCCGCCGTCACGAGCTGTGACCACCTGCCAGTCCAGAGACTCTTGCCCGCTCACCTGGGAGCGCTCATCTGCTACCTACTTGTTTGCCTACCTGGAGGCTCCGCCGTCACGTGCTGTGACCACCTGCTAGTCCAGAGACTCTCGCCTGCTCATCTGGAAGCACACATCTGCCATCTGCCTGCTAGCCTACCTGGAGGCTCAGCCGTCACAGGTCATACCTACCCTTTACCCAGAGACTGTCCCGGTCACTTGCCGTGACCTCCTGCCCGTTCACCCAGAGACTGTCCCGGTCACTTGCCGTGACCTCCTGCCCGTTTAACCCAGAGACTGTCCCAGTCACTTGCCGTGACCTCCTGCCCGTCCACCCAGAGACTGCCCCGGTCACTTGCTGTGACCTCCTGCCCGCTTACCCAGAGACTGTCCCGGTCACCTCCTGTGACTACCTGCCTGTTTTCCCTGGTCGCAACCCGCTTCCTTACAAGGACCGCCCCCTTGTATAAGTTGCTCAGAGGTTCCGCTTCCCAGACCCGTTACACATTATAATATATTTAATACACGTGTAAACAACGCAGGAGAATGGTTACCATATGAATGTGCCTCAGGCGGCATTGGACTATCATATTGACCCTAAGGCAAAATAATTTATTATCTATCTATCTATATTATCTATCTCATCACCACATTTAGTAATGGGGCAGCAGAAGTGAAACAAATTCTTCAAAAGTACTGGCCTATCCTGGAGATGGATGGGGATATTGTTCCTTTTTTGGGGGGTATCCGCATATTACCTATAGTAAGGGACGCTCGTTGCGTGATAGATTGGTGCGGAGCCACTATCTAGCACCAGCGAGTGAGTCTTGGTTGAAATCAGACCTTAAGGGCTGTTTTAGGTGTGGCAACTGCATAAATTGCCTTTCCGTTGAAAACATTAAAGTCTTTAGAGGTACCAATGTTGACACAGAATTTATCATCAGGGATTTCATTAACTGCCGAACGCAGGGAGTTATTTATAGAGGTGTATGCCAATGCGGCCTGGAATACATAGGCAAGACCATACGTGAATTGAGGCGTAGGATTGGTGAGCACCTAGGTGACATTGAACACAATAGAGATACCCCTATTTCCAGACATGTTAACGGATTCCATGGTGGAGATAAAAACATTATCAAATTCATGGGCATCGAGAAAGTGGCTAAACCCCGGTGAGGGGGAGATTGGGACCGCCTATTACTGCAAAAGGAGACAAGGTGGATCTTTGTGTTGAAAACCGTGTCTCCGCGGGGTTTGAATGAGCGGCTGACATACAGATGCTTCATATAAATTATGCTTTTTGCCTGCAGTTTTTAACTCAACCTATATACCTCATTTTTGTTTGTCCTTTATTCTACTTTTTGCAAGTGAACCAATACTATTGGACATTGATCCTGGGAACACCTCCACCTGAGTTTCCTTTTCTAACTTATGGAACACCATCCTGACATATTGTGCCATGTACTTGTATTACAGCTGCCTGGGGCTGTTGTTGTGGGCTCTTATTATTGGGCCATTGTGGAGTGCACAGTGTGTTTAGGAGCGAGGGTGTTCTATAATGATGCATCTTGCGGTCCAGCGCACCAGAAGCGACATGGGTGGGCGCTCATAGTGATGCGCTCTCTTGGAAGTGTACTTGCCATTGCCTAAAGTACAACCCAGATAGAGGGTGCCCAGCCCTGTGTTCTACAGTTCTTTGTGCCAATCCCCTGATGACTCAAGATTTTTGAAGAAACGCATCGGGAGGCGCATAGGGTCAGTTCAGGGCTGTCCAGATTTAAAGGGTCAGCTGTGGACTGCCCCTGTAAGGGCGGGAGTCTTGGGGTCTGAAGGGCCAGTCAAGTTAATAGGGACTGACAGGGAGAAGTCGACCCCTTGGACTCAATGATATGGGCCTTTATGGATGAAGATCTTTTGGAGGAACTCTGAGACCAACGAATTTGGTGAGATCTTTCCTTTTATCCATCTGCCCTATCATACATAATTGTTTCTGAACTTTATTGTCTGGTCCTGTTAAAACATGTTATATATATACTGTATATAGGTATTTACTGATGCCTTTGACACTTTTTGACTACTGTCAGGTTATGATCCTATACGGGGACATTGGCAATTTTTTCAGTTTTTAATATATCTGTTATGTGTATTGTCAATTTTGTATTGAGGATTGCCAAAAATCTTTTATTCTTGGCAGTAAAAGTTAAGTTTTAAATCCACTATAGCTGCTATATATATTATCTATCTCTATAGCATTCGCTGCTGGGTTATTATCTATCTCTATAGAATTCGCTGCTGTCTAAAAACACATGCAAAAAACACTACAAAAAAAAAGCAAATCCTCAATTATTTTAGACCTGGATTTTATAGCATTTTTGCTGATTTCAGTAAAGTCAATGGTTAAAAAAAACACTGCAAAAATGAGAAAGAATCGACATGCTGCAGATCTGAACCTGCACCAAATCTGCAAGTCACAAATAAGCAACGTGTGCATGAGACTTCAGGATTCTCTTTCAGGATTTGTGACTAATCCGTGCTGCAAAAACGCGACATGCACACAGCCTAATACAAACATCCAGCCACCACTAGGGGGATCCCACTGCCTATTGATTTATATAGCCCTATATCAGTATGTAGAAAGCTCTGCTTAGTGGCATCACATTATTTTTTTTATCAGAGAATGTTCATGATTTAAAAAAAAAAAAAAAGTAGGCCAGGAGCAGGAAAAGGCTTAAAATAATCAATCCTCACATTTGAATTCCCAGGTTATCTCAGCACTGCTACTCTGGTGGTACCAGCTGGTCTTAGTTCGCTTTGCTGTGCAATCATGTGTTGTACGGCCACATTAGTGCTGGAGCCAATCACTGAACACAGCGATGATGCTAGTATGTACAGAACAAAATTGCTGAGCCCAGTGTTGCAGTGAAGTAAACAAAGATCAGAGGAGACCACGGGAGCAGCAGGGAATTGAGTCATCCGTACATAGAAATCATAGGGCCCCATAGCAGAAGTTCTAATTGTACCCCCCCCCCCGCCTCAAAAAATAAAAATAATAATAATAACAATCAGCGGGATCACAGAAGAGCCATCTCACAAATTTGCGAGATGCAGTAGGAGGAAAATTACTATTGAAGCCCTTAGATTCCCCTTTCATTGCCCCATAAAGTATATTGCCAACAAAAGTGCCCCCCCAAAACACTGCAATACCCTTCAGTGAATTCCTCCGCACGCACGGCATGAGGACCCTACTGTACATCCCCGCCCACCAACCATCTTCCACCCGGCAAAGAATGGTGGCCCCAACACAGTAAGATGTCCCAACTGTGACACTCACACAGCCCTCCATACAGTATAATGGGCCTCCACACAGTATAATGGCCCCCACAACCGGCCACACAGTATGATAGCCCCAATACAATCCTCCACACTGTATAATTGCGCCTACTAGCCCTCCACACAGTATGATGGACCCTACACAAACCTTCACACTGTATAACTGCACAAATATAATAGACCCCACATAGCCCTGCAAATAGTATAATGGCCCCTATATAGCCCTGCAAACAGTGTAATGGTCCCCACACAGCCCTCAAAAAAGTATAAAGGCTCCAACACAGCTATCCATATAGTATAATGGCCCCCACATAGCCTTCTAAATGTTGTAATTGCCCCTACATAACCCTCCAAATAGTATAATGGGCCCCACATAGCTCTTAAAATATTATAATGGCCCCTACACAGCCTTCCATCTAATATATATAATTGTCTTATCCCTTCAGTCTGTCTGTCTGTCTGTCCAGGAAATCCCGCTTCGATCATTGGTCCGGCCGCTGTCTGTCCAGGAAATCCCGCGTCGCTCATTGGTCCGGCCGCGGCCAATCAGCGACACGGGATTTCAGAAAAAAGATGGCGGCCGTTAGCGGCTCATCTGCGACACGGAGGTCAGCGGCGATGCAGCCGGGAGATGAGCGGCGCTAGCAGCAGAACTACCCCGACCGGCGGCGCCGCTGACCTCCATGCGGCTAACGTCGGGAGATCAGCGGCTTGGCCCGCTGATCTCCCGACGGCAAGTGTGGACGGAGGACCGGGGAGCGGCGCCGCCGGTCCGGATACTTCTCCTGCGAGCAGCCAGTCATCTCCCAGCTGCTCGCAGCGGAAGTACCCACACAAGCAGCACCGCTCCCTGGTCCTCACTAATACGACGCTGATTGGTCGCTGCCGCTGGCCGCGACCAATCAGCGATATTGGCGCTAAGTTTAAATACCGCTGTGCGGATTGGTCGCGGCCGCCGCCCGCAACCAATCAGCAGTATTGGCCCCAAATGTAAACCCCGCTCTGCTGATTGGTCACGATTGCCGGCCGCGACCAATCAGCAGTATTGGCGCCAAATTTAAACATCGCTCTGCTGATTGGTCGCGGTTGCCGGCCGCTACTAATCAGCATTATTGGCGCCAAATTTAAACACCGCTCTGCTGATTGGTTGCGGCCGTGACCAATCACCATTATTGGCGCCAAATTTAAACACCGCTCTGCTGATTGGTCGTGACTGCCGGCCGCAACCAATCAGCATTATTGGCGCCAAATTTAAACCCTGCTCTGCTGATTGGTCACGTTCGCTGGCCGCGACCAATCAGCGATATAGGAGCCAAATTTAAACACCGCTTTGCTGATTGCGCCCGGTCGGCCGCATACATATTCTAGAATACCCGATGCGTTTGAATCGGGCCCCCATCTAGTATAGTATAATGGGCCCCACATAGTCCTCTATATAGTATAATAGGCCCCACGTTGCCTTCCATACAGTATAATGGGCCCCACATAGCCCTCCATATAGTATAATGGGCCCCACATAGTCCTCTATATAGTATAATGGGCCCCACGTTGCCTTCCATACAGTATAATGGGCCCCACATAGCCCTCCATATAGCATAATGGGCCCCACATAGTCCTCCATACAGTATAATGGACCCCACATGAGACATCAGACATAGAGGGAGAATGATGGTGGAGGGAATGTCAGCTGAGCCTCCCTCCTCCATCATTGCTTTCAACTCTATCGGCATTCAGGATGTTTCTGACATGCTGCAGTGTTTCAGATAAAACATTTTTTGTAAAGCCGTCCGGGGACTATGTGTGACGCTCGCAAGCCCTGCCCTGGGAAGATGGGGGATACTCGGAGCCGGGTCAGATGTTGAGGGGGATGCAGCCGTGGCCCGGACCCGTTCCGTGCCCAGGGCCGTCACATTAAAAATGATGTTAGGGCTTTCCGGGTTGAGTGGTAATTGACGACTACGCCACCTGTGGTGTCTGGTGAAGGGCCACCAGCGCCGCTAGCAGTCCGCTGAGGCCCGTTGTCATGGCGGCTAAAGTTCTCGCTGCTCCCCACAGGCGGAGCGTGGCCTCAGGGCAGGCACGGCAGGATAGAGGAGGGTTAGTAGTGCGGGGAGTAAGGGCACCGCGTCGCGTGGTATGGCGCGTAATGAACAGTCCGGAGGCCATAGGGATGAACTTCCAAGGCTTTTCTCACAGTTCTCTCTCAAGCAGCGCAAGACTTCTCCCTGCTCCTCGCGGAGTCCTGCGGCCACCAGGGACGAGGGTCCGACTACCTCTGAGGAAGTTCAGTGTGAGGTAGCATCCCTACACCAGAGTGTTCCTGCACTACAGACTTTACCATTTCCCGTCTGTGCGTGTGTAGATAGGCCGGTTCTCCCTCTGAGCTCCTCTCAGGTGTAGGGCTCGGGTGGCAATTCCTCTCCATCCGAAGCCCGGCGGGATCCTCAGGGCCTAACTGGGCTTTCCCGTCCTGGACGTAGAGTACAAGGTCGGGTGTCGGGGGCCGGTACCCCTCTTGCAGCCGGAATCCCTCTGAATAAATCAGGTAGGCGAGGACAGGTGGCGTGCTCCGCTCCGTCTGCATCCTCCCCGGGACCCATTTGCTAGCGAGCCACACTCTAAAGCTCCCGGGCCTTCTTGATCCTGGTCCTTGGCCGGGTTGAGACATTCCTTGTCTGCAACCTTCCTCTCGTCCCATAGATCGGGGTACGAGAGCTGTGTCCCATGCCGGTGCAGGCCCACACAGGATCTGCGCTCCCGGAGGGAAGTCACATTACACACAGTATTTTGACAGCACAATACGACCACTTGACAGACACACTGTCAGAGACCAGAGAACAGACGGACCAAGATCAAAGATCGCATACTATTAAATATGAAATTTGAAGTGTACTAACTAACTGTTCCTCCACCCACACCCACAAACTGGTTCCTACCACTTTGTGTTCCCCAGTATCCCTGTAACCAGGGGAGCAGCACTAGTGCAAAATAGCTCACTCTGGTGGAATGTGGTGTTGGATGCAAAAGGCTAGGTCACTACCATCACACTGGCCTTACCTCAGAGGAGGAACACCACACTCCATTAAAGAAGTTAAGCATTCCTGTGGCGGTCGAACCCTCAGGGGCGCCACATTTACATCTCAGCAGGTGACTAATCCCCGGTCAACTGTCCGTCTTGGGGAGCACAGCGAGGAGAAGCCACAACGGCTGCAATAACTGAACTAGTTTCTGAATCAGATGACAGGCTGCTTTTAACATATTTTTTCTCTTAACCTTTTGTTTTTGTTTGTTAATACTCAGAACTTCCCCTTACTCTTATAGGAGTTTCCGGGTGATGGAAAACCCTCCAATGTTTCCCCATGCCAATCTACTTTGTTGTTTTGTTGGCTACATTAAAAACCCAATATAACAAAATAATAAAATAGAGGCAGTGATGGGTTTATGACGCAGTTCACATAGTGGGACACAAACCACAATCAGGGTTTTCCTGTTGATTAGGGAAAGCATCGTTTTATGACGGCTCTGCTTCCTCTTTACATGTAAGTAGATTTATCACCAACACCATATTGTGGCTTTCTGACCTCCGCAGTCTGAATTTTCAAATGTCATGTCTCTGGTCGAGCTTAATTCCTTTTTTAATGAAGGTCCTTAAAGGGAAGCACAAAACGTCCTATTGTTTAAATCAGGTTTTTGTTTCAAATATATATTTTTTTTACGATGTTTATATGTCATATCACAATCTTTATTAAAAAATACAAAATAGAAATCTTGCCGTTTTCACACTGACCACTGAGAATTTTTCAGACTCTAGCTTTGTGTTGTTTCAGGAAATCCACATGTACATTAGCTGCAGTGAAGAGACTCCGACCCTAAGTTTTGTATTAAAGCATCTAATGAGCGTGTGCACACATCATTGTGAAGGGAGGGGGAGCAGGTGAGCTGTGACATCGTCTATTGTGATTGGTGGATCCTGTGTTATAAGTGGTGTATAGACGTGTTAGGGTCTATGCACAGAATGTATTTTATCCGCTGGCATTACCAAATAATTTTTGCTGTAGAAAGACACTTCAAGAAAACGCTGGCGGTATTTTACCTAAAGCGTCTTTACTGACGTTGTTTTACACATCTTTTTTTGCCTGTAATGTCTTTTTCTTTAAATTCTAAATAAAAAATAATGGCACCTTCAAAGTGGAAGCCACTAGAAGAAAGGACCAGTCAATTCTTTTAACCACATCACACCTTTCAAAGCCTGAAGCAGATAAAAGAAGTAAAAAAAACTAGAGCATTTGCACAGCAAGTGATTTTGACATTGCTGTGCATATGTTAATTTTTTATGTTTTTTACCACTTTTTCAGGTGGGTTCCAAGCAGAATTTGTTCACATACCCTTACCTGTCATTCAGGGGCATACATAAAATTGGTGCAATCTGTGCAGCCCCAGAGGTAGTGGGGCCCATTACTACCTCAAAAGCAGGTGGAATTATGCATCTTTTCCCCTTTTCCTAGAGCCTTAACTTTTTTATTTTTCCATCGAAATAGCCATATGAGGGCTTGTTTCTAGCAGGACAAGTTGTATTTTGAATAACACCATATCATGTGATGTACTGGAAAGCGGTAAATAAAATGCCAAGTGCAACGAAATTTCGAAAAAAGTGCAATCCCACAATTGTTTTTTCTTTTTTTATGCACCATGTTCACTATACCATAAGCGACCTGGCAATATGATTCTCTAAGTCAGGGGTCCTCAAACTTTTTAAACAGGGGGCCAGTTCACGGTCCCTCAGACCATTGGAGGGCCGGAATATAGTTTTTAAAAAAAACTATGAACAAATTCCTATGCACACTGCACATATCTTATTTTGTAGTAAAAAAAACAATACAGGAACAAATACAATATTTAAAATGAAGAACAAGTAAAATTAAATCAACCGGTATTTCAATAGGTAGGTAACTGTACCCAATAGGCAGCATAGGTCCTCAATAGGCAGGTAAATGTCCCCAATAGGCAGCATAGGTCGTCAATAGGCAGGTAAATATCCCCAATAGGCTGCATAGGTCCCCAATAGGCAGGTAAATGTACCCAATAGGCAGCATAGGTCCCCAATAGGCAGGTAAACGTCCCCAATAGGCAGGTAAATGTCCCCAATAGGCAGGTAAATATCCCCAATAGGCAGCATAGGTCCTCAATGGGCAGGTAAATGTTCCCAATAGGCAGGCTGTTTCCCCCTTATAATGCTATATGCAGGCTGTTCAACCCCTTATAATGCCCCATGCAGGCTGTTCCCCCCTTATAATGCCCCATGCTGGATGCCACCCCCCATATAATGCCCCATGCAGCATGTCACCCCCCCATATAATGCCCCATGCAGCATGTCACCCCCCCATATTATGCCCCATGCAGCATGTCACCCACCCCCCGCAATATTATGCCCCATGCAGGATGTCCCTTTCCCCTAATATAATGCTCCATGCAGGATGTCCCTTTCCCCCCCATATAATGCCGAATGCAGGATGTCACCCCCCATATAATGCCCCATGCAGGATGTCACTCCCCATATAATGCCCCATGCAGCATGTCACCCCCCCATATAATGCCCCATGCAGCATGTCACCCCCCCATATAATGCCACATGCAGCATGTCACCCCCCCCATATAATGCACATGCAGCATGTCATCCCCCCCATATAATGCCCCATGCAGGATGTCACCCCCCATATTATACCCCTTGCAGGATGTCACCTCCCCATACATTTAAAAAAAAAAATAAAAAAATCCAATACTCACCTCACTTCTCACTTGCTGCCGCTGCCGCTGCTCTACTCTGGTCTGGACTCCAGCGTCGCGGCGGCGTCGTCCCGCTCTGCGCTGCCTGTGACGGCACTCGGGAGGGCGCGGTGTAAAGATGTCACCGCACCCTCTGACCTGAGACGTCACAGGAAGCGCAGAGCAGGAAGACAGCGGATCTGCAGAGGCACGGGGAGAGGTAAGTATCTGCCTGCCGGGGCCCTGAGCAGGCGGGGGAGAAGGGCGGGCGCTGACACCGCTTTCACCTCCTCCGCCCATAGCCCGGCGGGCCGGATAAAAGTCCTTCGCGGGCCGCATGTGGCCCGCGGACCGTAGTTTGAGGACCCCTACTCTAAGTCAATACAATTATAGTGATCCCAAACATGTATAGTTTTTTTAATTATTATTATATATACACTACTGACCAAAAGTTTGGACACACCTTCTCATTTAAAGATTTTTCTGTATTTTCATGACTATGAAAATTGTACATTCACACTGAAGGCATCAAAACTATGAATTAACACATGTGGAATTATATACTTAACAAAAAAGTGTGAAACAACTGAAAATATGTCTTATATTCTAGGTTCTTCAAAGTAGCAACCTTTTGCTTTGATCACTGCTTTGCACACTCTTGGCATTCTCTTGATGAGCTTCAAGAGGTAGTCACCGGAAATGGTCTTCCAACAATCTTGAAGGAGTTCCCAGAGATGCTTAGAACTTGTTGGCCCTTTTGCCTTCACTCTGCGGTCCAGCTCACCCCAAACCATCTTGATTGGGTTCAGGTCTGGTGACTGTGGAGGCCAGGTCATTTGGCGTAGCAACCCATCACTCGCCTTCTTGGTCAAATAACCCTTACACAGCCTGGAGGTGTGTTTGGGGTCATTGTCCTGTTGAAAAATAAATGATGGTCCAACTAAACGCAAACCGGATGGAATAGCATGCCGCCGCAATATGCTGTGGTAGTCATGCTGGTTCAGTATGCCTTCAATTTTGAATAAATCCCCAACAGTGTCACCAGAAAAGCACCCCCACACCATCACACCTCCTCCTACATGCTTCACGGTGGGAACCAGGCACGTAGAGTCCATACGTTCACCTTTTCTGCGTCGCACAAAGACACGGTGGTTGGAACCAAAGATCTCAAATTTGGACTCATCAAACCAAAGCACAGATTTCCACTGGTCTAATGTCCATTCCTTGTGCTCTTTAGCCCAAACAAGTCTCTTCTGCTTGTTGCCTGTGCTTAGCAGTGGTTTCCTAGCAGCTATTTTACCATGAAGGCCTGCTGCACAAAGTCTCCTCTTAACAGTTGTTGAAGAGATGTGTCTGCTGCTAGAACTCTGTGTGGCATTGACCTGGTCTCTAATCTGAGCTGCTGTTAACCTGAGATTTCTGAGGCTGGTGACTAGGATAAACTTATCCTCAGAAGCAGAGGTGATTCTTGGTCTTCCTTTCCTGGGGCGGTCCTCATGTGAGCCAGTTTCTTTGTAGCGCTTGATGGTTTTTGCAACTGCACTTGGGGACATTTTCAAAGTTTTCCCAATTTTTCACACTGACTGACCTTCATTTCTTAAAGCAATGATGGCCACTCATTTTTCTTTACTTAGCTGCTTTTTTCTTTCCATAATACGAATTCTAACAGTCTATTCAGTAAGACTATCAGCTGTGTATCCACCAGACTTCTGCACAACCCAACTGATGGTCCCAACCCCATTTATAAGGCAAGAAATCCCACTTATTAAACTTGACAGGGCACACCTGTGAAGTGAAAACCATTTCCGGTGACTACCTCTTGAAGCTCATCAAGAGAATGCCAAGAGTGTGCAAAGCAGTCATCAAAGCAAAAGGTTGCTACTTTGAAGAACCTAGAATATAAGACATATTTTCAGTTGTTTCACACTTTTTTGTTAAGTATATAATTCCACATGTGTTAATTCATAGTTTTGATGCCTTCAGTGTGAATGTACAATTTTCATAGTCATGAAAATACAGAAAAATCTTTAAATGAGAAGGTGTGTCCAAACTTTTGGTCTGTACTATATATATATATATATATATATATACACATATATACTGTATATATATATATACACACACACACACGTACTTCTCACAAAATTAGAATATCATCAAAAAGATCATTTATTTCAGTTCTTCAATACAAAAAGTGAAACGCATATATTATATAGAGTCATTAGAAACAGAGTGATCTATTTCAAGTGTATTTCTGTTAATGTTGATGATTATGGCTTACAGCCAATGAAAACACAAAAGTCATTATCTCAGTAAATTAGAATACTTTATAACAACAGCTTGAAAAATTATTTTAAAATCCGAATTGTTGGCCTACTGAAATGTATGTTCAGTAAATGAACTCAATACTTGGTCGGCGCTCCTTTTGCATCAATTACTGCATCAATGCGGCGTGGCATGGAGGCGATCAGCCTGTGGCACTGCTGAGGTGTTATGGAAGCCCAGGTTGCTTTGATAGCAGCTTTCAGCTCGTCTGCATTGTTGGGTCTGGTGTCTCATCTTCCTCTTGACAATACCCCATAGATTCTCTATAATAGATTTTCTATGGGGTTAAGGTCAGGCGAGTTTGCTAGCCAATCAAGCACAGTGATACTGTTGTTTTTAAACCAGGTATTGGTACTTTTGGCAGTGTGGACAGGTGCCAAGTCCTGGTGGAGAATGACATTTCCATCTCTAAAAAGCTTGTAGGCAGAGGGAAGCATGAAGTGCTCTAAAATTTCCTGGTAGACGGCTGTGCTGACTTTGGTCTTGATAAAACACAGTAGACCTACACCAGCAGATGACATGGCTCCCCAAACCATCACTGATTGTGGAAACTTCACACTAGACCTCAAGCAGCTTGGATTGTGTGCCTCTCTACTCTTCCTCCAGACTCTGGGATCTTGATTTCCAAATGACAATTGGAACTCTGGGACCTTGTGGAGTGTGTCAATGCCTGCCTTTTTGACATCTGTCAAGTCAGCAGTCTTCCCCATGATTGTGGAGCCTACTGAAACAGACTAAGGGACCTTTTTTAACGCTTTGGAAGCCTTTGCAGGTGTTTTTTGTTAATTATTTTAATTTACTGAGATAATGACTTTTGTATTTTCATTGGCTGTAAGCCATAATCATCAACATTAACAGAAATAAACACTTGAAATAGATCACTCTGTTTGTAATGACTCTATATAATATGAGTTTCACTTTTTGTATTGAAGAACTGAAATAAATAAACGTTTTGATGATATTCTAATTTTGTGACATTAACCTGTATATAGTAGGGAAGGAGAATTCGGAAATTCCGTTGTAGACTTGAATTTGCCATCATCAGGTCACTTGTGCAATATACAAAAATTAGATGAGCTCACATGAATACTGACATGACAGGTATGAGGGTCTTCAGCAGAGCCATGGCAACTCATTGGCGCCCCGCGAACATGTCATGCAGGTGCCGATGGGCGAATGGAATGAGGCACCCCCCTGCCGGTGCGCTGTAAATGCCACTGTCAGAGATTGATAGTAGCATTTAACCAGTCTACAGCCACGTGTGGAGCTTGCTACATGTGCGACTGTTAGAGGCAGATGATGGCTGAATTTCACAACCATCACCTGCTGGGTAAGATACGGGCTCAGGAACTGAGCCCACATAAAAGTCAGGGAGCCGGCATATGTGTATGTTATATGTCGGTAAAGGGTCAAGACTGTTGTAGCACACAGTCTTATTCAAGGACTTGCTGGAGTACAATGCGCCAAATTTATTAAGAAGCGCAAAAGACTTAATGAATTTGGCACATTTTATGAGCAGCGTGCACTTCTGATCAGGAGAGCTGACTGTCAGTCATTACATGTCTCATACAGGTAATGCCCTCTTTCATCTAAAATAAGCTCTCATGACAGATTCTCAGGGAGATCTATCTCCGGCTCCATGGATCTTAACAGCTCCTTTACATATTGAGGATTTCTCTGGAATAAGAAGTCGGATCGCAGATATAAAGATATTTTATTCAACTTTCTATGACCTACATGCCCATATAGACGGCTTAGGAGGGTTGCTTCTACTGACAGATGCCCTTTAATGAATTTGCGCCTATGAGTCTTGCCCCGATGGCAAGTGTGAAAATTTCAAGATTACTAATTTTGCTTTTTAAAGCATTTCTCCAGCATTATTTTCATTTCAGTGCTGGAGTGATGCCACTAACATAAGGTTCCTGCCCCTAGTATCATACTTATCAGCTGCCGTCTTCAGCTCTTCCTACTTTGCTCCAGACTCGTGTAAGGTCTGTAGGGCAGTAGTCATGGGCGAGGGGCTGCGTTCTCACACTCTGGCACCCCACAAATAAACTGTGTCCCAGTCCCTTAGTGTCACGCTGTGTACAATGCAGTGTACTCACATTTAGGCCGCAAGCATCCGCTGTCTCCAAGATCCTGGATCCAGGAACAGCTGCTCATAAATCAGGGGACACTTGCTTCATAACAAACAGTTCAACTTTACTTAGCAGTCCATGTTCAATTGATGTTACAGCACAGTACGTTTACATCTTCTCCCTGAGCTATCCCTTCGTTTTAATCACTCCTTCGGCCCCTGGCATACTCTATTTGGCTCTGCAGCTCTCATGAGACCCGTCCCGTCTCCCTCATGCATCTCCGCGTCCAGCTTCCACTTGTTGCAAGGCAATAAGACACACTTTCCAGTCCCTATTTCTGGCCGTAGGTCCCGGACATTGCAGGGATGTCTGCTGAAGACAGTAGCCGACATTCTAATGCTGCCTGAACAGTGCGTACTTTTCGCACCCTCCAGCCCTGTGGCCTTGAATGCTTCTAACACTTTCTTTATCTTGTAATCTAATCTCTCACTCCAAACCCACTGCACTAACTGGGAAGTGCTCCCCTTCTTAACTGACCCAGACCCTTTCCAAGCTGTGGTGGTATAATGCGCCACCTGGGCCGTGGGGTACTCGGTGCTGGGCGGGTCGGTGCAGGGGATGTCACAGTGGCAGTGACCTGGTCTATGACCCAGGGCGGTCAATAAAGGGGAAAAAAGTAAAAGGGGAAATGACGCCACCTGTGGTATGCGGCTATATGGAGCCGCCGCTGCGGAGCAGGTCCTCTGGAGCTGTTGGTAATGCAGCAGAGTTGGTTCAGCTCTCCACAGGTAGAGCTTAGCTCCAGGGCGGTCCTGTGATGGAAAATGATGAGGTAGCTCTTGTTGTGCAGTATAGTGCATGGCTGGTGATGGCGCAGCAATAATTCACAGAGACAGTGGGGTGCAGTCTTCAAGGTTTACTCACGATTATCACGTTGCTCCTGGTTACAACGGCCAAATTATCACCACCCGCAACATTCTGCGTTCACCGAGACAGGGGTTCAGCAATCCCTCAGGTAATTCAAGAGCACTTAATGGGACCCCGTTCTGTGTGCCTTCCTCGGTCGTCTTCCCGCCCTGGCTCTCACCCTCCAGCCCTGCGCCTCGCAACCAGTGTCCCAAGCCGGTAACCTCAGATCTTGGCGGGCAACCTTGAGTTCCCTGTATCCTGTGCGGCTACCTTTTTGGTGATTAATTGCGGCTGTGGGCAACTACACCCGAAAATGTAGAAGCCTCCGGTTTCTAGCTGAATATTGTAATTCCGACTAGTTAGGGGCCGGTCCACTTTGCGGCCTGATCCCTCCATGTCCTGGTAGATTTGGGCGTACGGGTGGCCTCCAGCACTTCCCTTACCCCTAGGATCCCCTCTTTCTTTCTGGAGCCTTCCTCTCTTCAGTCTGACCTCCTGGGCCTCTCTCACTCAGGCCCGTTCCTCCCAAGCAGAGCTCCTGCAGAGCTCCTGCTCTTTTCACTGTCCTCCTCTTACTGAACACTGTCTTTCAAGATGGTTCCCTCTTTTATACAACTCCTGAAGTGCTCCTGACGCGCCCCTGGGCCTGTGTCGCGCTGCGTTGCGCACGCGGGAGCCTACCCGGAGCCGGATCAGTGGAGGGTTGTAGTCTCGTGGCGGTGACCCGGTCCGTGCCCAGGGAGTCAAACTAGACGGCAGTCTATTAGTAGTAAATAGTTGATGACTACGCCACCCGTTGAGTGCAGCCAGGAAGCTGCTGCTGCAGGGCAGACCGCTGAGGCCGGTGGTAGGATTGTGCAGCGTGATAGTATAACCCCCAACGGGAGGGGTATGGCCTCAGGGCAGCCGACGTGGATGATGGGGGTAGCAGGAACCACTCAGAGACGGTACGGTGTAGTTCAGGGTCTTTACTGGTAACAACGACAGACCCTCCCGGAGTACTTGCTAGCAAACGGGGCCTGGTCAGTCTTTGAGCAGATGGGATCTCCCCTGGCCAGGCGTAGTTGTAGGCCTCCCAAACTGACTGTACTCTTCTGGCTACCTTGCTAGAAGCTGATGTAAGTAGCCCACGTCCCTGAGTGTACCGTGTGGTGCTCACCCGTATGGCCGGTGACTCGGGGCCTTCTAATGGCTTCCGCTCCACGATGGCGGTGCTGGTCCCACGCGTGTGACCGTGCCTTCGGGCTTCTGGGCCAGAGGACCTGAAATCCCCTGCCTGACGGATTCTGCTGCTGGGTAGGAGTTAGTCCCCACAGCCTCGGACTCCGGGTCCGGTAAAGAATCTTCTTAGTCAGGGCGAGCTCTGTAGCTGCCAGCCCCTGACTCCTTGTAACTCTGCTGTTTCCTATGCTGCTTCTTGTCTCCACTCTCCTTGTCTGACTCACCCTGCCTCAGCCCCGGGTTTATACAGGGGAAGTTCTTCCCCTCCCAAGACTGGGCAGGAGGTGTGGCATGCACAGGATCCCTGACCAAAGGACCTCCCACCTGCTCTCAGACATAACATTACATTACTGTGGAAAACCAGACCCCTGGGGTGCCACATTCCCCCCTAGTGAAATTTAGTACTCCGGGACTAAACACATTTAGAAAAACATAACAAAGTATAACAATAACAATACTATAAGAAAAACACATAAGATGGTTACGACGTGTCCGCAACCGGATGCAGTCTTTGAAGAAAAGCAAAGGTGTCCATTTCACCAACACAGGGAGACGTAACCAGGTAGGGGTCTGTCCTACCCCGAGTCCTTAACAGTCTCTAGTCCATCCTGGGTTACGCTCCAACTATATACAAGGATTCCCGGTAAATCCACCAAGGTTTCCTAAAAACAACTGGAAACACAAAATTATACACAAGCAACAATACACAGATAAACATAAATAAAACTATTTTTACACTTCAAATTCTCCAGCGTGCGGGTAACTGGCCTCTAGTGGCCCTAGTGGACCTACGGAGCTGACTGTCTGGCCCTGAACTACAGGGTGTAGGAGCTGTCAAGGGTAAACTGGGCAGCTGTCTACCGGCTCTTTGTCTCACTAGGGGTACGGCAGGCTCACTATAAGCAGAGGGTTGATTCTCCTGTTCTACTCGTGTGGAGTCTTCTGCCTCCTGGACCGGCTGTTCTTCCAGCTCTACCCGTTGCTCCGTAGGTTCTTGGGATGATGGTTGGAGGAAGGTGAGTACGGGTACCACAACTGCACCATTGACTTGAGTCCAAGACCGAGGGAAGTCCCCGAGCACGGTACTAACCATATCTTCCCTTTCTCCCACGGGTCGATGGTCTTCTTGTTCCTCTTCAGGGTCCCTCAGTTGTTCGGGACACTTCTTCAGGTGGTCCCGGGATACAATGGCTGTGGTTTCCCCTCCGTCTTTACTGATGGTACAGACCTTCGGGTTCTCGTGGCTTGAGGGCAGTACGGTGTACGGGTCCTTCTCCCACTGGTCATCCAACTTGTGGAGCCGTCTTTTCCTCTTCAAGACCTGCTCTCCGGGTACCAGGGGAACAGCGGGAGCATACTGGTTGTAAGTCTTCTCTTGTCTTTCCCTAGCCTGACAGAGACTTCGCTCCACGCTCTCTTGTACTCTCCGGTACTGCTGCTGCCTCTCTGTGTCCCAGTCTGTTTCTGGTGAAGTGTCCTCAGGTGTCAGGACTCCCATTTCCAGGTCAACAGGTAACTTACCAGGTCTCGCCCTCATTAGGTAAGCCGGGGTACAGTTGGTGGAACCTACCGGGATGTGGTTGTATAGGTCCACTAGATCGGGCAACTTCTCAGGCCACAGACTGCGTTCTTCCAGGGGCAATGTTTTTAGAAGATCCATTACCACCTGGTTCATTTTTTCACAAAGTCCATTAGTTTGCGGATGGTAGGGTGTCGTCCTTATCTTCCGGCAGCCATACAGATTGCAGAATTCCTGGAAGACCTCCGCTTCAAAGGCAGGTCCCTGGTCCGTCAGCACTTGGTCCGGGTACCCGTGTGGACGGCAGAAGTGCTGCTGGAAGGCTCTAGCTGCTGTTTGAGCCGTTAAGTCCTTGACGGGGACGACAACCAAGAACCGGGAGTAATGATCCACGATGGTTAACGCGTAGACGTAGCCACTTCTGCTTGGGGTCAGTTTTACATGATCCAAGGCTACCAGTTCCAACGGTTGCCGGGTGACGATGGACTGCAGGGGAGTCTTCTGGCTGGCCCGGTCCTTCCTTCTCAGATTGCACGGGCCACAGTCTCTGCACCACTTCTCGATGGTTCCCCTCATGCCTACCCAGTGGAACCGCTCGCGCAGCAGGAACTCCAGCTTTTTCCACCCGAAGTGTCCAGCTCCGTCGTGGTATGCCTCCATCACCATGGCTGCGTCTCTTCGTGGCACCACTACTTGCCAGAGTAGTTCATGCGTCCGGGAGTTGACCATTCTGCGGCACAACTTCCCCTTGTAAAGGAATAGTCGACTCTTCTCCGCCCATAGTTGTTTGGCTTCCTCCGGAGCGTCTGGTTCAAGGCGAGCCTCCGGCCGAGTCAGCATCTCCTTCACCAGTCGGACGGCAGGGTCGCTGTCTTGCGTTTCCGCCCAGTTGTAGTGGGGTAAGGGGTTCAACGTAGCAGCCTGCTTACCCCTTACCCGGTGGGAATACTGGATAGTCCCATGACGGTGGAACGCAGGGAGTTCAACTTCTTCCAGTCCCTCCGGATCTTCTCCTTCGTCCGGCAGGTTGGGCATCCTGGACAGGGCATCCGCGTTAGTATTGGAGCGTCCTGCCCGGTATTTGATTGTGAACTCGTAGTTGGACAGACGGGCCATCCACCTCTGCTCCAGGGCACCGAGTCTTGCCGTGTCCAGGTGTGTCAACGGGTTGTTATCCGTGTATACGGTGAACCGGGAAGAAGCGAGGTAATGCCTAAAGCGCTCGGTGACTGCCCATACCACGGCCAGGAACTCTAGCTTAAATGAGCTGTAATTCTCGGGGTTCCTTTCGGTGGGTCGCAGTTTTCGGCTGGCATAGGAGATTACTCGTTCTCTCCCCTGCTGAATCTGGGACAGTACGGCTCCTAGCCCGATGTTACTGGCGTCGGTGTAGAGGATGAAGGGCTGGCTATAGTCCGGGTACGCCAAGATTTCATCCCCCGTGAGGGCCATCTTCAGCTGGCGGAAGGACTCTTCTTCTAGCTCTTCCCATTTGAAGGGCGGCTTCTGGTTCTTGGCCTTTCGGGACTGGCCTATCAGGAGGTCCTGCATAGGCGCTGCCTTTTTGGTGAAACCGGGAATAAACCTTCGGTAGTAGCCTACCAACCCTAGGAACTGCCGCACTTCTTTTACGCTGGAGGGGCTTGGCCATCCCTTAATTGCGGTGATCTTATCAGGGTCGGGAGCCACTCCGTCAGCGCTCACCACGTGTCCCAGGTATTGCACCTTTGGTTTCAGGAGGTGACACTTGGAGGGTTTCACCTTTAGGCCGTAACTCGCCAGAGCTTCGAACACCTCCGCCAGGTGTTTCAGGTGGTCCTCATAAGTTTTGGAGTATACGATGACATCGTCCAGGTACAACAGGACCGTCTCGAAGTTTCTGTGGCCCAGACAGCACTCCATTAATCGTTGGAAGGTTCCTGGGGCGTTGCAGAGTCCGAACGGCATGCAGGTGAACTCGCTAAGTCCCATCGGGGTGGTGAATGCGGTCTTCTCCCGGTCCGCCTCTGCTACAGGAACCTGCCAGTACCCGCTAGTGAGATCCAAGGTAGAGAAGAAGTTAGCAGATCTTAAAGCAGCCAATGACTCCTCTATCCTTGGTAAGGGGTACGCATCCTTGTGTGTGATACGGTTGATTTTCCGGTAATCTACACACATCCTCATGGTGTTGTCTTTCTTTTTGACTAAAACTAGTGGGGCTGCCCAGGGGCTACAGCTATCCCGGATTACCCCAGCCTCCTTCATGTCTCTAAGCATCCCCTTGGCGTGTTGGTAATGTGCAGGGGGTACGGGTCGATACCTCTCTTTTATGGGAGGATGATCTCCCGTGGGGATGCGGTGTTCTACCCCCTTGACTCGCCCGAAGTCTAACGGGTGTTTACTAAACACTCTCTCATACTCTTGAACCACCCGATAGACTCCTTGTTTCTGATGTGAGGGAGTGGAATCAGTACCCAAATGTAGTTGCTGACACCAGTCCTCCATGTCTTTCTTAGAGCCGTTACCTTCCTCCGGGTGAGATGGAGGCAAGGGTTCCACAGATTGTATAGAATTTTGATTAGTGGTATATAATTTGGCTAGCGTGGCATACCGGGGCAGGTACACTTCCCTCTCCCCGATATTTATTATGCGAACGGGCACCCTCCCATGGCGTACATTGACGACCCCCCGTGCTGTCAAAATGGTGGGCCTACTGTCTGAGTAAACTGGTTCTACCATTGCCTGGTAATCTCTACCTCTCAGACCAATAGCTGCCCGGCACCAAATCATCATTTCACTTTTTGGGGGCATGGCAATAGGAAAAGGGTCACACATTCTTACGCTACCAATCTCACCGCCGGAGAGTTCCACTTGTTGCCGTTGCATCAGTGCCCGGATCTCTTTCTGGAGCACCCGCTGCTCGCCGGAGCTGGCATTCTTGGCAACCTGCTGTAAAAGGAAAATCACCTCTGCAAGACAATTTTCAATTACATTAGTTCCTAGAGTTATTTTTGGGTGACTCTCATGTTTATCAATATCTACAATGATCAGTCCCTGTGCGGCCAGTTCGACTCTACCAATTTTGATGGTCACCTCTTTAAATCCGATCTGTGGCACGGGCTGACCATTGCTGGCGATGATACTCAAGTCGTCGTCGGGGTAGCGGGTAATATCCGAGTCATTCCAGTACTGCTTGAAGAGCACGTACGGGATGGTGGTGACCTGTGACCCGGTGTCCAGTAGGGCACTCATGGGAATGCCATCCAGTACCACAGGCAAGACTGGACGTCCTCCCACATATCTGTCGCGCCAGTTCGATGGGCCTGGTGATCTTTTTCCTGGGGGTTGGCCCTCTACCCCAGGTTGTGCCCGTTTAAAGAACAGTACCTTGCCATATGTCCGGGTTGATTGCAGCGGCGGCAGATGGGTCGTCCGTCCTCACTGTATCGGTCACTGGGTCTTCCTCTGGCCGGTGGGGTCCTCCTTGGTCGACGCCACGGGATGTCCTCCGGTCCGGATGCCAGCTGGATCTTCCCTGGGGTGGAAACCTGTAAAGACTGCACAGTTCGGGTTAGCGCAGCAACGCTCTTAGCTAGCTCTTGGACCTGATGGTGTAGGTCTGGAGCCGGGTCATTGTCCAGAGCCTGCGCATCAGCTCCCACAGGCCCTGCTGACAAGGGCGCCGCCTCCTGGTAGTAAGTGGTAGTGGGGCGTCTGTGGGTCACAACGCCACCTGGTGCCGGTTCTCGGAGCACCCGGATGGCTCTGTCCTTGAACTGTGCAAAGTCCAGATGGGGATCCTGTAAGGCCATTGCCCGCAACTGGGTTCGGTGGGCATTGCAATATAAACCCTCTATAAATTGTTCAGTCAACAGCCTGTCCTCGTTTCCCACCCCATCAGGGTCGGTCTGCTTAATGGCCCTCAGGGCCTCTTGTAGGTTTAGTGCATAGTCCCTTATACTCTCATGCGCTCGCTGCTTGCACCCGTAGAATCTAAGCTTAATCTCGGCTGAGGTGCGGGTATCAAAGGTGTCCTTCAGCCGGGTTAGTATCCCTGCGACAGTCTTCCTCCCAGGTGGCCAGGATTTTACTTCCCTTTTGGCTGCCCCAGTTAGTTGGGCCACCAGGATGCTCACTTTTTGCTCTTCTGTGAGGGGGTACACCTGGAAGAGGCTATCCAGCTTTTCTCTAAAGTCATGCAGGGTATGTGACTCCCCTGAGTACTGGGGTAGCCAAGCTGCTCCCGGGATATAGGGCATGGTGAAGGGCATAACTGCAGCAGCGGTGGCGCTGGCGGGGGTTGAGGCAGCGAAGCTCTCTTCCGTATCCGACATCTTCCTCCCCCCTAGTGGACCGTGGCCTACCTTGCGATGATCCTCTTCCGTAGGCCGCGGCTCCGCAGTGGATCGTCAGGGTTGAGGACCTTCCGTCGCGCTCCTGTGACGTCGGCGTCTGCTGGGCTCCTTCCAGGACCTTACGCAACGTCCGGACGTGAGGCGGGGCTTCAGTTCTCGCGCGCTTTCGGAGTCCACGCCCCTCTTCTTCCCGCGCGGCGTCCTCAAGATGGCGTCCAATGGCGGGAAAACTCCACGGATGGCGGGAAGAAGGTCGAAGATGGCGCCGGATGGCGGGAAAACTTCGCGGATGGCGGGAAGAAGGTAGAAGATGGCGCCGGATGGCGGGAAACCTTCACCACTGGTAAGTTTGAACAGTCTTTGCTTTTCAGGCACGCAGTACCCGGTGGTTGCGGGCACGAAATCCTGCCGACTACGCCAAAGTTGACGCGCCCCTGGGCCTGTGTCGCGCTGCGTTGCGCACGCGGGAGCCTACCCGGAGCCGGATCAGTGGAGGGTTGTAGTCTCGTGGCGGTGACCCGGTCCGTGCCCAGGGAGTCAAACTAGACGGCAGTCTATTAGTAGTAAATAGTTGATGACTACGCCACCCGTTGAGTGCAGCCAGGAAGCTGCTGCTGCAGGGCAGACCGCTGAGGCCGGTGGTAGGATTGTGCAGCGTGATAGTATAACCCCCAACGGGAGGGGTATGGCCTCAGGGCAGCCGACGTGGATGATGGGGGTAGCAGGAACCACTCAGAGACGGTACGGTGTAGTTCAGGGTCTTTACTGGTAACAACGACAGACCCTCCCGGAGTACTTGCTAGCAAACGGGGCCTGGTCAGTCTTTGAGCAGATGGGATCTCCCCTGGCCAGGCGTAGTTGTAGGCCTCCCAAACTGACTGTACTCTTCTGGCTACCTTGCTAGAAGCTGATGTAAGTAGCCCACGTCCCTGAGTGTACCGTGTGGTGCTCACCCGTATGGCCGGTGACTCGGGGCCTTCTAATGGCTTCCGCTCCACGATGGCGGTGCTGGTCCCACGCGTGTGACCGTGCCTTCGGGCTTCTGGGCCAGAGGACCTGAAATCCCCTGCCTGACGGATTCTGCTGCTGGGTAGGAGTTAGTCCCCACAGCCTCGGACTCCGGGTCCAGTAAAGAATCTTCTTAGTCAGGGCGAGCTCTGTAGCTGCCAGCCCCTGACTCCTTGTAACTCTGCTGTTTCCTATGCTGCTTCTTGTCTCCACTCTCCTTGTCTGACTCACCCTGCCTCAGCCCCGGGTTTATACAGGGG
Source organism: Phyllobates terribilis (assembly GCF_046119375.1). Lineage (NCBI taxonomy): Eukaryota > Metazoa > Chordata > Amphibia > Anura > Dendrobatidae > Phyllobates > Phyllobates terribilis. The sequence goes on from NW_027362762.1 coordinate 859,052,692, forward strand.
AAGTTCTTCCCCTCCCAAGACTGGGCAGGAGGTGTGGCATGCACAGGATCCCTGACCAAAGGACCTCCCACCTGCTCTCAGACATAACATTACATTACTGTGGAAAACCAGACCCCTGGGGTGCCACACTCCCCTGTTGCTCTTCCTCCACCCACACCCACTACATGGTTCCGTCCTCCAGCTAGGGCCCAGGGACTGTGCTCTCCCTTAGGAGCAATCTCGCCCTGCCCTCTGAAGTGGAGTGTAATGGATGCAAGTGTGTGGGTCCCAGGCAGTACTCCATCCTTACCTGAGAGTGAGATACCACACCTCTGGGTGAGATGCACTACCTCTGTGGCGACTGAACTCTCAAGCACGCCACACAGGTCCCAAACATTAAACTGTATCATAACCTGTCTGTCCCAGCAGTCTGTTGCTGGGGAAACTTAACTTCAGCCACTATCCCTACACACTATACATGAATAACATTATACATTAATTATAATACATTACATTAACTGCATCACTTAGTGCTTATAGAATTCTATGCAGATTCTCATATTACATTACTCATACAATACAATAAAACCATGTCATAACACATATTCAAATACAGTTCTTACAGACGTTGTCTTTAATGGGAGAGGCGTATGACAGCTTCTGTCACACCCTTACACACGCGCTGCCATCTTGTAACCATAACTTCTGGCTGACCGGAAGTCAGAGGTAACAGTCACAAGCTCTCAATGTAAGTCTATGAAGACCCCGTTCTGCCCTCTTTCTGGCTCTCATAGACTTACCTTTAGTTGTGAGTTCCAGATTGGCCAGCAAACACTGGAGCGATCAGGCAGGTCAAAATCTGCTGGAGACTGACCGGAGCTGTGCAGAAAGAAGATGAAAATGGCAGCTGGTAATTGTAATACTGAGTGCAGGAAACTCAAATTCGTAGCACCACTCCAGCGCTGCAATAAAAAAAAAATGTTGGAGTGGTGCTTTAATAAAGATGATGATAAGAAAAAAAAATTCACAAAATGTTTAAATACTTGTAATACAAAAGCCTAAGTTAAACAATTGGATTATTTTTTGATGACAGCTTCCCTTTTAGGTGTGCTAGTAAACAGAAGTGACATTAAGTTTTCCGAACACATATTTCTGAAATGAATACGAACAACGCAGCAGGTCTTTACTATGCATGACAACATGCGATGCTAAAAATGTCATTTATAACAAAAAGTACAGTGAATGGTTATATATATTACACTGTGTGCAGAATTATTAGGCAAATGAGTATTTTGATCACATGATACTTTTTATACATGTTGTCCTACTCCAAGCTGCATAGGCTTGAGAGCCAACTACCAATTAAGTAAATCTGGTGATGTGCATCTCTGTAATTAGGAGGGGTGTTGACTAATGACATCAACACCCTATATAAGGTGTGCTTAATTATTAGGCAACTTCCTTTCCTTTGGCAAAACGGGTCAGAAGAGAGATTTGACAGGCTCTGAAAAGTCCAAAATTGTGAGATGTCTTGCAGAGGGATGCAGCAGTCTTGAAATTTCCAAACTTTTGAACTGTGATCACCGAACAATCAAGCGTTTCATGGAAAATAGCCAACAGGGTCGCAAGAAGCGTGTTGGCCAAAAAAGGCGCAAAATAACTGCCCATGAATTGAGGAAAATCAAGCGTGAAGCTGCCAAGATGCCATTCGCCACCAGTTTTGCCATATTTCAGAGCTGCAACGTTACTGGAGTATCAAAAAGCACAAGGTGTGCGATACTCAGGGACATGGCCAAGGTAAGGAAGGCTGAAAAACGACCACCTTTGAACAAGAAACATAAGATAAAACGTCAAGAATGGGCCAAGAGATATCTTAAGACTGATTTTTCAAAGGTTTTATCGACTGATGAAATGAGTGTGACTCTTGATGGGCCAGATGGATGGGCCAGAGGCTTGATCAGTAAGGGGCAGAGAGCTCCACTCCGACTCAGACTCCAGCAAGGTGGAGGTGGGGTACTGGTATGGGCTGGTATAATCAAAGATGAACTTGTGGGACCTTTTTGGGTTGAGGATGGAGTGAAGCTCAACTCCCAGACCTACTGCCAGTTTCTTCAAGCAGTGGTACAGGAAGAAGTCGGTATCGTTCAAGAGAAACATGATTTTCATGCAGGACAATGCTCCATCACATGCATCCAACTACTCCACAGCGTGGCTGGCCAGTAAAGGTCTAAAAGAAGAAAAAATAATGACATGGCCCCCTTGTTCACCTGATCTGAACCCCATAGAGACCCTGTGGTCCATCATAAAATGTGAGATCTACAGGGAGGGAAAACAGTACACCTCTCGGAACAGTGTCTGGGAGGCTGTGGTGGCTGCTGCACGCAATGCTGATCGAAAACAGAGCAAGCAACTGACAGAATCTATGGATGGAAGGCTGTTGAGTGTCATCATAAAGAAAGGTGGCTATATTGATCACTAACTTTTTTTGTTGTTGTTTTTGCATGTCAGAAATGTTTATTTCTAAATTTTGTGCACTGATATTGGTTTACCTGTTGAAAATAAACAAGTGAGATGGGATTATATTTGGTTTTTATTAAGTTGCCTAATAATTCTGCACAGTAATAGTTACCTGCACAAACAGATATCCTCCTAAGATAGCCAAATCTAAAAAAAAAAACACTCCAACTTCCAAAAATATTAAGCTTGGATATTTATGAGTCTTTTGGGTGATTGAGAACATAGTTGTTGATCAATAATAAAAATAATTCTCTAAAATACAACTTGCCTAATAATTCTGCACACAATGTATATGCATACGTAATGCAATGATTTTCCAGTAGGTCATGGTAAGTTCATACAGTTATATGAAAAAGTTTGGGCACCCCTATTAATCTTAAGCTTAATGTTTTATAAAAATTGGTGTTTTTGCAACAGCTATTTCAGTTTGATATATGTAATAACTGTTGGACACAGTAATGTTTCTGCCTTGAAATGAGGTTTATTGTACTAACAGAAAATGTGCAATCTGCATTCAAACAAAATTTGACAGGTGCATAAGTATGGGCACCCTTATCATTTTCTTGTTTTAAAAACTCCTACCTACTTTTTACTGACTTACTAAAGCACTTTTTTTGGTTTTGTAACCTCATTGAGCTTTGAACTTCATAGCCAGGTGTATGCAATCATGAGAAAAGCTACTTAATGTGGCCACTTGCAAGTTGTTCTCCTGTTTGAATCTCCTCTGAAGAGTGGCATCACGGGCTCCTCAAAACAACTGTCAAATGATCTGAAAACAAAGATTATTCAACATAGTTGTTCAGGGGAAGGATACAAAAAGCTGTCTCAGAGATTTAACCTGTCAGTTTCCACTGTGAGGAACATAGTAAGGAAATGGAAGAACACAGGGACAGTTCTTGTTAAGGCCAGAAGTGGCAGGCCAAGAAAAACATCAGAAAGTCAGAGAAGAAGAATGGTGAGATCAGTCAAGGACAATCCTCAGACCACCTCCAGAGAGCTGCAGCATCAACTTGCTGCAGATGATGTCACTGTGCATCGGTCAACTATACAACGCACTTTGCACAAGGAGAAGCTGTATGGGAGAGTGATGCCTCAGAGTCGGCTGAGGTATGCAAAAGCACATTTGGAGAAGCCAATTTCTTTTTGGAAGAAGGTCCTGTGGACTGATGAAACCAAGATTGAGTTGTTTGGTCATACAAAAAGGCGTTATGCTTGGCGGCAAAAAAACACAGCATTCCAAGAAAAACACTTGCTACCCACAGTAAAATTTGGTGGAGGTTCCATCATGCTTTGGGGCTGTGTGGCCAATGCCGGCACCGGGAATCTTGTTAAAGTTGAGGGACGCATGGATTCCACTCAGTATCAGCAGATTTTTGACAATAATGTTCAAGAATCAGTGATAAAGTTGAAGTTACGCAGTGGATGGATCTTTCAGCAAGACAATGATCCAAAACACCGCTCCAAATCTACTCAGGCATTCATGCAGAGGAACAATTACAATGTTCTGGAATGGCCATCCCAGTCCCCAGACCTGAATATCATTGAACATCTGTGGGATCATTTGAAGAGGGCTGTCCATGCTCGGCGACCATCAAACTTAACTGAACTGGAATTGTTTTGTAAAGAGGAATGGTCAAAAATACCTTCATCCAGGATCCAGGAACTCATTAAAAGCTACAGGAAGCGACTACAGGCTGTTATTTTTGCAAAGGGAGGATCTACTAAATATTAATGTCACTTTTCTGGTGAGGTGCCCATACTTATGCACCTGTCAAATTTTGTTTGAATGCAGATTGCACATTTTCTGTTAGTACAATAAACCTCATTTCAAGGCAGAAACATTACTGTGTCCAACAGTTATTACATATATCAAGCTGAAATAGCTGTTGCAAAAACACCAAGTTTTATAAAACATTAAGCTTAAGATTAATAGGGGTGTCCAAACTTTTTCATATAACTGTATATGATATACTTTGCTTTCCTGTTCAATGGAGATAATTACATTTATGGATAAAACAGCAAACGTACAAACACATTATTTCTGTAGATGTAATGACAATGACATTTTAGCTGATCGTTTACTTCATAATGATTCTTCCAGGAAATTGCTATTAGAAAGTATATTCTACAAGAGAAAAAATAATGACATAAGATTGATGATGCTAAAAGAGCATGTGTCTGTTCCCCCTTTTCTGATGGAAAGTTTGAGCTATGTAGAAAATGCAAAAATAGATAAATGAATGCAAATTATATATGTACCGATATATGCTAGAGATGACATTTTAAAAATTGAAACATCTAAAATGTTCTACATAGTCATTAGATTGAAAGAATGTATGCTCTATGGGCTACCATCAGATTAGGGTGGGTTTTGTAAAGATTTCACATATATACAAAGGGTAAGGTTTCTCATTTTGGAGAATGGCATGCCGGACCTGACATGCCAGTATGAGGAGACTTAAATGCCTTACATGTAGTGTTGAGCGAGCATGCTCGACACTGCTCAGTACTCGCCCGAGCATCTCACTACTCGAGATGTTCGGTGACCACCGAGCATTTCCGGGTTACTCGGGCGGGAGCTCGGGTCTCCGCCCTGCACGTTTGGCGCTCTTTACAGAGCCAATTAACATGCAGGGATTGCCAGCCAGTCACTGTAATGCCGCAGCCATGTTGTTTGTGGGCATTACAGTGATTGGCTGGCTGCACAGCGTCACCTCGAGTATTTAAAACTGGGCGCCGCCATCTTGGACACAGTCACCCGGGATCAGACAGTGTAGGGTCAGTGCTGCTGAGTTAGGGAGAGATATATAGTGCAAAATAGTGTAGGGTCTCTAAAGCCTGCCAAATCAAACAAACAGTCCTTCTCATGACTAATATCCATCCCAGATATCAGGCAGGCAGGCAGGCTGTATAGGAGACGCAGTGGTTATACCAACAAACACTGCATTACAGTCCTGTGTGCTCCTGCTGGTCAAATTGCTAGACTTATCCCCCGGTCTCAGGGGCCAGGAAAAATCCTTTTTTTTTTTTTTATCTAAATCCTGTATTTTTTTTCCCTCAGTCAGACTGTACAAATACGTGTCTTATTAACCTTTTGGTATTCCCCCCCGCAAAAAAAAAAAAAAATTGAGTGTGTCTGTGAGTGTTCAGACACCAATATATCTGTTTAAAAGAGTCTGGTGTAAGCCAGATAACTAGAACTTTGGTTTTGCAGTTCCACGGTTCAAATCTCTGTATTATCCAGCTTTTGGCCGTTTTTCCGTAAAAAAAAAACAGTAATAGTGTCTCCCTGACTGTTCAGACACAAATACAGTTAGGTCCATATATATTTGGACAGAGAGAACATCTTCTAATTTTGGTTCTAGACATTACCACAATGAATTTTAAACAAAACAATTCAGATGCAGTTGAAGTTCAGACTTTCAGCTTTCATTTGAGGGTATCCACATTAAAATTGGATGGATGAAGGGTTTAGGAGTTTCAGCTCCTTAACATGTGCCACCCTGTTTTTAAAGGGACCAAAAGTAATTGGACAATTGCCTCCAAGACTATTTCATGGACAGGTGTGGGCAATCCCTTCGTTATGTCATTCTCAATTAAGCAGATAAAAGGCCTGGAGTTGATTTGAGGTGTGGTGCTTGCATTTGGAAGGTTTTGCTGTGAAGTAAACATGCGGTCAAAGGAGTTCTCCGTGCAGGTGAAACAAGCCATCCTTAAGCGCAGAAACAGAAAAAAAACATCCGAGAAATTGCTACAATATTAGGAGTGGCAAAATCTACAGTTTGGTACATCCTGAGAAAGAAAGAAAGCACTGGTGAACTCATCAATGCAAAAAGACCTGGGCGCCCACGGAAGACAACAGTGGTGGATGATCGCAGAATAATCTCCATGTTGAAGAGAAACCCTTCACAACAGCCAACCAAGTGAACAACACTCTCTAGGAGGTAGGCGTATCAATATCCAAATCTACTATAAAGAGAAGACTGCATGAAAGTAAATACAGAGGGTTCACTGCACGGTGCAAGCCACTCATAAGCATCAAGAATAAAAAGGCTAGACTGGACTTTGCTAAAAAACATCTAAAAAAGCCAGCACAGTTCTGGAAGAACATTCTTCGGACAGATGAAACCAAGATCAACCTCTACCAGAATGATGGAAAGAGAAAAGTATGGCGAAGGCGTGGTACAGCTCATGATCCAAAGCATACCACATCATCTGTAAAACACAGCGGAGGCAGTGTGATGGCTTGGGCATGCATGGCTGCCAGTGGCACTGGCTCACTAGTGTTTATCGATGATGTGACACAGGACAGAAGCAGCCGAATGAATTCTGATGTATTCAGAGCCATACTGTGTGCTCAGATCCAGCCAAATGCAGCCAAACTGATTGGTCGTCGTTTCATACTACAGATGGACAATGACCCAAAACATAAAGCCAAAGCAACCCAGGAGTTTATTAAAGCAAAGAAGTGGAATATTCTTGAATGGCCAAGTCAGTCACCTGATCTCAACCCAATTGAGCATGCATTTCACTTGTTAAAGACTAAACTTCAGACAGAAAGGCCTACAAACAAACAGCAACTGAAAACCACCGCAGTGAAGGCCTGGCAGAGCATCAAAAAGGAGGAAACACAGCGTCTGGTGATGTCCATCAGTTCAAGACTTCAGGCAGTCATTGCCAACCAAGGGTTTTTAACCAAGTACTAGAAATGAAAATTTTATTTACAATTATTTAATCTGTCCAATTACTTTTGGTCCCTTTAAAAACAGGGTGGCACATGTTAAGGAGCTGAAACTCCTAAACCCTTCATCCAATTTTAATGTGGATACCCTCAAATGAAAGCTGAAAGTCTGAACTTCAACTGCATCTGAATTGTTTTGTTTAAAATTCATTGTGGTAATGTCTAGAACCAAAATTAGAAAAATGTCTCTGTCCAAATATATATGGATCTAGCTGTATATCTGTTTAAAAGATTCTGGTGTAGGCCACATAACTATAACTGTGGTTTTGCAGTTCCACGGTTCAAATCTCTGTATTATCCAGCTTTTGGCTGTTTTTCCGTAAAAAAAACAGTAATAGTGTCTCACTGACTGTTCAGACACAAATATATCTGTTTATAAGATTCTGGTGTAGGCCAGATAACTAGAACTGTGGTTTTGTAGTTCCACGGTTCAGATCTCTGTATTATCCTGCTTTAAGCATTTTTTCCGTAAAAAAAAAAACAGTAATAGTGTCTCCCTGACTGTTCAGACACAAATATATCTGTTTAAAAGATTCTGGTGTAGGCCACATAACTAGAACTGTGGTTTTGCAGTTCCACGGTTCAAATCTCTGTATTATCCACCTTTTTGCCTTTTTTACATGAAAAAATAAAAAAATTGAGTGTCTCGCTCAGTGTTCAGACACAAATATATGTTTAAAAGATTCTGGTGTAGGCCAGAGAAATAGAACTGTGGTTTTCCTCTTCCACGGTTCTAATCTCCTTTTTATTACCCTTTTTCCACTGATAGTGCGAGTGTAAGCTATTTTACTTCATTTACAATGGGCAAGGCGCGTGGCAAGGGACGTGGAACTGGACATTCTGGTGATCGTACGTGTAGAGGACGGGGCCGTGGCCAAGGTGAAAATGCGCCACAACCAATAGCCACATCTTCTCGCTCCCACTACTTGACCGAATTACTAGGGAAGCACACTACAACACCAGTATTGCGAACTGATCAGTGTGAACAGGTTATTAATTGGATAGCAGATAATACTTCCAGTTACCTGGGCACCACCACCTCCGGTCTGTCTTCCACACGGTCAAGTTTTAGTAGCCGTGAGTCTCGATTGCATACTCTTCCTCACCCTGATGCTCATTCCTCCCACCATGCGGAGTGTTGTCAGACAGCAACCGATCCCACACTTGGACACTCTGAAGAGCTGTTCACTGGTCCATTTCCATATTTGTGCCCCTCGCCTGCTCCGCTTGAAGTGGTGGAAGAGGAGATCCCATGTAGCGATGCCCAAATATTTGAACAGCCACGGCCAGAGGAAGTCGACGCTGGCAATTTGTCACAAGAGGTGGACGATGACGAGACACAATTGCCACGAAGTGAAGAGGAGGATCGTGGTGCGCAAGTGGAAGAGGAGGAGGTGGTGGATGATCTAGTAACTGACCCAACGTGGCAGGAGGACACGCAGAGCGAGGCCAGCAGCACACAGGGGGAGGGAGGCAGAGTACCCCAACAGGCAGGAAGAAGCAGTGTGGTGGCCGCACACAGAAGGCGGGCAACAGTTCCCCGTAACACCAACACAAGGGACGTTGCCAGTACAACCGGTAGGTCTTCCATAGTCTGCAATTTTTTTAAAGACTCTGCTGATAACCCCAAAAAGGCCATTTGTACCACCTGCCATGCCAGCATCAGCAGGGGTGACAAAACTACCAGCCTGACCACCACCAGCATGATCAGGCACATGTCAGCAAAGCACGCGACTTTGTGGGGCGAACCCCAGGGTCCACGACCAGTGTCAGCGGGTGTCACCACTGCTTCTTCCGCTGTTGTGCGTGTAAGAGAACCCCCTGTTGTGCGTGCAAGGCAATCCCCTGTCCATACTGCATGCAAAGATGCCCCCTCCTCTCAGTCTTCACTTGTTATGGCAGTTTCTCAAGAAACAGCATCAACGTCCATGTCCACCGCAGCGTTCAATTGTCCATATCCCAGAGCTTTGACCGAAAGTGCAAATTAGCAGCCAACGCCCCACAGGCCACAGTCCTAAATGCGCACATTTCACGACTGCTTGCGTTGGAAATGCTGCCTTTTAGGCTGGTGGAGACGGAGTTCTTCCGCAACCTTATGGCGGTGGCCGTCCCTCGGTGCTCGGTCCCCAGCCGACACTATTTTGCCCGGTGTGCCATCCCCGCACTGCACAGGCACGTGTCCCAAAACATCTGCCGTGCCCTCAACAACGCAGTTACTGGGAGAGTCCACCTGACAACGGACACGTGGACAAGTGCTTGTGGCCAGGGACGGTACATCTCCCTGACGGCACACTGGGTAAACATACTGGAAGCCGGGACCCAGTCGGACCTTGGGATGGAACACATCCTCCCCACACCGAGGATTGAGGGCCCTATGTCAGTCAGAGTTGCCCCCACAGTGTACAGCTCCTGCGCATCATCCTCCTCCTCCTGCTCATGTTCAGCCTCCATCTCAGATATCACCACATCAGTTACAAGCTGGAAGCACTGCAGTACTGCCTCAGCCAAGCGGCAACAGGCTGTGCTGAAACTCATAAGCTTAGGTGATTAACGTCACACTGCTTGTGAGTTGTGGACAGCTGTGAAAGAGCAGGCAGATCTGTGGCTGAAACCGCTGAACCTACATCCAGGCATGGTCGTGTGTGACAATGGCCGTAACCTGGTGGCGACTCTGAGGCGAGGCGAGATCACACACGTACCATGCCTGGCTCATGTGCTTAACCTCGTGGTTCAGCGGTTTCTTAAATCGTACCCCGAGTTGCCAGATCTGCTCGTCAAAGTACGCCGCCTGTCAGCTCATTTTCGGAAGTCGGCTACAGTTTCCACCGCCCTTGCTGTGTTGCAGCAGCGTTTGCAGATTCCGGCACACCGACTGGTGTGTGATATCCCCACACGTTGGAACTCTACCCTCCACATGTTGCAAAGGATTTGTGAGCAGAAGAGAGCAGTTGTGGAGTATAAGCTGCAACAAGGCCGTCGATATTCAGGTCAGACTCCACACATAAGACCTCAGGAGTGGACCTGGATGTCTGACATATGTACCATCCTGACAAACTTTGAGGAGTCCACCAAGATGGTGAGTGGCGATGACGCCATCATTAGCGTCAGCATCCCACTTGTCTGTCTTTTGCAACGCTCTCTTGCAGAGAATTAAAGAGAAGGCATTGCAGCCAGAGTATGATGAGATGGATCAAGAAGCCATAATGGGCGATTACACACAGCCCAGCCTCATCTCATCCCAACGTGCATTGGGGGACAATGAGGGAGAGGAAGAGGAGGAGGAAGAACAGGAGCTGGTATCATGCGCTGTAGATGGTAGTACCTGTACAACTGTCATACCGTCGGTTCAGCGTGGGTGGCCTGAGGACACGGGAGAGGAGGAGGAGGAGGAGATCATGGTCAGTCGTCATCTTGGTGAGGACATGGAAGTCTTGCCCGTTACCAGTCTGGCACGCATGGCTGACTTTATGTTACGCTGCCTTAACCGTGACCCTCGCATTGTCAAAATGTTGGGTGACAGTCATTACTGGTTGGTGACACTTTTACACCCCGGCTACAAGGAGAACTTTCACTCTGTAATTCCTGAGGTGGAGAGGTCTACAAAAAGGGGGCAGTACCAGAAGGCCCTTGCTGCAGAACTGTTAAAAAAATTCCCATCTGAACACGCTAGCGGCAGAGGTCACAGTTCGTTGACCAACCAAGGCGTACAGGCGAGAGAGACGCAACTCCAATCCAGCAGAGGCAGGGGAACATTGTCAACATTCTGGGACAGTTTTCTGAGACCCGCCCAGCTTACAGGCGCTGAGGCGCGGGGTACTCTCACAAGGAGTGGAAAGTTTCAAAAGATGGTGAGGGAGTACTTTGCTGACCGTACCAGGGTCCTCCGTGATTCCTGTGTGCCTTTTAATTATTGGGTATCCAAGCTGAACACTTGGAATGAACTCGCTCTGTACGCCTTGGAGGTCCTGGCCTGCCCTGCCGCTAGCGTGTTATCGGAGCGTGTTTTTAGTGCCGCTGGGGGAATTATAACTGATAAACGCTCTCGCCTGTCAACTGACAATGCTGACAAGCTGACCCTTATCAAAATGAACAAGGGCTGGATTGGGCCAGACTTCTCATCACCACCAAATGACAGCAGAGTAACATAAAGTCAAATCCACTGTGTTATTTCGGGAGGTGTATTCCCATGCACCGCTTCACACCCACACATGGGTATACGCTTCCTCATTTCGGCTGTATTTTGCTCTTCTCCTTATCCTCAGCCTCCACCACCACTATACCACTAGGGTGACCGTGGTGCTTGTTGCCAGCATTGCAAGTTCCTCCATCCTAATTTTTGGCAACTTTTGCTTGGAAGGCATAGGCAAAGACTATGGGAGACCCATTCCCCAATAATGGGAATAATGTTTTTAATATGCTGTACTGCATGGCTCTTGTTTGGCAGCATTGCAAGTTCCTCCGTCCTAAATTTTGGCAGCTTTTGCTTGGAAGGCATAGGCAAAGACTATGGGAGACCCACTCCTCAATAATGGGAATAATGTTTTTAATATGCTGTACTGCATGGCTCTTGTTTGCCAGCATTGCAAGTTCCTCCGTCCTAATGTTTGGCAGCTTTTGCTTGGAAGGCATAGGCAAAGACTATGGAAGACCCACTCCCCAATAATGGGAATAATGTTTTTAATATGCTGTACTGCATGGCTCTTGTAAGGGGCATGAAAACCGTCTTGTTAAGCTACTCTGAACTCCACGTTTCTTCCAAGGGGCATTAAAACCGTCTTGTTAAGCTACTGTGACTTCCACGTCTCTTCCAAGGGGCATTAAAACCGTCTTGTTAAGCTACTGTGACTGCCACGTCTCTTCCAAGGGGCATTAAAACCGTCTTGTTAAACCACTCTGACCTACACGTCTCTTCCAAGGGGCATTGATATTGTCTTTTTATTCCACTGCAACCTCCACCACTCTTCCAAGGGGCATTAAAACCGTCTTGTTAAGCTACTGTGACCTGCACCACTCTTCCAAGGGGCATTAAAACTGTCTTGTTAAGCTACTGTGACCTCCACCACTCTTCCAAAGGGCATTAAAATCGTCTTGTTAAGCTACTGTGACCTCCACCACTCTTCCAAGGGGAATTGATATTGTCTTTTTATTCTACTGCGACCTCCACCACTCTTCCAAGGGGCATTAAAACCATCTTGTTAAACCACTCTGAACTCCACCGCTCTTCCAAGGGGCATTAAAACAGTCTGGTTAAGCTACTGTAACCTCCACCACTCTTCCAAGGGGCATTAAAACCGTCTTGTTAAGCTACTGTGACCTCCACCACTCTTCCAAGGGGCATTGATATTGTCTTTTTATTCCACTGCAACCTCCACCACTCTCCCAAGGGGCATTAAAACCGTGTTGTTAAACCACTCTGAATTCCACAGCTCTTCCAAGGGGCATTAAAACTGTCTTGTTAAGCTACTGTGACCTCCACCACTCTTCCAAGGGACATTAAAACCGTCTTGCTAAGCTACTGTGACCTCCACGTCTCTTCCAAGGGGCATTAAAACCGTCTTGTTAAACCACTCTGACCTCCACGTCTCTTCCAAGGGGCATTAAAAGCGTCTTGCTAAACCACTCTGAACTCCACAGCTCTTCTAAGGGGCATTGAAATGTTGTTTTTAATTAACTCTAACCTCCACGACTCTTCCAACAGGCATTGAATTTCCTCCTAATTTTAGTCAGCTTTTGCTTTTCAATGCATAGGCGAACACTAAGGGAGACCCACTCCCCAATAATGGGTAGAAGGTTTTTAGTACACTGTAATCCACGTCTGTTTCAAGGGGCATTGCAGTTCCTCATAATTTTTGGAAAGCCTTCCATTCACTGCTTAGGCCAACAGTGTACAGGAGACCCAGTTGCTATAAATGGAAAAAATGGTTTAGTTAAGGCCCTCTGACCTCCATGTCACTTCCAAGGGGCATTGGAGTGCCTCAAAATTTTTGGTAGGCATTGCACTCACTGTATGTCCTATAACTGTGTAGCCGAACCGCTCCTTTTGGTACAGAAACATATCCTACAAGACACGTGTGGTTGACTGGCCTGATATTGATGTGAATGGTCCCTGTTCCTCCTGCTCTTTCTCCTTTGCCACCACCTCATCCATCAATCATCACCTGAAGCTTTGTTTTAACGGGAGTCATAGAACTGGGATAGTAGCAGGAAAACATCCAACAATCCTCGGAGGAGGTAGGATATGCGCCAAAGCGCTGACCACCTCAGGCCTAGCCGCTACTACATACATGCGCTAGCATTCCAAGGAACAGAAAGCTAAGGAGATGGATGGCCTCATGATCATGAATAATTTACTCGTTGTGTAGGAGGCCGACCACTGCTGCTGTCTACCTTCTGAACTTTGTGTTGAAGACTGAATGACCCAGGACCCACAATCCTCTATGTCTGGAGGACGTGTTGCATCCCAGTGTTCAACTGTGTCCCGGCTTCCACAGTATTAACCCAGTGTGACGGCGTCAGTCACATGGAACATCCCTGGCCACATTCACTTGTCCACGTGTTTGTGGTTAGGGTGTCCTTCAAATAGGGGCTGCTGTGGACCGTTTATGGACACCCGGCCGCCCCCAGGCGGCTGGGGACCGTGTGTGGGCACCCGGCCATGGGGCGGCTGGGGACCAAGCGTGGACACCCGGCCGCCGGGCGGCTGGGGACTGAGTATGGATACCAGGCCGCCGACGCAGCCATGACGTGGTGGCCAGATTCCACCTCCACATGCCTAAAAGGCCCAATTTCAAGTGCAAGCAAGCAAGCAGTATGGTATTGCAGCCTGGGGGCGGGTGGGTGGCAGGCTGCATACTTGCACTGCAAGGAATGGGGGAGGTACATTTGAACACTGCACTGGGACAAGGACTTGCACGGGGATAGTTGCAAGTCTGCATCTTCTGATGCAGCAAGGATCACTTCTGATGGGCACACTTTTAGGCAGTGACCTGGGTGTCAGAGATGCTTCCAGGGGTCTTCCCCATGCTGTTCCCATGTCTTTTCAGCACTGTATGCCTGTGTCACACAGCACATGGCCAGAAAAGGTTGTAAAATGTTAAAATGACATTTCCCGGTGAATGCATTTGTCACGGTTGAAAGCAATACAAAAGTGCAAAAACGCATAAAAAATGCTACTTGAGAACATAGCCCAAGGTGTGGAGGAGTATTTTTGTTATTTATTTTACCTTATACACAAGTCTTTACCCTGGAAAGGAAGTTCCTTAACATATTTCACAGGAAAGCAGTTTCAGTTTCGTTTTTGAACGTTTTATTGTGAGCCCGTAAAAGTGGCTTAATACCTCTGACCACGTTGTTGACAGCAGTGACCTGGGGGTCAGAAATGCTGTCTGGGCGATCCCCATGCTGTCCCCATGTCATTTGAGCACTGTCACTATCGTTTTGGGCACTTTTTAGGCTTTCTACAGACTGCCGGGGGTGCCGCCGCAAAAATGCTTGGGTCTCCCATAGACTAACATTGGGCTCGTTGCTCGGGTCGAGCACCCGAGTATCACGGTGAGCTCGGCCCGAGCTTCGAGCACCCAAGCATTTTAGTGCTCGCTCAACACTACTTACATGCTCCTCCTCATACTTTCCAGAGGAGCATGCAAGGTGTTTAAATCTCATACTGGCATGTCAGACCTGGCATGCCACTCTCCAGAATGAGAAACCTTACCCCTTAAATCCCAGTCTTAGCCTCTCACCTAGGCAAATCAGACCTTATACTTTGCACTGAAGAGGGGCAATACCCCGAAACACCGTGTCTGAAAATTGGAATTCTTGTTTAGCTTTTATCCTAAGAACAATAAGGGTTCGCTAGAAAAATTCTTTTGTGCTCAGGAGGAAAATAGTCCACTGATATGTAACCTGAACCTCCGGCACTAATAAATGAGGAAACAATAGTATATCATTTCAAAAATTATTTGTTTTAATTCCAAAAAGTGACCATAATGAGATAGTAACCAACTGAACGTTTCGTTTCGGCTAATTGCCTTTATCAAGGTTTATCTGTGTCAATGAAAAATATTACATTTAATAAGGTCACACAAATAATAAAGCCACACATATTACATACTATACGTATATAATTTTAACATACATAAAGCTCATATGCACGGTTGTCAAGTAGTAGGTCACTTGTTTCAAATATAGGGGATCATATTCAAGCGCAAATTGTACCTATAATATAGAAAAATAATAATCATAATAATGATGTTGCTCAATAAGAAAAGCATCCAATACAATATAAAAGGGGGAAATGATATACTATTGTTTCCTCATTTATTAGTGCCGGAGGTTCAGGTTAGATATCAGCTTTTATCCTAAGTCATGTGGCAAGGCTCATTAAAGGGTCGGTATTGACTTGTAGGATTGCTACTTCCAATAGGTGGCGCTAGAGTTCAAGTCCTCTTCCTCTCTTCCTCTCTGAAGAGACAACTTTCACCCATATATACAAATAATACGTAGCAAAAAAATCATATTGCCGTCTCTACTGTACCTTTGTATATCTCTGATATCATACGGAGGCTGGCAGAATTTTTATTTTTATTGCATGACAGAAAAAATTCACATGTTCCTATGAAGTTTGTTTTGCTCAAGAATCATGACTTTTCCCACAGACAATACATGACAATAAATGTCTTCAGCATTCAGTGACTCGAGTTCCAGATGTCTAAGATTAAGTTCCCACAGAGCGGATTTGGTGCATGATTTTCATGTTGCGGATTTAAATCAGCATTTCTAAACCATTCAGCTAATTAAGGTTACTTGCGTTTTTAATTTTCTTTTTAGTTTGCTTTTTAACATGCGTTTTTATCTCATTTTGTTTGCTGTAGTTTTTGTCTCTTGTTGCCATGTCTAATTTTCAATTAATTTGTTTAAGAAACTTTCTGTTTGATCAGTATCCTAACTTTGATAACATTTTATTGATAAAGTCATGTGTGGATTACATCAATTTTTATTGCGTATGTTATTTTTTATCTACACACTTTTCACATCTCATTCAAATCTATGGGAAAAATCTGCAATTAAAGCACATATGAGGCTGTGTGCCCACTATGCATTTTTTAAGCGCTTGCGCAGCAGCAATTCCGCTGCAGAAACGCTTAAAGGTAGAAGGTCTGCCATGTTCCCCAATGATAATCCGCATGCATATATGCACTATGCAAACTTAGCCTAAAATGCCCAAGAGCATTTAGTGCTTCAGGGCTGTAGTGTCCGGTCCAAATCTATAAGTCAGCACTGTGCGCTGCGGGGATTCGCTGGTTTCTGACCCGGGACTGCGGGGTATGTATGCAATATACATACTCCAGGCCAAGGCCCGTCTAGTGGGTGTAGCCTTGCTCCATACACTTGTATTGAACGAGGCCAAGCCCCATCTAGTGATGCGAATGGCCAGTGGACGTGTCTGACTAGAGGGCGTGGCCTTGCTCCATACAAGTGCATGGAAGCAAGGCCACGCCCACTAGCCGAGAGTATGTATAACGCATACATACACTCCGGTCCCGGGTCAGAAACTGGTGAGTCACACAGAGTGACTGCAGACTTATCGATTTGGAGCGGAGAACCCCTTTAACTTTCATAGTATAAAAGTCCCTTTTGGTATCTCTCACGGTGTTGAATGTTTTTTTTTGTCATTTAATTCTAAAACCCAATGGTAAACTGACTGACTGTGTAATTCCTGTTTGCCTTCCGGTGACAGATTAATGCTATCAGTCTGTCAGAAGCGGATTAAATGAAGCTTCCTATTCCAGCTCTGACCCTACAGAAATGGATTGTGGTTGTGTACTCTCCTGCCGATAACATCGGTATCAGCATTCATGGTATGACAGGAAACCAGCAAAAACATTTTGAGATTGGAATCCCTGAGAACTCTAAGCATTGCACATTGCAGGGTTTGAATTGGATAGAACCGTATTCTGCAATAGCACGCCGGACTAGTCTCATCTCTAGCTCTGGCCTACGGCCGGCTATTCTCCGCGCGGCTCCTTAGTGAGAGACCCGTGAATCATCTGGAGCGGTGCTAGAACCCTCTAACTGTATTTTCTCTGGACTCTGGAGCATTTCCGAGAAAATTATACCTGGCTGCAATCATGCAGTTAGACGCCGATTCATTCTGCCCATGGTTTGGGCAACATGAATCACGTGACAGGTTCCCATCAAGTGGATTAAGGTAATTTAACATTGCACATGCCATTGACGGATGTCAAGGCCCCAAATTAATTGTTGTGGAGAAGCGGTTATGCTGCGCTGCTGGCGTCTCAATGAATGACAGTGTCCAGAAAGGGATTTAGATGTTTACGCATTTCAAAGTCCAAATGACTTTTTCATCAGGAGAACCACAAGTACAAGAAATAACAGAAATGCGACTTTATAGATATAGTTTCAAATACTGGCACCAAGAGTAAAAAAAACTTCCAAGAGGGTGTAAGCAGCATTCCCCTGTCATGTCCCACAACTTGGGAATCATACAGTATTGTATGGTCATTATATTGTTGCTGTTTTATTGCTATGCAATAGGGTTTGCCCCTTTTAGAAGTTTGTCCTCCCTCTCTCCCTGTAGCTCTGATGTCAGTAACCCCTCCCTTATTCCTCATTCAGTGTATGTCAGCCATATTTATGAAGTTCGTGACTTGCATCTCTGGTTCAGAATTGTCTTTTTTACCTACTGTAATTGTGCATAACTACAAGAATTCACCTTGAAAATAAACCTTCCTCTGTAGTCTTAACACGTGACTCCTGCAGTTGAGTCCAGCTATCTGATGAAATCTCTTCATGTGATTAATGATACATAGAGATATCCATAGAAACTGTGTCTCAAGCGCCCTACACTCGCAGTCTAGTTATGGATTCAGAATAACCCCCGTCTTTACAAATAGTGCTGAAAAGACAAGGGGAATACTGCTCACACACGTTCAGTATTTGATCAGTATGTTACATCAGTATTTATTATAAGCCAAAACCAGTAGTGGGTGATAAATTTAGAAGCGGTTACTTGTTTATATTGTACTCTTCCTCTGATTGTTCCTGTCCTGGTTTTGGCTTACAAATATTGATGTAAAATCCTAACTTAATACTGAGCATTTGAACGTGGCCTAGACCACATTTCTGTCTTATCTTGTACTTGTGGTTCTCCTGATAAGGAAGTCAGTTGGACTTTGAAACGTGTAGCGATTAAACTGCTATTCTGATTCTAAATCCCTTTCTGGACACTGTCATTCATCGAGACGCCAGCAGCGCAGCATAACCGCTTCTCCACACCAATTGATTTCAACGTTGGATCTGCCAACCAGCGGAGCAGCAGCAGCAGGACCCTTTGTTTCGGAGCTATTCCAAGAGTCGTGCTTTCTTACAGCTTTACTAGGTACCACAGCACAAAAATGCCTGTTGTCTGGTTAATGCCCTATCTTGCGCTCTTTTGTCCTTCCAGCCTATAATCAAGGTCCCAAATTACACTTTTTTTGTGCAGTGATATCCTAGTATCTGTTTTAAGGTAAACATAACTACATCTGTAGTTTTTAGTGGATTCCTTTTTGATCCTCTTCAAAGAATTTACATGCACTTTTTTTCCCTACCAAGCTGCAATTTCTCAACCTCTTCAGAAAAAAATGGCACCCAAAAATATCCTCATAGGAACAGCAAAGTGTTTTTCCCATAGAAATGAATAGGAAGAGTTTTCCAAGCTTTTATGAGGAGGGTGTTGGAGCAGATTCACGCCATAAAAATTCAGAAAAAACTTTGTGTGATGATAGCCTTATTTAGGAACTGTTAAAATGCATATGTGGCTCACTTTTCAAAATTCCATATTGAAGGGGTTCCAGGCTAAAGTGAAATTTCTGCAATCATTCTATGTGACCGCACATTGCCGAATTGTAACCATGTGCAATCTGCACAATGTTAAGATTCCCCTCTATTTGCAGCGCGAGTGGGTGGTCTACTTCTCTTATAAAATTACAATTCGGATGAGAGTCTAGTTGGCAGGTGACCATCCACTTACCTTGGAAACAGAGGGAAATCCTGACGATGTGCACATTGCACACTGTCACAATTCGGCAATCCTGTTGTCACATTGAGTGGCTGAGGAAAATTCTTATCACCCTGAAAAAGCCTTTTAATGAATAGATGAACCAGTGTAATGTCCCAAGGAGTACCTCTTATACCAGCAGTCCTAAACATTTAGGCTACTTTCCCCCAATGAGTTTTTGGTGCATTTTTGATGCCGCAGAATTTCTGCACCATTTCTTCACCTATTATATAAATTAAATGCTCTGTGGTTTTTCATTGCGGTTTTTGAGTGCGTTTTTATTACGTTTTTGATGCTGCATATTTTGTCTCTTTTTGGTCTGTAATGCTTTAAATAAAACTGCTTTGTTTTTGATACTTCCTGGTATTTGGCTTTGACAAAACGTTATTGATATACTTAGGTGCGGATTACATGCGTTTTTGATACTTTTCTGGTGCGGAAATGCACTAAAAATGCAAATGCCTTTTTTGCTTGCGGAATTTCCCCACCTAATGCAAGTCTATGGGGAAATTCTGCACAGAAAACTCAGCGTACTCGCAAGAGAAAGTGACATGTTGCAGATTTGAAACAGGCAGGTCAGTTTATGAGGAGTAAAAAAGAAGCACAGTGGGCAGGAGATTTCTATAAATCCCATACACTTTGTTGGAACTGTAAGACGCTGTGTGT
Organism: Phyllobates terribilis; assembly: GCF_046119375.1. NCBI lineage: Eukaryota > Metazoa > Chordata > Amphibia > Anura > Dendrobatidae > Phyllobates > Phyllobates terribilis. The sequence goes on from NW_027362762.1 coordinate 859,072,653, forward strand.
TTGACACAGCAAAAATAGATAGCGTCAAAAATGCACCAAAAGCTCATGGTGGGAACGTAGTCTAAAGGGGTTGTACCTAATTATAAAAACAGTGCTACAGTACAAATGGCAACAAATAGTTTGAGGTATTGCAGCTTGGTCACCTTCACTTCCGTGGAGCTTAGACGCAATACCAGACACTACACATGAACAGGTGTGCCACCATTTATGGAAGAAAGCAGATATAGCTTTTTAATACTGTAATAGTATTTTACATGTGGCTTTTTAGCATTTAGAGCTACATTTTAAATTTAATTCTTTACTCTATTACTAAATGTTTTACTGTAATTAAAAAGCAAACAAACATTAAATTCAAGAAATACATTGAATACAGACAGTTATTATGGGGTTTTTCCCTGTAGCTTCCTTGCAGAACACACTTTGAGAACAGGATTTTCACATGATAGGTGTGACAAATGTGATATATTAAAACTGTTTCAATTAGCACTATCACACAAATCTAAAAATACTTTGCACTGATTAACACTGTGTGGGCTTAACAAGCACTTTGCATTCTTTGCTAACATATAATGCATATTACCGGCACTACTTTTGGTTATATACCATAAAGTTCAGATAGATACAGCACTCACCCAGGGGCGTAACGACCGTGGGCGTAACGAGCGCAGTCGCAGAGGATGCGACCGCACCTGTGCGGATGGGGAGTCTGCCGGCGCCAGCACAAACTTCAACTGGATGTGCATTCTAAGACGCACATTCAGTTGAAGTGTACTGCAAAGCAGAGACTCGTCGGGTCCGTGTGCGGCAATACATGCAGCCGGCCAATCAGAAGCCAGCAGCTGACATCGGCATGCACGTGACTGGGGGCATATGGCAGTGATGTCATGCGCTCCCGTCATACTAGGAAAGGGGGATATATATACCAGGATGAAGCTGAGGCAGGGCAAGTGACTGTAAAGTGGATATTAGACACATAGTGGATGGGAAATAAACCTAGAGTAATGCTTTAGTGCATATATGACTAAACGGGGTTAATCGGCCATGACAGGTTGATTATGAGCAGCTAAACGGCTGCTCACCCACTATATCTCCACCACTGGGTGTGGTTCACTTGGTAAAATGAGACCTGTTTCTCTCAAAACACAGGCTGTGTGTATGGAGGTGTGCAGATCTTCTGGATTGAGTGCCTTAGCTAAATGACAAAGAAGCTGGACTCTAAGCCAGGTTAACCAGCACTATTGTATGAACTTGTTACTTTATATTTTACTTTATGCTGGACAAAGGCTGTATTTAAGTTTTCTTCTGGTGTGGTTTATGAGGACTGAAATAAACTAGTCAGACTTTAAATAGAAACAGTTCCTGTGATACCTCAGTGAGTGAGTTCCTGTGATACCTCCCAAGTGAGTAGCATTGTTACATTTGGTGTTAAAAGTGCAGGCAGTGTTCCCAGGGAACACGTGTGACTGCTACAGAAGTACTGCATGTCTTGGGTGAAGACGACTATAAGCCAGGGAGCAACGTCAGACGGCATGGAGGACCTGATTAAACACCTGGTGCAAGCCCAGCAACAGCAACACCTGCTACAACAAGAGACAAATAAGCTGTTTATGCAACAGCTCCAGCAGCACCAACAGCTCCAGCAGCAGCACCAGAAACAGATCCAGTAGCAGCAACAAGTCCAGCACCAATAACAGCAGCAGATTGAATTACTCACAGAGGTGGTTCGTGGCATGGCAGCAGCTCCGACTCCAAGGTCAGATGATGATTTTTTTTATCCAGAAGGTGGTGGGGAGAAAATTATCCCGGGTGACGATACTGAGGCCTTTTTAACCATTTTTGAAAAGGTCGCCGATAGGGAGAAACTCCCACCAGAGCAGTAAGCGGAAGTCCTGGAGCCATACTTACCGGGGGAGCCACAAAAAACCTACTATGATTTAGCCCTACAGGACGCCAAAGAATATGCGAAATTGAAAACCAAAATTTTGGTGCGCTTGGGGGTGAAAATATCTGTCAGGGCACACTGCTGGGCATATCACTGTGACAAACCCCCTCGCTCTCAAATGTTTGATCTGCTGCACCTCGTCCAAAAGTGGTTGCAATCGGAGTCCTCTACCCCAGCGCAGATGGTAGAGCGAGTTGTAAAGGACCGGTTCGAGCACTATCTTCCGAGCCCAATGCAGACTTGGATTGCCCAGGGAAATCCCCAGAATGCTGATGACTTGGTCGAAAGGTATCAGGGGGTCAACGGTTCCTTTGGGAGGCAACCCACTCCATACTGGGGGTCGGAAGCTAAAAATTGGGTGGGGCGTACAAGTCCAAGGGGATGACAGAGGTATGCCGAGGGTCTCATAGGGGGATGTAATTTGCTAGAGATGTCACGGCCCAGGTCATATAGCTGTCTATTGTCCCCTGACTGTAGCATGGGACACTGGTGTTCATTCTATGCATATCCGGTTTGCAGTGGGAACTGTTCACCCGGCGAAGGCCCCCAAGCTTCTCCTGTAAAAGTGAATGGTCTGAAAATTAATGGACTACTAGACTCAAGGAGTTTGGTGACTCTCGTGAGGGCCACACTCCCTCTCCAATTAATATCTGGGAAGAAGGTGGGCGTCCACTGCATTCAGGGAGGAGAGCTAAAGACTATCCGGTGGCCAGAGCGATCATTGAGACGGCCCAAGGTACTGAGTCCCATGAGATCAGCATGTTCCTGGATTTATTGCACCCTATTTTCATAGACTGGGACTTTGTGTTGTTTTGGGACTAGTGGGGGAGGGGTGGAGACCTTGATTGCTCAGGTAAGAGATAGGTTGGCCATAAAAAGTCTCACCAATCCCAGAGCCTGTTAAGTTTTCCTTCTGTGTAATGGTGGGAGATGAGGTATATTTCCCAGAAGCCAACATTCCTGAGATAGGGGTGACCAGAAAAAACTTTGGGTCCGCCCAATATAAGGACCTAACTTTAAAAGAAGCATTCAATAATGTAACTGTTATAAAAGGCATAACACAGGAGCCGGGGGCCAACACCAGGTTTGAGTGGGGACTCGTTGTACCGGGTTACTAAGGTCAGAGAGGAAATAGTGGAGCAATTGTTGGTACAGGACGCATTCACATGTCTTGGGTGGCCATCTAAGTGTTGACAAAACCCAAGAACGGGTGAGGCGAAAGTTCTATGGCCCACATGTCACCGGGAAATCCTAAGGGACCTCGTTGAAACTCCATGTTGCTGGTAAAGCCAGAAGGGGACATTGAAGACGTCACAATACCAAGACACGCTCAAAGGCCCAAAAACAGCAATGTTGGGAATTGCTGTAGCAAAACTGGGACCTATTCTCAGATTTGCAGGGGTGTACAGATGTCATAGAACACAAGGTTCTGACGGAATCCCATATGTGGGTGAATTCGAAGCCCTACCGAATTCCAGAGGCCTGCCGAGAACTGATCTCCATGAAAGTGAAGCGTATGCTGAATCTCAGAGTCATTGAGGAATCTAACAGCGGGTGATCTAACCCGATAGATATTGATCAACAACCCGATGGAGAATAGAGATTCTGTAATGACCATGTACCGGATCATCGCACCCCATAAGAATTACCCTGCAGCATACCTGGACAATATCGTAATCTTCAGCCCGGATTGGGGAAGTCATCTGGGAAAGGTCCAGGCGGTGTTTGATGCTCTCAGGATGGCAGGGTTCTCTATAAATCCAAAAAACTGTGCCATGGCGAAAGAGGCCACATACCCCAGCCTACATCCCAAAAAAGCACAAGCCTACCCACTAAAGCTCCCCTTCCGACCCACTATGCGCACTTTTGCATAAACAGTTTACTTAAACCCAGCCCGGTTCAGCCTCAGTGTCCCTGGAAATCAGAGACAGTTAGCAGCAATGGTACTAATGCACTTGCATTTTACCTGATGTTGACACTGTTTTTGGGGATTTTCCTTTGTTTTACTTTGGTTTCTCCATTGAAAATATTTCATTTCTATGCACCTTCTGTTTACAAATACTCAACTTTGCTATATTCCGTGAACATAAATGTGTTTCTCAGCACTTTATGCCAGCACTATCTTCAGGTTAGTAGCATTCCAAAGCTGTCCGGCCACTGCACTGAAAGCCCAGCTGCTGGGAGGAAATTAACTTTATTCCACCCAGTAGGTTCCAGCTTTCAGTCATAGAGGCGCAGCTTCAGTCACCGTTCAGTACATATTGAGCAGAGGCTGTAACCGTGCCCTTGCACTGACAGCTGGCTCAGTAGTGCATCAGTACAGAGCTGGCTGTCAGTCAGTGCTGGGGTGTGGTTACAGCTGCTGCTCACTGTGTACTGAGTGGTGACTGCAGCCGTATTGGCCACACCTCTATGACTGAAAGCTGGAGGCTGCTGGGAGGAATTAATATAATTTCCTCCCAGTAGTCGGGTTTTCAGTACTGTGGCTGGGTAGGTTTGAAACAATGTTAACCTGCCAATTAACCCCAATATTCTAGATTAATAGTGTTTTGGGAAGTGACAGGTTCCCTTTAACTTATTACTGATGGATTTTATAGGTCCAAAGGATAGGGAATAACTTGCTGATCGCTGGGGGTCCAACTGCTTAGACCCCCAGTGATGCTGAGATTGAGGCTCTGGAACCCCCAGAAATAGCTGAGTGCTGTACTCGGCAGTCCCATATAAAATATATGAAGTGGAGTCTGAGCTCTGCAGCCCCATTCACAAGGTTGCAGAGCTCAGATCTCATGATCGTTGGCTGTTCTAGCGGTCAGATCCACAGTGATCAGCAAGTTATTCCCTATTCAATGAATAGGGGATATCGTATTTTTTAGGGTGGGAAATAACCCTTTAAAGCTCCTGAGCCCCTATAGAAAATAATACAATGTCTGCATTGATGAGTATTGACTGCATACATGGAATTAAATAAATGCAAGACATGCACATGGACATGTCTATGCAAGCAAGCACATGTATTCTTACACTGCAGTTCCGGATGTCAGGAATCACTTTAGAAGTATATACAGTGCTGGCCAAAAGTATTGGCACCCCTGCAATTCTGTCAGATAATACTCAGTTTCTTCCTGAAAATGATTGCAATCACAAATTCTTTGGTATTATTATCTTCATTTAATTTGTCTTCTATGAAAAAAACACAAAAAGAATTGTCCTAAAGCCAAATTGGATATAATTCCACACCAAACCTAAAAAAAGGCAGTAGACAAAAATATTGGCACCCTTTGAAAAATCATGTGATGCTTCTCAAATTCGTGTAATTAACAGCACCTGTAACTTACCTGTGGCACCTAACAGGTGTTGGCAATAACTAAATCACACTTGCAGCCAGTTAACATGGATTAAAGTTGACTCAACCTCTGTCCTGTGTCCTTGTGTGTACCACATTGAGCATGGAGAAAAGAAAGAAGACTAAAGAACTGTCTGAGGACTTGAGAAACCAAATTGTGAGGAAGCATGAGCAATCTCAAGGCTACAAGTCCATCTCCAAAGACCTGAATGTTCCTGTGTCTTCCGTGCGCAGTGTCATCAAGAAGTTTAAAGCCCATGGCACTGTGGCTAACCTCCCTAGATGTGGACGGAAAAGAAAAATTGACTAGAGATTTCAACGCAAGATTGTGCGGATGGTGGTAAAGAACCTCGACTAACATCCAAACAAGTTCAAGCTGCCCTGCAGTCCGAGGGTACAACAGTGTCAACCCGTACTATCCGTCGGCGTCTGAATGAAAACGGACTGTATGGTAGGATACCTAGGAAGACCCCACTTTTTACCCCGAGACATAAAAAAGCCAGGCTGGAGTTTGCCAAAACTTACCTGAGAAAGCCTAAAACGTTTTGGAAGAATGTTCTCTGGTCAGATGAGACAAAAGTAGAGCTTTTTGGGAAAAAGCATCAACATAGAGTGTACAGGAAAAAAAAAAGAGGCATTCAAAGAAAAGAACACGGTCCCTACGGTCAAACATGGCGGAGGTTCCCTGATGTTTTGGGGTTGCTTTGCTGCCTCTGGCACTGGACTGCTTGACCGTGTGCATGGCATTATGAAGTCTGAAGACTACCAACAAATTTTGCAGCATAATGTAGGGCCCAGTGTGAGAAAGCTGGGTCTCCCTCAGAGGTCATGGGTCTTCCAGCAGGACAATGACCCAAAACACTTCCAAAAGCACTATAAAATGGTTTGAGAGAAAGCACTGGAGACTTCTAAGGTGGCCAGCAATGAGTCCAGACCTGAATCCCATAGAACACCTGTGGAGAGATCTCAAAATGGCTGTTTGGAGAAGGCACCCTTCAAATATCAGGGACCTGGAGCAGTTTGCCAAAGAAGAATGGTCTACAATTCCAGCAGAGCATTGTAAGAAACTCATTGATGGTTACCGGAAGCGGTAGTTCGCAGTTATTTTGGCTAAAGGTTGTGCAACCAAGTATTAGGCTGAGGGTGCCAATACTTTTGTCAGTATTATCTGACAGAATTGCAGGGGTGCCAATACTTTAGGCCAGCACTGTATGTCACAGTGCTTTTGAATTTGAAAGTTTCTGATAACTCTTTCAAGAATAGTCCCTATTACTGGTGTTAGGGAGTCAAATTCATATTATAACTAACCACAAGGGGTTGGTCTCTTTACATTCATTATATATACTTTACTTCGGTTCTTTGTAAATATAATAGCATTGTGAGAACAGGATCTTGTCAGTACTGGTCTAAACAGAAGGTTTAACAATGGCAGAAAATAGATGAAACCTAAATGAGAAGATAATCCGTTAGTCAAAATAAAAATATTCTAATCATTGACTCTTCATTGTGTATATTTGAAGATTATAGATAGGAACAGAATAAAGCAAAGAATTTCATATAGAAAGTGTTTAAATAAGATATTAAAATTGTACTCAAAAGATAAAATAAACAGCAAAAAATAAAATAAAATCCAAAAATGACAGATAAACAGGTAAAAAAAATATGTCCTCTATTTTTCTACATCAGTTTGTCAGCATTATTTGAGTGGAAGCTGGTGTAATGATCAGATGATTGCCTCTCCAACCTCCGCCAATGAGTTATTATTAGTGTTGAGCGAGCATGCTCGACACTGCTCGGTACTCGCCCAGGCATCTCACTACTCAGGATGTTCGGCGAGCACCGAGCATTTTCGGGTGACTCGGACGGGAGCTCGGGTCTCCGCCCTGCATGTTTGGCACTCTTTACAGAGCCAATGAACATGCAGAGATTGCCAGCCAGTCACTGTAATCACCTCAAGTATTTAAAACCGGGCGCCGCCATCTTGGACACAGTCGCTCCGGATCAGACAGTGTAGGGAGAGTGCTGCTGAGCTAGGGAGACATTTATACTTCGAAATAGGTAGTGTGGGGTCTTTAAAGCCTGCAAAATCAAACAAACAGTCCTTCTGAGGACTAATATCCATCCCAGATATCAGGCAGGCAGGCAGGCTGTATAGGAGACGCAGTGGGTATACCAGGGGTCTCAAACACGCGGCCCGCATGCGGCCCCTCCGGCTGCTTCTTGTGGCCCGCAGGCACAGACCCCGTAACTATCGCGGCTTTCTCCAGCAGCTGCCGACATCAGCGTCAGCGGCGTATGACGCCACTGCCATGCGCAGATGTCAGCTGCTGGCCTCTGATAGGCCGGCGGCTGACACTGGTATTGCTGTGCAGAGAGCCGGTCTCTGCGAGCAAATACTCTGCATTACAGCGCTGATGTCCGCGGCTGCTGGAGAGAGCCGTGATCGTTACGGGGTCTGTGCCTGCGGGCCACAGGTGCAGAAAGGACGCCGAGGGAACGGAGGACAGATGAGAATCTTTTTTTTTCTCTCTGTCATGTGAAATACAGCACAGGGGACCTGTGCTCAGTATAGGGGGGGGCACTGTGCGCAGTATGGGGGGGACGGGGACCCTGACCGCTGTATGGGGGGGGGGCGGGGATCCTGAGCGCTGTATGGTAGGGGACGGAGACCCTGAGCGCAGTATGGGGGAGTCGGGGACCCTGAGCGCTGTATGGTAGAGGACGGGGACAGGTGAGAATCTTTTTTTTTTTCTCTGCCATGCAGGGCCGTATTTGGAGTTTCTGCTGCCCTAGGCACTGTCAGTGGTCGCCCCCCCCCCGGTCACGCCCACCCTCACCCCCCGTCACGTCCCCCCCACGTCGTGCCCCCCTCGCATCCAATATCTCCCCCCCCCCGTCGCGGCTGTGGCGCCCCTGAGGGTTCGACCGCCACAGGGATGCTGCACTTCTCTAATGGAGTGTAGTGTTCCTCCTCTGAGGTAAGAACAGTGCGATGGTCAGGACCCTACCTCCACATCCAACACCACACTTCTCCCACCAGAGGGGGCTAGTAGGCACCAGGTTCTGCCCCTACTGGAAGTTGGGAGACTGGGGAACCAAGAGATAGGGGAACCAATTAGTGGGTGAGGGTGGAGGATTCACATTTTAGTGACACTTTAAATTTCATATTTAATACAGAGCCATTTTGGTTCTTGGTTCTTTGATCGTTCTGTGTCCGTGACCTTCCTCCCTGAGCGTGGATCCTGTGTGGACCTGCAGAGGACGGAGACACGGCCCTCGTACCCCGGCCTTGGGTTGAGGGGCAGGCTGCAGACAATGTATGTCTCAGCCCGGTCAAGGACCATGACCAAGAAGGCCCGGAGCTTAGGAGTGTAGCTCCACCGCAAATGGATCCCAGGAAGGATGCAGACGGAGCGGTATACGCCACCTGTCCTCACCAACCTGATCTACTCAGAGGGATTCCGGCTGCAAGAGAGGTACCGGCCCCCGACACCTGACCTTGCTACTCTACGTCCTGGTCAGGGAAGCCCGGTAGGCCCTGAGGATCCCACTGGGTAACGGAAGGAGCGGAGCTGCCACCCGTACCCTTTTTCTGAGAGAAGTTCAGAGGGAGACCCGGCCTATCCACACACACAGACAGGAAAGTACCCGGTCTGAAGTCTAGGAACACTCTGGCGTGGGGTCTCGATTGAACACTGGACCCCCCCCCCCCCGTCTCTGGTGACCGCAGAACTCCGCGAGGAGCAGGGAGAAGCCTTTCAACTGCAATCTCCACCGTGAGTAAAAACCCTGGAAGTTTACCCCTATGGCCTCCGGACTCTTTATTCTGCATTACACCGCACTACGCAGCACCAGACCTCCTAGACTACTACCCCCTCCATCCTGTCTCTCTGCCCTGAGGCCCTGCTCCGCCTGTGGGGAGTAGTAACAACGACGGCTGCCATAACACCCTGCCTCAGCGGACTGCAGCAGCGCTGGTGGCCTTCACCAGGTGCCCCAGGTGGCGTAGTCGAGATCAGCCACTCAACCCGGATAAGCCCGTACCATCCCTTTTTAATGTGACGGCCCTGGGCACGGAACGGGTCCGGGCCACGGCTGCACCCCATCGACAACATAGGACCCGGCTCTGAGTCCCCCATCTCCCAGGGTAGGGCTTCGAGGCGTCACACGACCATTTCCCCGTTTCATGTAGCTTCCCCCCCCCCATTCCATGTAGCACATATAAAAGGTTGGGGTGGGTGGGGGTGGGAGCGGCCCACACAGACCACAGGGCTGCAGCTTTGCATATGGGGGTGGGGGGGGATGGGAGCGGCCCACACAGACCACAGGCTGCAGCATTGGATATGGGGGTGGGGGGGATGGGAGCGGCCCACACAGACCACAGGGCTGCAGCATTGCATATGGGGGTGGGAGCAGCCAACACAGACCACAGGGCTGCAGCATTGTATATGGGGGTGGGGGGGATGGGAGCGGCCCACACAGACCACAGGGCTGCAGCATTGTATATGGGGGTGGGGATGGGAGCGGCCCACACAGAACTGGGCTGCAGCAGGCAGGCTGTGTGCCCACTATGCGTTTTTTAAGCAATTCCGCTGCAGAAACTCTTAAAAAACGCTTGGTAGAAGGTCTGCCATGTTCCCCAATGATAATCCGCATGTGCTTTGCACATGCTGCGGAAATTTCCGCTGCGGATTATCATTGTGGAAAAATTCACAGCACTACCAATTATTTTGCGGAAGCTCGGCGTTTTCGTCGCCATTGACTTGCATTGGAACGCATGTAATCTGCATCACTGCATCTGTACATGCAGAATCCATGCGTTTCAATGTGAGACTCTCCTCCAGACCCGGGTACCATAGTACCTGTAAAAAAAAAAAGAATAAAATAAAAAATAAATATCATACTTACCTTCTGATGGCCCCCTGTGTCTTTATCCGATGCGTCCTGGCTTGCCGGCAGCTCAAGATAGTCTGAAAAGGATCTGCCGTGACGTCATTTAGTCATGTGACGGGTCACGCGACCGCTGACGTTGGCAGGCCATCAGAAGGTAATTATATATTTATTTTTTACCATTCTTTTACGGTCACACTATATAAATCCACTCCGGTTGCATGGATTTATATAGTGTGACCAAGTTGTCAAGCACTTTCCAAGTGATGCTAAAATAGCGGAATTGCAAGTGAAGAACGCTTCACATCAGCATGTCCCTGGCAGGAAAAACGCATGTAAAATCCGCATGCGTTTTTTCTGCCAGGGAGATGCAGAAACACTCAAAAAAAATCCGAAGCATTTCTGCATCGTGGGCACATAGCCTTACATTAATTGTATGACTCAATATTGAGCACACATAGCCATCTATACACGGCTGAAGGCCGCACGGCGCCATCTATACACGGCGTGAGGCCGCACGGCGCCATCTACATACGGCGGGAGGCCGCACGGCGCCATCTATACACGGTGGGAGGCCGCACGGCGCCATCTATACACGGCGGGAGGCCGCACGTAGCCATCTATACACAGCGGGAGGCCGCATGTAGCCATCTATACACGGCGGGAGGCCGCACGGCGCCATCTATACATGGCGGGATGCCGCACGGCGCCATCTATACACGGCGGGAGGCCGCACGGCGCCATCTATACACGGCGGGAGGCCGCACGGCGCCATCTATACACGGCGGGAGGCCGCACGGCGCCGTCTATACACAGCGGGAGGCCGCACGGCGCCATCTATACACGGCGGGAGGCCGCACGGCGCCGTCTATACACAGCGGGAGGCCGCACGGCGCCATCTATACACAGCGGGAGGCCGCACAGCGCCATCTATACACAGCGAGAGGCCGCACGGTGCCATCTATACACAGCGGGGGGCCGCACGGAGCCATCTATACACAGCGGGAGGCCGCACGGAACCATCTATACACAGCGGAAGGCCGCACAGCACCATCTATACACAGCAGGAGGCCGCACAGCGCCATCTATACACAGCAGGAGGCCGCACAGCGCCATCTATACACAACGGGAGGCCGCATGGTGCCCCCCCAGAGACAGCGGGAGGCCGCACGCAGTCACGCACACACAAACATATACAGACATATACATACACGCATAAACACATTTGAAACACAAAAATACATATAAACAGACATCACACAATGATATCTGCCTGCACACACACACACACACACACACACACACACACACACAGACTCACCATCCCCCGGCTCGGCTCCAGTCCTCCTGGCTCCTGCTCCTCTCCGGTGGTAAGTAGCAGTGCAGGGCGCGCACTGCGTGACGTCACAGCTAGGAGACACGGCCGCGCACAGGGCCGTGTCTCCTAGCAGTGACGCGGCCGGGCCAGCACACAGGGAAGTTAACTGCTGCAGTGCTGGCCCGGCCGGAGAAGAAGCAGCGGCCGCACATATAATGAGGGCAATCCGGCCATAGACACCCCGGATTGCCCTCATTATAATCCGCCTATGGGCGCGATGACAGGGGGGGCGGGGGCGGAGCCACCCGGCCGGCCGGCCGGCTCGGGGCATGAAACAAAAAACTAAAAACCACACACAAAAAAACACGCTCAGGCGCCTCCCTCCCCGAATTCCGGCGCCCTAGGCACGTGCCTACAAGTGCCTAAGGGCAAATACGGCTCTGCTGTCATGTGAAATACAGCACAGGGGACCTGTGCTCAGTATAGGGGGGGCACTATGCGCAGTATGGGGGGGGACGGGGACCCTGAGCGCTGTATGGGGAGGACGGGGACCCTGAGCGCTGTATGGTAGAGGACGGGGACCCTGAGCGCAGTATGGGGGAGACGGGGACCCTGAGCGCAGTATGGGGGAGACGGGGACCCTGAGCGCAGTATGGGGGGAAACGGGGACCCTGAGCGCAGTATGGGGGGACGGGGACCCTGAGCGCAGTATGGGGGGACGGGGACGGGGACCCTGTGCGCAGTATGGGGGGAGACGGGGACCCTAAGCGCAGTATGGGGGGGGGGGGACTGGATGGGGGACATGTCTGCAACATGGGGACCTGGATGAGGGACATGTCTGCAACATAAGGACCAGGATGGGGCACCATGTCTGCAATATGGTGGACCATGTCTGCAATATGGGGGACCTGGATGGGGGACCATGTCTGCAATATTGGGGACCATGTCTGCAATATGAAGACCATGTGTGCAATATGGGGGGACCTGGATGGGGGACCAGGTCTGCAATATGGGGGACCATGTCTGCAATATTTAGGGACCTGGATGGGAGACCATGTCTGCAATATGGACCTGGATGGGGGATCATGTCTGCAATATGGGGGACCTGGATGGGGTACCATGTCTGCAATATGGGGGACCTGGACGGGAGACCATGTCTGCAATATGGGGGACCTGGACGGGAGACCGTGTCTGCAATATAGAGGACCTGGAGGGGAGACAGTGTCTGCAATATAGGGGACCTGGAGGGGAGACCATGTCTGCAATATGGGGGACCTGGAGGGGAGACCATGTCTGCAATATGGGTGACCTGGAGGGTAGACCATGTCTGCAATATGGGGGACCTGGAGGGGAGACCATGTCTGCAATATGGGGGACCTTGAGTGGAGACCACGTCTGCAATATGGGGGACCTGGAGGGGAGACCATGTCTGCAATATGGGGGACCTGGAGGGGAGACCATGTCTACAAGATGAGGACAAGTTCAAAAGGTGTATAGAAAATAAAATGGTATCACTAAAAATGTCACTTTGTCATGCAAATAATGCGGCTTCCCAAATTAAATGTTTTTCCATGTGCGGCCCATATGCCCAGCTGAGTTTGAGACCCCTGGGTTATAACAACAAACACTGCATTACAGTCCTGTGTGCTGCTGCTGCTCAAATCAAATCGCTAGACTTAGCCCCAGGTCTCAGGGGCCAGGAAAAAATCATTTTTTTTCATCTAAATCTTCATTTTTTTTTCCCTCAGTCAGACTGTACAAATACCCGTCTTATTAACCTTTTGGTATCCCCCCCCCAAAAAAAAAAAAAATTGAGTATCTCGCTGACTGTTCAGACACAAATTTATCTGTTTAAAAGATTCTGGTGTAGGCCAGAGAACTAGAACTGTGGTTTTCCTCTTCCACGGTTCTAATCTCCTTTTTATTACCCTTTTGCCATTGATAGTGCGAGTGTAAGCTATTTTACTTCATTTACAATGGACAAGGCGCATGGCAAGGGACGTGGAACTGGACGTTCTGGTGATGGTGCGTGCAGAGGAAGGGGCCGTGGCCAAGGTGAAAATGTGCCACAACCAACAGCCACATCTTCTCTCTTCCAGTTCTTGACCGAATTACTAGGGAAGCACACAACACCACTATTGCCAACTGATCAGTGTGAAGAGGTTATTAATTGGATAGCAGATAATACTTCCAGCCACCTGGGCACCACCACCTCCGGTCTGTCTTCCACACGGTCAAGTCTTAGTAGCCGTGAGTGTGGTGCCCAGCTGCGCTTGGTACCACAGATCCTAGAAGGGTGTATTGATGAAATCCTCCACAAGAGGCCCCCATAAACATTCACACATCTTCACCTTCCACCTCAGACCAGCAGAGGGAGCCCGTTAGGGATATAAATAGGGAAGGTGGAGCTAGGCAGTTTACTCTGTTGAGAGAGTTCCTGCAGTAGAGAAGCCTGAGCGAGGTCAGCCTGCAGTAGAGCATAGTTCAGACTCAGTTGTAGCTCAGAATAGTGAGCTTTAGGTGTGCCGGCGCCATAAGATCGGTGAAGCGCGGCAAGCTGCCCTTAGTGTGAGTAGCCTAGTGAGGGCCCGAGCGTGGCCGAAGGCGAGTGGAAAGTGAGTAGCAGTGGGGGCAGAGGAGCTTACCCAGCTCACCCCGAAACGTATACCGGACACCGGGTCCGAGCTTACCGGGATCTCTACGACCCAGTAAGGCATAACCGGAATCCCTGGAGAACTACAGGTCCCAGGTTCACCAGAGAGCTGATACGTAACAGAGCCAAGAGACACATAGGCCCCGTAAGCTGGGAGCGTGCACTCCAAGAGAAGGCCCTACCACAACGTCAGCCGGTGCAGGACAGAGATAAAGTTAGGCCTAGCTTCAGGCAGGTCAGAAACTTACTACGCAGAGGCAAGAAACAGGAGGCCCTACACCGGCTCATTGGGGAGGATCCTGATATGCACCCTTCACCCTACAGTGCTCCGGGATGTGCCTGAACTACCACCAGTAAAAGGTACTGAAGTGATTACTGTGTCCGTCCCCGTTCTTGCTCTGACCCGGCTGGGTCTCGCCTGTCCAGCATCCCCCTCTGTGTACGCTGCCCTGAGGCCTAGCTCCACCTGTGGGGAGCTATACCATCGAGCTGCCTTATCACCGGCCTCAGTGGACTGCCGCAGCGCTGGTGATTCTCACCAGAAACCACAGGTGGCGTCACGAACTTCCATAAAATTAACAAACAATCCCCTTTTAAAAGCTGACCCCAGAGTACGGGCCCGGGAGCCGACCACCGCGACATCCCCAAGGCCAGGCAAAGGCCCGGGTACCGAGTCGTCCCCATCCCCCTGGGTGAGTCATGAGTCTCGACCGCATACTCCTCCTCACCCTGATGATTCTTCCTCCCATCATGCCGAGTATCGTCAGACAGCAACTGATCCCACAGTTGGACACTTTGAAGAGCTGTTCACTGGTCCATTTCCATATTTGGGCCACTCGCCTGCTCCGCTTGAAGTGGTGGAAGAGGAGATCCCATGTAGCGATGCCCAAATATTTGAACAGCCACGGCCACAGGAAGGCGACGCTGGCAATTTGTCACAAGAGGTAGACGATGACGAGACACAATTGCCACGAAGTGAAAAGGAGGACCGTGGTGCGGAAGTGGAAGAGAAAGAGGTGGTGGATGATCTAGTAACTGACCCAACGTGGCAGGAGGACACGCAGAGCGAGGCCAGCAGCACACAGGGGGAGGGAGGCAGAATACCCCAACAGGCAGTGTGGTGGCCGCAGACAGACATCAACACGAGGGACGTTGCCAGTACAACCGGTAGGTCTTCCAGAGTCTGGAATTTTTTTAAAGACTCTGCTGATAACCCCGAAAAGGCCATTTGTATCATCTGCCAGGCCAGCATCAGCAGGGGTGACAAAACTACCAGCCTGATCACCACCAGCATGATCAGGCACATGTCAGCAAAGCACCCGACTTTGTGGGGTGAACCCCAGGGTCCACGACCAGTGTCATCGGGTGTCACCACGGCTTCTTCCGCTGTTGTGTGTGTAAGAGAACCCCCTGTTGTGCGTGCAAGTCAATACCCTGTCCATACTGCATGCAAAGATGCCCCCTCCTCTCAGTCTTCACTTGTTATGGCAGTTTCTCAAGAAACAGCATCAACGCCCACGTCCCACCGCAGCGTTCAATTGTCCATATCCCAGACCTTTGAACGAAAGCGCAAATTTGCAGGCAACGCCCCACAGGCCACAGTCCTAAATTCGTACATTTCACGACTGCTTGCGTTGGAAATGCTGCCTTTTAGGCTGGTGGAGACGGAATCCTTCCGCAACCTTATGGCGGTGGCCGTCCCTCGGTACTCAGTCCCCAGCCGACACTATTTTGCCCGGTGTGCCATCCCCGCACTACACAAGCACGTGTCCCAAAACATCTGCCGTGCCCTCAACAACGCAGTTACTGGGAGAGTCCACCTGACAACGGACACGTGGACAAGTGCTTGTGGTCAGGGACGGTTCATCTCCCTGATGGCACACTGGGTAAACGTAGTGGAAGCCGGGACCCAGTCGGACCTTGGGACGGAACACATCCTCCCCACACCAAGCATTGCGGGCCCTATGTCAGTCAGAGTTGCCCCCACAGTGTACAGCTCCTGTGCATCAACCTCCTCCTCATGTTCAGCCTCCATCTCAGATATCACCACATCAGTTACAAGCTGGAAGCACTGCAGTACTGCCTCAGCCAAGCGGCAACAGGCTGTGCTGAAACTCATAAGCTTAGGTGATAAACCTCACACTGCTTGTGAGTTGTGGACAGCTGTGAAAGAGCAGGCAGATCTGTGGCTGAGACTGCTGAACCTACATCCAGGCATGGTTGTGTGTGACAATGGCCGTAACCTGGTGGCAGCTCTGAGGCGAGGCGAGATCACACACGTACCATGCCTGGCTCATGTGCTTAACCTCGTGGTTCAGCGATTTCTTAAATCGTACCCCGAGTTGCCAGATCAGCTCGTCAAAGTACGCCGCCTGTCAGCTAATTTTCTGAAGTCGGCTACAGCTTCCGCCGCACTTGCTGTGTTGCAGCAGCGTTTGCAGCTTCCGGCACACCGACTGGTGTGTGATGTCCCCACACGTTGGAACTCTACCCTCCACCTGTTGCAAAGGATTTGTGAGCAGAAGAGAGCAGTTCAGGAGTACCAGCTGCAACAAGGCTGTCGATATTCAGGTCAGACTCCACACATAAGACCTCAGGAGTGGACCTGGATGTCTGACATCTGTACCATCCTGACAAACTTTGAGGAGTCCACCAAGATGGTGAGTGGTGATGACGCCATCATTAGCGTCAGCATCCCACTTGTCTGTCTATTGCAACGCTCTCTGCAGAGAATTAAAGAGGAGGCATTGCAGCCAGAGTATGATGAGATGGATCAAGAATCCGTAGCGGGCGATTACACACAGCCCAGCCTCATCTCATCCCAACTTGCATTGGGGGACAATGAGGGAGAGGAGGAGGAGGAAGAACAGGAGCTGGTATCATGCGCTGTAGACGGTAGTGCCTGTACAACTGTCACACCGTCGGTTCAGCGTGGGTGGCCTGAGGACGGGGGGGGGGGGGGTAGCATGGTCAGTCGTCATCTTGGTGAGGAAACGTCTTGCCCGTTACCAGTCTGGCACGCATGGCTGACTTTGTGTTACGCTGCCTTAACCGTGACCCTCGTGTTGTCAAAATGTTGGGTGACAGTCATTACTGGTTGGTGACACTTTTAGACCCCTGCTACAAGGAGAACTTTCACTCTCTTATTCCTGAGTTGGAGGGGTCTACAAAAATGGGGCAGTACCAGAAGGCCCTTGCTGCAGAACTGTTTAAAAAATTCCCATCTGAACACGCTAGCGGCAGAGGTCACAGTTCGTTGCCCAACCAAGGCGTACAGGCGAGAGAGACGCAACTCCAATCCAGCAGAGGCAGGGGAACACTGTCAATGTTCTGGGACAGTTTTCTGAGACCTGCCCAGCTTACAGGCCCTGAGGCGCGGGGTACTCTCACAAGGAGTGGAAAGTTTCAAAAGATGGTGAGGGAGTACCTTGCTGACCGTACCAGAGTCCTCCGTGATTCCTCTGTGCCTTTTAATTATTGGGTATCCAAGCTGGACACTTGGAATGAACTCGCTCTGTACGCCTTGGAGGTCCTGGCCTGCCCTGCCGCTAGCGTGTTATCGGAGCGTATTTTTAGTGCCGCTGGGGGAATTATAACTGATAAGCGCACTCGCCTGTCAACTGACAATGCTGACAAGCTGACCCTTATCAAAATGAACAAGGGCTGGATTGGGCCAGACTTCTCATCACCACCAAATGACAGCAGAGTAACAAAGTCAAATCCACTGTGTTATTTCGGGAGGTGTATTCCCATGCACCGCTTCACACCCACACATGGGTGTACGCTTCCTCATTTCGGCTGTTTTTTGCTCTTCTCCTTATCCTCAGCTTCCACCACCACTATACCACCAGGGTGACCGTGGTCCGTGTTGCCAGCATTGCAAGTTCCTCCATCCTAATTTTTGGCAGCTTTTGCTAGGAAGGCATAGGCAAAGACTATGGGAGACCCACTCCCCAACAATGGGAATAATGTTTTTAATATGCTGTACTGCATGGCTCTTGTAAGGGGCATTAAAATCGTCTTGTTAAACCACTCTGATCTCCACAGCTCTTCCAAGGGGCATTGAAATGTTGTTTTTAATTACCTCTAACCTCCACGACTCTTCCAACGGGCATTACATTTCCTCCTAATTTTAGTCAGCTTTGGCTTTTCAATGCATAGGCGAACACTAAGGGAGACCCACTCCCCAATAATGGGTAGAAGGTTTTTAGTACGCTGTAATCCACGTCTATTTCAAGGGGCATTGCAGTTCCTCATAATTTTTGGAAAGCCTTCCATTCACTGCTTAGGCCAACAGTGTACAGGAGACCCAGTTGCTATAAATGGAAAAAATGGTTTAGTTAAGGCCCTCTGACCTCCATGTCACTTCCAAGGGGCATTGGAGTGCCTCAAAATTTTTGGTAGGCATTGCACTCACTGTATGCCCTATAACTGTATAGCCGAACCGCTCCTTTTGGTACAGAAACATATCCTACAAGACATGTGTGGTTGACTGGCCTGATATTGATGTGAATGGTCCCTGTTCCTCCTGCTATTTCTCCTTTGCCACTACCTCATCCATCATTTATCACCTGAAGCTTTGTTTTAACGGGAGTCATAGAACTGGGATAGTAGCAGGAAAACATCCAGCAATCCTCGGTGGAGGTAGGATATACGCCAAAACGCTGACCACCTCAGGATTAGCCGCTACTACATACAGAAAGCTAAGGAGATGGATGGCATCATGATCATGAATAATTTACTCGTTGTGTAGGAGGCCGACCACTGCTGCTGTCTACCTTATGAACTTTGTGTTGAAGCCTGATTGACCCAGGACCCGTAATCCTCTATGTCTGGAGGACGTGTTGCATCCCAGTGTCCAAGTGTGTCCCGGCTTCCACAATATTAACCCAGTGTGAAGGCGTCAGTGAGATGGACTATCCCTGGCCACATTCACTTGTCCACGTGTTTGGTTAGGCTGCCCTTCCCACTAAATGCACTGGGGAGGGCACAGGTAATGTTTTGGTATGCGCGCTTGTGTATAAGGCGCACTGGGACAAATAGGGGAGGCAGGGGACCGTTTATGGACCAGGCGGCTGGGGACAGTGTGTGGGCACCCGACCGCCGGACGGGTGGGGACTGAGTATGGATACTAGGCCGCCGAAGCAGCCATGATGTGGTGGCCAGATTCCGCCTCCACATGCCTAAAAGGCCCAATTTCAAGTGCAAGCAAGCAAGCAGTATGGTATTGCAGCCTGGGGGTGGGTGGCAGGCTGCATACTTGCGCTTGCATTGCAAGGAATGGGGGAGGTACAATTGAACACTGCCCTGGGACAAGGCTTGCACGGGGATAGTTGCAAGTCTGCATCTTCTGATGCGGCAAGGATGACTTCTGATGGGCACACTTTTAGGCAGTGATCTGGGTGTCAGAGATGCTTCCAGGGGTCTTCCCCATGCTGTTCCCATGTCTTTTCAGCACTGCATGCATGTGTCACACAGCACATGGCCAGATAAGGTTGTAAAATGTTAAAATGACATTTCCCGGTGAATGCATTTGTCACTGTTGAAAGCAATACAAAAGTGCAAAAAACGCATAAAAAATGCTACTTGTGAACATAGGCCAAGGTGTGGAGGAGTATTTTTGTTTTTCGTTATTTATTTTACCTTATACACAAGTCTTTACCCTGGAAAGGATGTTCCTTAACATATTTCACAGGAAAACAGTTACAGTTTCGTTTTTGAACGTTTTATTGTGAGCCCGTAAAAGTGGCTTAATACCTCTGACCACGTTGTTGACAGCAGTGACCTGGGGGTCAGAAATGCTTCCTGGGGCGATCCCCATGCTGTCCCCATGTCATCTGAGCACCGTCACTATCGTTTTGGGCACTTTTTAGGCTTTCTACAGACTGCCGGGGGTGCCGCCGCAAAAATGCTCGGGTCTCCCATAGACTAACATTGGGCTCGTTGCTCGGGTCGAGCACCCGAGTATCACGGTGAGCTCGGCCCGAGCTTCGAGCACCCAAGCATTTTAGTGCTCGATCAACACTAGTATCTACGTATTCTTTTCTCAACAGCAGTATATGGACACTGAGGTGGGACGCGGAGGTAGGGTAGGTAATGTTTGGGGTTTAATTGTACTGTACTTTTCAAAATGTTTAATAAAAAATTATCTGATTTGAAAAAAAAAGGGCTATGTCTGACACATTTCTTTATATATTTACAAGGCATATGTGCTGAACATAAAGCCTCGCAATATACCACACAGTTCTCTGTGATATACAGTTGAAAAGGATATGGAGGATTTACACAATTTCTTTCATTATTTTATTTGGAAAGGCTGCAGGAAAATTGGGAAAAAATATTTGCATTAAGCTAAAATATATGTAAAATCATGTAAACCTTTCTGTAAGAAACAATCTGTATGGCTACAGATTTTTTCGGCATTTGATTTTTTTTTTTTTTTTTTTACTATGGGCCTAAGAACTAACAGGCAGGTAGTTGCTAACTACCTGCCTGTGCTGCCCAGTGCAGATCTCTGCCGCCACAGAACGTTCCGGCTGGCAATTCTGGAGCTTCACATCAACAGAGCAGCAGCTTCTCTTCCGCTCTGCGCAGTTGACAGGGCGGGACTGCCAATGTCATGACGACTGACAGCTGGCTCCCTGTTGCGCAACTGTGGAGAGTCAGCTGTGAATCAGCATGATGCCAGCAGTCACACCCCAGCAACAGAGCAGCACGGAAGAGGAAGAGCTGCTCTGTTGACGTGAAGCAGCAGAATCGCTTGTGGGAGCGGTTTGTGACCGCTCTGTGCCGGCAGGGATCTGCATTGTGCAGAACTGACAGGTAGTTAGCAACTATCTGGCTGTAAGTTCTTAGGCATCATCTTTTGCACTAGCCCACAGCTCCTCAGCCTCCCAGCTTACTGTTTTCTGAGGGTGGTGGAGGTGGCATGGAGCTTCTAATGACTGATAATTCAAAACAGCGTCCTAGTGGCGACACAGGCTCAAACTGTGAGTTTTCTAATGCTGCAAGCAGAGGCAGCTTTATCTCTGCAGCATAGGAGAAGCACAGAGGTACTAAATCTGGCCAGATCCAGCAATCTGGGCAGCTCCAGAGCAGTGCTTGCAAGACATTAAGCATAGAGCATACAAGAGCACACTCCTGGCCTTGGAAACCGGCCACATCTGAGACTGCAGAGGTAGTTGGTAACCTAGGCATCGAGCACTAAGCTATAAAATTAAAATTCCCTCCGTTTCCGGAGAGCAGAGTATTTATAATAAAAAGATAAATTGCAAAGTTGCTTCTTTATAGAAGCACTTTACATTTTTACCCATTTAATAAGAGAAGACAAGCTCTTTAATGTTTTTATGAACCGGACATCTCTTAAAATGTGAAAAACCTACAAGAAGCAAAATGAACATAAACCCTGCTGTAAATAAATAAAAAGCAAGAGCAATTAAAATTAATATAATAAATAAAACCCTATTTTATTTAATTGCACTTGCTTTTTATTTATTTACAGCAGGGTTTATGTTCATTTTGCTTGTTGCAGGTTTTTCTGATTCGTGGCCATTGTGAAACATGCATTTATGTGCTGCATGTATACCAACTTAAACCAAGCTCAAATTTAGTGTTTTATCTCTTAAAATGTGCAATTTAAGTTAAACCACCATAATATAAAAATATCTATACGTCTAATTCATTTATCAACAGATACCATCAGTTACTTTCACGTAAAAAAATATATCTATTTATATCTCCACGGTGCTGCATCATCCTACATCTCTTCCCTCATTTCTGTTTACGACCCTTCCTGTTCTCTCAGTTCTGCAAATTTTCTCAGACCAATATCCTCAATAATCATAACCTCCCACTTCTGTCTCCAAGACTTTTCTGAAGCTGCACCATCTCTCTGGAATGCACTACCCCAGAGAATCAGGTTAATTCCCAGTGACCACAGTTTTAACTGTGCCCTAAAAACACATTTTTAGGCTGGCTGAACATGTTGATTAACCCAACTATTCTCCCTTTTTACATTATTGTTCTAATCCTGGTCTCTTGAACAGTTTTCTTCAAACACAATGCACTCAATGGCACTTCTTATCTGTTCATACACAGGTACTGGCTGGTGACCGGCTCACGCAGCTTTTCATATGTGGTCCTATTCATTATAAAAGATGGATGGATCATACAAAACAAGTACTTTTTACTTCGGGTTCCTCCATTTCCTCATATTGCAAACAAGGCCATCACTTCTGCTTGGCAGGTAATTAATTTTCTATTCTGTGACTTTGTCCTTATGATAAAGTGCTGCAGAATGTGCTGGCTCTATATATAATAAAGATAATTATTCATCATTATTAGAGCACTTATGAACCTTTCTTCTCTGTAGTCAGGTCTCAATCTATTTATACAATTTCATTCTTGGTGGAAGATGTATGGACCCATTGGATCAGTGTGAGATCACCACAATACAAGTGATTGTCACAGTCGGCCATTACCATGGAAGCTGTGTAGTATATGTTATATCGGTCTGCTGAAAATATAATGCACTCGAGAGGTTATACTTCCAGATCAGTCTCCGCATACTGGAAATGGGCCCCATCACAGAGCACAAACTGGGGATTCTTCCGCTTCCATACACTAAAGGAGTCGACTTGTCCTGGCCAACTGGGCAACCGGATCCTCTTCACACAGCAGAAACCCTCAGCCAGGGAAAGCTGGAAGGCACGTGAGGTGGACTGACCCCAGGGGCTGGATGACAAGGTTTCTCCAAGAAGCTCTCCCACGTGAAAAAGTGTGTGACCCCTGAAGAAAGCCAGGCAATCCAGAGAAAAGTGGGAAGACTCTGTGAAAGAGCACATGCTGTAAGATGGCATCAGTATACAGGTCACAACATGTAACATGGTAGAAAGCTTAAAAGAAAAAAAGATATAGAGCGGTGCTCCCATAGAATAGTCATTTTGTGAATCAAAATGCAGCACATGGATCGCGGCCTCTCCTACGCTTGCCCGCCCTGCACGGACCCAGCATTTTTCTGCCCCTTCTCCTCTAGCTGGCGGCCTGAGGCCCCGGAGGTGAAAGACACCCACGCTCCTCTGTGGGGGTTGGGGGGATTCACTCAGCTTCGCTATCCGACTAGACAGGCGCCTGCACTGAAAAACGCCTAGGCCTAACCGGCTAGACGGATGCTTAAGCGGCCCGTGGGAAAACTGCTCCTGATGGGTCCCCCTCTCCTGGGTAATGCAGCTACATGGGGGGAAACCCGCTACCCAAAATAGCTCCCCTCCAGTTACATTAACAGCCCAGCTGGGCTCCTAGCTGCACTCCCTCAACAGTCTCCTGCCCTCAGTTACCATGCAATCAGAGACTGCATATAGGAGACACCCAGCAGCCTTCAATTGGATTTCCTCAGTCTTAATGATACAGGGGTTTATCAATTCATCAATGTACCTAAGGTTACCCCTCATATACTTTACCCTGGCTAAGCACAGCTTGGAATCCTTAGGGTTAATCCTATACTTGTGGAAATATATTGTAAGCCACTGCTGACATCTAGTGGCCACTCACTATAATCACATCTTCAGTCACAAAAGTTACTACTTACAACCCACCTCATTAACTGGCTATATCCTTCAATCTGAAACCAAGCCTGCCCAATAACCCTAACAGGTCGTGGCCCAGGACCTCCATGATGACTTAACCCTCTCTCCTCTCCATCCTATAAAAAGCTCAACGCGCAATATGCTTTCCCTTTGATTCATTCAACCAGTGCTGGGCTATAGTTACCAGATTATCCAACAATTCATAACCGCCCTAATGCCAAAATCCTAACCTCAGGAATCAGCCTCCAGCAGATCTCGGCGACAATATGTTTTCCTGGTCACACTCGAAAGTTTAGTCATCCGGCTCCTCTCTATCAGATAGGGTTGACTCAGAGACTATTCCAGTGTCCACAACCAGGATTCTGTGTACTCCTACCTCAAACCATGCTACCCTACTATCACAGTTCCAGTCTATACTACACTCGGAGCTGTCCAAATTGTCGGATAAACTAAGGAACTCTCCAAAGAAATTAGAGAACTAGGATCCAGAACCTCCGATCGAGGACTCTACCACTCATTACCCACGAAAAAGAGATGGAGATGCTCCACAAAGAAATCTACTCCCTCAACAAAAAACTGGAAGATTTTGAAAATTGCACTCGCGGAAGTAATATCCGCATCAGAGGCCTGTCCGAGACAATTCAATCTATTGCCACAGCCCTATTTCAAGAACTTCTATTTGGAATCCCCAATGAACGTCTAGAGATGGGCCGCATTCATAGAGCTCTGAGTAAACGCAAACCTGACGGCCCACTCCGTGACATTATTCTCAAACTTCACTTCTACAAAACAAAAGAACAACTATTTATAGCAGCACGGAACTTCTCATCACTGAAATTCGATAAGTCTACGGACCCTCAACCCCCAGCTCTCTCACCAACCCCACTTTCAGCAGATTTGGTCTATCTTAAACACCTTTCCCACCACCAGTGGACAGACCTATGGAGAGAGATGAACCCTTCGGTCAAGACTGCACTTATTTCTCTACACGTCACTTAGTCTACACCAGAATAGATCATATATTCGTTCACCCCATGTTCATACCCAACATAACAAACATTTCTATTCTTTCCACTCCTTGGTCGGATCATTCCCCAATCCAGCCAACGTGCTCCTCTCTACATCCTTGCTCATTCAACTGGACTCTGAATGACTCCTTCCCCTCTTATCCTGAAAGGTCCCAAAGATTGAGTGACCACCTTGATGATTACTTCTCTTTGAACCAGCAGCCTCTTCACCAATTTCCCTTTGGGAAGTTCATAAAGCAGAGAATAGAGGCTTCTGCACTCAAGACGCTGCTCACAAGAAAAAGACTTACTAGAACAGCTGATCTTGAGAATAAGCGGTCAATATTAAGATTGTCAGGTGAAGAGCTCACCCTCCCCCTCTATATATCAAGACCTTGCACATGCGTGCTCTAAACTCAATCTTTGTCTCTCCAAAAACACAGGTCAGGCCCTGCGTTGGTCCCAACAGGGCTTCTACTCCCTTAATAATAAAAGCAGCTCTAACCTTCCCCTATGCCTCAATGCCTCCCTGTAAGACGTACCCCAATGCGACTACGTACGACACAGGCCTTACGTCCAACCCACAACAGATAACTCGCTGTTCCAGCAGCAGTTTGAGCAGCAATACAATGACCCTTCCCCAGACACCACACAAAAATAGAAGCTTTCCTTAAAGGGGTAATCCCATCGCCAAGATCCTATCCCAATATGTAGTAGGTGAAAAAATAATATTAGCAAATACCTCCAATTAGAAATGTAGTATAGTTTTTCTGATTCGCTATGTTGCTTTCCTCATGTACAGGCATTGCAGGACCTTAGGTATCCATGGTTACAACCACTAGAAAACTAGTTGTCACTATATTAGTGGTCATAACCACGGACACCTAAGGTCCTGCAATGCCCTTTAATGAGGAAAGCGACATAGCGAATCAGAAAAACTATACTACATTTCTAATTGCAATATTTGCTAATATCATTACACCTACTACATATTGGGATAGGATCTTGGAGATGGGAATATCCCTTTAACTCTATTTCGCTCCCAGTCCTCAATTCCAATATGATTGATCTCCTAAATCAGGCCATCATCTCTTCTGAAATATAAACCGCTATCCACTAACTAAAACTTAATAAAAGCCAGGCCCAGATGTCTTCTCAGCTCTTTACTATAAGAAGTCTCCTCTTATTCCCTATTTCGCTATTTTATCTCCCTGAGGTCCAGACAAAAGCCAAGGGCAGCCCCTCTTACAGCACCTATATTTATGATACCCAAACCAAACTCGGACCACTCATTGTGGTCGAACTATAGACCGATATCCCTGATTAATATAGATCTCAATCTTTTAGCTAAAATCTTGGCTAAAATATATACCGTATTTGCCGGAGTATAAGACGACTGGGTGTATAAGACGACCCTCAACTTTTCCAGTTAAAATATAGAGTTTGGGATATACTCGCCGTATAAGACTACCCCTCTTCTAACGCAAATACGGTAAAAATTTAAAAAAATCAGATTTGATTTCAATATGGTAATTTTAAAGTGATGAACCTTACCGGCGATTGGCTGGTTGTTATATACAAATCCTGCTTGGATTGGTCAGCTCTCCCTGCCTGCCCAGCCCTCCCTGTCTCCAAGACTATCAGAGCGGTAGCGCATCCCTCTGGCCCTTGTATCATCACTGGTACCTCCTTCTCTGCCTCTCTGATCTCGCTCCTCAGGACTACAGTGACGAGGTGAGGGGGACGCCTGCAGCTTGCTTCACTTACACTTTCCCGGTGAGGCGCCCCCTCACATCGTCACTGCAGTGCTCAGGAGCGAGATCAGAGAGGCAGAGAAGGAGGTACCAGTAATAGGATACAAGGGCGGCCCAGAGGGATGTGCTACCGCACTGATAGTCTTGGAGACAGGGAGGGCTTATAAATTACTATAAATACCGTGTTTTTGGACTATAAGACGAACCGGACCATAAGACTCACCTAGGTTTTAGAGGAGGAAAATAGAAAAAAAATGTAAGCAAAAAATGTGTTCACGATGCACTTTTAAGGGGGAGGGGGTCTTCTGCTGACACTAGTATAGGGGTAATGTCCCCCAATTCTGACAATATCCCCCATCCTGGTATATATGCACCCCCCCTTCCTTTTATACGTGGCATCCCTCCATGCTGATATGCATGGCACCCCTCATCCCTGTCCTGGTTTGCATGGCACCCCTCATCCCTGTCCTGGTATGCAAAGCACCCCTCATCCCTGTCCTGGTATGCAAAGCACCCCTCATCCCTGTCCTGGTATGCAAAGCACCCCTCATCCCTGTCCTGGTATGCAAAGCACCCCTCATCCCTGTCCTGGTATGCAAGGCACCCGTCATCCCTGTCCTGGTATGCATGGCACCCCTCATCCCGGTCCTGGTGTGCATGGCACCCCTCATCCCGGTCCTGGTGTGCATGGCACCCCTCATCCCTGTCCTGGTATGCAAGGCACCCCTCATCCCTGTCATGGTATGCAAGGCACCCCTCATCCCTGTCATGGTATGCAAGGCACCCCTCATCCCTGTCATGGTATGCAAGGCACCCCTCATCCCTGTCCTGGTATGCACGGCACCCCTCATCCCTGTCCTGATATGCATGGCACCCCCTCATCCCCGTCCTGGTATGCATGGCACCCCTCATCCCTGTCCTGGTATGCATGGCACCCCTCATTCCTGTCCTGGTATGCATGGAACCCCTCATGCCTGTCCTGGAATGCATGGCACCCCTCATCCCTGTCGTGGTATGCAAGGCACCCCTCATCCCCATCATGCTGCACATGCCCGCACTGATCTCTGCATGTGAGCCGCGCATGACGTCACTGCCATGCGCGGTTCACAAGGAGAGCTCAGGTGCCGGAAGTCACTGCTCCCCACGCCGGGTCTGTGTACGCGGGGAGCAGTGACTTCACTCACCTTCACAGCCGGCACACAGCGGAGCCGCGGTGCGACTTCTGCTGCAGCCGGCTATCTCCTGCGCCCGCTCATTAAAGGGCATGAATATTCAACCTCTCTCCACGCCCATTTAACAGCGGTCATAGGCGATTCCGGCAGCAGCAGGAGCCGCAGCGTGGCTACACTGTGCACCGCTATTAAGGAGCATGAATATTCACTGCTCCCCACACACCCAACACATCATATATATATACCCCCTCCTCCCCCAACATTCGGAGTATAAGGGTATATGCCCTATAAGATGACACCTGGCGTATAAGACGACTCCTGACTCTTGAGATTTTCAGGGGTTAAAAAGTCGTCTTATACGCCGGCAAATATGGTATATAAATTCTTACCATCTGCATCAGGCCAGGCAAGAAACAAGGCTCTGTCTGGATAGTTCTCCAAGAGTTCAGGGCCTCCAGTCTACAAATAACAGATGTATATTCAGAATCTCCACCTGATACCAGTGTAATAAATGCTATAAATGTAGAAGGTTTATTCAATTTTTGCTTTGGCAATACTTTGCTTTTGTTATAGTTGGCGGTTTGTTTTTTCTTAAAGTGGCAGTGCAAGAAAATTTCAGACATCCGGTTTTCACATGTGTGTTCTGTCTGTGTTTTTCATGGATAAAACATGTAAACATATAGAACATGTGCCCGTTATAGACTATGGGACTGTTCACATGCCGTGTTATTTTACAGACCGTGTGTTTTTACCAGTCTATGCACTTTGTGTGCCGTCCATGATTTACATTGTCATGCATAGGAGAAGCTTTGTCATTTATTTTTCCATACATGAAAATAACTGATGGTAAAATCTGACATACTGATCAAACACTGATGACGCTCAAATCATTTTTTTTTTTTTTTAGGAGGTAGGTGAATAATCACAGACATCTAAATCAGGCCAAAAACAGTGTCACAAAAATAAAAGTAAAATCAATGAGAAAAGCTGGCAAAAAAAATAGATTATAAACATTTAATTTAGTGCAAATTTACAGAGCACACATTGCTTTGAAAAGACACGTGTAACACTCTGAGGTCCCCAAGGACTGTATCCAGTTCCTATCAAGCTCTTTAACGCAAACACAGTTTAAGACCTCATTCACATGTCTGTGTTTAAACATATACATGAAATAATGGTACTGGTCTCATCAGTGTTTTGGTACAGTGTGTCATCGGTGTACACTCCGTGTCTGTTTTTACCATTAGTGTCTCATTAGTGGTTTTCATTGATGGATAAGTTACAAAGGTTCTTCTATCCCTAGCAATACTAAATATGGACAACACACCAATGGCACTTGGATGCCATCCGAGTGCTGTACGTGTTTTTCACTGACCCATAGACTTGTATAGGCAGTTTTAATCTGTGATACTGGAAAAAAAAACAGATGTGGCTCTGTGAGGTTTTCACAGATACATGGTCCGTGAAAAAACATGGACACGTGAGCAGCCCCATAAATTATAATGGGTACGTGTTCTATGTGAGAAAAAAATTGAATGAACACGTGAGTGTTACACAGAAGTATGAATGAGGTCTTAATAATATCAAAGTCACCTGAACATATAGGACTATGGGTATTTGATGGTAACTGTTCTTCACTGCCGTTCTTAACACACTCATCTATATCAGTGTTTTGTCTTTTTCACCCCATTTCTAATATTAAGCTGTAACGTTATCTCACTAAACAGATTCACCCCAAAATGGTTATGCTACATTCCCTGCCTCAGCTTTTACACAGGCTATGATAGGCTGTGCTATTCTATGTGATGGTTACATGGCATTATTGGGATGCTCGTAATTACAGCTCACCAAATCACAAATTGTTCAAATTCGCTGAGTCCAGCAAATTGAAAGGGAACCTGTCACGTCATTTCAAGAATCTACACTGTCCCCAGTGCGGTGTTAGTGATGGAATGGGCATCACTAACACATTATTTTCATTAAAAACGGGGCTGTAATAATGTTCAAAAAGCACTTTGTATTCTTATATCGTACCTGCTCATTTAGTCACAGGGGTGTGCTTCATTTTATGTTCAGTCACAGGAGTCACCGGCACTCAATTTGATTGATTTCCCTGGTTGCGCCAACGTCAGTAGAATCCCGCGCTTGCGCAGTGTGTAGCCGGCCGCGCTTGCAGCGTCGATCGTGCAACTGCCCGCTTGACACTGCGCAAGTGCGGCTCCAAGCGCCACACTGAGCACAAAATGAAGCACACCCCTATGATCAAACGAGCAGGTACGATATAACTAAATAAAGTGCTTTTTGCACATTAGACAGCTGTTTTTAATGAAAATAACGTGTTAGTGATGTACATTACATCACTAACAATGCACTGGGGACAGTTTAGATCAGGTGTCTCAAACTCGGCTGGGTATATGGGCCGCACATGGAAAAAATTTGAATTTGGGGGGCTGCATTCTTTGTTCAATGTGACATTTTTAGTGATACCATTTTTTTTGTATACACCTTTTGAACATTTTTGCCGTGTTTATTTTTTTATGGCTTGGGTCGTTATGGATGTGGCGATAATAAACGTGCATTTTTTTGTGTTTACTTTAGTTTACATATAAAACAGCATTTTTAGTGCCCAATATTTTTTCATGCTTTATTTTATTTTTTTTACAATTTTATTTCCCCCAATTGGCCACATACAGTAATATTGTCTTACAATTAGCATCATATAGTAATAATGGAAAACATCTTGTAGTAATGTTCCCCATCCAAGTCCCCATCTTGTACTAATGTGCCCCATCCAGGTCCCCATCCTGTGGCAACGTTCCCCATCCTGGTGCCCATCTTGTACTAATGTGCCCCATCCAGGTCCCCATCTTGTGGCTCTGGTCCCCATCTTGTGGCTATGTGCCCCATCCAGGTCCCCTCTTGTGGCTATGTGCCCCATCCAGGTCCCCTCTTGTGGCTATGTGCCCCATCCAGGTCCCCATCCTGTGGCTATGTGCCCCATCCAGGTCCCCATCCTGTGGCTATGTGCCCCATCCAGGTCCCCATCCTGTGGCTATGTGCCCCATCCAGGTCCCCATCCTGTGGCTATGTGCCCCATCCAGGTCCCCATCCTGTGGCTATGTGCCCCATCCAGGTCCCCATCCTGTGGCTATGTGCCCCATCCAGGTCCCCATCCTGTGGCTATGTGCCCCATCCAGGTCCCCATCCTGTGGCTATGTGCCCCATCCAGGTCCCCATCCTGTGGCTATGTGCCCCATCCAGGTCCCCATCCTGTGGCTATGTGCCCCATCCAGGTCCCCATCCTGTGGCTATGTGCCCCATCCAGGTCCCCATCCTGTGGCTATGTGCCCCATCCAGGTCCCCATCCTGTGGCTATGTGCCCCATCCAGGTCCCCATCCTGTGGCTATGTGCCCCATCCAGGTCCCCATCTTGTGACTATGTGCCCCATCCAGGTCCCCATGTTGTGGCTCTGGTCCCCATCTTGTGGCTATGTGCCCCATCCAGGTCCCCTCTTGTGGCTATGTGCCCCATCCAGGTCCCCATCCTGTGGCTATGTGCCCCATCCAGGTCCCCATCCTGTGGCTATGTGCCCCATCCAGGTCCCCATCCTGTGGCTATGTGCCCCATCCAGGTCCCCATCCTGTGGCTATGTGCCCCATCCAGGTCCCCATCCTGTGGCTATGTGCCCCATCCAGGTCCCCATCCTGTGGCTATGTGCCCCATCCAGGTCCCCATCCTGTGGCTATGTGCCCCATCCAGGTCCCCATCTTGTGACTATGTGCCCCATCCAGGTCCCCATGTTGTGGCTCTGGTCCCCATCTTGTGGCTATGTGCCCCATCCAGGTCCCCTCTTGTGGCTATGTGCCCCATCCAGGTCCCCATCTTGTGACTATGTGCCCCATCCAGGTCCCCATGTTGTGGCTCTGGTCCCCATCTTGTGGCTATGTGCCCCATCCAGGTCCCCATCCTGTGGCTATGTGCCCCATCCAGGTCCCCATCCTGTGGCTATGTGCCCCATCCAGGTCCCCATCCTGTGGCTATGTGCCCCATCCAGGTCCCCATCTTGTGACTATGTGCCCCATCCAGGTCCCCATGTTGTGGCTCTGGTCCCCATCCTGTGGCTATGTGCCCCATCCAGGTCCCCATCCTGTGGCTATGTGCCCCATCCAGGTCCCCATCCTGTGGCTATGTGCCCCATCCAGGTCCCCATCCTGTGGCTATGTGCCCCATCCAGGTCCCCATCCTGTGGCTATGTGCCCCATCCAGGTCCCCATCCTGTGGCTATGTGCCCCATCCAGGTCCCCATCCTGTGGCTATGTGCCCCATCCAGGTCCCCATCCTGTGGCTATGTGCCCCATCCAGGTCCCCATCCTGTGGCTATGTGCCCCATCCAGGTCCCCATCCTGTGGCTATGTGCCCCATCCAGGTCCCCATCCTGTGGCTATGTGCCCCATCCAGGTCCCCATCCTGTGGCTATGTGCCCCATCCAGGTCCCCATCCTGTGGCTATGTGCCCCATCCAGGTCCCCATCCTGTGGCTATGTGCCCCATCCAGGTCCCCATCCTGTGGCTATGTGCCCCATCCAGGTCCCCATCCTGTGGCTATGTGCCCCATCCAGGTCCCCATCCTGTGGCTATGTGCCCCATCCAGGTCCCCATCCTGTGGCTATGTGCCCCATCCAGGTCCCCATCCTGTGGCTATGTGCCCCATCCAGGTCCCCATCCTGTGGCTATGTGCCCCATCCAGGTCCCCATCCTGTGGCTATGTGCCCCATCCAGGTCCCCATCCTGTGGCTATGTGCCCCATCCAGGTCCCCATCCTGTGGCTATGTGCCCCATCCAGGTCCCCATCCTGTGGCTATGTGCCCCATCCAGGTCCCCATCCTGTGGCTATGTGCCCCATCCAGGTCCCCATCCTGTGGCTATGTGCCCCATCCAGGTCCCCTCTTGTGGCTCTGTGCCCCATCCCGGTCCCCATGTTGTGGCTCTGTGCCCCCTGTGCTGTTCTTCACACACATAAAATAGAAAAAAAAAAGAAGATGATTCTCACCTGTCCTCCGTTCCCTCGGCGGCCTTCCTGGAGATGTGGCCCGCAGGCACCACAGAGTCCGACCCCTTGACGATCCCGACCTGGTCCAGGAGGAGCCGCCGACAGCAGCGCTGCATTGCCGCACAGACTGTCTCCCAGCACAGCATTTTCAATGTCAGCCGCCGGCCAATCAGAGACCAGCAGCTGACATCTGCATATGGCAATGACGTCATACTCGCTGCGCCGACACGCAGATATCAGCTGCTGGCCTCTGATTGGCCAGCGGCTGGCATTGGAAATGCTGTGCTGGGAAACAGTCTCTGTGCGGCAATTCAGCGCTGCTGTCGGCGGCTCCTCCTGGACCAGGTCGGGATCGTCAAGGGGTCTGTGCCTGCGGGCCGCATAAAGCAGCCTCAGGGGCCGCATGCGGCCCGCGTGTTTGAGACCCCTGGTTTAGATGCTTGAAATGACGTGACAGGTTCCCTTTAACAACATTTGAAACAAATTCAATTAGCTCATCTCTAATATACATGATATTATGCTTCATTTACGCCGCACTGCTCTTACCATGACCACTGTGTAACGCATCTCTAGGGAAAAATGGTGTTCTGATCAAAAGCCACGACATCCAGCCCAGGACACTGCAGTAAGAATTCCCAGTATCCAGTGCCCTGGACAAACAGCCGACAAAGGAGGAATAAGCAAAGCGCTGCAAGGAGTGCGGTCACCGCTCATCACACATGTAAAGGTGTTCACCAGCAGGTCGGGAGGGCTCTTTATTCTCTCACTGTAGGGGAATATTTGGTGTAAATCATTATTCCACCACTAGCAGACACTTACCTTATGAAGGCAGATTAGGACAAGTGTTATATATGTAAGCCTGTATTACAGATGCAAGTCCCAGCCCGACCACGGGATCTATGAAGCTGCCAGTTTGGGACCTTGGAGCTGCGGTTTGGCCAGAACTTGTATCTGTAAGAAGCCTCATACATAATAGACGGCAGTCAGCCGAACAATGATTTGGCCAATTGTGAACTTAGGTCAGGTGGCTGGGCACTGCAAACATAAGGCTGGGGCCGCAAGGAAAGTTGTGTCAGGGAACCAAAAATATTTACCGTATTTTTCGGACTATAAGACGCACTTTTTTCAGCTGAAATTTTGGAGGAAAATGGGGGGGTGCATCTTATAGTCCGAATGTTGGGGCGGGGTGTATATTTATGTGTGGTGTGGGGGGAACAGTATCGGTGGAGGAGCGGGGCACAGGAGGCAGCAGCCGCCCACTGTCCCCGCTGCTAAAGAAAATGAATATTCACTGCCCATAGGGCGTGGGTAGCACTGAATATTCATGCTCCTTAATAGCGGTATACAGTGTAGCCGCACTGCGGCTGCTGCCAGCTATCTCCTGTGCACGCTGTTAAAAGGCATGAATATTCAACCTCTCTCCACGCTCATGGGCGTGGGGAGGGGGTGAATATTCATGCCCTTTAATGAGCGGGCACAGGAGATAGCCGGCAGCAGCAGCCGCAGCGCGGCTACACTGTGTGCCAGCTATGAAGGAGCATGAAATCACTGCTTCCCGCGCACACAGTGCTGGCGTGGGGAGCAGTGACTTCTGGCAGCTGATCTCTCCTTGTGAGCAGCGCATGGCAGTGACGTCATGCGCGGCTCACATGGAGAGATCAGAGCAGGCAGACCGGACGCAGCGCTGGAGGAGAGAAGAAAGGTGAGTAACAGTGTTTATTTATTTTTAATGTGCAGCATGATGGGGATTAGGGGTGCGACGCATACCAGGACAGGGATTAGGGGTGCCATGCATACCAGAATGGAGGGGTTCCATGCATACCAGAATGGAGGGTGCCAGGCATACCAGAATGGAGGGATGCCAGGCATACAAGGAAGGGGGGCGGCATATATACCAGGGATATTGTCAGAATTGGGGGACATTACCCCTATACCAGTGTCAGAAGACCCCCTACCCATTAAAAGTGCATCATGACCAAATTTTTTGCTTACATTTTTATTTTTCTCCTCTAAAATCTAGGTGCGTCTTATGGTCCGGTGCGTCTTATAGTCCGAAAAAAATACTGTAATTATATTTTGCTGAAGCACAACTATTTTAAAGCTGTGATTTTACTGTAAAAAAAAAAACAAAAAAAAACTCAGCCAAATCTAAGTTGCATGTTATGTGCAATCAACTCTATTGTAAGTCACATTTGCAACCGCGTGTAATTGTCAGTCGTAGTGAGACACCATAGGAAATCAGATACAATTTAATGCAACAAGTGCAATCCTGATATTGCTGTGGAGCGTAAGGCCAGGATAACACAGCGACATGTCACAGACATTGAGATCGCTGGGTCACATTGCAACATCGCACTTAATCAACTATGGTGTCGGAATGAGACATAAAGCTGAAAAAGAGATGAAATGATGGATCAGGGCCTATGGCCATGGAGACATCAAACTGACACATTGCAGCACAGGCTGTAATGATTTCCTATGGTGTAATGTTGCGATCTGTCTACAACTTAGCTGTTTTTACTTCCAGAAAAATTACAGCTCTAAAATAATGGCAGACAAGTGATGTTCGGATGTTGTTGACGCACAACTATTCTCAGAATTGCTGGTATGCGACACGTCAAAATGTAAGAAGGCGCAAGGGCAAAAGTGGGCGCGCGGGGGGGGGGGACGGGTGCGGACCATGGTGAGGGGCGGGGGACACGGGCGCGGGGCAGGGGGGGGATGCGCAGGCCAGGAAAGAGGAAACGCGGGAGCAGGGCGCGTGGGGATGTGACGCGGGGCAGAGGGGGGGGCAATGCGGACGCAGGGTGACGCGGGAGGTGATGTCGGTGCAAGGCGGGGGGGGCGTCACAAGGGTAAGGGAGGAGGTGACGCGGGCGCTGGGCAGGAGGTGACGCGGGCACAGGGTGATGTGGGCACAGGGTAGAAGCGGGGGGAGTCACGGGCGCGGAGCATGGGGCGGGGAAGACGCGGGCGCAGGGCAGAAGCGGGCATGGGGCAGGGGGGCACGAGGAGACGTGGGGCGGGGGGGACACGCAGGCGCGCGGCAGGAAGGAGGAGATTCGGGCGCAGGGCAGGAAGGGGGAGATGCGGGCGCATGCAAGGCGGGGGGGCGTCACGGGGTCGAGGCAGGAGGTGACATGGGCGCTGGGCAGGGGGGGGTGACACGGGCGCAGGACAGGCGTTAATGCGGGGCGCAGGGCAGGAGGGGCAACGAGGGCGAAGGGCAGGGGATGATGCGGGTAGAGAGTGATGTGGGCGCTGGGCAGGGGGTGATGTGGGCGCAGGGCAGGCGGTGATGTGGGCGCTGGGCAGGGGGAGATGTGGGCACAGGGTGATGTGGGCACAGGGTGATGCGGGTGCAGGGCAGGCGGTGATGTGGGCACAGGGTGATGTGGGCGCTGGGCAGGGGGAGATGTGAGCACAGGGCAGGCGGTGATGCGGGCGCAGGGTGATGTGGGTGCAGGGCAGGGGGTGACGAGGGCAGAGGGTGATGTGGGCACAGGGCAGGCGGTGATGTGGGCGCAGGGCAGGCGCGGTGATGTGGGCGCAGGGCAGGCGCGGTGATGTGGGCGCAGGGTGATGTGGGTGCAGGGCAGGGGGTGATGTGGGCAGTGGGCAGGGGGTGACGAGGGCAGAGGGTGATGTGGGTGCAGGGCAGGCGGTGATGCGGGCGCAGGGTGATGTGGGTGCAGGGCAGAGGGTGATGTGGGCGCTGGGCAGGCGGTGACGAGGGCAGAGGGTGATGTGGGCGCTGGGCAGGGGGTGATGTGGGCACGGGGCACTCACAGCTCCGGCTGACACCAGTGGTAAGTTCAGGGCACACAGCAGCTCCAGCACCTGCGGGCTGGGCACAGAGAAGGAGAAGAGGATCTGCAGGCGCTGGCAGCTGCAGCCGTCCTCCAGGCTCCGGAGCAGGTGCAGCAGCTCCTTCCTGCGGTGCGGGGACGTCTCCGGGTCACAGAACCTGTGCACGTCTGCAGGCAGCTGCTGCATCTTCCACACGTGCAGCTGGTGATCCAGGTTCTGTCCCTTGTGCCTCCTCTGCTCCATCGTGTCCCACTGCAGCTCGGGCGACACTGCCGCAGCCATACCAGAGCCGCCCGCCCTGCGACTGGGAGAGATCGGCGCAAATTCAAAGTGGCGCCTCTCACTGACAGCAGAGGAAGAGGAAGACGAGCGAGAGGCCGGGACAGCAGACGGCCTGTGCTCCACTGCCACCTGCTGGACGTCGCGGGAACTGCACGGTGGACATTGTGACTCGTCCTTGTATCACAGGGAGCAACAGTGACAGGTCTTACAAGTCAGGAAGGAGTTAATTCCCACCCGTGACTGCACTGCAAAAATGGCTGTGGACCATCTAGGTTTTTTTTTATATATCTGCCTTTTATTAAACCTTACTTTCCAATACTGGCAGTGACTCAAAGTAAAAAATGGGTCTATCCTCCGCGATTTCAGGGTACAAGCCGCCCAGAAATCAATTCCATAAGTGACGTGTAGTAAACAAGGGGTTAAACTAATGCTATAGAAATGATGTAATAAAATAACGATTGGCTGCATTTTTCATGAATTTGGGAGCGGTAAACGCACCGTGTCTGTGTGCAAACCTGTGTGAACAGACCCTTAGACAGTTTCATCATGTGAGATGCAAGTTGTTCCTTTAAAGGGGATGTTCTCCACTGGGGACAATTTATTTTCATTTAAATGCATGTATTTGAGGCTAAAAATAATTTTTGCAGTTGAGTTTCATTAAAAATGTTGTACATTTTGACTTTTACAGTCTTTGTGTTTCCCTGGGCACAGTGGCATAGCTACAGGGGGGCAGAGGCAGCCGGGGGCCCACCTGGAGCAATCGCCACACTTAACTGTATCAACCTGCACAGCAATGGTCTCCCGACTCTACCGCTCTCTATCCTGTAGTCCACGGGTCGCTCTAGGCTTGCAGTCTACAGAACAGCAGGTGCATGCACAGAGACGTCAGAGTCCTGGCGTGATCACATCACCACGTCACACCATTGCGCCGAGACACGTTAAGTGATTATATAGCATTTAATTTATGACTCAATACTTGTAGGGGGCCATAATACTGGCGGGGTTATCCTACTGTGTGGGAGGCTATGGGGACATCATATTATGGGTAGGGGACTATGCAGGTATCATTCTGTGTGTGAGGACATCATACTGTGTGGGGGCCATCAGGGCCACCATCAGGGCATTACTGCCCTTACTGGGGTATGGGGCGCAGTGAGCAGTGGGTGGCCAGTTCCGGGCCCTATCTGTTCACCGGGCCTCAGTGGCACAATCCTGCCGCCTCAGTAACTGGATGCACGTTCAGTTAATATCTGCTGGCATGTGGGAAGCTGCACGGCAATAGTTAAAATCTGCTAGCCAATAATAGGCCGGCATCTGACGTCATTGTCATGCACCGACACATCCACTCCTCAAATGTATGAGGGAGAGCCGGGCGCCGCTGTACCGCCACCAGGTAAGGAGAAACTTCTTTTTTTTTACTTTTTTTTTTAAACTGAAAGTGGCAAGCCGCAATATGGGGACAGATGGGGCAGGATCATGCGAAACAAAACATAGGGATGGGGTCTATCCAAAAATGAGAAGAGACCCTGAATTTATTTCTTAAGCTTAGGCTTTCACATTACAAATTGCCCATAGAACGCAGGGCCATATTTGGCATTCATGCTGCCCTAGGCACTTTAAGTGGTCATGCCCCCTTCTTGTAAGTCAGAATAAAAGTGCCCATACCGCTTAGTTGGTTGTTAAGGCCCCTATATACATTTGACTATCGTCGATTGAATCCGCCGATATTGATGGATTCGGTGATAGTCTAATGTGTATGGGACACCTGATAAATATTATCTGGAAAGATAAGGGTCCAAGATGTCCAATTTCGGACTGTAGATACTTTTGTTCCTTTAAGAGATGTCTTATACAGAACACAGTGGCTCCTGTGTATGGGAGAGTCAGCTGTCAAAAATGTATTGGGATCTTTAGTCAAACACTTGTTTTGCTAACTCATATGGCCTCTTACAGATATTTCTAGTTCCAATTTTTGTGTTGTACATGTGTGCAACACTAACACTTGACCCTATAATGATATATTTTCATGTTTAACAAATTAAGGATTACTACATCTACATTACTATATCACCAGACCCATCATCAGAACATGAATACAGCAACAGAATCATCATCTGTGCATTAGTACATTAATACAGCACAAGAACCATCATCAGTACATGAATGCACTACCAGAACCATCATCAGTATATGAATACACCACCAGAACAGCTATTAGTATATAAATATATTACCAGAACCACCATCAGTACATGAATACACTACCAGAACCATCATCAGTATATGAATACACCACCAGAACCACCATCAGAACAAAAATACAGCACAAGAACCATCATCAGTACAAGAATACAGTACCAGAAACATCATCAGTATATGAATACACTACCAAAACCATCATCAGTATATGAATACACCACCAGAACAACCATTTGTATATGAATACATTACCAGAATCACCATCAGTATATGAATACATCACAAGAACCACCATCATTACATTAATATGGTAGCATAGCTGTCATCAGTATATGAATACAGCACCAGAACCATCATCAGTACTTGAATACAGCAACAATATACAATACAGCAGCAATATCATGCGATATACAATGCTATATATAAATGCTATTGCATGACATGAACCTGCAACTCCCTGTATGACCTTAAAGAAGCACTCTCATTAAAAAATGTTATGGCCTAAACCTGTGTGAATGTATATGTAGTGCAGTGTAGGTATATTACTATACTTACTGATTGCTGTCTTCTCTGGTGTCCAGCGCCACTCTGGTCCTCTTCAGAAATATGCAACAAGGAGTTCTGACAGTCTAGGTCACGGAAGTAAAGAACTGGAAGTGACTTTTCCAATGCAAGTCTATGGAGTGAGAGAACGAGGCTTTTACAGTGTAAGCCTATGGTGCATCAAAGCGAAGCTCCATAGACTTACATCGTAATAGCGACCTCCTGCTCACGCATAGAACCCTGTATGATCCGGAGAGTTGGAACTTCAGTCGGGTGACTCAGAAGAGGACGGGAATAGTGCTGGTCACCGGAGACGACAGCGATCAGTGAGTATATTAAAACACCTACACTTCACTACATAAACATTCACATAGCATTAGTCCCTAAAATGTTAATGGGAGTGCCCCTTTAAGAATAGGAAGGAGATGATGGGAGTTGTTACCAGCCATAATCAAACTGCTGACCACACAGAAACCTCAGTACTGATTAGACACAGGCAGTAGCACCTATAAACAATTAAACAGCAACTTAACTTTTGGTAGATATTTTATATACTTTAGGCCATTTAATTCTTAGCAGATCGGTGGTCTCTGGGTTCTGTGACCTCCACAGATAACACAAAAGACCTCTTAAAAGTGGAAATAGGAGCCTATGACTTTTTAGTACATCTGTACTTTGTTGTGTGCTCTCCTGTCTCCTAAGCTGCACACTTCTAAGCGGTATTTTGAGTGATCAGTGGGGGTCTCAAGAAGTGGTTCCCCACTGATCTACTCAGAACTAAAGGAACTAAAGCATATTAAAAAAAATCTTCCAAAAGTTTAGTTACTCTTTATGTTCACACGTTGAGTATTTTACATCATCATTTGTAAGCCAAAATCAGGACTGGAACAATTAGAGGAAAAGTATAATAGAAACACGTCACCATTTCTGCATTTTTCACCCACTCCTTGTTTTGGCTTACAAATACTGATGTAAAATACTGACCAAATACTCAACGTGTGAACATGGCCTAAGATGTATTTATACTGGTGCCATTAATCAGGAACTATTAATACTGCCCCCATACCAGTGGCGTACTGCCAATGGCGACAGGCCACGCGACAGCTATGGGGCCCGTGAGCCGGGGGGGGGCCCGGTGTCAGCGCCTGCACCGTATTCCCCCTGCATCAGGCCCCCGC
Organism: Phyllobates terribilis; assembly: GCF_046119375.1. Lineage (NCBI taxonomy): Eukaryota > Metazoa > Chordata > Amphibia > Anura > Dendrobatidae > Phyllobates > Phyllobates terribilis. The sequence continues at coordinate 859,113,378 of NW_027362762.1, forward strand.
CGTTCCTGCATCGGGCCTCCACATCGACTGACCCCCACTCTGCATCGGGCCCCCCCCTTCTCTGGTCAGTCAGATGCCGATACAGTTGAAAGCAATGAAGGAGGAGGCAGCGTCATGTGACACTCCCTTTCCCATTGTGGCGCCCCTGAGGGTTCAGTTGCCACAGAGGTACTGCACCTCACCCAGAGGTGTGTTGTCTCCTTCTCTCAGGTAAGGAGGGAGTGCTGCCCGGAACCCCAACACCCACATTCAACACTACACTGCTCCAGGCCGGCTGGAAGGGCAAGATGCACTGTGTCTCCTGCTGAGCCCTGTCCCTGGATGGAGTGGGGGGAACCAAAGAGAGGGGGAGCCAGTAGTGTGTGTTGGTGGAGGACGTAGGGTAGGGGAGCACCATTGTAGGAGGTATTTAAAGGGAAGCCATCTTAGGGTGGCAAGTCAGTGAGTGAGGACAGTCAATGAGTAGGAGGGGAGCAGAGTCTCTTCAGGAGCTCTGCTCCACAAGTGGGGCCTAGTAACAGAGGCCCAGGAGGGGAGCAGAGGAGAAAGGCTCAGTTTTACAGAAGGGATCCCAGGGGGTACGGTGAGTGCAGGATGGCACCCGTACGCAGTCTCACCCTAGTCACCGTGAAGGGCATCAAGCAGGTCCGGGAACTCCAGGTTGCCCAGAGGGACTTCAGAGCACCCGATCAGGACTGTGTGTGGGAAGGGCAGGAGGGAGAAGACCCAGCGTGAGAAGTCGGTCTAGTAGGAACATAAAGAAAGTGGGGTTCCGTCAAGCGCTCCTGATATATTTGAGAAAGTGCTGAACCCCTGGTCTGGTGAACGCAGAGCGACGCGGAGACTGACACCCGTACAGTGTACCTGAGAACCTTGAACAAGAACTGTGAGTAAAACTCGGATGACTGCACTGCACTGCCTCTGTTAGTTATTTCCGCTGCGCCATCTCTCCTGTACCACAAGTCCCAGCCTCACCACCATCTGCACCTACACTGCCCCGGGGGCCTGCTCCGCCTGTGGGGAGCAGGAACATCCCAGCTGCCATCCCATCACCCCCAGAGGTCTGCAGCAGCGCCGGTAACCATTACCGGAAACCACAGGTGGCGTCACGAGACAAACTGTACACTAAAACCCCTTTTTAAAGAGAGACCCAGAGTACGGGCCCAGGAGCCGACTGCCGTGACCTCCTAAACAAGGTAAAAGGCCGCGGTACCGAGTCCCCTATATTCCCCCTGGGTGACACACCATCCTTCCTCCTCTGCATCTGACGCAGCGGTGTGATGATGCGCCACGCTGTGTCAGACAGTGGAGCTGGCAGCTGCTGAGGTGATGAGAGGAGACGCGCTGCAGAGACTGGAGCGGCGGGGGAGTGAGGAGCGGTAAGTATTTTTTTTTTTAAATCAGTTAGTACTCATAATACTGGATGACTGGGGGCTGCATTTTACCCTATTAGGGGGGCTGCATTTTACCCTATGGGGGAGCTGCATTTTAACCCTTGGGGGGGCTGCATTTTACCTTATTGGAGGGCTACATTTTACTCTATTGGGGGAGCTACATTTAACTTATGGTGCGAATGCAATTACCTTATGGGGGCCACATTTTTACCCTATGGTGGGGGCTGCATTTTTATCCTATTGGGGGAGCTACATTTTACCCTATGGTGAGGCTGCAATTACCCTATGGCTGGCTGCATTTTAACCTACGGGGGGCTGCATTTTAACCTATGGGGGGCTGCATTTTACCCTATGTTGGGGGGCTGTATTCTATTCTTTGGTGGGGGCTGCATTTTACCCTGTGAGGGGCTGCATTATACTGCGTGGGGGACCATGAGGGGTACATTACACTGCGTGCAGGACCATGGCGAGTGCATTATACTGTGTGGAGGACCATGGGGAGTGCATTATACTGTGTGCAGGACCATGGGGAGTGCACTATACTGTGTGGAGAGCCATGGGGAGTGTCTTATACTGTGTGGAGGACCATGGGGAGTGCATTATACTGTGTGGAGGACCATGGCGAGTGCAATATACAGTGTGGAGGACCATGGTGAGTGCATTATACTGTGTGCAGGACCATGGGGAGTGCGCTATACTGTATGGAGGTCCATGGGGAGTGTCTTATACTGTGTGGTGGACCATGAGGAGTCCATTATACTATGTGGAGGTCCATGGGGAGTGTCTTATACTGTGTGGAGGTCCATGGGGAGTGTCTTATACTGTGTGGAGGACCATGGGGAGTGTCTTATACTGTGTGGAGGACCATGGGGAGTGTCTTATACTGTGTGGAGGACCATGGGGAGTGTCTTATACTATGTGGAGGACCATGGGGAGTGTCTTATACTGTGTGGAGGACCATGGAGAGTGTCTTATACTGTGTGGAGGACCATGGAGAGTGTCTTATACTGTGTGGAGGACCAAGTGGAGTGTCTTATACTGTGTGGAGGACCATGGCGAGTGTCTTAAACTGTATGGAGGACCATGGGGAGTGTCTTATACTGTATGGAGGACCATGGCGAGTGCATTATACTGTGTGGAGGACCATGGCGAGTGCATTATACTCTGTGGAGTGTGAAGGTTTGTGTGGGGGCCATTATACTGTATGTACGGCCATTATACTGAATAGAGAGCTGTGTGGGGGTCACAGTTGGGGGATCATACTGTGTTGGGGTCACCATAATTTTCTGGGGGAGTTGAGGTGGGGTACAGTAGGGTCATCATACTGTGCATGTGGAGGGTAATGTGGAGGAATTCACCATGGGGATATCATACTGTGTCTGGGGGGCACTTTTGTTGGCATATTTTATGGGCAATGAAAGAGGAATCTAGGACTTCAGCAGGAGGAAAATTACTATGTAAAGGCTGGAAAGTTGTGAGATCTGCTCTTCTGTAAACTCAACAATTATTTACCTATTATTTTTTGGGGGGCCCAATTAGAGCTTCTGCTATGGGGCCCCATGATTCCTATGTATGCCCCTGCCCCATACTATTACCAGATTTGAATAAGTAACTGGTGTTTTTAGGGGGTTTAATGACTTTGAGACACTGATCTCACACCACCATTACACAGATAGTGTTGCCCCAAATCAAATTCCGATCATTTCAGCATTGCAAAAAATGGTTTCTGAGTATCAGAACTGGTATCAAAATGGGCAAATATCCAATTCTCCTAGATTTGAATAAGTAACTGGTGGTTTTAAAGGGTTAAATGACCTTGGGCCACTGGTCTTACAGCACCAGCACAAAACAGGAAGATCCACATCAAAATCAGTTTTTCCCAGGCTGACAGAGTGGCTACTGGTTACTGATCAAATAAATTGGCATCAAAGTGAGCAAATTACAACTTTGTACTGATTTGAATAAGTTACTGGTTTGTTTTAAGGGTAAAAGGGCTTGTCCGATCTTAAAGGGGTATTCCCATCTCCAAGATCCTATCTCAATATGTAGTACTGTATTTTTCAGACTATAAGACACACTTTTTTCCTCCAAAATTTTGGCATAAAGTGGGGGATGCGTCTTAGGCTAAGTGCCCACGATGCAAAAATGCTCCGGATTTTTCCTGAGCATTTCTGCATCTCCCTGGCAGAAAAACGCATGTGGATTATACATGCATTTTTCCTGCCAGGGACAAGCGTATGTGTGGCGCCCCTGAGGGTTCGGTCGCCACAGAGGTACTGCATCTCACCCAGAGGTGTGGTATCTCACTCTCAGGTAAGGAAGGAGTACAGTTCAGGACCCTAACACCTGCGCTGCATCCAACACACACCACTCCAAGCCAGCAGGAGGGGCAAGATGCCTCCCACGTACTTGCTGAGCCCCTTTCCTGGCTGGAGTGGGGGGAACCTAGCTGGTAAGAGGAACTAACTCGCCCCCTGGGCCGAGGGGTACTCGGAGCCAGGCAACAGGAGACGATGGGGGTAGTGGTGGCAACCCGGTTCCGTGGCTCAGGGTGGTCAGACCAATGGCAGTCTGCTATGTGCTGTTCATGTTGTCCGACTACGCCACCCGTGGATTGCGGTTATTATGAACTGCCGCTGCAAGGTAATCCCCTGAGGCTGATGGTGTACGCAGCTGAGGTTGTTTAACTCCCCATGGGAAGAGTGTAGCCCCAGGGTTGTGCAATGGATGATGGGGGTGATGGTGCAGGGAGTCCCAGTACCGGTAGTGCTGGAGAAGCGAGAAAGTACACAGACAACGTACTGTAATCCAATGTCTTTTACTCACAGTTCATGTGCTCCGGGTCACTTCTGTACAGGTAGTGACCGCCCGAGCCGTGCTGCGTCCACCAGGTGTGGGGCTCGGTCAACTCCCAGGCAGTTCAGAAGTCTGGCTCAGGACCCCCGTTTGTCTTTTCTCTGGCCTGCCTCACCAGTGACCCACTTTTGTCCAGCTGCCGCGGATCTGCGCGGGTAAACGTGGGCCCCGTTCCCCGCTGTCCTATATGGTGCCTTCCTAGCAGGTTTGATGAGGTGTCGCACCAATAAATGATCACGACCTCCGGTCTTTGGCTGAGGTTAGTTTCTCCTCCACCAACTTGGGATCCGGTACCCTTAATCTGCCTGACCCTTCACCCGGTATTCTCATGGGTTCTTAGGGTTACTTCCACCTTCTTGTTCCTGAGCCCTTCTGTTTCTCTCTCTCTTCTCCTTCTTTCCTGTTCCTTCTTCTCCTGTTCCTTCTTCTCCTGTTCCTTCTCGGCCTCTTCTCTAGGCCCACCTCTGAGCGGAGCTCCTACAGAGCCTCCACTCCCTGTCTTCTCCTCTGACTGAACAGACTGACCCTGATCTAAGATGGTGCCCGCCTTATATACCTCCCTCTAAAGGATGAGCCCAGGTGACCAGCAACCAGTGGGCTCCTACCTACGCTCAGGAACCGTCCCCTCCTGTTCCTACATCACTGGGTATTCCTCCCCCCTCCCCACTCCAGCCAGGGACATGGTCTGTCGTGCCTGCATTACTGTCTAATGGGAGCACCGTTGAACTGTCCCTCGGAAATGGGGTGTGTGAGAAGAGAGGAGAGGGAGCAAAGAGGCTCCAGGAACAGAAGAAAGGACCCTAGGGGTATGGGCCGTGCAGAAGGCCACCCATACTCCCGCATCTGCCTGGTGGTGGAAGGGTCAGGCCATCTAAGGGGAACCGGTCCCTCAACTAGTAGAAGATTGCAAGTCTCAGCTAGAAACCGGAGGCTGCAGTACTTTATGTCCTGTAGCCACAAGTCCACGCCAGTCTCACTGAGAAGGCAGCCATATAGGACCCAGGGGACGGAACAGACGTCGCCCGCCAAGGCCCGCGAGTACCGGATTGGAGATACTAGGTGTGAGGTGCAGGGAAAAGGCCAGGTGGAGGACACAGAAGGGGGTCCTGCTAAGTACTCCAGAGCTATCTGGGGGTGGACTGAACCCCTCACTGAGTAAGCACAGCACGACGAGATTACTTTGGCGCCTGTAATCTGGACTGCAATAACTGTGAGTAAAGACCCTGGGACTGCACTTCCTTGTCTCTGTGTTTCTTGCTGCGCCATCAACCCCTGCACTATAACGCCCAGCACAACCTGCAACATCATCTACACTGCCCTGGAGCTAGCTCTTCCTGTGGAGAGCCACACCATCCCAGCTGCAGTAACATCAGCTTCAGAGGACTGCTCCGCAGCGGCGGCTCCCTTTAGCTGCATTCCACAGGTGGCGTCACGAACTCTATAAAAACTCTATAAATCCCCTATACATAACCCCTTTTATTGACCGCCCTGGGTCACGGACCGGGTCACCGCCACTGTGACATTCCCCAGCATCCACCGGCCCGGCACCAGGTACTCCACGGCCCAGGTGGTGCGTCATATGTGAAGCGTTTTTCACATGCATTTCCGCATGCGGGTTGTCAAGCGCTTTCCAAGCGATTTTAGCATCACTTGGAAAGTGCTTGACAACTTGGTCACACTATATAAATCCATGCAACCGGCATGGATTTATATAGTGTGACCGTAAAAGAATGGTAAAAAATCCGATCCGATGCGTCCGGTCTCCCCGGTGTCTCGCGGTTGTGCCGATATCAGTGGTCGCGTGACCCGTCACATGACTAAATGATGTCATGGCAGGTCCTTTTAGACCATCGCCAGCTGCCGGGGAGACTGGACGCATCGGATAAGGAGACCGGGGGCAATCAGAAGGTAAGTATAATATTTATTCTTTATTTTAATTTTTTTTTTTTTTTACAGGTACTAGGGTACCCGGGTCTGGAGGAGAGTCTCCTCTTCTCCAAACTCGGGTACCATCCGCACATTGAATCGCTGAATATCCGCATGTGCACATGTAGTCATGCGGATATTATGCGATTCAATGCAAGTCAATGGCGGTGAAAACGACGCGATTACACAAAATAATTGAGAGTGCTGCGGATTTTTGCGCAATGATATTCCGCAGCGGAAATTTCCGCAGCATGTGCATAGCACATGCGGATTATCATTGGGGAACATAGCAGATCTTCTACCAAGCGTTTTTTAAGCGTTTCTGCGGCGTAATTGCTGCTGCAGAAACGCTTAAAAAATGCATAGTGGGCACACAGCCTTATATTCCGATATTCATAAACAATGTAGCTGTGGGTAATGGGGGATGTGGGGGGAGCGACAGCGGCGGAGTAGCGGGGCACAGGAGGCAGCAGCCGCCTTTTGCAGCCCACACTGTGCCCGCTACTAAAGAAAATGAATATTCACTGCTCCCCACACCCATGGTCGTGGGGAGCAGTGAATATTCTTTTTTCTTAATAGCCGGCACACTGGTATATATGGCATCCTTCATCCCTATATGTATGGCCCCCCTCATCCCTCTTCCTTGTATGTATGGCACCCTTCATCCCTGTATGTATGGGCCCCCTCATCCTGGTATGCTTGGCACCCCCTGATCCCCGTCACGCTGCACAGAAAAAAAACAAACAATTATACTCTCCTCCTCTCTCCTCCAGTGCTGCGTCCCGCTCTGCAGCCGACAGGGTTCTCAATGTGTGAGCCGCGTATGGCGTAACTGCCATGCGCCCTCACACAGTGAGATGTTGTGCCAGAATAGTCACTGCTCCCCACGCCAGGACTTCGTGCGTGGGGAGTAGTGACCATTCATTCTCCCTAATAGCACGCACACTGTAGCACAGTACGGCTCCTGCTGTGCTCTGCAAGTCAGTGTGCCCGCTATTAAAGACCATGAATATTCACTACAATCCACTCACATGGAAGTGGTGAATATTCATGGTCTTTAATAGTGGGCACACTGACCGCAGATCGCAGCACATATTTAACCTTAACCAGTCAGTGTCGGGGCGCGGTTACAGCTGCCGCTCATTGTAAGCTGAGCGGTGTTTGAAGTTGAGCTGGAACATGTAATGTTCTTCACCAGTTTAGAAAGCCCAATATCCAAATGCCATTTTATGGGAATCTGAGGTAAAAGAAGCGACCCCGTTCTGTATTTTCACCAATTATTCAGAATGGAGACGATCAACAAACATCGTCATCTGCTCTGGAGGACCCAACACTTCCATGATTTCCATGGATAGCCCAGTGATTACAGACAACCACGTGCAATACTTCATTTCTTCTTTGGAGGCGCTGTAGGGAAATTCAGCACTCGCTTACTGCAGGAGGTTTGTGCAGAAGGGACCAATTTGGTCTTTATTCACAGCACATTGGGGCTTTACCTCTGACCCATATGGAGAAACCTCACATGAGACTGGACGACCCCATCAAGGTCCATAGTGCTAGAGAATAAGACTCAGGGGCTAAACCCACATTCACTACATGGACGACCGATGGAATAAAGGCAAGAACAACGATGTAGGGGCTAAAAGAGAGATTTTATTTATAAATTGGGGTTATTATATATTTTACTATTATGTATATGTGTAAATTATTTATCTATCAGAATAATCCTATTTATGGGCCGTGTTGATCCAGAGGAAGGCGAAAACCCCCTGTGAGGAACAGGCCAATTCTCCTCATATCAGGGGGAAAAATTCCTTCCTGACCCCAAATAAAACATGGCGGTCAGAATAAATCCCAGGATCAAGGGCTGGTACCGAACCTGTGGAATTAAATTCACTGCTAAAAATGTAATAAACTATTCATCTTTTTCTAATTTTTGTACTGAGCTACTATGTATATTATGTGTGTGTCAGCTATAAATTATCTGAAAACCTGCCTATATTTAAAAATTTATTTATTCATTTATTTTTATGTATTTATAATAAGCCATTAATATATGAATTACTTATGCAACTATAAGATTAAATCTATTTAAGGCCGTGTTGATCCAGAGGAAGGTGTAAAATTCCTTCCTGATCCCAAATATGGTGATCTGGATGAATCCCAGGATCAAGAGCTCATAGCTAATGTGTTATACATAAGTGAAATTATTTTATTTCAGTATTTAATTATTTATATTTTTAGAATAATTTATTTTTATATTTATGTTAACTATTTTTTTAAACCAAAAAATAAATTACATTTTTTTATATATATTTTTCATTATAAATATGAGAATCTACTTATTTTATTTTACTAAACCTATTTATAGGCCGTGTTGATCCAGAGGAAGGCGAAAACCCCACGTGAGAAATGTGCCAATTGTTCTCGTGACGGGGGGAAAATTCCTTCCTGACCCCAAATATGGCGATCGTGATGAATCCCAGGATCAAAGGCTCGTACCTAACCTGTAAGTAGTGGAAGTGAGATTTTTTAAAAAATATTTTAATTAATTGTTATATATTTAGACTAAAAATGTATTTGGTTTTGTGTAAAATGAACTATTTTTGAAAATATTTTTTAAAAAGTTGAAAGCTTTTTTTTTTCATTGCTTATGTGTGAATCTTACTTATTGATATATAACTAAAGCTATTTAAGGCCGTGTAGATCCAGAGGAAGGCGAAAACCCCTAATGAGGAATGGGCCAATTGTCCTCATATTAGGGGGAAAATTCCTTCCTGACCCCAAATATGGCGATCAGATTAAATCCCAGAATCAAAGCCGAAATCTCTTTCTATGTGCTATATGTCTATGTGTGCGTGTGCCTATACCTATAGTGTAGTGTGCGGCCTATACCGATCATGTAGTGGGGGTCTATACCTATAGTGTAGTGTGCGGCCTATACCTATCATGTAGTGTGGGTGATGGGGATGTGATGGGTGTAATACTTACCCGGCCTGTGCTGAGTGAGTTCAGGAATAATGACCTATATTACACTATTGTTCCTGAACTCACCAGATGGACACTAAGCACAGGCCGCTCCCTGGGGCGCTGAAGATCTTCGTGCTGGTTTGATGTCAATCGCCAGCCTAGGAATGGAGGATGCCAAGTCAAGGTCCTGGTGCAGCGACATGATAGCAGTGGTCCGGCATGAAGATGTTATGGAGAGAGATGATGTTTTAGGGCAGCCGAGGTGAGAAACAGCAGCAGAGATATGAGGTACGGGTCAGGAGGCAAAGATTTCTGGACAGTTGGCACGGGGTCATCCTGCACGGGGTCAGAACATTTGATGGGATTTATCCTCAGAGAAGGATGATCTTACCGTGCCCAGCTTGGTGACACGTAATTAAATCCGGGCACGGGGTTATGGGCTTTCTTTTCCTCCGGCCACTGCATAAGATGGTTCTCCAGAACTGGCCTGAATGGTTTGAATGGTGGCTGTGCTCTCCTTTTCTCCAGATCCTCCCAGCCGATGTTGGTAAAGAATGGATGCAGTCTGATGTTCCCGCACACATCCAATCGCTTCTGAGGATTTTTGCACAGCAGCTTCTTGATAAGATCTTTCAAGTCAGCATCAAGCCAAGATGGAATTTCAGGCTTTCCTTTGGTTATAGCTCTGTATGCCATATTGCTGACGGAGCCAGTGTAAAATGGGGAGCGTCCTGTGGCCATCTTGGACACCACAATCCCCAGGCTCCACCAATCCACTGCTGTGCCATATCCTTTTTTGCGATGCACCTCGGGGGCCATGAAATGGAAAGTGCCCGTCACTCCAGAGATGTTATTGGAGGAGGTGACGCCATCTTGGGCAAGCCCCAAGTCGATAATACGAATGTGGCCATCTGCATCCAACATGATGTTTTCCGGCTTAAGATCTCTGCAATGAAATAAGACAATAGGATAAGAAATCTGCCCAGTGATACAGGAGATGGAGAATTGGTCACTGCAAGAATAGGAAGAATAGGCAGAAAGGAGCCCAGGAAAGTTGGGGGCAATATTTTTAGCATGTAAAGGGGACAGAGAGAAAGAGGAAAGTTCTGCTTACCGATGGACGATGTTGTGTCCATGGAGGAACTGGAGGCCACATACAATCTCTGCTGTGTAGAATCTGATGGAGAGAACAGAGTGTAGTATCAATGCCATCGCTGACACCTCCTTCCCACCTGGGCTACATTCCCTGTCAGCCCTCTTTCTGCTACATCCCAACCTCCACTTTTATTTCCACCCCTCTTCTCACTTTTTGGTAGATCTTCCTCTTTCTCACCTTAAGGTGTCGATGTTCAAGTAGCCGCACATTTTAATCAAAGCCCCCAGGCTGCCGCCGGACAGATACTCCGTGATGAAATAAGCGCGCTTACGAGACTGCTGTGCGGCATAGAGATGACATAAGAACGGGCAGTCTCTGGCTGCCAGGAGTATCCGCCGCTCTCTCATAATCATGTTTTCATTGACCTCCCTCTTCTCGATCATTTTTACAGCCATATAGATGTTTCGGCTGGGGATTGATGTCAGGACCACCTGAGAAAAGAAATAGACAATGCTAAGAATTCAACGTATTTGAATTTGATCAACGCGGGTTGCAACTCCTTCTGTCCCGCTCCAGATTCGCCCAATTTGTCAGAACTGGGCAAAACTGTCACGAAACCTCCAAAATGGGTATGGGAGGGGGAAAACATCCGGTTTATCTACTGCACAAAAAGTGGATGGACTGAGTGTTTGTGAGTCTGCTAGTAATCTGGACCTTATAGCAGAGCAAAGCTAAGCTATCACCATACTGCACTGTCTGCTCTATGACTGTCTATGGGTAGATCTAAAAGGGGTTTTCCATTATCACCATCTGTGAGCTGGTTGGGGTCAGTATTGGATGTATATCAATGTGCAGCTGATTTAAAGTTTATGAAACATAGAGGTCAAAGTATATATTGTATCCTAATAGCAGCATATATGGACCAGGACATGGAAATAAACCATGTCCCCCAATTCCCCACAGATTTAATACCTTAGTAACCACCAATACGTATTTTTACTGACCTGCGATATAAGAGACTAGCTTTTGAACCCGTTCTACACCCGGGTGGCGAGCATTTTTATTGGTATATGGTCTACCATGCTGTTATTTGTGCTGCCCCCATCCTGTTATTTGTGCTGCCCCCCATCCTGGTATTTGTGCTGCCCCCATCCTGGTATTTGTGCTGCCCCCATCCTGTCCACCCATCCTATCCTGGTATGCATGGCACCCCTCATCCCTATCCTGGTATGCATGGCACACCTCATCCCTATCCTGGTATCCATGGCACCCCTCATCCCCATCCTGGTATGCATGGCACCCTTCACCCCCAATCCTGGTATGCATGGCACCCCTCACCCCCCCAAACCTGGTATGCATGGCACCCCTCACCCCCAATCCTGGTATGCATGGCACCCTTCATCCCAATACTGGTATGCATGGCACCCTCATCCCTAATTTTGGTATACATGGCACCCCTCATCCCTATTCTGGTATGTATGGTACCCCTCATCCTGGTATACATAGCACCCCTCATCCCAATCCTGGTATGTATGGCCTCCTCATCCCCCAATCCTGGTATGCATGGTACACCAACCCTCATCATGGTATGCATGGCACCCCTCATCCCTGTTCTGGTATGTATGGTAACCCTCATCCCTATCCTGGTATGTATGGTACCCCTCATCCTGGCATGCATGGCACCCCATCCCTCATCCTGGTATGCATGGTATCCCGCATCCCTATTCTGGTACGTATAGTACCCCTCATCCTGGTATACATGGCACCCCTCATTCCAATTCTGGTATGTATGGCCTCCTCATCCCCCAATCGTGGTTTGCATGGCCCCCTCATCCCTATCCTGGTATGCATGGCACTCCTCATCCCCCAATCCTGGTATGCATGGCACCCCATCCTTTATTCTGGTATGCATGGTACCCCGCATCTCTATTCTGGTATGCTTGGTACCCCTCAACCCCAGTGCTGATATGCATGGCACCCCTCAACCCCAATGCTGGTATGCATGGCACTCCTCACCCCCCAATCCTGGTATGTATTGCACCCCTCATCCCCAATCCTGGTATGCATGGTCCCCTCACCCCCAATCCTGGTATGCCTGGTCCCCTCACCCCCAATCCTGGTATGCATGGTCCCCTCACCCCCCAATCCTGGTATGCATGGTACCCCTCATCCCTATTCTGGTATGCATGGTACCACTCATCTTCCAATCCTGGAAAGCATGGTACCCCTCATCCCTATTCTGGTATGCATGGTACCCCTCATTCCTATTCTGGTATGCATGGTACCCCAACCCTCATCCTGGTATGCATGGCACCCCTCATCCCTGTTCTGGTATGTATGGTAACCCTCATCCCTATCCTGGTATGTATGGTACCCCTCATCCTGGCATGCATGGCACCCCATCCCTCATCCTGGTATGCATGGTATCCCGCATCCCTATTCTGGTACTTATGGTACCCCTCATCCTGGTATACATGGCAACCCTCATTCCAATTCTGGTATGTATGGCCTCCTCATCCCCCAATCCTGGTTTGCATGGCCCCCTCATCCCTATCCTGGTATGCATGGCACTCCTCATCCCCCAATCCTGGTATGCATGGCACTCCATCCTTGATTCTGGTATGCATGGTACCCCTCATCTCTATTCTGGTATGCATGGTACCCCTCAACCCCAATGCTGATACGCATGGCACCCCTCAACCCCAATGCTGGTATGCATGGCACTCCTCACCCCCCAATCCTGGTATGTATTGCACCCCTCATCCCCAATCCTGGTATGCATGGTCCCCTCACCCCCAATCCTGGTATGCATGGTCCCCTCACCCCCAATCCTGGTATGCATGGTCCCCTCACCCCCCAATCCTGGTATGCATGGTACCCCTCATCCCTATTCTGGTATGCATGGTACCCCTCATCTTCCAATCCTGGTATGCATGGTACCCCTCATCCCTATTCTGGTATGCATGGTACCCCTCATACTTATTCTGGTATGCATGGTACCCCTCATCCTGGTCTGCATGGCACTCCATCCATCATCCTGGTATGCATGGTACCCCGCATTCCTGTCCTGGTATGCATGGTACCCCTCATCCCTATTCTGGTAGGCATGGTACTCCTCATCCCCAATCCTGGTATGCATGGTACCCCTCACCCCCCAATCCTGGTATATATGGCACCCCTCATCCCCAATCCTGGTATGCATGGTCCCCTCACCCCCAATCCTGGTATGCATGGTCCCCTCACCCCCCCAATCCTGGTATGCATGGTACCTCTCATTCTCCAATCCTGGTATGCATGATACCCCTCATACCTATTCTGGTATGCATGGTACCCCTCATCCCTATTCTGGTATGCATGGTACCCCTCATTCCTATTCTGGTATGCATGGCACTCCATCCCTCATCCTGGTGCGCATGGTACCCCGCATTCCTGTCCTGGTATGCATGGTTCCCCTCATCCTTATTCTGGTATGCATGGTACTCCTCATCCCCAATTCTGGTATGCATGGCACACCTCATCCCCAATGCTGGTATGCATGGCACCCCTCACCCCCCAATCCTGGTATGTATGGCACCCTTCATCCCCAATCCTGTTATGCATGGTACCCCTCACCCCCCAATCCTAGTATGTATAGCACCCCTTATCCCCAATCCTGGTATGCATGGTACCCCTCATCCTCCAATCCTGGTATGCATGGTACCCCTCATCCCCCAATCCTGGTATGCATGGTCCCCTCACCCTCAATCCTGTTATGCATGGTCCCCTCACCCCCAATCCTGGTATGCAAGGTCCCCTCACCCCCCAATCCTGTTATGCATGGTACCCCTCACCCCTCAATCCTGGTATGTATGGTACCCCTCATACACCAATCCTGGTATGTGTGGCCCCCTCACCCCCCAATCCTGGTATGTATGGCACCCCTCATCGCTTTCACACTGCACACATGCAAAAAAAAACACTTATACTCACCTGTGCTCCAGCGCTGATGTGTCCTGTTCTGCCGGAGGCAGGGGGAGGAGTGCGGCGCCGGAGTACAAATACGTCTTCAGTAAAATGGCGCCAGAGAGCACTATGCGCATGAGCCGATTCCGACTCCTTCACTCCTGCCCCAGTCTCCGGTGAGAAGAGAGGCGCCGCAGCAACGCTCCTCCCGGTCAGGTAACTATGTAAATATGGCGCCGGAGTTCGCGGTATGCGTTCAGGGTCAACGCATACAGCGATAATCGGCGCTATACACACTCCTCTTACCTGTAACGGCTCCATGCGTTCTTCTGTCTGGAGCCAGACTGCTCAGGCGTGTTGCACTTGCGCAGTCTGTAAAGGCTTCAGACAGAGGGACGCTTGTAGCGTTATATTATAGACTAGCGTTCCCCGACAGGTGACTATCCTGTAACTGTCACCTGTACATTATAGCTGACAACTTGCTGCATCAGCCACGATCAGTGTTGGCACACACCATGGCCGTTTAACCCCTTAGATGCTGCTGTCAATAGTGACTACAGAATATAAATAGTTAGCAGAGTGCGGGGGCTTCCTCTTTAACCCCATGGGCACCCTGAGATCTTGATTGTGTGGTCCTGATTTTTGCCATGGCAGTTCATGGCTAAATAACAGCCTTAGAGTCTGCCGGCTATAGTGACCTGTTGAGAAGTTATCAAAATTTAGGTGATAAAAATACATTTTTTCATTCCTTTTATTCCACTTTGTATTAACAACTGAAAATCAGCTGAAGGGTTAATGAACTACCTGAAAGCAGTTCTGAATACGTTATGCGGTGCGGTTTTTAAACCGGTATAATTTTTTGGGTGGGTTCCTATATATAGGACCCCCAAAGTCATTTGAAAACTGAACAGGTTCCTATAAAAATAAGTTTTGTAAATTAACTTGAAAAATGAAAAATTACTGCTACATTATTAAACCTTCTAAAACGCTAACAAATAACATTTTTCAAATGGTGCTGATGTAAAGCAGACAGGAGGGAAATGTTATTTATTCATGTTTTTGTGTGGTATGACTATCTGGATTAAAGGGATAATCATTCAAAGTTTGAAAATTGCAAATGTTGTTACATCTTTGTCAAATTTCTCATATTTTTATAAATAAACGCAAAACATGTCAACATAAATTTACCAATTTTATTGTGTCACGAAAAAACATTCTCAAAACCAATAGGATATGTCGAAGCATTCCAGAGTTATTACTACATAAAGTGACCCTGGTCAGATATTAAAGAATTGGTCCGGTCACTAAGGGGTTAATCCCTGAGATCAGCTCTTCGATTAATCAGAATACCCATTTATAGCAGCACTACACCTAACCATGGTGATTAGATGAACCAATATGTGAAATAATCATAGGGGCAGGGGAGCACATGGATATTTTTTCAATCATCCCACAGAAGTGCACTTCAATGAATGTCTACCTACAGAAGAAGACGAATGGAGATAAAATGGCAAATATAGGTTAATAAAAAAATATATATTGACAGACCCGGACCTTTAGGAGGGGAGCATTTGGCATTATCATGCACTTGCTCTTCTTCTAAAGGGTTAAAAGTAAATAGGGGTTTTTGGCGTGAATAATGTTCTCCAGCTGGGTTTTGCCGCCACAGCAGCAGGGTCTGGATTGGCTGCGGATCCCGCCAGTAGTGAGGTGTCGCAGGGGAAGATTGCGTTTCCTCCCCTGGTGGCACCTGCTGATAGGGGAGTTATTTTGTAAATAAAATAAGTGGTGGGGGGATATAGTGACTGGCAGCGCCCATGAGCTTGTCAGTCCTCGGCGCTGCCATAAGAAATTGCTGCCCACCCTCCCTCCCCCCTTTATTTTGCTTTAAGGCTTTCATTTTACTAGTCACGGCCTGAGGGGTTAGTCATTCGGGGAACCGAATGGACAATAAGTTATAGGTAATGTAAACGGGCTTGAGC
The DNA here is from genome assembly GCF_046119375.1 of Phyllobates terribilis. Lineage (NCBI taxonomy): Eukaryota > Metazoa > Chordata > Amphibia > Anura > Dendrobatidae > Phyllobates > Phyllobates terribilis. Next base: position 859,129,544 of record NW_027362762.1, read on the forward strand.
TTTGGCTAAGCTGCGGTTGTTTATAATTATTATGTTATTAATTGAAGTTACCTGTATTATATGATTTTAATAAAGGCCGTGGCCAATTAATCTTCCAAGCAAGTCAAGTGTGTCAGTGTAATTTTGTTTAATCATAGATAAGTTTAAGGTATGGTTTGTGCATTGTAATGCCAGAAAACTTACTGTTCCAAAGCTGCCGCTACCCAAGATTTTATGGATGGTAAAATTGCTCATAATAAGCGTGGGGTAGGGGCTGGATGATCCGGGGTCCCTGCTGCATCCAGGTGTTGGCGCTTCATCCTCCAATCCATGGTCTTCAGCCTCTCTTCTCTTCTTGGTGATATTATTTAATCCAGTAGTATCACTGTGCTCTTCTCTGTTCCTCTTCTCTTCCCGCTTCTTCTGATCGCTTCCTTCTCTGTGTCCAGTAGACGCCATTCTCACATATATCTTCCCGTCTGCAGACTTCCGTCCGATCACTTCAGCCGACAGTTGAAAGTAAACGGCAGTTGGTCGTGTGCAGGTGACGTGAGGTCAGAGGTGATAGAACCCTCAGGTGGAACCAGCCAGGCAGAGGCTCATGGCCTGCTCTGCCCTATACACTGATGTGGGCATCATGGGTGACAGTTTAGAGTCCAGAGGAACGGCAAAGAACTTCATGGCGGCTTCTAATGCTGTTTTTTTATTTTCATATTACATTCTTTTTATCCACATATACAGAAACTTAATAATACATTAAATAACCTAACATACTATAAAATACCAGCTCTCCCCATTACCATTGTAATCCTTGGGTTTCCATATATTTCAAAAATCATTACTTTTATCTTTTATGTTATATTACTATTTCTCACATATCACAGTTACTAGAGATTGTTTTTAAAATATTTAGGAAACCATGTATAATTTCCTTTACACTTCACAAATACTTGCTACTTAGCGTTGATATCACATAAAAGCCCAATAAAATCCATTTAAGTTTTTGGGTGTTACATGAAAAAATGTGGAAAAGTTCACGAGGTATGAATACTTTTTCAAGGCTCTGTATTGCCGGCCATTCTCTGCAATGCTTTAATAATTCTATTTTCCCGCTATATTTCCTGTTACATTGATATAAGAGTCTGTTGTACTTATTGAGTATTTTCTACTATTCTTGTATTTTTCCTGGGAATCTTGCTCTTATTTTGTGTATGGGGAGGATTGTCCTTTCTGTCCATGACTTGGGACATGTTTTGGTCATTTTTCATACGTTGATGTGTATTTTTGATTTTTGTAATCCGTGGATTTGTTCTGCTTTTTTCTTGATAGCGCTCACAATAAAGATATCCTATTATTTCCTTGGATGTCTGATCCTTTGTTTAATTCTTGCTGACAATACTGTAACGGTACATTTTTGGCTGGCACACTGGTCTTCATTTAGGTTGCACCTACCCAACCTTACTGCCCAAATAATACAAGCAAAATCAGCATCCTGCTGTCATATAGCAGCATTTTACTATAAGCAGTTCTCTTCTGTCATCTCCTGATGAAACGTGGTGGTGCGTGCACATTATATTACTAGCTAATTGTCAGTACTATAAGCATGATAGCACAAGGCCCAAAAATATAAACAATTAACTTAAAATCAATGTGTCACCAGGTTTTTGCTACCCCATTTGAGAGCAGCATGATGAAGGGGCAGAGACCCTGATTCTAACAATATATCACTTACTGACTACTGTCACGGGTGTGTCAGGTGTTATAGACAGGACAATGTGAACTGAGGTCTAAGATGGCAGACATACAAGAAACAGAGGCATGTTCACACTAGCAAAAAAGAAGCAAGACAAAAATATATCTCATACCCTACCATAATTATATATAAATGTAAAGCAAAATTGCATAATAAATATAGGGTACTTAGTGAACTATTTTTGATCAAAAAAAGTATACAAGCCGTCCCACCAGCGGCAAGGTGACCCCAAATTGGGACGGTACCTATACTGCCTATATTAAAAACCTTACTGTATATCAAAGTTGAAGTAATGCATATAAAAGGGTAGACAAATAGGACCGGGTCCCAACTCCAGACCACGTAGGCCCGTGGTAAGCCACATATATACCAATCAGCTCAACAAAGGGCATGCCACACCCTTAAATTGCACAGAATGCAAACAAGTCAAAAAACCAGACAATGTGAACTGAGGTCTAAGATGGCAGACATACAAGAAACAGAGGCATGTTCACACTAGCAAAAAAGAAGCAAGACAAAAATATATCTCATACCCTACCATAATTATATATAAATGTAAAGCAAAATTGCATAATAAATATAGGGTACTTAGTGAACTATTTTTGATCAAAAAAAGTATACAAGCCGTGCCACCAGCGGCAAGGTGACCCCAAATTGGGACGGTACCTACACTGCCTATATTAAAAACCTTACTGTATATCAAAGTTGAAGTAATGCATATAAAAGGGTAGACAAATAGGACCGGGTCCCAACTCCAGACCACCTAGGCCCGTGGTAAGCCACATATATACCAATCAGCTCAACAAAGGGCATGCCACACCCTTAAATTGCACAGAATGCAAACAAGTCAAAAAACCAGACAATGTGAACTGAGGTCTAAGATGGCAGACATACAAGAAACAGAGGCATGTTCACACTAGCAAAAAAGAAGCAAGACAAAAATATATCTCATACCCTACCATAATTATATATAAATGTAAAGCAAAATTGCATAATAAATATAGGGTACTAAGTGAACTATTTTTGATCAAAAAAAGTATACAAGCCGTCCCACCAGCGGCAAGGTGACCCCAAATTGGGACGGTACCTATACTGCCTATATTAAAAACCTTACTGTATATCAAAGTTGAAGTAATGCATATAAAAGGGTAGACAAATAGGACCGGGTCCCAACTCCAGACCACCTAGGCCCGTGGTAAGCCACATATATACCAATCAGCTCAACAAAGGGCATGCCACACCCTTAAATTGCACAGAATGCAAACAAGTCAAAAAACCAGACAATGTGAACTGAGGTCTAAGATGGCAGACATACAAGAAACAGAGGCATGTTCACACTAGCAAAAAAGAAGCAAGACAAAAATATATCTCATACCCTACCATAATTATATATAAATGTAAAGCAAAATTGCATAATAAATATAGGGTACTTAGTGAACTATTTTTGATCAAAAAAAGTATACAAGCCGTCCCACCAGCGGCAAGGTGACCCTAAATTGGGACGGTACCTATACTGCCTATATTAAAAACCTTACTGTATATCAAAGTTGAAGTAATGCATATAAAAGGGTAGACAAATAGGACCGGGTCCCAACTCCAGACCACCTAGGCCCGTGGTAAGCCACATATAAACCAATCAGCTCAACAAAGGGGATGCCACACCCTTAAATTGCACAGAATGCAAACAAGTCAAAAAACCAGACAATGTGAACTGAGGTCTAAGATGGCAGACATACAAGAAACAGAGGCATGTTCACACTAGCAAAAAAGAAGCAAGACAAAAATATATCTCATACCCTACCATAATTATATATAAATGTAAAGCAAAATTGCATAATAAATATAGGGTACTTAGTGAACTATTTTTGATCAAAAAAAGTATACAAGCCGTCCCACCAGCGGCAAGGTGACCCCAAATTGGGACGGTACCTATACTGCCTATATTAAAAACCTTACTGTATATCAAAGTTGAAGTAATGCATATAAAAGGGTAGACAAATAGGACCGGGTCCCAACTCCAGACCACCTAGGCCCGTGGTAAGCCACATATATACCAATCAGCTCAACAAAGGGCATGCCACAATCTTAAATTGCACAGAATGCAAACAAGTCAAAAAACCAGACAATGTGAACTGAGGTCTAAGATGGCAGACATACAAGAAACAGAGGCATGTTCACACTAGCAAAAAAGAAGCAAGACAAAAATATATCTCATACCCTACCATAATTATATATAAATGTAAGGTTTTTAATATAGGCAGTATAGGTACCGTCCCAATTTGGGGTCACCTTGCCGCTGGTGGGACGGCTTGTATACTTTTTTTGATCAAAAATAGTTCACTAAGTACCCTATATTTATTATGCAATTTTGCTTTACATTTATATATAATTATGGTAGGGTATGAGATATATTTTTGTCTTGCTTCTTTTTTGCTAGTGTGAACATGCCTCTGTTTCTTGTATGTCTGCCATCTTAGACCTCAGTTCACATTGTCTGTTTTTTTGACTTGTTTGCATTCTGTGCAATTTAAGGGTGTGGCATGCCCTTTGTTGAGCTGATTGGTATATATGTGGCTTACCACGGGCCTAGGTGGTCTGGAGTTGGGACCCGGTCCTATTTGTCTACCCTTTTATATGCATTACTTCAACTTTGATATACAGTAAGGTTTTTAATATAGGCAGTATAGGTACCGTCCCAATTTGGGGTCACCTTGCCGCTGGTGGGACGGCTTGTATACTTTTTTTGATCAAAAATAGTTCACTAAGTACCCTATATTTATTATGCAATTTTGCTTTACATTTATATATAATTATGGTAGGGTATGAGATATATTTTTGTCTTGCTTCTTTTTTGCAGGTGTTATAGACAGTAGCACTGGATCTGCCTGTAGAAGGTCACTGCGCTTGGCATTGCAGACGCCTTCTTGATTCCTTCTTCCTTTAGGACCCAGCAGCGACCTCTCTCATGCTATTAATTGAAACATCCTTGCATGGGAGTTAAAAACTCTCAGTTTGCTGCAGAAAATCGCCGGTGATACTTCTATATTCCTTTGTGGAGTTGTTGGCTGGTTTCTTCTCTGGTGTCCTTAGAGGACAGTTGGCGTTTCTCTTCTGGTGTCTGCTCAAGCTAAATTTTTCCCATTTGTTTGTCTACCTTGTTGTCTTTAGTTTGTAGTGGGGCTGACCAGTGCTCACCCCCTCCCCCTCTCTATCTAGGGCCAAGCTCTAGGGATATACAGGGTTTAGGGTCCTGCTCAGCGATAGGTGTGGAACCTATGTAGGGACAGTAGGATAGGCAGGGTGATATTAGGACTGCCTAGGGGTCTCCACTTCCCCTTTCCCTAGTGTTTTGGCTTCCTCCCCCTCTTCCCTCTGTGTTGCACTTAGTCTTTCCCACACCTTGCGTGACAGCTGCTTGCTGCAGTTTTTATGAAATCACTGTTTTCTCTTGTAGAGCTCAGAATGCAGAGCAGTGTATAATCCGCCCACATCACTAATTGGCAGATCTCTGTGTACACTGTGCACAGGCAGAAAGCTGCCAATCAGTGGTGGGGGTGGATTTATACAGGGCTCATGAATTTGGAGGACTTCCTGATAGTAGGTTTACTAGTACTAGTTTACTAGTCCTCTAGTGATTTCCTGTTAATAAAACAGTGATTTTATCAAAAGTACAGCAAGCAGCACAGTAAGTGATACATCACTGGAATCAGTGTCTCTGTCTCTACATTACGCTGCTCTCAGATTAGGTGACAAAGACCTGGTGACAGATTCCCTTTAACCTATTAATAAAAAAAGACTAGACAAGTTTAGTTTGGATAAAGAATAGGCTCACGAGGTTTATTAAAGGTTACTTAAAACATATTATCAAGTCAATAAATATTAAAAACTATGGAATAAATTAATCAGTCAGTAATCAAATAAATAATCAGCTTTGACTATCAAAAATGGACCAAGTCCTCCCAGCCTTAGCCGACTAATAGGCATTGCAACAAAAAGAGAGTGGGTTAGCAGGATGCTGGTGACTTGCTGTGCACGGACTACCCCAGACTTTGGTGAATTTAGACCTTTCATGCAGAAATATTCCCGCCGCTGGCACTTCTTCACCAATTAGGATAAAGATGCATCTTCCTGCGCAAACAACAGAATTTTCCAAAACCTGCTCGTGGAGAACCACAGCTGAAAGAACATTGACTCTCAATTAATAAGTACCATTGCGGGAAAGAGTAGGAGGGGAAAACATAAAGGAAAGGGGGGCACAAATACAGCCAAAATATAGCTAAAATTCTTAAACATAGAATATAGTGTCCCCCATGCCCACTCTGTGTCCCTCATGCTAACCATTCTGGGGGGCTCTTGGCATTAGTGTCTTACCAGACCTTACTCCTGTTATCTGAATGATCTGTTCACACAATATTTTTGCCTATTTGACTCTACAGACGAAGTACCACCCATTACCAGGTCCTGGAGGGTCCTGTGCCCAACTTCTGCTACCTCATCAGAAAGAATCCACTTATTGCGTTGGATTTACACTACTTAAATACAAGGACTTCTATATGTGCCTTTTTAATGGTCTCTAAGGAGAGGGGGATTGACAATGACAGATCAAGTTTTGCCTCACTAAGCTCTCACATCTCACAGAACACAATACAGCTAGCTGGCTTCCTCGGGCGTTGGTCGTCACATAGAGGAACTCTGCCATTGATCCTTCACTCCTTACTGAAACTGGTCCTATTGAATGCTTCCTATCCCTTACTCCTCCAATATCTGAGTTGGCTACGATACAGGAGACCATGGCTTCTCTCTCTTCTTCTCAGTTGCTTCTGGAACCGATGTCTTACCCTGCTTAAACATCTGACCTAGTGAATAATATTGGCCCCACTATGTCAACCCCTGATATGCCCAACCAAATCCAACATCCAATTCCTATAAAAAATGGCAAAGAACCTCTCCAACACAATGGAAGACTGGGACTGGAAAGATACGCCTACTAAACAGGACATAGAAGGAGGATTGAAGCATCTCAGAAAAAAGACATGGAAAACCTAAAGAGAGAAATAAAAATGTGGGTCAGACAGTCAGTGATATAGAAGAGGCACAAGACCACATGTCAAAGATTCTGGAGTTACACAAGACAGTCATTCAGGAGCGTTCCTCACAAATTGCAGACATTGTCCTACACCTCAATGATAACGAAAATACACACAGGAGGCTATCAGAAGAAATTGGAGCAGTGCAAATGGAGGAATGGGCACAGAAGTATTTTTGGCGAGTGCTGAGAAAATCTCACCCAATCGAAAAAGAAGTCATAGAGCTCTGCCCCCAAGGCCGAAAGACCCATCTATTGCTATAAAAAAAAGAGCAATAGTGCTCCTCTAAGTTAGTATATCTCACAATAATAAGGTGATACGAAAACATAGTGCTCACCTGTATGAGTTGTGCTAGGGTTTTGGCACAGCTCTAATGAAACTTATTAGATCCTTTCCTAGCTGAACCTCGGTAAAATAAGAGAAAAGTGACAAAATGAGGTAGCTGGGTGCCAAGGATGGTGGAAGATGGATAAGTATTGGCCATGGATTCAAACAAAAATATTATATTGATAACAGGCAACACATTTCAAAAGTGGACTGCTATCCTCCTCAGACCCCATGAAGAAAGGCCCCAAGAAATGTGGGACACACAAATTATCAGTTTCCTGTAGGCTACAGGAACTCAACTTTAGAGAGGTTGTCCACTACTTTTACATTGGTGACCTATTCTTAGGATATGTCATTAATGTCTGATAGGCCGGGGTCTGACACCCGGCACCTCGCTGATTAGCTGTAATTGGAAGTACTCACTTACCGAGCTGTCCGTCTACTATTAGTGGCCGTGGCTTGGTACTGTACATCCACCTTCTATTCAAAACAATAGGAGGTGGATGTGTAGTACCCTGTAGCGGCCAATACAACTAGACAGAGCAGCTCGGTAAGTGAGTACTTCCGGCCGCTGATAGCAGCTGATGGGTGGGTGGTGACATGAGACATTGATGACCTATCCCAAGGATAGGTCATCAGTGTAAAAGTAGTGCACAACCTCTTTAAGATTCTCTCACAATGGTACAAGACCCCTGCAAAATTACATAAAATGTTCCCATCATTCTCGCACTTGTGTTGACGGTGGGCTTCAGCCTCAGGTTCAATTTTATATGTCTGGTGGAGCTGATCTCCTATATGTCTATTATGGTAGGAGATCTCTTGACTGTTGCACTAACCTCCAAATGATCCCTGATGTTCCATGCTCCCCGGATCCATTTCTACTAATTAAAAGGGGTGTACTGAGGCACTTTATACTTGCAATCACGGCCGCCATCAGGGCATTACTGCCCTTACTGTTGTATGGGGCCCGGTGAGCAGAAGGAAAGAGGGGGATTTATGCTTCTGCTCACCGGGCCCCAGGGTATAATGTACAGTGAACATTTAATCGCAGGGAGCTTTCCTGCTTGGTGCTGCACAGAAGTCAATACAGAACAGCCGCGTAGCTCCAGGGCTTCCTCCGCCCCTTCTGTGACGCGATGGTGATGACGCATACGCGATGACATAATTGCGTACACGCGCCACTCGCCAGAAGCAAATGATTATGAATAGAGACTGGAGGTGGGGGAAAGTAAATAATGAATTGAGATTGGGGAATGGTGAACAGCAAATGGTGATGAATTGAGACTGGGGGGTGGGAAACAGCAAATGGTGGTGACTTGAGGGAGGGGAGAGCAAATAATGATGAATTGAGGGGGTCCTGTTACTGTTCAGGACAGCACTATGTCGCTTTTTCCTTCATCTGGAGTAGTGTAGAAGTTGAGGAAAAAGTGGGGAAAGTGCTCTGAAAGCAGTGCTCTAGATAACTGTGATATTTTATGCAGAGACGAGTCCTGGCTGCAAGAACTGATGGCAGTCTGCGCAGGATTAAGAAAAGCGAACATGAAGGACTTCAACTAGAGATGTCACTGGTGAGGTAGTGTGTTACCTGTACACTGACACTATACACTATATAGAGTATGAAAAAAGGAGGAGAACATTGAGTATGAGCTAAAAACATATAATTTTATTAATTCATTTCATTAAAAAAATTGCATAAATATTTAAGGTCATTTAATATCAAGATGTGGAGATAAGTAACCCAGTGCAAGGCTAAAACACCCAGACACAGTACGCATGCATAGGTTATTTAAGTAAGCTGCATGAATTAAACATGATAGTAAACTAGGTAGGTACTAGTATACCCAGCATAATACACCAAAAAATGAGTGATTACGTCAGTACTTCCTGCAGCAATGCTTTATACAGATGTAGAAAGTAAATAGACAAACAGCTATAGGTGGAGAGCCCATGTAGTAGTCATATTAATGCTAGCTATCAGCATAAGTATAAAAGGGGACTCCATCTATTGTTAATAGAAATCGAATCAAAAGCAAAAGACAATCATACCCATGCTTGCAAAAGTCTGCGCCAGGTACCCAGCCCAGCCTCAGCCCCAAACCCAAACGCACGCTTTCGCCGTCTGGCTTCCTCAGGGCGCATGGTTGGACACATATCCATCTTGTGTTATATAGCTGCAAGGACCTTCCGTCCACATGTCCAAAATGAGCCAATCGCGTTGGAGTGGGCGGCTCATGAGCCCTCAAGCTGCCATGTCTGCGGACGCCCCGACCCCCGTCAGTCTCCCAAGCAGTCACATGACTCGGCCGGCGCAGGTACGAGCCACGGAGTGCAGGGGAGATCAAAGATAAGGAGCGGGGCGGAGGGGGCGCATGTGCACCATGTACAGCATACTGCATCTGCCAGCAGTCACCAAAGCATGCAGGTAGTAACCCCATGATTGCACCTGCACTGCAGCAAAAAAATAAAAATAATATATATATATATATATATATATATATATATATAAATATATAAAAATTGTAAAAAATATATATAAAAAAATATATATATTTTTTTTATGAAGTGCCTGAAAGTGACTGCCAGCCAGAGTGCATATATGCAAAGTAGCAAATCCAGATCTAAAGTGCAGATGTGCGGTATGCTTCGGCAGTGAGGGCATAAAGTTCAGTATGGACACTTCACACAAAATATACAGTTCATCAGAGCAGCATACATGATAAGTATTGTTCAAAACTCCATATCCGCTTCATCCTTGATTTTAAACTTCATAAAAGCTGAATTTGCAAGGGTCGAAGCTAGTCCCAAAGGGTGAAGTCCTCCAAACACATAATCAGAAGTGCATCGTGGCGAAAGGACAGAGGAAAGAAGAGGGGGTCATGTACGACCCTAATCCCTGCAGACTGCAGACATTATCTTAAGAAAAGAAAATAAATGTCAGAATTGACCAAATGCAATAAATACTATTAAAACCAAATAAAAACAGCACAAGATAAACATGTTAAAAACCCGTGGCTACAAAGAGAGGGAGGAGGCAGAGACACACATAAATCATAAATATGAGGCAAAGCCCAATGCCTCATTAAGGCCTTGCGGTACCATAGTTCCCAGAAGTGTGATCCAACGGCATTCCTTTTGTGCCAAAAGGCGTTTAATGTTACCCCCTCTAATGCTGCATTGTACATGTTCAATACCACGCACCATAAAACATTTGGGATTACAATTATGAACTTTTCTATAGTGACGGGGTATTGATTTTAGTTGAGAGGGGTCTATAGCGGTTGCAGCCACACAAATATCCCGCACATGTTCACGCGTGCGTATCTTCAATTGTCTTGAGGTTAACCCAACGTAAATTTTGGGACAGCTGCATACAGCATAATAAATTACCTGTGAGGTGGAGCATGTGATATGCTGCTTAATTGTATATGTCTTCTTCCCATCGGCCGTAAAAAAGCTCGTTGATCTCGATATATTTTTGCATGCAATGCAATCGCCACATGGGAAGCATCCAGCAGGGGGTCCACGGGTTCCGAATGGATTTAATTTCATGGGAACATAGTGGCTTTGTGTCAATAGATCTTTTAGGTTAGGGGATCTTCTTGGCATCATAAGTGAATGGTCTAGAATGAATTGCGACAAAGCGGGCTCAGTTTTTAAAATATTCCAGTGCTTCCCCAAACACTGCCTCATGGTATCCCACTCCCCATTATAGGTTGAGATGAACCGAACTACTTCTTTAGCGTCCTGTTTTTTTGGGGGGGGATATAATAATGTGTCCCTCCCCCTCCTTTTAGCTTTAATATAACCATTTTTAATGCATCTATTGCTATAGCCACGGGCTCTAAATCTCTCCCGCATGTAATCAGACTGTTTCAAAACGCACGTCTGAGGAACAGATCCGTCTGATTCTCATAAATTGTCCCACCGGGATACCTTTGATGGTGGAGTATGGGTGTCCAGAACTAGATTGTAATAATGAGTTTACCAAGGTGGACTTCCGATGGACATCAGTCTGGAGTTGGAGTGAAGAGTCCACACATATCTTAATGTCCAGAAAGTCCACCTGTGTCCTGCTGCTGGAGTATGGCAATTTAATATTAAATCTGTTTATATTCAGTTGCAACATAAATTCCTGGAATTGGGCCTCAGTGCCTTGCCAGATGATCAGCACGTCATCAATGTAGCGTATCCAGCACTGCGCACGGTCAGCGGCCCACACCCCTCCCCCACCAAAGACCTCTCTTTCCCATAAACCCAGGAAGAGGTTTGCATAAGATGGGGCACAAGCCGCCCCCATCGCAGTACCGCACCCTTGTAAACAGAATACATCTTTAAACACAAAGAAATTGTGCGTCAGGATGTAGGCCAACAATTCCAGGATTAGGTCACAGGTCTGATCGTCCCAGTTGCTATTGTGTAAAAAGATGTCTTATGCAAGTATAAAGTGCCTCTATATCTACCGTAGCTAATATCATACCGCTATCCAAGACCATCCCATCAATGCGGGCCAGGACGTCCGTCGTGTCACGTGCATAGGAGGGCAAAGTTTCAACCAAAGGTTTTAAGTAGAAGTCAATACATTTACATATTGGTTCGCATAGCCCCCCAATGCCGGACACGATCGGACACCCTGGCGGCTCCAATGGGTTCTTATGGATCTTGGGCAAAAAATAGATGGTAGGGATTCTGGGAAACTTAGTAATAAGACCATCATAAACTTTTTTGGGGATAATGCCTTTATCAAAAGCCCGAAATAATATATCATCCAGTTCAGCAGAGTAGGTCATCATTGGGTTCCGCTCTAGCCTACAATAGGTGGTTTTATCCCTTAGGTGTCTAAATGCCTCCCTCTCATACATAATTTTAGGCCATAGTACAATTCCCCCCCCCCCTTGTCAGCCAGTTTAATGACCACATCGTCCATAGCCTGAAGGGCATGTAAAGCCCTACGTTGATCCGAAGACAGGTTATCCACAGTGCGGTTAGTAGGGATTTGATGGAATTCGTCTATCACCAATCTAACAAAAACTTCAACCGCTGGACATAAAGACAAGGGGGAGAACCTTGTAGACCGTGCAAAACTGGATTGGGGGAACATACCTGTGTGTTCAGGGGCCTGCTCAGTCAGCAAATCCTCAAGGGCCTGTAGGGCTTCACTTTCCAAGGAGCTAGTTGGAAGTTGTCCTTCTGTCCCTCTATTATGCAATTTTTTCAAAACGAGTTTCCTTGCAAATAAGTATAGATCCTTTATTGCTGGAAACAAATTCTAATTGTTAGTTGGCGAGAACGTCAGGCCCTTGGACAGTACTTCCCTTTGAATGGGAGTAAGAGTATGAGTTGATAAATTAATCACCTCCAATCCAACCTTGTTCCGTTTTTCTTGATTATTGGGTGGTGGTATTTTGCGTTTAGTAGACTGTTTGTCCTTATTCGCTCCCATATTCCTATGACCATTCCACTTAGAATCACCTGCCACAGACCCCTCACTGGATGCATAGGATGAGAATAAGGTCGTTCTAGAGCGTAAATATACCCTTGTACGGGCCCGCCTTTGATTCCATTTATACATGGTATTGGTCTGCTGATCATTATAGTCACGCTATAACTTCTGGGTTTTACTCTCGCATATACTTTTCTCCCACTTAGTAAATTCAGCATCGATTTCTAGATTAAGAGATACCAAATTATCTGGTGATAATTCTTGTTTGAGTCCATTCTGGATCTCATCTATTTGGGCATCAAGTATTCCAAGGGTTTTTGTGTTCATATTTATCAACAGCTCCATAAATCCCCTGGAGCAATTACTAGCCAGATTTTCCCATTTGGACCTAATTTCCTCGTCCTCGACATCAAAGGAGGGAAAGACTTGAACCCTGAGGCCCCTAGGGATCAAGCCCTTCTCTACATATTTATTAAGGAATGCCCTGTTCCACCATATTCTGGTACGCCTGTTGAGTAAATCCTTAAATTTTGTAGTCATTGCATTGGTGTGTCTGCCTGCCCCGACCACAGGTCCACTAGGTACTTCACCAAACACATCATTGACACGGTTGAGCCACGTCTGTTCACGTGCTTTATAGTCCCTATATAGAGTATACAGAGCTCTTGTGTATGATGTAACTGGTGATCACTGTATTACCTATACACTGACACTATATAAAGAGCTCCTGTGTATTGTGCCACCAGTGATCACTGTATTATCTGTACACTGACACTATATACAGAGCTTCTGTGTAAAATGTCACTGGTGATCATTGTATTATCTGTACACTGACACTATATACAGAGCTCCTGTGTGTAATGTCACTGGTGATCACTATATTACCTCTTCACTGGCACTATATACAGAGCTCCTGTGTATAATGTCACTGGTGAGTCCCTGTATTACTTGTACACTTAGACTATACACTGTATACTATGTACAGAGCTCCTGTGCACTAATGGCATTAGAATTGTGTTTTTTTATTAATGATTAGTATTGTAGTATTCGGTCACTATGTGGTGATGTGTGGTCAGGTCTTGGTGTGGCAGTATTTGTCCCCTGTATGTGGTATTATTCAGTCATTATGTGGTGGTGATATGTGGTCTGGTGATGGTGTAGCGGTATTTATCCCATGTACAGTACAGACCAAAAGTTTGGACACACCTTCTCATTTAAAGATTTTTCTGTATTTTCATGACTATGAAAATTGTACATTCACACTGAGGTAATCAAAACTATGAATTAACACATGTGGAATTATATACTTAACAAAAAAAAGTGTGAAACAACTGAAAATATGTCTTATATTCTAGGTTAAATAAAAACATACCTGAAAAGAGTATTGGATATTTTAATGATTAATAGGTTAGAGTAGAGTAGGACCCGGCCAAAAGAGTCTACCTTGTTGTGGTAGCAGGCTGAAAAAATCTTTTGGCCAAATCGAAAGCTGATTGCTATGTATGTGATATGGTGTTCTATGGGAATTGTTAATGTGTGATTGGTGAGGACGTGGTGCACAAGTGGAGTTTTTCCAAGAGTGGATGGTAGGACTGTGGAAGGTTCAAGGCGTGCAGGTGGAGTTTGGGTGGAGGCGGAGCTGTGGTGGAGCCTGCAACATTTTCAAGGGGGCCCGAAAATGTTGCCACTATGTGGCCCTGAAATTCCTGGTGGCAGCCCTGGGGGTCATCATATTGTGTGGGGGATTGTAGAGGTATCAGGCAGATTATTACTTTTTAGAAGCACTCAGGGGACTATATTAAATGGTAAAGGGAACCTGTCACCAGCGAAAATGCTATGAACCTGCAGATATGGGGTTAATCTGCAGGTTGGTCCGGCGCCTGCACTTAGCCAAAGGAAATCTAACTTTATTCTCCCCGATAGCATTTGGTTCCAGCCTCTATCTATTATCTGTCTCTATTATTTAGCTCTATAGATCCAACAGAAAAAAAGAGACTCTATTCTCCAATGATTATTGTAAAAATTCTTTATTGATACATCAATTCAAATGGATATACATATTAAAACCATTTAAAAAGAGAAAATAGGGGAATGTGTAGGATGCAAAAAGAAACCCACAATATACCAGGGCACAATATAAAAACATTGTTGTCAATTATAACTAAAATTTACAACAAAATACAATCTACATATACCTGAAGAAGTAGAGTAAATCAACAGTTTTTGGTCCAATCAAGGTAAATTGTCGCCATACATAAGCAATAGAAAATCAAAACAGGCCATCCAAGTGTCCCAAAGGAGGAAAATGGAAAGAACCATGAGAAAACAAAAGTCAAATATAAATGTTATTAATGATAGATAAAATACATATTAAAATAGGTGATAGATTGGTGCGGAGCCACTATCTAGCACCAGCGAGTGAGTCTTGGTTGAAATCAGACCTTAAGGGCTGTTTTAGGTGTGGCAACTGCATAAATTGCCTTTCCGTTGAAAACATTAAAATCTTTAGAGGTACCAATGTTGACAGAGAATTTATCATCAGGGATTTCATTAACTGCCGAACGCAGGGAGTTATTTATAGAGGTGTATGCCAATGCGGCCTGGAATACATAGGCAAGACCATACGTGAATTGAGGCGTAGGATTGGTGAGCACCTAGGTGACATTGAACAGGTGAGGGGGAGATTGGGACCGCCTATTACTGCAAAAGGAGACAAGGTAGATCTTTGTGTTGAAAACCGTGTCTCCGCGGGGTTTGAATGAGCGTCTGACATACAGATGCTTCATATAAATTATGCTTTTTGCCTACAGTTTTTAACTCAACCTATATACCTCATTTTTGTTTGTCCTTTATTCTACTTTTTGCAAGTGAACCAATACTATTGGACATTGATCCTGGGAACACCTCCACCTGAGTTTCCTTTTCTAACTTATGGAACACCATCCTGACATATTGTGCCATGTACTTGTATTACAGCTGCCTGGGGCTGTTGTTGTGGGCTCTTATTATTGGGCCATTGTGGAGTGCACAGTGTGTTTAGGAGCGAGGGTGTTCTATAATGATGCATCTTGAAATGCATCTTGCGGTCTAGCGCACCAGAAGCGACATGGGTGGGCGCTCATAGTGATGCGCTCTCTTGGAAGTGTACTTGCCATTGCCTAAAGTACAACCCAGATAGAGGGTGCCCAGCCCTGTGTTCTACAGTTCTTTGTGCCAGTCCCCTGATGACTCAAGATTTTTGAAGAAACGCGACCGGAGGCGCATAGGGTCAGTTCAGGGCTGTCCAAAATTAAAGGATCAGCTGTGGACTGCCCCTGTAAGGGCGGGAGTCTTGGGGTCTGAAGGGTCAGTCAAGTTAATAGGGACTGACAGGGACAGTCAACCCCTTGGACTCGATGATATGGGCCTTTATGGATGAGGATCTTTTGGAGGAACTCTGAGACCAACGAATTTGGTGAGATCTTTCCTTTTATCCATCTGCCCTATCGTACATAATTGTTTGTGGACTTTATTGTCTGGTCCTGTTAAAACATATTATATATATATATACACACACTGCTCAAAAAAATAAAGGGAACACTTAAACAACAGAATATAACTCCAAGTAAATCAAACTTCTGTGAAATCAAACTGTCCACTTAGGAAGCAACACTGATTGACAATCAATTTCACATGCTGTTGTGCATATGGAATAGACAATAGATGGAAATTATTGCCAATTAGCAAGACACACTCAATAAAGGAGTGGTTCTGCAGGTGGGGATCACAGACCACATCTCAGTACCAATGCTTTCTGGCTGATGTTTTGGTCACTTTTGAATATTGGTTGTGCTTTCACACTCGTGGTAGCATGAGACGGACTCTACAACGCACAGAAGTTGCTCAGGTAGTGCAGCTCATCCAGGATGGCACATCAATGCGAGCTGTGGCAAGAAGGTTTGCTGTGTCTGTCAGTGTAGTGTCCAGAGGCTGGAGGTGCTACCAGGAGACAGGCCAGTACACCAGGAGATGTGGAGGGGGCCGTAGGAGGGCAACAACCCAGCAGCAGGACCGCTACCTCAGCCTTTGTGCAAGGAGGAACAGGAGAAGCACTGCCAGAGCCCTGCAAAATGACCTCCAGCAGGCCACAAATGTGCATGTGTCTGCACAAACGGTTAGAAACCGACTCCATGAGGGTGGTATGAGGGCCCGATGTCCATAGATGGGGGTTGTGCTCACAGCCCAACACCATGCAGGACGCTTGGCATTTGCCACAGAACACCAGGATTGGCAAAGTCACCATTGGCGCCCTGTGCTCTTCACAGATGAAAGCAGGTTCACACTGAGCACATGTGACAGACGTGACAGAGTCTGGAGATGCCGTGGAGAGCGATCTGCTGCCTGCAACATCCTTCAGCATGACCGGTTTGGCAGTGGGTCAGTAATGGTGTGGGGTGGCATTTCTTTGGAGGGCTGCACAGCCCTCCATGTGCTTGCCAGAGGTAGCCTGACTGCCATTAGGTACCGAGATGAGATCCTCAGACCCCTTGTGAGACCATATGCTGGTGCGGTTGGCCCTGGGTTCCTCCTAATGCAGGACAATGCCAGACCTCATGTGGCTGGAGTGTGTCAGAAGTTCCTGCAAGATGAAGGCATTGAAGCTATGGACTGGCCCGCCCATTCCCCAGACCTGAATCCGATTAAGGACATCTGGGACATCATGTCTCGCTCCATCCACCAACGTCACGTTGCACCTCAGACTGTCCAGGAGTTGGCGGATGCTTTAGTCCAGGTCTGAGAGGAGATCCCAAAGGAGACCATCCGCAACCTCATCAGGAGCATGCTCAGGAGTTGTAGGGAGGTCATACAGGCACGTGGAGGCCACACACAATACTGAGCCTCATTTTGACTTGTTTTAAGGACATTACATCAAAGTTGGATCAGCCGGTAGTGTGTTTTTCCACTTTAATTTTGGGGGTGACTCCAAATCCAGGCCTCCATTGGTTAATAAATTTGATTTCCATTGATGATTTTTGTGTGATTTTGCTGTCAGCACATTCAACTTTGTACAGAACAAAGTATTCAATGAGAATATTTCATTCATTCAGATCTAGGATGTGTTATTTGAGTGTTCCCTTTATTTTTTTGAGCAGTGTATGAATTGGGAAAACTTTGAATGTGTCCCCAAGTGCAGTTGCAAAAACCATCAAGCGCCACAAAGAAACTGGCTCACATGAGGACCGCCCCAGGAAAGGAAGACCAAGAGTCACCTCTGCTTCTGAGGATAAGTTTATCCGAGTCACCAGCCTCAGAAATCGCAGGTTAACAGCAGCTCAGATTAGAGACCAGGTCAATGCCACACAGAGTTCTAGCAGCAGACACATCTCTTCAACAACTGTTAAGAGGAGTCTTTGTGTAGCAGGCCTTCATGGTAAAATAGCTGCTAGGAAACCACTGCTAAGGACAGGCAACAAGCAGAAGAGACAAGTTTGGGCTAAAGAACACAAGGAATGGACATTAGACCAGTGGAAATCTGTGCTTTGGTTTGATGAGTCCAAATTTGAGATCTTTGGTTCCAACCACCGTGTCTTTGTGCGACGCAGAAAAGGTGAACGGATGGACTCTACATGCCTGGTTCCCACCGTGAAGCATGGAGGAGGAGGTGTGATGGTGTGGGAGTGCTTTGCTGGTGACACTGTTGGGGATTTATTCAAAATTGAAGGCATACTGAACCAGCATGGCTACCACAGCATCTTGCAGCGGCATGCTATTCCATCTGGTTTGTGTTTAGTTGGACCATCATTTATTTTTCAACAGGACAATGACCCCAAACACACCTCCAGGCTGTGTAAGGGCTATTTGACCAAGAAGGAGAGTGATGGGGTGCTGCGCTAGATGACCTGGGCTCACAGTCACCAGACCTGAACCCAATCGAGATGGTTTGGGGTGAGCTGGACCGCAGAGTGAAGGCAAAAGGGCCAACAAGTGCTAAGCATCTCTGGGAACTCCTTCAAGATTGTTGGAAGACCATTTCCGGTGACTACCTCTTGAAGCTCATCAAGAGAATGCCAAGAGTGTGCAAAGCAGTCATCAAAGCAAAAGGTGGCTACTTTGAAGAACCTAGAATATAAGACATATTTTCAGTTGTTTCACACTTTTTTGTTAAGAATATAATTCCACACGTGTTAATTCATGGTTTTGATGCCTTCAGTGTGAATGTACAATTTTCATAGTCATGAAAATACAGAAAAATCTTTAAATGAGAAGGTGTGTCCAAACTTTTGGTCTGTACTGTATATATATATATATATATATATATTTACTGATGCCTTTGCCACTTTTTGACTACGGTCAGGTTATGATCCTATACAGGGACATTAGCAATCTTTTCAGATTTTAATATATCTGTTATGTGTATTGTCAATTTTGTATTGAGGATTGCCAAAAATCTTACTTGGCAGTAAAAGTTAAGTTTTAAATCCACTATAGCTGCTATATATATTATCTATCTCTATAGCATTCGCT
The DNA here is from genome assembly GCF_046119375.1 of Phyllobates terribilis. Classification (NCBI taxonomy): domain Eukaryota; kingdom Metazoa; phylum Chordata; class Amphibia; order Anura; family Dendrobatidae; genus Phyllobates; species Phyllobates terribilis. Next base: position 859,148,634 of record NW_027362762.1, read on the forward strand.
GCTGGGTTATTATCTATCTCTATAGCATTCGCTGCTGTCTAAAAACACATGCAAAAAACGCTACAAAAAAGCAGCAAATCCTCAATTATTTTAGACCTGGATTTTATAGCATTTTTGCTGATTTCATTAAAGTCAATGGTTAAAATAACACTGCAAAAATGAGAAAGAATTGACATGCTGCAGATCTGAACCTGCACCAAATCTGCAAGTCACAAATAAGCAACGTGTGCATGAGACTTCAGGATTCTCTTTCAGGATTTGTGGCAAATCCGTGCAGCAAAAACGCGACATGCACACAGCCTAATACAAACATCCAGCCACCACTAGGGGGATCCCACTGCCTATTGATTTATATAGCCCTATATCAGTATGTAGAAAGCTCTGCTTAGTGGCATCACATTATTTTTTTTATCAGAGAATGTTCAGGATTAAAAAAAAAAAAGTAGGCCAGGAGCAAGAAAAGGCTTAAAATAATCAATCCTCACATTTCAATTCCCAGGTTATCTCAGCACTGCTACTCTGGTGGTACCAGCTGGTCTTAGTTCGCTTTGCTGTGCAATCATGTGTTGTACGGCCACATTAGTGCTGGAGCCAATCACTGAACACAGCGGTGATGCTAGTATGTACGGAACAAAATTGCTGAGCCCAGTGTTGCAGTGAAGTAAACAAAGATCAGAGGAGACCACGGGAGCAGCAGGGAATTGAGTCATCCGTACATAGAAATCATAGGGGCCCATAGCAGAAGTTCTAATTGTACATCCCCCGCCTCAAAAAATAAAAATAATAATAATAACAATCAGCGGGATCACAGAAGAGCCATCTCACAAATTTGCGAGATACAGTACAGTAAGAGGAAAGTTACTATTGAAGCTCTTAGATTCCCCTTTCATTGCCCCATAAAGTATGTTGCCAACAAAAGTGCCCCCCCAAAACAATGCAATAGCCTTCAGTGAATTCCTCCTCACGCACGGCATGGGGACCCTACTGTACATCCCAGCCCACCAACCATCTTCCACCTGGCAAAGAATGGTGGCCCCAACACAGTAAGATGTCCCAACTGTGACACTCACACAGCCCTCCACACAGTATAATGGCCCCCACAACCGGCCACACAGTATGATAGCCCCAATACAATCCCCCACACTGTATAATTGCGCCTACTAGCCCTCCACACAGTATGATGGACCCTACAGAAACTGCTCAAATATATTATAATAGCCCCCACATAGCCCTGCAAATAGTATAATGGTCCCTATATAGCCCTGCAAACAGTGTAATGGTCCCCACACAGCCCTCAAAAAAGTATAAAGGCTCCAACACAGCTATCCATATAGTATAATGGCCCCCACATAGCCTTCTAAATGTTGTAATTGCCCCTACATAACTCTCCAAATAGTATAATGGGCCCCACATAGCTCTTAAAATATTATAATGGCCCCCACACAGCCTTCCATATAGTATAATGGCCCCCACATAGTCCTCTATATAGTATAATGGGCCCCACATATTCCTCTATATAGTATAATGGGCCTCACGTTGCCTTCCATACAGTATAATGGGCCCCACATAGTCCTCTATATAGTATAATGGGCCTCACGTTGCCTTCCATACAGTATAATGGGCCCCACATAGCCCTCCATATAGTATAATGGACCCCACATGAGACATCAGACACAGAGGGAGAATGATGGCGGAGGGAATGTCAGCTGAGGCTCCCTCCTCCATCATTGCTTTCAACTCTATCGGCATTAGGGATGTTCCAGGATGTTTCTGACATGCTGCACTGTTTCAGATAAAACATTTTTTGTAAAGCCGTCCGGGGACTATGCATCTCAGCAGGTGACTAATCCCCGGTCAACTGTCCGTCTTGGGGAGCACAGCGAGGAGAAGCCACAACGGCTGCAATAACTGAACTAGTTCCTGAATCAGATGACAGGCTGCTTTTAACAGATTTTTTCTCTTAACCTTTTGTTTTTGTTTGTTAATACTCAGAACTTCCCCTTACTCTTATAGGAGTTTCCGGGTGATGGAAAACCCTCCAATGTTTTCCCATGCCAATTTACTTTGTTGTTTTGTTGGCTACATTAAAAATCCAATATAACAAAATAATGACAGACCCGGACCTTTAGGAGGGGAGCATTTGGCATTATCATGCACTTGCTCTTCTTCTAAAGGGTTAATAATAAATAGGGGTTTTGGCGGGAATAATATTCTTCCAGCTGGGTTTTGCCACCACAGCAGCAGGGTCTGAATAAGTGGTGGGGGTATATAGTGACTGGCAGCGCCGATGAGCTTGTCAGTCCTCGGCGCTGCCATAAGAAATTGCTGCCGCACCTGTATAACATGGAGGCTGTTCTGTAGGAGCTGCGCATCCGGTTAGGAGAAGAGGGAGTCCTTGCCTGCCTTCATTGCTGTCTGGAGACAGCGAGAAGCGATGTTCCGGGGCCAAGCGCGGCGGTGAGACTGAGCAGAGGTCCGGAAGTGCAGGGGGAGCCAGCCGCAGTGGAAGCGCCGGAACCCCAGATGACGTCATCCAGCGGCGCGGTCATGCGCACTGGTGGTAGAAGCAAGAGGAGGACAGTGCTGTATTCCCCATCTCCAGTGCGCCCACAGAGGTCCCAGGGGGGGAAGAAGAAGTCGCATGGGGAGCAGCTGACTTGTCACCAGACAGCAGGACCAGGCTGGCCTCAGTTGACCACCGGCTGGAGGGAGCCATTGCTGGTCCTGAGGCTGCCGGTATGGAGAACACAATGTCCACGGCAGGGGTTTTCATCCAGCATGACCAGACCCAGGACCCTGCATCCGAGGGTGGTGAGTATAGCCCACCTGTCGCACATCACACATTAGAACAGCTATCACACGTATTGTCATCCCTTAGGGATATATTGCAACCCCCTGCTGTCACTTCTATGTCAGCTAGCCAGTGCTCTGGGGCCACAGGTGTAGCCGGAGTTTAGAGGCACCTAGACAGTGGCCCAGAGGCTGGCGGGGGGGGAGCATGGATCCATAGCAACCCCATTGGCATCAGGTGTCAAAGGGGTGGGTGAGGAATGTTACAAGGAGATTCTGGTATGTCCAGTTTCGCCGCTGGGATATCATTTGTCCATGACAGTTAAAGAAAAAATATGGCGTAATGAATTGATTGATATCCTGTCTTTGCTACCAACCTCCAAGGAATTTTTGGCAAGGCTGGACAAAGATGAGGTTAGGCGTAGGCCGGTACCTCGGTCCTTTAATAACTGGTTGCAGGCTTTTTCTATTTACGCCAGTGTGATGGGCGAAAAGTTTCCCAGCAAGTGCTCTGGCCTTTTCCAGCATGTCGAGATAGTGTTAGAAGCTTACAAACATTTTGGTAGTTTAAGCTGGTATTTTTATGACGAAAACATTCGCCAGAAGATGGCAGTATATCCATCTTTGAAATAAGGAGTTAAAGATGTAGGTTTATGGCTTAATTTAATGCTGCCAAGTAAACCTAATAATGTTCAGCGTAATGTACCAGCTCAGACTAGTACCTTTAGGAAAGGTACATGTTTTGCCTTTAATGAGGCACAATGTAAGTGGCCGAATACGTGTAAATACAAGCACGAGTGCTCCTTTTGTGGAGGGTCGCACGCTATGTCCAGATGCTTTAAAAAAGTAAGTGGGCAACATTCCACAAAGGAGTACTTGGGTAAAAGCAGTGACACCAGTAAATCTGGAGAGAATGTAGCCATGGTTAGAGCAGTACCCAAACCGCAAGATGGCCAAGTTAATAATTGATGGGTTTGCACATGGGTTTATGATTCCACATTTTTCAGGCAAAGGGTGCATATGGGTAAAAAATTTGAAATCCGCAGAGCTGCACCCAGAGGTGGTAGAAGCAAAATTGTTAAAGGAACTAGCTGAAGGAAGAGTGGCGGGCCCCTTTAAGGAGCAGCCATTTAAACATTTTCGGCTATCTCCTCTGGGTGTAGTTCCAAAGAAAGAGATGAATGCTTTCAGATTGATTCATCATTTGTCTTATCCATATGGTACCTCTTTGAACGATAGCATTGATAGCAGTGTTAGTACTGTTACATATACGTCTTTTGATAAGGCTGCTGAAATAGTTAGAAGTTTCGGTCCCGGGGCATTAATGGCCAAGGCCGATATAGAATCAGCCTTTAGGTTATTGCCTTTACATCCTAGCGGTTTCAATTCGTTAGGTTTTCATTTCAACGGTTTCTTTTATGTTGATAAATGTTTGCGCATGGGGTGCTCGGTATCTTGTTTTTATTTTGAGGCCTTTTCATCTTTTGTAGAAAGGGTGACAGCACGGCAGTGCATGAAGGGCGGTATAGCGCACTACTTAGATGATTTTTTGTTTATAGGTCCTGGCGACTCATTGGTGTGTAATGAGCTTTTGTCTACGTTTCAATTAATTTGCAAGCAGTTTGGTATTCCGCTAGCGGAAGGAAAAACAGTTCACCCAACCAATTGTGTAGAGTATCTAGGTGTAGTGATTGATACAGGTAAAGGGGAATTTAGGTTGCCAATAGCTAAGATTGTTAAATGTAGAGAAGTTTTGTTAGCAGTGATAAAGAGGAGGAAAGTGACAGTGAAGGAGGTCGAGTCGTCGCTGGGACTTTTAGCCTTTGCGTCTAGAATAATGCCTATGGGCAGAGTATTTTGTAGACGCCTGTCAGCACATATTGCAGGAATCAGGAATCCTGTGTGGCACCCTGCTGTTCACAGGTACCACAGGACCAAAAAGGGTGCATGGACGGACTTCTCCACAAGAGGCCCTCACTACATGCAGACACCTCCACCCTTCCACCTCATACCACCAGAGGGAGCCCTTTTAGGGATATATATATGGAGGGTGGAGCCAGGCAGTTCAGTTCAGCAGAGAGTCTCTCAGTCTGAGTTGTTTAGTCAGAGAGTGTGCTGCCACTGAGAGCAGTGAAGACGCCGCATGTCTGCTGCTGTATTGAGGGCCCCGAGTGTGGCCGGAGGCAAGGAGGAGAGGAGAGAGGAGTTGAAGGGGCAGAGGAGCATCATAGGCTCACCCCAAGACACAAACCGGACACCGGGTCCGCGCCTACAGGGTCCTTTATACCCAGTAGGGATCACCAGCTTACCAGGAGGACTACAAGTCCCAGGTCAACCTGAAGCTAAACCCTTGACAGGACTAGGAACCACGAAGGCCCCGGCGTCCAGGGATAGTGGTTGCCAGGAAAAGGTCCTACTACCAAGCGACAGGTGAAGGAACAGCACGACACAGAAGCTAGGCCCAGTTGCAGGCTGGCCAGGAGCTTAGAGAGAGGGAGACACGGACCAGGAGGCCTTATACCCGCTCACTGGGGAGAAGTCCTGAAGTGCACCCTTCCTACCGAGTACCCTGGACCGTGCCTGACATCCGCACCAGTAAAGATACTGAAGTGAATCCCCTGTCTCTGTCAGTTACTCCTGCTGCGCCATCTCTCCTGCACTGCAAGCCCCAGCATCACCACCATTTGCACCTACACTGCCCCGGGGGCCACGCTCCACCTGTGGGGAGCAGAAACATCCCAGCTGCCATCCCATCACCCCCCCGGAGGTCTGCAGCAGCACCGGTAACCATTACCAGAAACCACAGGTGGCGTCACGAGACAAACTGTACACTAAAAAAAACCCTTTTTAAAGAGAGACCCAGAGTACGGGCCCAGGAGCCGACTGCCGTGACCTCCTAAACAAGGTAAAAGGCCCGGGTACCGAGTCCCCTATATTCCCCCTGGGTGACACACCTGTATTTCATGTTAGAGTCACAAAGGAAGTTAAGGAGGACTTATGAGTTTGGTTGGAGTTTTTAGAGTCATTTAATGGCCAGGCTTTGTGGCGTCAGCCTTTTATTGCAGAAGAGGATGTACAGGGATGCGGCTCCTGAATCAGGTTTTGGTGTTTTTTGGGATGGTAATTGGTGTGCGGGCCAATGGCATTGGGCATGGCGTAAGAATGGGGTGTTGAAGAATGAAGTTTTGTTAGAACTATTTTCTATTTTAGTGGTTATAGTGGTTTGGGGCAGTCAGCTAGCTAATAGAAATATCATAATTAAATCCAGTAAAAAAGGGGTGGTCCTTGCAGTGAACCATTTGTCTTGCAAATGTGGTTTAGTTATTAGAGTTCTTAGACGTCTAGTACTGCTGTGTTTGAAAAGGAATATTTGGCTGAAGGCGGTACAGGTTGATAATAGTGATCCTTCAGTGGCTGTTTTGCTTTCTCATTTTCAGTTCAAGAGTTTCTTCAGTATCGCCCCAGGCACCCAGGAGAGGGGAGTGGAGTGTCCGGAGTATCTCTGGGGATTGATTTGGTCAGGTTAATGGAGCTGTTACAGCGGTCTATGGCCATTTCTACATGGAAAGGTTATTCGTCGGCTTGGGTTTCATGAGTTAAATTTTGTAGGAGAATGAAAATGGATGCTAATAGGTGTTCAGAGCAGTCCGTGTTGCATTTTGTATTATCGCTTTTTGACAGAGGGCTCGCTTATTCCACGGTAATGAAAACATTATCTGGTGTGTCATTTTTTATGAAGGTTATGGGCCAGGAGGCATGCAACGATTATTTTTTTAATAAAGCAGGTACTAAAGGGTTACAAAAAAGAGAAAGTAGTTTGGGATGGCAGACGCCCCATTTCTCCAGAAATGTTGGTAAATTTATGTACAGTGTCATTCTCTTGCTGTTACGATAACTATGAAGCCCTTTTATTCTCCACAGCAGCTGCACTATTGGTTTTTGGAGCTCCAATCAGAGAGATCACTAGGGAAGTTTGTTTTAGCAACAAACTTTCCCGGGCGATCTGCCTGATAAATACACTGTTTCTCCTCGGATCTCAGTGAGAGAGCAGAGGAGAAACAGTGTGACAAGAGCTGTCAGCCTTGCCACTGTGAAAGTGAAAAAAAAAGAAAAAGAAAGTAAGAGTTAGGCTAGGGTCAGTCAGTCCTGTCAGGTCAGTCAGTCCTGTCAGGTCAGTCAGTCCTGTCAGATCAGTCAGTCAGTCCTGTCAGTCAGTCAGTCCTGTCAGATCAGTCAGTCAGTCCTGTCAGGTCAGTCAGTGAGTCCTGTCAGGTCAGTGAGTCCTGTCAGGTCAGTCAGTCCTGTCAGATCAGTCAGTCCTGTCAGTCAGTCAGTCCTGTCAGGTCAGTCAGTCCTGTCAGGTCAGTCAGTCCTGTCAGGTCAGTCAGTCCTGTCGGATCAGTCAGTCCTGTCAGGTCAGTCAGTCCTGTCGGATCAGTCAGTCCTGTCGGATCAGTCAGTCCTGTCACGTCAGTCAGTCCTGTCGGATCAGTCAGTCCGGTCAGTCCAGTCCGGTCAGTCCAGTCCGGTCAAAAAATATAAAAACAAATAAAATGGCCCGTCAGACTTATACCGCAGAGGAGGTGTATGCCCTGCTATGTTCTGACAGTGATGACAGTGCATTGTCAGATGGAGATGTGGATTTTGAGGGCTTTAGTAGTGGCCAGGCTCGGTCTGGCCTGGCGGGGCGCCGGGAAATTTCCCGGTGGGCCCCGGGCCCCATGCAGAGGGAACTGAAGAATTAAAAAAAAAAAAAAGTGGTCGTGGGCCCTTTAAGGGCGCGCGCACGCACTTTCACCGACGCGATGCCCAGGACAGTAGCGGGAGGGGCCTGGGAGCAGGAGAGCAGGGGCTGCACTGCAGCGTCACACTCAGCAGACAGGGAAGCACGTCTGCTAAAAGTGACGTCACAGCGCGCCCTGCACTGCAGTCTCCCACATTAGGAGCGTGTCTGTGGGCTGGAGACAAGCCAAGGTACTGTAATATTTGTGTGTTTGTATGGATTTTTATGTATATGCTGCCTGCATGTGTGTGTGTACAGTGTGTGTATATGCCTGTGTGTGTACAGTGTGTGTGTATATGCCTGTGTGTGTACAGTGTGTGTGTATATGCGTGTGTGTATATGCCTGTGTGTGTGTATATGCTTGTGTGTGTGTACAGTGTGTGTATATGCCTGTGTGTGTGTACAGTGTGTGTATATGCCTGTGTGTGTACAGTGTGTGTGTATATGCCTGTGTGTGTGTGTACAGTGTGTGTGTACAGTGTGTGTGTATATGCCTGTGTGTGTGTGTACAGTGTGTGTGTATATGCCTGTGTGTGTACAGTGTGCGTATATGCCTGTGTGTGTACAGTGTGTGTGTATATGCCTGTGTGTGTGTGTAGTGTGTGTGTATATGCCTGTGTGTGTACAGTGTGTGTGTATATGCCTGTGTGTGTGTACAGTGTGTGTATATGCCTGTGTGTGTGTGTATACAGTGTGTGTATATGCCTGTGTGTGTGTGTACAGTGTGTATATACCTGTGTGTGTGTGTACAGTGTGTGTATATGCCTGTGTGTGTGTGTGTACAGTGTGTGTATATGCCTGTGTGTGTACAGCGTGTATATGCCTGTGTGTGTACAGTGTGTGTATATGCCTGTGTGTGTGTGCATATACCTGTGTGTGTGTACAGTGTGTTTATATGCCTGTGTGTGTGTTTATATTCCTGTGTGTGTTTATATTCCTGTGTGTGTGTGTTTATATGCCTGTGTGTGTGTGTGTGTGTGTGTATATATGCCTGTATGTGTGTGTGTGTATATGCCTGTGTGTGTCCATTGTGTATGCCTGTGTGTTTATGTGTCTTCACACATACGTGTGTGTGTGCTTCCCTGCGTGTCTGCATTTTTGTGTGTGATTGTCTGAGTGTGTCTGTGCATTTCTGTGTGTGCTTGCCTGTGTGTGTACGTGTCCCCATTTCTGTGAGTATGTGTATCTGCGTGTGTATATTAGGGCTCTTCCACATGTCCTGATATTTACGGGACTGGAGATATCCGTGTCCACCTGTGTGTCATCCAAGTGACTCATACTGGCGCTTGGGAATCAGTATACAGTTAGCGCTGTTCCCAAGAGCCGGGTGCTGAGCGCTGCCCTCATCATAGATCCCTGCAGGCGCTGTGATCAGCAGCAGCGGGGTCAATGATGAGAGTAGTAGTCTACTCCCACCGTGTCCGTGTCCAACTGTAAAAATAAGAATAAAATAAAAAAATCCTTATACTCACCTCTCCTAAGTGTCACCCGCTGTAATCCGTGCGAGCGCTCACGCCGAGGAGAATGACTCCTGCAGCGAGCTTGCTCCAGAGCTGCGCTTAGTGAATGACAGGGCACCGCTTGTTGAGCGCAGCTCCGGAGCCCACTCGCTGCAGGAGACATTCTCCTCGGCGTGAGCGCTCGCACGGATTACAGTGGGTGACACTTAGTAGAGGTTAGTATAAGGTTTTTTTTATTTTATTCTTTTTACAGTTGGACACAGCTTGTATAGACTATTACTCTCATCATTGACCCTGCTGGTGCTGATCGCAGCGCCTGCAGGGATCTATGATGAGGGCAGCGCTCAGCGCTCTTCCCAAGCACCGGGTGCTAACTGTCATCAGTATGCGGGACTTTTTGCGGTCTGGACAGCAGGTAAAAAACAGACATGCCAGCGTGTTATGCCCACGGACACCACATGGTCTGTAGAAAGTGGAAACACACTGACATGTGCACATACGCATTCATGTGAATGGGTCTACGTGTGTCAGTGTCTCTGGTACGTGTGGAAACGGTCACCGCATGTACTGACGTGTGAAAGAGCCCTTAGTATGTATCTGTGTGCGCTTGTTTTCGTGTGTGTAAGCGTGCTTCTGCATGTCTGTGTGCTCTTCCGAAGATTTATTATATTTGGAGAGAGATGGGAGAGAAATTTTAGGAGACAGAATGGGGAGATGTGTGAAGAAACAGTATGGTGAACTAGGGGAGGGGTGGGAATGGGTGCGAGAACAGAATGGGGATGTATGAGGAAACAGTATGGAGAGTAGGGGAATAGTGTGAGGAGACAGTATGGCGGGAGAAAAGTGTGAGGTGACACAGCACAGAGACTAGGTAGTGTGGGGGAAGGTATAGAGATGCGGCAGTATGGGGGGAACAGTGTGAGGGCACAGCAAGGAGGGAACAGTATGCTGAGGAGGGGGAGTGTGATGAAGGGGCACAGTATAGAGACTGGGCAGTATAGGGGGGACACCGTGTGAGAGGACAATGTGAATAGGGGGCCCAGTATGGTAAGGAGAGGACAGTGTGGAGAGCAGGTACCATAAGAGGGATACAGTGTATGTCATTTTTTTGTGCAGGGAGCATTGTAAGAGTTAGGTTTATTCAGGGGCTCAGTGTAGATATTTTTATTCAGGAGCATTATAATGACTCTGCTATCTTTAAGGGCATCGTGTGGGGATGAGCTGCAGAAGACCGGAGAAGATGGAAGTCTGCAGAGACGAGCTGTGGATGAGAAAAGTCATCATGGAGACTGGACAAGAGGGAGACGAAAAGAGAGAGAACGACTCTAATCAGAGAAGACGTCTCAGGTAAGATACCTGGATGTAAATGTTCATTTGTGATCCTGCCTGTGTCTCATCAGTACTGTGGTTCCTGTATGGTCCGCAGTCTGATGATGACTGATAACAACTCCCAGTATCTCTATTGTTAGTTACATACTGGGAGTTGTAGGTTTATGTGATACAAAGATATATGGGGCTGACCTGACATTACAAATGATGGTGGTTCAGATGATGTATTCATGTACTGATGAGTTTGTGCGCGTCTGCGTGTGTGTGCGCTTCTGCGTGTTTGTGCGCGTCTACGTATCTGGAATAATATGTATTTTGTAAGATGTGTGTATGTAAGAGTCCATTGTGGTGTGTAATAACATTCATATGCTTGAGGCACCTTTACTAAATCTATTAGGACTCACTCACATGTGTTAGGGAATTCCATTTGTCTTTCCACATTTAGGAACAGACAAGTGAAATTTGCTAACCTTGTCATAACCATAGGGTTGTACTTGTATGGAGCGGGTTCAGGAGCTGAGCCTGCTCCATACCAGGCAGATGTCGGCTGTGTTACATAGCCGGCGTCTGCCTGTAACAGCAGTGATCAGAGCTCGCCTTGATTGCTGCTGTTTTGAGTATTTAAGTGCCCTTGTCAATCACTGACAGCAGCATTTAGCTAGCACGATGGCCGGTGCATGCAGTCACCTGCTCCCTTCTGCCCCCTGTGACGCAGTTGCAGGTTGCTGATGGGTTGCCAGTAGTGCTGAGTGAGCGTGGTCGGACAAGGTGTTATCTCAGCATGCTCGGGTGTTTTCCAGGTATCTTGTAGTGCTCTGCTAATATGCTCGAGTCCCTGCGGTAACATGTTTTGCGGTGGTAGACAGAAGCAACATATGCAGGGATTACCTAACAAACAGGCAATTCCTGCATGTGTTGCGTCAGCCTACCGCCGCAAAACATGATACCCTGGGGACTCGAGCATTTTAGCAGAGCACTACAAGATACCTGGATAACACCTGAGCATGCTGGAATCACACCTTATCTGACCATTCTCGCTCAGCACTAGTTACCAGGTGCTGCTGCCATGTTAGTCGTTCAATGAAGCTCAGCCTGAGGTTGGGCTCCATGGAAGTGTCACAATCCAGGTGCCGGACGTTATTGCAGCACCCTCACTTTGTAGTTCGCAGTGACTGTAATGTCTCCCTCCTTGCACCGATCCTATGACAGGAAGCGAGTGGCGGCAGGGAGAATAAAACGTAATTTTCTCCGTGTAGCCAACGCTTTTCCATTAAGCCGTCTAACCAGGCTTTAAACCCTATTTACCTGCAGATTACCCCTATATCTGCAGATAAATAGCGTTTTTCAAGGTGACAAGTTACCATTAAAGGGACTCTGGCAGTACGGAATGACTGTTCGAACAAAGTCCTGTCGCTCAGTGCTCCACAGCGCAGCCAATCATGTAACTATAGTGCATTATAGACAAGCATAACAAGTAATAAAACCGTTTATGGTGGGCTGTAGTGTGGGCCCCTAGAGTCAGTTCCCCTGGTGGGCCCTAGGCACCCCAGTCCGACCCTGGTAGTGGCGACACTGAGAGCTCAGAAATGAGCAGTGATTCTGGTCCATCCTCAAGCCCAAGGACCAGTACAGCAATAGGGGCAAATAGCGCTACTGGAGAAACGTCTCCAAATCAGGGAACACTGCCCAGTACAAGCGCTGTCCCTGCTACTAGTGAATTGGCGCACGCCAGTGTACAAGGGGCTTTGCCACATGATCTAGCATTTGCAAAAAAGAAGCAAGACAAAAATATATCTCATACCCTACCATAATTATATATAAATGTAAAGCAAAATTGCATAATAAATATAGGGTACTTAGTGAACTATTTTTGATCAAAAAAAGTATACAAGCCGTCCCACCAGCGGCAAGGTGACCCTAAATTGGGACGGTACCTATACTACCTATATTAAAGATCTAGCATTTCCCAGATGGGAGGCTTCAGATTCGGCTGCTCCATTCAGCCCTGATTTCAACGCCATTCCTGGTATAAATGTGGAGGTGGAAGATTTTGGACCAATTCATTTTTTTAATTTGTTTTTTACAGACAGCTTGCTAGAGCATATTGTCGTGCAAACAAATTTATACGCATCCCAATTCATAAGCCAGAATCCCCGATGTTACTATGCTAGGGCAAATTTATGGACACCAACTAATGTCCCGGAAATAAAACATTTTTTAGGACTTACATTTGCCATGGGGCTTGTTAAAAAACCGAGCATTCGATCCTACTGGTCCAACCACCCTGTTCAAGCCACTCCTATCTTTTCAGTCGTTCTTACTAGGACCCGTTATGAAATGCTCATGCGGTTTTGGCATTTTAACGACAATAGTCAATGCCAGCCCAGAAATGCCCCAGAACATGACAGGTTATATAAAATTAGACCCATCATTGAAAATTTGTCAGAAAAATTCTTAAGGCTCTACACCCCAACACAAAATATTTCTATAGATGAGTCCCTTGTAAAATTCAAAGCAAGACTGCACCTCAAGCAATTTATCCCATCTAAAAGGGCAAGGTTTGGAATAAAGATCTATAAAATGTGCGAAAGTTCAACCGGATACACATCCACTTTTCGCATATATGAGGGGAAAGATAGCCAACTAAACCCACCAGGATGCCCTACTTATCTGGGGACATCTGGAAAAATTGTTTGGGAGCTGATAAGTCCATTTTTTCAAAAAGGCTACAATCTATATGTGGACAATTATTACACCAGCATACCCCTATTTAAAAGTCTGATTGAACACAACATCGGAGCTTGTGGGACCATTCGTAAAAACCGTCAGGGGTTTCCACAACCATTGGTCAACCAAAAGTTCCAAAAGGGGCAGTCAGGGGCTGTACGCTGTACGCTTGCCCTGAAATATAGGGATAAGAGGGATATTTTTGTCCTCAGCTCGATCCACACAGATGCCACAAGGGCCACTGTAGAACTAGGATCCACCACTCTGAAGCAAAAACCTGTGTCAGCCATTGACTACAACAAACACATGGGGGGTGTGGACCTTGCAGACCAGGTTCTACAGCCATACCAGGTATCAAGAAAGTCCTATACCTGGTATAAAAAGTTGGTTATTTATTTGTTTCAGGTGGCCACATACAATTCTTTTGTGTTGTACAAAAAAGCAGGAGATTCAGATCCTTTTCTTGATTATCAAGAAAAGGTAATTGAAAATCTTGTTTTTCAAAGTGTTAGCCCCGCTCATCCATTAGAATCTGAGGATGTGAAAAGACTCACTGAGCGACATTTTATTGCACTTATTCCAGCAACAGAAACGAGAAGGAACCCCCAGAAAAGATGTCGTGTATGTACTAAGAGAGGAATGAGGCGTGATACCCGCTACTATTGCCCACAATGCCCATCATTGCCAGCCTTATGCGTCACTGACTGCTTTAAAATCTTCCACACAGAACCATGTTTTTAAACTGTAAAAATGTATCTCATTATGTCATTCAAACATTTGGTTCATTTAGTGAATGACACTAAATTTCCAGGGGTGGGGGGGTTCTCCAGAATCTAAACCTTCCATTGCGTGCTTGTTTCTGGAAATCATCCATTGAGTCACTAAACCCATTGATGAATTCCCAGAGGGGTGTCATTTCCAAAATGGGGTCACTTCAAGGGGGATTCTTTAGTTCTGGTACTTAGCGCCTCTGAAAAGTGCCAGAACAGCAGAATCCCTCCTGAAGTGACCCCATTTTGGAAATGACACCTCTCTGGGAATTCATCTATGGGTTTAGTGACCATTTACCTATCTACTTATTTTCCCACCACTAGATTAATTTATACAGAGGAGTAGATTGTAAAATAAGGTCACTTGTTGGGGGTTTCCTCTGTTTAGGCACCTCAGGGGCTCTCCAAATGCAACATGGCGTCCGCTATCGATTCCAGCCAAATTTCCATTCCAAAAGTCAAATGGCGCTCCTTACCTTCCGAGCCATGCCGTGCGCCCAAACAGTGGTTTTGCACCACATATGGGGTATCAGCGTGCTCAGGAGAAATTGCACAATACATTTTGGGGTCCATTTTTTCTGGCTGCCCTTGTGAAAATTAAAAATTTGAGGCTAAAGTAGCAGTTTTGTGAAAAAAAGTTAAATGTTCATTGTTTTCTTCCACATTCCAAAAATTCCCGTGAAGCACCTGAAGGGTTAATAAACTTATTGAATGTGGTTTTGAGCACCTTGAGGGGTGCACTTTTTAGAATGGTATCACTTTTGGGTATTTTCTATCATAAAGGCCCCTCAAAGTCACTTCAAATAAGATGTGGTCCCTAAAAAAATGTTTTTGTAAATTTTGTTGTAAAAATGAGAAATCGCTGGTCAACTTTTAACCCTTATAGCTCCCTAACAAAAAAAAAATGTTGGTTCCAAAATTGTGCTGATGTGAAGTAGACATGTGGGAAATTATATTTATTAACTATTTTGAGTGACATATCTCTCTGATTTAAGGGCATGAAAATTCAAAGTTTGAAAAGTGCAAAATTTTCAAAATTTTCGCCAAATTTCCGATTTTTTCACAAATAAACGCAAGTGATATCGAAGAAATTTTACCACCATCATGATGTACAATATGTCACGAAAAAACAATCTCAGAATCAGGGGAATCCGTTGAAGCGTTCCAGAGTAATTACCTCATAAAGTGACAGTGGTCAGAATTGAAAAAATTGGCCCGGTCATGAAGGCAAAAACAGGCTCTGGTACGAAGTGTTACGTCCCCTGGGAGGTGAGAAGTTTTTACTTCATCAGTCTGGCAGGCCTTTGACTCAGTTCCAATTCAGATGCATTTTGAGTAAATGTTTGTCTAAATTGAATATGGGTAATAAATATTTCTCTACTCACTCTTTTAGGACTGGAGCTGCGACGGAGGCTGCCAGACGGGGTTTGAGTGAGGGCTTCATCAAAAAATTGGGAAGATGGAGTTCAGGATGTTATCGGGTGTATATTCGGAAGTGATGTATACTAATGTTTCTTTTGTTTGAAGTTTTTGCAGGTATAACAGTATGGATCTTAGGTCGTTCTTTCGTGCACTGGGCGGAGTGGAGAGCGCAGCAGCGGTGCTATGGTCCGAATCTGTCTTTGTCTGCCGGTAACGTAAGAATCTTCTGGTTTGGAATCAGGGGGCAAAGATGGGAAGGACTGTTGGAGCAAGCTGCCATGATGAGTGAGAGATCTCCGTCCCCAGATATAATCATTGTGCACTTAGGAGGGAATGATATTGGTAAATTAGGTACAGTGGATTTACTATTTCAAATGAAAAAAAGTTTAATAAAGCTAAAAAAATTGTTTTTTGGTGTTAAAATTATATTTTCCGAGATCGTTTCCCGTTTAGTGTCGGTGAAATCTATGGATCTCAAATTTTGTGAGAAAATTCGCAGAAGGGTAAATAGGTGCATGAATAAATTTATGCCATCTATTGGAGGTTTTTCTTTTCGGCACACTGACTTGGAGGGAGGTTTGCCAGGCCTATTCAGAAGTGATTGGACCCATTTGTCTGAAGTGGGTAACGACATTTTTAATTTAGATCTACAGGCGATGGTAGAGTTGGCCCTGGGTGGGGCAGGGCCATGTTCGCCTGCTTGATCCAGGCAAGATGGCCGGGTGGGTTAGTCATTCGGGGAACCGAATGGACAATAAGTTATAGGTAATGTAAACGGGCTTGAGCTTTGGCTGAGCTGCGGTTGTTTATAATTATTATGTTATTAATTGAAGTTACCTGTATTATATGATTTTAATAAAGGTCGTGGCCAATTAATTTTCCAAGCAAGTCAAGTGTGTCGGTGTAATTTTGTTTAATCACAGATAAGTTTAAGGTATGGTTTGTGCATTGTAATGCCATATGTGATAAATACATTGCTCAGCAATCTCCTTCTGTCACATAAACAATGGATGGAGTAGCAAGCAGTATCTGCAGCAACGCAGCTCCATTTAATTGCTATGGCTGGCAGAGAAAAAGGTTGGGAGCACAGGGATTCTCATCAATCAGATATTTATCAACCATCCTGTCATTTGACAGAATACCCCTTTACCGATGTGGTCTTATTCCCAGAGCCATAACTTTTTTACTTTTCTGTCCACATAGACCTATGAGAGCTTGATCTTTCAGAGACAAGTTGTACTCTTGAATGACACCATTCATTTTACCACATAGTGTACTGGAAAAAGAAAAAAAAATCCAAGTGCGGAGAAATTGGGAAAAAAATGCAATTCTGACATTGTTTTTTAGGAACAGCTTTTATGGTGTACATTTTGTG
This sequence comes from Phyllobates terribilis, assembly GCF_046119375.1. Classification (NCBI taxonomy): domain Eukaryota; kingdom Metazoa; phylum Chordata; class Amphibia; order Anura; family Dendrobatidae; genus Phyllobates; species Phyllobates terribilis. The sequence continues at coordinate 859,165,290 of NW_027362762.1, forward strand.
GTAAAAATGACTTCGCAATATGATTCTGCTCATCAGTACGATTAAGGCTATACCAAAATGTCCATTTTTTTTATTTTATTTTAGTGGTGAATAAAAATCTGAAGTTTGCAAAAAAAAAATTCCAGTTGTGTTGCCCCTTTCCGAGACTCATAACATTTTTATTTTTCAGTCGATGGAGCTGTACGACAGTTTATTTTTTACGGGGAGAGACAACGTTTTTATTGATACCATTTTGTGGTAGATATGATGTTCTGATTGCTTTTTGCAGTATTTTTTGTGGTATTTCAGCCACCAGAAATATTTTTTTTTTGTTTACAGTGTATAACGATTGGGTTAATTATTTTTACATTTTGATAAGATAGGACTTTTTTTTGAATGCGGCGATACCACGTGTGTATTTTTCTGCTATCTTTATTTTTAATGGGGGAAATGGAGGTGATTTGAACTTATGTTTTTTGGATTTTAATATTTTTTAAAACACTTTTTTTTTAAACTTTTCACTGTTCTTAAAAGTCTTCTTAAGGGACTTGAAGCGCAGATCGTCTGATCGCTTGTGCCGTATACAGCGATGCCAGAGCATTGCTGTATATAGCAAAAATCATAGTCTCCTTTGAAGCCCGGCCACAAGCTGGATTTCAAAGAAGCTCTGTAATGATAAGCATGGAGGTCTCCAACAGACCCCCCGCTGTCATAGCACACCCGATCACATCAAGGGCACGCCGATGGGCGCATGGAATGACGTGCCTCGCTCCCTCCCTGCGCACGTTAAGCGCCGCTGTAAGTTTGACAGCAGCTCCGCTCCACCTGCGATTGTTAGAAGCAGGTTCTGGCTGTAACACACAGCCATCATCTGCCGAGTATGGGGTGAGCCCGCTCCATACACCTGCTTCCGACTTGTGCCATACCGGCGCATGTTGTGAAGGGGTTAACAGCACTTTGAAAGGTTAGAGACAAGAATTGGTGAGGAGGTGGCAAAGACACTTCTAGGAAGGTTGTAAATTTAGTAAAAAGTGACAAACATCACTGTAGGCTCAATAGCAGACAGTACTAGTCACCAGTTCAGTATAGATGGCACATTCTGCCATCAGAACATGACAAAGAAGAATTAAATAAACTTCAATGGAAACTGTCCATGACTAAGTGTGTGCTTCAGTTATCACATCTGTATTATTAAATGCTCAATGGCTAACTAGGAAATCAGTGAGTAACTTTGCCCCGCAGCTATGTGTTTGAGTCACATTTATAAGTCACATACTTTCCCATTGCATCACTTTACATTACACTAACTTTCCATAGGATCTCCGAGCATTTACTCTGTAAATGGCAGATAAACAATCCATAGAGAGCTTTCTTCAATCCATTTATAACATTAGAATCTTTATACAGAACGACATTCTGCCGGGACACGTTACATAGACAGATGCTGCACTGCAGCCCCCGTGTCTCGCTGATCCGTAGGGAATGGTCCTTTTATGTGTTTTGGTATAGACATTATACATTGTATGCATGGTGAAAGATGAGCCCCGACCTACTTGGAAAGGGCAGTTTATCAGAAGTATTCGGCACTGTTCACATACCACTAAAGGGCTACGTTTTTTTCCCAATATTTACAACTCAGATAAGCCTGTGCTGTTCAAGCCAAATCTATTGCATTGACCCCAACGATATCTGCCCCTTTTCTGGATATGGTGGTGACTGGTGGGGGACACAAAAGGGGCGATTTTTTTATATAATAAATGTCTATTGGAATCTAGACTGAGAAGGAGAGCTTGTCCCCTAAAAGAAAGATGGCAGAGGATGGTGGCCCCTTAAATGACAAGATATGAGAAGATATAGAGCAGGATGTCCCTAGAGTGTCTGCTAGCGAGTCTAATGTGGAACTGCCACGTCTTCGGAGGTACTGGAGGGACGTGATAGAGCTTATAAACTCGGTGTACAATTGTCAGATTGCTCCGGAACCTTTGACTTGTGCATACAGCTGAAATCCCTGTAAGTGAGAGTCATCGACTGGCTATCGCGCATATACTATATCAGGCCCGGAGAAGTATAGCTCCATACTGGAAGAAACCTAACGGTCTAGTTGTTGGAGAGGTAATAACAGGTAAGTACACCAATAATATCCAAAAAGTAAGGCCATAAAGTATTTAATATAATAATCTTCCAAAAAGAACTTTACAAATGACTAAGAATACGAAGATAAAAAAGTTAATTTTATAGATATATTTTTTAAAAAAACATAATAAAGATACATAAAAATTGTGAGATAAAATACACAAAGGCACAAAGTGGGTGTTCCCGGATGAGAGAACAGTAAGTATCTATATCATTATTAATCAACGAGTATAGGTGACATTCATATACAGAGACATCAATCAAACTGCTGTCAGTAGAAATAGAATGTAGCACAGTGCTAATCACATATAGAGTCTAAGACATGGTATAAGCATTTAATGAAAGCTAGATAGATATAAATACATATGTATCCTGCATTACTTCACTCGTTGTGTCCGTGGTCCCACCACACCTGACGCGCGTTTCGGATTGAAATGCTTCGTCCAGAGGTCAAAAATATATCAATAAAATGAACTTTATCTTCATATTCTTGGTCATTTGTAAAGTTCATTTTGGGAGGTAATAACAGGGTTAAACAACACTATATGCCTTGAGAAACATGTATGCCAAAAAGGGGGGCATATGAGAAATTTGAAGATATATGGGTGCCCGGCTGGATAGACAAAATCTGGCCCCCCTTACTTTAATGTGGTCTAGAATACTCTTACGAATGTTTTGAAACTATGAGCAGAATCTGTGACTCTCTTCACAGGTGTATATTTTTAGAAGTGCCTTTATTGATACAATTGTATGTTGGTTTTAAGTAGGCGCGAATGTTTATATGGGTATCTATGTACAGGGGGTATGGAAAGTATTCAGACCTCTTTAAATTTTTCACTCTTTGTTTCATTGCAGCCATTTGGTAAATTCTAAAAAGTTCATTTTCTCTCATTAAAGTACACTCTGCACCCCATGATGACTGAAAAAAACAAATGTAGAAATTTTTGCAAATTTATTAAAAAAGAAAAACTGAAATATCACATGGTCATAAGTATTCAGACACTTTGCTCAGTATTGAGTAGAAACCCCCTTTTGAGCTAGTACAGCCATGAGTCTTCTTGGGAATGATGCAACAAGTTTTTCACACCTGGATTTGGGGATCCTCTGCCATTCTTCCTTGCAGATCCTCTCCAGTTCCGTCAGGTTGGATGGTGAACGTTGGTGGACAGCCATTTTCAGGTCTTTCCAGAGATGATCAATTGGGTTTAGGTCAGGGCTCTGTCTGGGCCAGACAAGAATGGTCACAGAGTTGTTCTGAAGCCACTCCTTTGTTATTTTAGCTGTGTGCTTGGGGTCATTGTCTTGTTGGAAGGTGAACCTTCGGCCAAGTCTGAGGTCCAGAGCACTCTGGAAGAGGTTTTCATCCAGGATATCTCTGTACTTGGCCACATTCATGTTTCCTTCAATTGCAACCAGTTGTCCTGTCCCTGCAACTGAAAAACACCCCCATAGCATGATGCTGCCACCACCATGTTTCACTGTTGGGATTGTATTGGGCAGGTGATGAGCAGTCCCTGGATTTTTCCACACATACCGCTTAGAATTATCAACCAAAAGTTCTATCTTCGTCTCATCAGACCAGAGAATCTTATTTTTCATAGTCTGGGAGTTCTTCATGTGTTTTTGAGCAAACTCTATGCGGGCTTTCATATGTCTTGCACTGAGAAGAGGCTTCTGTCGGGCCACTCTGCCATAAAAACCCGACTGGTGCAGGGCTGCAGTGATAGTTGACTTTGTGGCACTTTCTCCCATCTCCCTACTGCATCTCTGGAGCTCAGCCACAGTGATCTTGGGGTTCTTCTTTACCTCTCTCACTAAGGCTCTTCTCCAACGATTGCTCAGTTTGGCGTGACGGTCAGGTCTAGGAAGACTTCTGGTGGTCCCAAACTTCTTCCATTTAAGGAATATGGAGGCCACTGTGCTCTTCAGAACCTTGAGTAATGCAGAAATTCTTTTGTAACCTTGGCCAGATCTGTGCCTCACCACATTTCTGTCTCTGAGCTCCTTGGGCAGTTCCTTTGAGCTCATGATTCTCATTAGGTCTGACATGCACTGTGAGGTCTTATATAGACAGGTGTGTGCCTTTCCAAATCAAGTCCTATCAGTTTAATTAAACACAGCTGGACTCCAATGAAGGAGCAGAACCATCTCAAGGAGGATCACAAGGAAATGGACAGCACGTGACTTAAATATGAGTGTCTGAGCAAAGTGTCTGAATACTTATGACCCATGTGATATTTCAGTTTTTCTTTGTTAATACATGTGCAAAAATTTCTACATTTCTGTATTTTTTCAGACAAGAAGGGGAGCAGAGTGTACTTTAATGAGAAAAAAAATGATCTTTTTAGAATTTACCAAATGGCTGCAATGAAACAAAGAGTGAAAAATTTAAAGGGGTGTGAATACTTCCCGTACCCACTGTATTCTTTTCTCATCAGCAGTATATGGACACTGAGGTGGGACGGGGAGGTAGGGTAGGTAATGTTTGTGGTTTAATTGTACTGTACTTTTGAAAAGGTTTAATAAATTATCTGATTCGAAAAAAAAAGGCTACGTCTGGCACATTCCTTCATATATTTACAAGGCATATGAGTTTAACATAAAGCCCCACAATATACCACACAGTTCTCTGTGATATACAGTTGAAAAGGATATGGAGGATTTACACAATTTCTTTCATTATTTTATTTTGAAAGGCTGCAGGAAAATTGGGAAAAAATATTTGCATTAAGCTAAAATATATGTAAAATCATGTAAACCTTTCTGTAAGAAATAATCTGTATGGCTACAGATTTTTTTTGGCCATTTGATTTTTTTTTTACTATGGGCCTAAGAACTAACAGGCAGGTAATTTGCTAACTACCTGCCTGTGCTGCCCAGTGCAGATCTCTGCCGGCACAGAACGCTCCTGCTGGCAATTCTGCAGCTTCACATCAACAGAGCAGCAGCTTCTCTTCCGCTCTGCGGTGTTGACAGGGCGGGACTGCCAATGTCATGCTGACTGACAGATGGCTCCCCGTTGCGCAACTGTGGAGAGTCAGCTGTCAATCAGCATGATGCCAGCAGTCACACCCCAGCAACAGAGCAGCACGGAAGAGGAAGAGCTGCTCTGTTGACGTGAAGCAGCAGAATCGCTGGCAGGAGCAGTTCGAGACTGCTCTGTGCCGGCAGGGATCTGCGCTGTGCAGAACTGACAGGTAGTTAGCAACTGCCTGGCTGTAAGTTCTTAGACATCATATTTTTCACTAGCACACAGCTCCTCAGCCTCCCAGCTTACTATATCCAGAGGGTGGTGGAGGTGGCATGGAGCTTCTAATGATTGATGGTTCGGACAGGCGTCATAGTGGCGACGCTGGCTCAAATTGTGAGTTTTCTGATGTTGCAAGCAGAGGCAGCTTTATCTCTGCAGCATAGGAGAAGCACAGAGGTACTAAATCTGGCCAGATCCAGCAATCTGGGCAGCTCCAGAGCAGTGCTTGCAAGACATTAAGCATAGAGCATAACAAGAGCACACTCCTTGCCTTGGAAACCGGCCACATCTGAGACTGCAGAGGTAGTTGGTAACCTAGGCATCGAGCACTAAGCTATAAAATTAAAATTCCCTCCGTTTCCGGAGTGCAGAGTATTTATAATAAAAAGATAAATTGCAAAGTTGCTTCTTTATAGAAGCATTTTACATTTTTACCCATTTAACAAGAGAAGACAATCTCTTTAATGTTTTTATGAACCGGACGTCTCTTAAAATGTGAAAAACCTACAAGAAGCAAAATGAACATAAACCCTGCTGTAAATAAATAAAAAGCAAGAGCAATTAAAATTAATATAATAAATAAAACCCTATTTTATTTAATTGCACTTGCTTTTTATTTATTTACAGCAGGGTTTATGTTCATTTTGCTTGTTGCAGGTTTTTCTGATTCATGGCCATTGTGAAACATGCATTTATGTGCTGCATGTATACCAACTTAAACCAAGCTCAAATTTTGTGTTTTATCTCTTAAAATGTGCAGTTTAAGTTAAACCACCACAATATAAAAATATCTATACGTCTAATTCATTTATCAACAGATACCATCAGTTACTGATCGGCTTTCACGTAAAAAATATATCTATTTATATCTCCACGGTGCTGCATCATCCTACATCTCTTCCCTCATTTCTGTTTACGACCCTTCCTGTTCTCTCAGTTCTGCAAATTTTCTAAGACCAATATCCTCAATAATCATAACCTCCCACTTCTGTCTCCAAGACTTTTCTGAAGCTGCACCATCTCTCTGGAATGCACTACCCCAGAGAATCAGGTTAATTCCCAGTGACCACAGTTTTAACTGTGCCCTAAAAACACATTTTTAGGCTGGCTGAACATGTTGATTAACCCAACTATTCTCCCTTTTTACATTATTGTTCTAATCCTGGTCTCTTGAACAGTTTTCTCAAAACACAATGCACTCCATGGCACTTCTTATCTGCTCATACACAGGTACTGGCTGGTGACCGGCTCACGCAGCTTTTCATATGTGGTCCTATTCATTATAAAAGATGGATGGATCATACAAAACAAGTACTTTTTACTTCGGGTTCCTCCATTTCCTCATATTGCAAACAAGGCCATCACTTCTGCTTGGCAGGTAATTAGTTTGCTATTCTGTGACTTTGTCCTTATGATAAAGTGCTGCAGAATATGCTGGCTCTATATAGAATAAAGATAATTATTCATCATTATTAGAGCACTTATGAACCTTTCTTCTCTGTAGTCAGGTCTCAATCTATTTATACAATTTCATTCTTGGTGGAAGATGTATGGACCCATTGGATCAGTGTGAGATCACCACAATACAAGTGATTGTCACAGTCGGCCATTACCATGGAAGCTGTGTAGTATATGTTATATCGGTCTGCTGAAAATATAATGCACTCGAGAGGTTATACTTCCAGATCAGTCTCCACATACTGGAAATGGGCCCCATCACAGAGCACAAACTGGGGATTCTTCCGCTTCCATACACTAAAGGAGTCGACTTGTCCTGGCCAACTGGGCAACCGGATCCTCTTCACACAGCAGAAACCCTCAGCCAGGGAAAGCTGGAAGGCACGTGAGGTGGACTGACCCCAGGGGTTGGATGACAAGGTTTCTCCAAGAAGCTCTCCCACGTGAAAAAGTGTGTGACCCCTGAAGAAAGCCAGGCAATCCAGAGAAAAGTGGGAAGACTCTGTGAAAGAGCACATGCTGTAAGATGGCATCAGTATACAGGTCACAACATGTAACATGGTAGAAAGCTTAAAAGAAAAAAAGATATAGAGCGGTGCTCCCATAGAATAGTCATTTTGTGAATCAAAATGCAGCACATGGATCGCGGCCTCTCCTACGCTTGCCCGCCCTGCACGGACCCAGCATTTTTCTGCCCCTTCTCCTCTAGCTGGCGGCCTGAGGCCCCGGAGGTGAAAGACACCCACGCTCCTCTGTGGGGGTTGGGGGGATTCACTCAGCTTCGCTATCCGACTAGACAGGCGCCTGCACTGACGAACGCCGAGGCCTAACCGGCTAGATGGGTGTCGGCACTGACGCACGCCAAGGCCTAACCGGCCGTGCGCAAACTGCCCCCAAGGGTCCCCCTCTCCTGGGTAATGCAGCTACACGGGAGGGAAACCCACTACCCAAAATAGCTCCCCTCCGGTTACATTAACAGCCCAGCTGGGCTCCTAGCTGCACTCCCTCAACAGTCTCCTGCCCTCAGTTACCATGTAATAAGAAACTGCATATAGGAGACACCCAGCAGCCTTCAATTGGATTTCCTCAGTCTTAACACTAGAACTACTGATGGAGTCATTTTGACTCCTTTCGTTTTTTATTTCTCTTCTGTGACTACATTTTTCAGAATTCCGGCTTGAAACTCGGTGACTTTTCCTCAAATATGATGTGAAAAAAGATTTTGTGAGAATAAATAATTTTGGTGAAAAATTTGCGCGTTTTTTTCAAAATTTACCAAGAACTACTGAAGGGAGTCATTTTGACTCCCTACTATATTTTGAGGTCCTTTTGTCACTAAATGTTGCTATAAAGTTTTGTGCATAATTTTTTCACTCTGTCTTATTTACCCTGATGTTCATATAGATGTAGTTCAATTTACATGTCAACTCTTCACATTTTCCTTGTGTTTTACCTGCTTGTATTACTGTGTAATGCTGAACAAAATAGCTTGTTTACTCTAGGCTCTTATCTTATGCTAATGAAGGGTGGTGTTTTTCTAAGGTCCTAGCAGGAGACAGTATTCTGGATAGTAACTTTACTTTCAGTTCAGCTGAAGAGACAAAGAGAACAGACGCAGACATACGAGCTCTGAAGACTCATACAGGTATGAATTGTTATGAAATAGTTTAGCTGTCTGTCAACTGATTCAGCCCACCTACTTTTGAAGGTGGCAGAACAGTTATTATTTCTTTTAGTTTTCATTTCATTTCTATTTTTCAGCAGGGAACTATATAGAATTATGGAATTTGTGAGGAATATGGAGAGAAGACGTTTGATAAAGCCTCAGGATATTCTGGCTACTTTGCAATCCATACCGGAGGATGAATCGGAATCCGAATTGCAGGAACATGTATTTGATTCTGACAGTGATGAAGATTTCATTCCTCAGAACATATCAAGTGAATCTGAAGACTCAGAAGGAACAAATCCAGAAGGTAAGTAGTTATGTGTATTTATTTGTTCTTCCACACACTGAGTTAGGGCCTGTGCACACTAGCAGAATTCTGGCTGAATAGCCATCTGGATATTCTTGCCGCAATACAGGCCGTACCTGCCCGCTCATGCCTGAAGCTCCGCTCCGAACCCCGGGCTGGAGCCGCTGTCAGGGACAGAGCAGCGCTTGCTTACGCGCGAGCACGGCTCCGTCCCAGACAGCGGCTCCAGCCCGGGGTTCGGAGCGGAGCTTCAGGTATGAAACTCCGCTCTGTACCTGAGCGGGCAGGTACGGGCCGGATTGTGGTGAGAATATCCGGTCGGATATTCCGCCGCTAATCCAGCCAGTGTGCACGGACCCTTACAAAACAAAAATTCTAAATATTCATCAACTTTTTTACAGATATTCCAAGCACATCAACTGGGGATCGGGCTCATGCAGTTATGTTGCCTCGTGACCATCCTCCTGGTCGTGGACAGAAAAAATCAGCAAAACGTCCCAGAAATGAAAGAACAACAGATAACGATGGCGGCGAAGGTAATGCAACAACAAACACCAGAGAAGGCGAATCTGAAGGAATACTAGTTTCAGCGGATGGTATTCAATGGAAACCTGTTGAAATTGGAGAACACTTGCCTGGTAGGCGTGACAGCCAAAATATTCTTCGAGAAGCACCTGGCCCTACAGGATACGCCAGAAGAAATATCATTATCGATAGTCCTTTGAGCACATGGCGTTTATTTTTTGATTCATATATATTGACACATATAAAGAACTGTACGCTTGCAGAAGCATGCAGGAACAATAATTTACATTTTACTCTATCTGATGAGGAGCTAGATGCATTCATTGCGATATTCTATGCTCGTGGAATATCTGGCACGAACCGTCACTCGATTAGCAGTATTTGGTGTAATGACTGGGGAATACCGTTTTGCAAAGCGACAATGTCTAGGGACCGCTTTGTTGAAATTATGAGGTTTCTCAGATTTGATGAGAAATCTACTCGATCGGAGAGACTGCAAACGGACAAGTTTGCTCTATTTTCTACTGTGTGGGACAGGTTTATTGAAAATTGTATTGCGTGTTACAAACCTGGCCCATACATAACGGTGGATGAGCAACTTTTCCCAAGCAAAACTAGGTGTCCATTCACGCAGTACATGCCTTCCAAACCAGATAAATATGGCCACAAATATTGGCTAGCTGTTGATAAGAGGAGCAAATATCTGGCAAATGGCTTCCCTTATCTAGGCAAAGATGACACACGCCGTGCTGAGGACCGTTTAGCTAACCATGTGGTAATGAAGTTATTGGACCCGTTTTTGAAAAAATGTCGCAATGTTACAACCGATAATTATTTTACTTCAGTAAAATTAGCTAAACAGCTAAAAAGCAAAGGAACAACCATCGTGGGAACACTGAACAAGATAAGGCGAGAAGTGCCTAAAGAAATAAAATCCATGAAATAGGAATTGTACAACACTAAAGTGTTTAGAAATGAAGACAATTTTACACTTACAGTATATCAAGGAAAGCCCAACAAAAATGTTGTCATTTTGAGTTCCGTCCATCCAGATGTTGTTGTTGCGTCTGATTCCGCTAAAAAAACTCCAGAAACGGTAAAGTTTTACAATGAAACAAAATATGGAGTAGATGTAGTGGATCAGATGGCACGAAAATATACCACACGAACATGCACAAGGAGATGGCCTGTTCATGCATTTGAAAATGCCTTAGACTTTGCGGGTATAAATGCATGGATAATATTCAAGGAGATTACCCACCAAAAAATGTCACGCAAGGCATTTTTGCAAACGCTTGTGAGAGAGTTGAGTGGTCCTTATGTCACAGATAGGGAAAAGGGTTCCACGTCCCAAGTTTCTACATGCTCAGAAGTGATGGTTCAAACAAAATTTTGCCAGATCAAAGAAAAGTGCAAGAAAAATAGATCTGTCGGAAATTGTAAGACTTGTGGTAAGTCTTTGTGTGGGCAATGTACTGCCATAAATCAAAGGCAATGCCTCAAATGCGAAACACCAAATGTTTAGAAGGTGAATTCTGCGCCATATTTTCATTTTTATGCTCCTCCACCTACATTTTCTCTGCTTTTTGTTCTTCAGTTGTTGTTTATATGTGTGCACTTGAATAAAAAAAAATGTTTGAAAAACGTCTATTATAATTATTGTTATTTTCTGTAGAAAAATAAGAAAAGCAGAAAAAAAAACAATCAAAAGCATTACTGTTGGATCTCACAATAATAAATTACAAAAAATATAATTATTAATAAATAACCACAAATGAAACTCTAAAAATAAACGAAAACAAGCAAGGAGTCAAAATGACTCCTTTCAGTAGTTCTAGGCGGGGTCACGAGTCCAGTAGTCCTAGTGTTAAAGATACAGGGGTTTATCAATTCTTCAATGTACCTAAGGTTACCCTTCATATACTTTACCCTGGCTAAGCACAGCTTGGAATCCTTAGGGTTAATCCTATACTTGTGGAAATATATTGTAAGCCACTGCTGACATCTAGTGGCCACTCACTATAATCACACATTCGGTCACAAAAGTTACTACTTACAACCCACCTCATTAACTGGCTATATCCTTCAATCTGAAACCAAGCCTGGCCCAATAACCCTAACAGGTCAAGGCCCAGGACTTCCATGATGACTTAACCCTCTCTCCTCTCCATCCTATAAAAAGCTCAACGCGCAATATGCTTTCCCTTTGATTCATTCAACCAGTGCTGGGCTATAGTTACCAGATTATCCAACAATTCATAAGAGCGCTTATGCCGAAATCCTAACCTCAGGAATCAGCCTCCAGCAGATCTCGGCGACAATATGTTTTCCTGAACACACTCGAAAGTTTAGTCATCCGGCTCCTCTCTATCAGATAGGGTTGACTCAGAGACTATTCCAGTGTCCACAACCAGGATTCTGTGTACTCCTACCTCGAACCATGCTACCCTACTATCACAGTTCCAGTCTATACTACACTCGGAGCTGTCCAAATTGTCGGATAAACTAAGGAACTTTCCAAAGAAATTAGAGAACTAGGATCCTGAGCCTCCGATCAAGGACTCTACCACTCATTACCCACGAAAAAGAGATGGAGATGCTCCACAAAGAAATCTACTCCCTCAACAATAAACTGGAAGATTTTGAAAATTGCACTCGCAGAAGTAATATCCGCATCAGAGGCCTGTCCGAGACAATTCAATCTATTGCCACAGCCCTATTTCAAGAACTTCTATTTGGAATCCCCAATGAACGTCTAGAGATGGGCCGCATTCATAGAGCTCTGAGTAAACGCAAACCTGACGGCCCACTCCGTGACATTATTCTCAAACTTCACTTCTACAAAACAAAAGAACAACTATTTATAGCAGCACGGAACTTCTCATCCCTGAAATTCGATAAGTCTACGGACCCTCAACCCCCAGCTCTCTCACCAACCCCACTTTCAGCAGATTTGGTCTCTCTTAAACACCTTTCCCACCACCAGTGGGCAGACCTATGGAGAGAGATGAACCCTTCGGTCAAGACTGCACTTATTTCTCTACACGTCACTTAGTCTACACCAGAATAGATCATATATTCGTTCACCCCGTGTTCATACCCAACATAACAAACATTTCTATTCTTTCCACTCCTTGGTCGGATCATTCCCCAATCCAGCCAACGTGCTCCTCTCTACATCCTTGCTCATTCAACTGGACTCTGAATGACTCCTTCCCCTCTTATCCTGAAAGGTCCCAAAGATTGAGTGACCACCTTGATGATTACTTCTCTTTGAACCAGCAGCCTCTTCACCAATTTCCCTTTGGGAAGTTCATAAAGCAGAGAAGAGAGGCTTCTGCACTCAAGACGCTGCTCACAAGAAAAAGACTTACTAGAACAGCTGATCTTGAGAATAAGCGGTCAATATTAAGATTGTCAGCTGAAGAGCTCACCCTCCCCCTCTATATATCAAGACCTTACACATGCGTGCTCTGAACTCAATCTTTGTCTCTCCAAAAACACAGGTCAGGCCCTGCGTTGGTCCCACAGGGCTTCTACTCCCTTAATAATAAAAGCAGCTCTAACCTTCCCCTATGCCTCAATGCCTCCCTGTAAGACGTACCCCAATGCGACTACGTACGACACATGGGCGTGGGGAGCAGTGAATATTAATTTTCTGTAGCAACGGGGACAGTGTAGGCTGCAGCGGGCGGCTGCTGACTCCTGTGCCCCGCTCCTCCAATGCTACCGCTCCCCACACACCCAACACATCATATATATATACCCCGTCCTCCCCCAACATTCGGAGTATAAGGGTATATGCCCTATAAGATGACACCTGGCGTATAAGACGACTCCTGACTCTTGAGATTTTCAGGGGTTAAAAAGTCGTCTTATACGCCGGCAAATACGGTATATAAATTCTTACCATCTGCATCAGGCCAGGCAAGAAACAAGGCTCTGTCTGGATAGTTCTCCAAGAGTTCAGGGCCTCCAGTCTACAAATAACAGACGTATATTCAGAATCTCCACCTGATACCAGTGTAATAAATGCTATAAATGTAGAAGGTTTATGCAATTTTTGCTTTGGCAATACTTTGCTTTTGTTATAGTTGGCGGTTTGTTTTTTCTTAAAGTGGCAGTACAAGAAAATTTCAGACATCCGGTTTTCACATGTGTGTTCTGTCTGTGTTTTTCATGGATAAAACATGTAAACATATAGAACATGTGCCCGTTATAGACTATGGGACTGTTCACATGCCGTGTTATTTTACAGACCGTGTGTTTTTACCAGTCTATGCACTTTGTGTGCCGTCCATGATTTACATTGTCATGCACAGGAGAAGCTTTGTCATTTATTTTTCCATACATGAAAATAACTGATGGTAAAATCTGACATACTGATCAAACACTGATGACACTCAAATCATTTTTTTTTTTTAGGAGGTAGGTGAATAATCACAGACATCTAAATCAGGCCAAAAGCAGTGTTACAAAAATAAAAGTAAAATCAATGAGAAAAGCTGGCAAAAAAATAGATTATAAACATTTAATTTAGTGCAAATTTACAGAGCACACATTGATTTGAAAAGACATGTGTAACACTCTGAGGTCCCCAAGGACTGTATCCAGTTCCTATCAAGCTCTTTAACGCAAACACAGTTTAAGACCTCATTCACATGTCTGTGTTTAAACATATACATGAAATAATGGTACTGGTCTCATCAGTGTTTTGGTACAGTGTGTCATCGGTGTACACTCCGTGTCTGTTTTTACCATTAGTGTCTCATTAGTGGTTTTCATTGATGGATAAGTTACAAAGATTCTTCTATCCCTAGCAATACTAAATATGGACAACACACCAATGGCAGTTGGATGCCATCCGAGTGCTGTACGTGTTTTTCACTGACCCATAGACTTGTATAGGCACTTTTAATCTGTGATACTGGAAAAAAAAACAGATGTGGCTCTGTGAGGTTTTCACAGATACATGGTCCGTGAAAAAACATGGACACGTGAGCAGCCCCATAAATTATAATGGGTACGTGTTCTATGTGAGAAAAAAATTGAATGAACACGTGAGTGTTACACAGAAGTATGAATGAGGTCTTAATAATATCAAAGTCACCTGAACATATAGGACTATGGGTATTTGATGGTAACTGTTCTTCACTGCCGTTCTTAACACACTCATCTATATCAGTGTTTTGTCTTTTTCACCCCATTTCTAATATTAAGCTGTAACGTTATCTCACTAAACAGATTCACCCCAAAATGGTTATGCTACATTCCCTGCCTCAGCTTTTACACAGGCTATGATAGGCTGTGCTATTCTATGTGATGGTTACATGGCATTATTGGGATGCTCGTAATTACAGCTCACCAAATCGCAAATTGTTCAAATTCGCTGGGTCCAGCAAATTGAAAGGGAACCTGTCACGTCATTTCAAGTATCTACACTGTCCCCAGTGCGGTGTTAGTGATGGAATGGGCATCACTAACACATTATTTTCATTAAAAACGGGGCTGTAATAATGTTCAAAAAGCACTTTGTATTCTTATATCGTACCTGCTCATTTAGTCACAGGGGTGTGCTTCATTTTGTGTTCAGTCACAGGAGTCACCGGCACTCAATTTGACTGATTTCCCTGGTTGCGCCAACGTCAGTAGAATCCTGCGCTTGCGCAGTGTGTAGCCGGCCGCGCTTGCAGTGTCGATCGTGCAACTGCCCGCTTGACACTGCGCAAGTGCGGCTCCAAGCGCCACACTGAGCACAAAATGAAGCACACCCCTCTGATCAAACGAGCAGGTACGATATAACTAAAAGTGCTTTTTGCACATGATTAGACCGCTGTTTTTAATGAAAATAACGTGTTAGTGATGTACATTACATCACTAACAATGCACTGGGGACAGTTTAGATGCTTGAAATGACGTGACAGGTTCCCTTTACCAACATTTGAAACAAATTCAATTAGCTCATCTCTAATATACATGATATTATGCTTCATTTACGCCGCACTGCTCTTACCATGACCTCTGTGTAACGCATCTCTAGGGGAAAAATGGTGTTCTCATCAAAAGCCACGACATCCAGCCCAGGACACTGCAGTAAGAATTCCCAGTATCCAGTGCCCTGGACAAACAGCCGACAAAGGAGGAATAAGCAAAGCGCTGCAAGGAGTGCGGTCACCGCTCATCACACATGTAAAGGTGTTCACCAGCAGGTCGGGAGGGCTCTTTATTCTCTCACCGTAGGGGAATATTTGGTGTAAATCATTATTCCACCACTAGCAGACACTTACCTTATGAAGGCAGATTAGGACAAGTGTTATATATGTAAGCCTGTATTACAGATGCAAGTCCCAGCCCGACCACGGGATCTATGAAGCTGCCAGTTTGGGACCTTGGAGCTGCGGTTTGGCCAGAACTTGTATCTGTAAGAAGCCTCATACACAATAGACGGCAGTCAGCCGAACAATGATTTGGCCAATTGTGAACTTAGGTCAGGTGGCTGGGCACTGCAAACATAAGGCTGGGGCCGCAAGGAAAGTTGTGTCAGGGAACCAAAAATATTTACCGTATTTTTCGGACTATAAGACGCACTTTTTTCAGCTGAAATTTTGGAGGAAAATGGGGGGGTGCATCTTATAGTCCGAATGTTGGGGCGGGGTGTATATTTATGTGTGGTGTGGGGGGAGCAGTATCGGTGGAGGAGCGGGGCACAGGAGGCAGCAGCCGCCCACTGTCCCTGCTGCTAAAGAAAATGAATATTCACTGCCCATAGGGCGTGGGTAGCACTGAATATTCATGCTCCTTAATAGCGGTATACAGTGTAGCCGCACTGCGGCTGCTGCCAGCTATCTCCTGTGCACGCTGTTAAAAGGCATGAATATTCAACCTCTCTCCACGCTCATGGGCGTGGGGAAGGGGAGAATATTCATGCCCTTTAATGAGCGGGCACAGGAGATAGCCGGCGGCAGCAGCCGCAGCGCGGCTACACTGTGTGCCAGCTATGAAGGAGCATGAAGTCACTGCTTCCCGCGCACAGAGTGCTGGCGTGGGGAGCAGTGACTTCTGGCAGCTGATCTCTCCTTGTGAGCAGCGCATGGCAGTGACGTCATGCGCGGCTCACATGGAGAGATCAGTGCAGGCAGACCGGACGCAGCGCTGGAGGAGAGAAGAAAGGTGAGTAACAGTGTTTATTTATTTTTAATGTGCAGCATGATGGGGATTATGGGTGCCACGCATACCAGGACAGGGATTAGGGGTGCCATGCATACCAGAATGGAGGGGTTCCATGCATACCAGAATGGAGGGGTTCCATGCATACCAGAATGGAGGGATGCCAGGCATACAAGGATGGGGACCACGTATAAAAGGAAGGGGGGGCAGCATATATACCAGGGATATTGTCAGAATTGGGGGACATTACCCCTATACCAGTGTCAGAAGACCCCCTACCCATTAAAAGTGCATCATGACCACATTTTTTGCTTACATTTTTATTTTTCTCCTCTAAAATCTAGGTGCGTCTTATGGTCCGGTGCATCTTATAGTCCGAAAAAAATACGGTAATTATATTTTGCTGAAGCACAACTATTTTAAAGCTGTGATTTTACTGTAAAAAAAACTCAGCCAAATCTAAGTTGCATGTTATGTGCAATCAACTCTATTGTAAGTCACATTTGCAACCGCGTGTAATTGTCAGTCGTAGTGAGACACCATAGGAAATCAGATACAATTTAATGCAACAAGTGCAATCCTGATATTGCTGAGGAGCGTAAGGCCAGGATTACACAGCGACATGTCACAGACATTGAGATCGCTGGGTCACATTGCAACATCGCACTTGAATCAACTATGGTGTCGGAATGAGACATAAAGCTGAAAAAGAGCTGAAATGATGGATCAGGGCCTATGGCCATGGAGACATCAAACTAACACATTGCAGCACAGGCTGTAATGATTTCCTATGGTGTAATGTTGCGATCTGTCTACAACTTAGCTGTTTTTACTTCCAGAAAAATTACAGCTCTAAAATAATGGCAGACAAGTGATGTTCGGATGTTGTTGACGCACAACTATTCTCAGAATTGCTGGTATGCGACACGTCAAAATGTAAGAAGGCGCAAGGGCAAAAGTTGGCGCGCGGGGGGGGGGGGGGACGCGGACCATGGTGAGGGGCGGGGGACACAGGCGCGGGGCAGGGGGGGGGGGTGGCGCAGGTCAGGGGGGGGGTGGGGGATGCGCAGGCCAGGAAAGAGGAAACGCGGGAGCAGGGCGCGTGGGGATGTGACGCCGGGCAGAGGGGGGGGGGGCAATGCGGACGCAGGGTGACGCGGGAGGTGATGCCGGTGCAAGGCGGGGGGGGCGTCACAAGGGTAAGGGAGGAGGTGACGCGGGCGCTGGGCAGGAGGTGACGCGGGCACAGGGCAGAAGCGGGGGGAGACACGGGCGCGGAGCATAGGGCGGGGAAGACGAGGGCACAGGGCAGAAGCGGGCACGAGGAGACGTGGGGCGGGGGGGACACACAGGCGCGCGGCAGGAAGGAGGAGACGCAGGCGCAGGGCAGGAAGGGCGAGACGCGGGCGCATGCAAGGCGTGGGGGCGTCACGGGGTCGAGGCAGGAGGTCACATGGGCGCTGGGCAAGGGGGGGGGTGACACGGGCGCAGGACAGGCGTTAATGCGGGGCGCAGGGCAGGAGGGGCAACGAGGGCGCAGGGCAGGGAATGATGCAGGCGCTGGGCCAGGTGAGCAAAGCGGGCAGAGAGTGATGTGGGCGCTGGGCAGGGGGTGATGTGGGCGCAGGGCAGGGGGTGACGTGGGCAGGTGGAGATGTGGGCGCGGGGCAGGCGGTGATGTGGGCACAGGGTGATGTGGGTGCAGGGCAGGGGGTGATGTAGGCGGTGACGAGGGCAGAGGGTGATGTGGGCGCAGGGAAGCGGGTGATGTAGGCGCAGGGTGATGTGGGCGCAGGGTGATGCGGGGTGGAGGGCAGGCGGTGACGAGGGCAGGTGGAGATGTGGGCGCGGGGCAGGCGGTGATGTGGGCACAGGGTGATGTGGGTGCAGGGCAGGCGGTGATAAGGGCAGAGGGTGATGTGGGCACAGGGCAGCGGGTGATGTGGGCGCACGGTGATGTGGGCGCAGGGTGATGCGGGGTGCAGGGCAGGCGGTGACGAGGGCAGAGGGTGATGTGGGAGCTGGGCAGGTGGTGATGTGGGCGCAGGGCAGGCGGTGACGAGGGCAGAGGGTGATGTGGGCACTGGGCAGCGGGTGATGTGGGCACATAGTGATGTGGGTGCAGGACAGGCGGTGAGGAGGGCAGGGGGAGATGCGGGCGCAGGGTGATGTGGGTGCAGGGCAGAGGATGATGTGGGCGCTGGGCAGGCGGTGACGAGGGCAGAGGGCAGAGGGTGATGTGGGAGCTGGGCAGGTGGTGATGTGAGTGCAGGACAGGCGGTGAGGAGGGCAGGGGGAGATGCGGGCGCAGGGTGATGTGGGTGCAGGGCGCAGGGTGATGTGGGTGCAGGGCAGGGGGTGATGTGGGCAGAGGGTGATGTGGGCGCTGGGCAGGGGATGATGTGGGCGCTGGGCAGGCGGTGACGAGGGCAGGGGATGATGCGGGCACGGGGCACTCACAGCTCCGGCTGACACCAGTGGTAAGTTCAGGGCACACAGCAGCTCCAGCACCTGCGGGCTGGGCACAGAGAAGGAGAAGAGGATCTGCAGGCGCTGGCAGCTGCAGCCGTCCTCCAGGCTCCGGAGCAGGTGCAGCAGCTCCTTCCTGCGGTGCGGGGACGTCTCCGGGTCACAGAACCTGTGCACGTCTGCAGGCAGCTGCTGCATCTTCCACACGTGCAGCTGGTGATACAGGTTCTGTCCCTTGTGCCTCCTCTGCTCCATCGTGTCCCACTGCAGCTCGGGCGACACTGCCGCAGCCATACCAGAGCCGCCCGCCCTGCGACTGGGAGAGATCGGCGCAAATTCAAAGTGGCGCCTCTCACTGACAGCAGAGGAAGAGGAAGACGAGCGAGAGGCCGGGACAGCAGGCGGCCTGTGCTCCACTGCCACCTTCCGGACGTCGCTGGAACTGCACGGTGGACATTGTGACTCGTCCTTGTATCACAGGGAGCAACAGTGACAGGTCTTACAAGTCAGGAAGGAGTTAATTCCCACCCGTGACTGCACTCCAAAAATGGCTGTGGACCATCTAGGTTTTTTTTTTATATATCTGCCTTTTATTAAACCCAACTCTCCAACACTGGCAGTGACTCAAAGTAAAAAATGGGTCTATCCTCCTCGATTTCAGGGTGCAAGCCGCCCAGAAATCAATTCCA
Organism: Phyllobates terribilis; assembly: GCF_046119375.1. Lineage (NCBI taxonomy): Eukaryota > Metazoa > Chordata > Amphibia > Anura > Dendrobatidae > Phyllobates > Phyllobates terribilis. The sequence goes on from NW_027362762.1 coordinate 859,184,936, forward strand.
TAAGTGACGTGTAGTAAACAAGGGGTTAAACTAATGCTATAGAAATGATGTAATAAAATAACGATTGGCTGCATTTTTCATGAATTTGGGAGCGGTAAACGCACCGTGTCTGTGTGCAAACCTGTGTGAACAGACCCTTAGACAGTTTCATCATGTGAGATGCAAGTTGTTCCTTTAAAGGGGATGTTCTCCACTGGGGACAATTTCTTTTCATTTAAATGCATGTATTTGAGGCTAAAAATAATTTTTGCAGTTGAGTTTCATTAAAAATGTTGTACATTTTGACTTTTACAGTCTTTGTGTTTCCCTGGGCACAGTGGCATAGCTACAGGGGGGCAGAGGGAGCCGGGGGCCCACCTGGAGCAATCGTCACACTTAACTGTATCAACCCGCACAGCAATGGTCTCCCGACTCTACCGCTCTCTATCCTGTAGTCCACGGGTCGCTCTAGGCTTGCAGTCTACAGAACAGCAGGTGCATGCACAGAGACGTCAGAGTCCTGGCGTGATCACATCACCACGTCACACCATTGCGCCGAGACACGTTAAGTGATTAGCATTTAATTTATGACTCAATACTTGTAGGGGGCCATAATACTGGCAGGGTCATCCTACTGTGTGGGAGGCTATGGGGACATCATATTATGGGTAGGGGACTATGCAGGTATCATTCTGTGTGTGAGGACATCATACTGTGTGGGGGCCATCAGGGCCACCATCAGGGCATTACTGCCCTTACTGGGGTATGGGGCACAGTGAGCAGTGGGTGGCCAGTTCCAGGCCCTATCTGTTCACCGGGCCTCAGTGGCACAATCCTGCCGCCTCAGTAACTGGATGCACGTTCAGTTAATATCTGCTGGCATGTGGGAAGCTGCACGGCAATAGTTAAAAGCTGCCAGCCAATAATAGGCCGGCATCTGACGTCATTGTCATGCACCGACACATCCACTCCTCAAATGTATGAGGCAGAGCCGGGCGCCGCTGTACCGCCACCAGGTAAGGAGAAACTTCTTTTTTTTTACTTTTTTTTTTAAACTGAAAGTGGCAAGCCGCAATATGGGGACAGATGGGGCAGGATCATGCGAAACAAAACATAGGGATGGGGTCTATCCAAAAATGAGAAGAGACCCTGAATTTATTTCTTAAGCTTAGGCTTTCACATTACAAATTGCCCATAGAACGCAGGGCCATATTTGGCATTCATGCTGCTCTAGGCACTTTAAGTGGTCATGCCCCCTTCTTGTAAGTCAGAATAAAAGTGCCCATACCGCTTAGTTGGTTGTTAAGGCCCCTATATACATTTGACTATTGTCGATTGAATCCGCCGATATTGATGGATTCGGTGATAGTCTAATGTGTATGGGACACCAGATAAATATTATCTGGAAAGATAACGGTCCAAGATGTCCAATTTCGGACTGTAGATACTTTTGTTCCTTTAAGAGATGTCTTATACAGAACACAGTGGCTCCTGTGTATGGGAGAGTCAGCTGTCAAAAATGTATTGGGATCTTTAGTCAAACACTTGTTTTGCTAACTCATATGGCCTCTTACAGATATTTCTAGTTCCAATTTTTATGTTGTACATGTGTGCAACACTAACACTTGACCCTATAATGATATATTTTCATGTTTAACAAATTAAGGATTACTACATCTACATTACTATATCACCAGACCCATCATCAGAACATGAATACAGCAACAGAATCATCATCTGTGCATTAGTACATTAATACAGCACAAGAACCATCATCAGTACATGAATGCACTACCAGAACCATCACCAGAATCACCATCAGTATATGAATGCATCACAAGAACCATCATCATTACATTAATATGGTAGCATAGCTGTCATCAGTATATGAATACAGCACCAGAACCATCATCAGTACTTGAATACAGCAACAATATACAATACAGCAGCAATATCATGCGATATACAATGCTATATATAAATGCTATTGCATGACATGAACCTGCAACTCCCTGTATGACCTTAAAGAAGCACTCTCATTAAAAAATGTTATGGCCTAAACCTGTGTGAATGTATATGTAGTGCAGTGTAGGTATATTACTATACTTACTGATTGCTGTCTTCTCTGGTGTCCAGCGCCACTCTGGTCCTCTTCAGAAATATGCAACAAGGAGTTCTGACAGTCTAGGTCACGGAAGTAAAGAACTGGAAGTGACTTTTCCAATGCAAGTCTATGGAGTGAGAGAACGAGGCTTTTACAGTGTAAGCCTATGGTGCATCAAAGCGAAGCTCCATAGACTTACATCGTAATAGCGACCTCCTGCTCACGCATAGAACCCTGTATGATCCGGAGAGTTGGAACTTCAGTCGGGTGACTCAGAAGAGGACGGGAATAGTGCTGGTCACCGGAGACGACAGCGATCGGTGAGTATATTAAAACACCTACACTTCACTACATAAACATTCACATAGCATTAGTCCCTAAAATTGTAATGGGAGTGCCCCTTTAAGAATGGGAAGGAGATGATGGGAGTTGTTACCAGCCATAATCAAACTGCTGACCACACAGAAACCTCAGTACTGATTAGACACAGGCAGTAGCACCTATAAACAATTAAACAGCAACTTAACTTTTGGTAGATATTTTATATACTTTAGGCCATTTAATTCTTAGCAGATCGGTGGTCTCTGGGTTCTGTGACCTCCACAGATAACACAAAAGACCTCTTAAAAGTGGAGATAGGAGCCTATGACTTTCTACTACATCTGTCCTTTGTTGTGTGCTCTCCTGTCTCCTAAGCTGCACACTTCTAAGCGGTATTTTGAGTGATCAGTGGGGGTCTCAAGAAGTGGTTCCCCACTGATCTGCTCAGAACTAAAGGAACTAAAGCATATTAAAAAAAATCTTCCAAAAGTTTAGTTACTCTTTATGTTCACACGTTGAGTATTTTACATGATCATTTGTAAGCCAAAATCAGGACTGGAACAATTAGAGGAAAAGTATAATAGAAACACGTCACCATTTCTGCATTTTTCACCCACTCCTTGTTTTGGCTTACAAATACTGATGTAAAATACTGACCAAATACTCAACGTGTGAACATGGCCTAAGATGTATTTATACTGGTGCCATTAATCAGGAACTATTAATACTGCCCCAATACCAGTGGCGTACTGCCAATGGCGACAGGCCACGCGACAGCTATGGGGCCCGTGAGCCGGGGGAGGCCCGGTGTCAGCGCCTGCACCGTATTCCCCCTGCATCAGGCCCCCGCCGTTCCTGCATCGGGCCTCCACATCGACTGACCCCCACTCTGCATCGGGCCCCCCCTTCTCTGGTCAGTCAGATGCCGATACAGTTGAAAGCAATGAAGGAGGAGGCAGTGTCATGTGACACTCCCTTTCCCATTGTGGCGCCCCTGAGGGTTCAGTTGCCACAGAGGTACTGCACCTCACCCAGAGGTGTGGTGTCTCCTTCTCTCAGGTAAGGAGGGAGTGCTGCCTGGAACCTCAACACCCACATTCAACACTACACTGCTCCAGGCCGGCTGGAAGGGCAAGATGCACTGTGTCTCCTGCTGAGCCCTGTCCCTGGATGGAGTGGGGGGAACCAAAGAGAGGGGGAGCCAGTAGTGGGTGTGGGTGGAGGACGTAGGGTAGGGGAGCACCATTGTAGGAGGTATTTAAAGGGAAGCCATCTTAGGGTGGCAAGTCAGTGAGTGAGGACAGTCAGTGAGTAGGAGGGGAGCAGAGTCTCTTCAGGAGCTCTGCTCCACAAGTGGGGCCTAGTAACAGAGGCCCAGGAGGGGAGCAGAGGAGAAAGGCTCAGTTTTACAGAAGGGATCCCAGGGGGTACGGTGAGTGCAGGATGGCACCCGTACGCAGTCTCACCCTAGTCACCGTGAAGGGCATCAAGCAGGTCCGGGAACTCCAGGTTGCCCAGAGGGACTTCAGAGCACCCGATCAGGACTGTGTGTGGGAAGGGCAGGAGGGAGTAGACCCAGCGTGAGAAGTCGGTCTAGTAGGAACATAAAGAAAGTGGGGTTCCGTCAAGCGCTCCTGATATATTTGAGAAAGTGCTGAACCCCTGGTCTGGTGAACGCAGAGACTGACACCCGTACAGTGTACCTGAGAACCTTGAACAAAAACTGTGAGTAAAACTCGGATGACTGCACTGCACTGCCTCTGTCAGTTATTTGCTCTGCGCCATCTCTCCTGTACCACAAGTCCCAGCCTCACCACCATCTGCACCTACACTGCCCCGGAGGCCTGCTCAGCCTGTGGGGAGCAGGAACATCCCAGCTGCCATCCCATCACAACCGGAGGTCTGCAGCAGCGCCGGTAACCATTGCCGGAAACCACAGGTGGCGTCACGAGACAAACTGTACACTAAAACCCCTTTTTAAAGAGAGACCCAGAGTACGGGCCCAGGAGCCGACTGCCGTGACCTCCTAAACAAGGTAAAAGGCCGGGGTACCGAGTCCCCTATATTCCCCCTGGGTGACACACCATCCTTCCTCCTCTGCATCTGACGCAGCGGTGTGATGATGCGCCACGCTGTGTCAGACAGTGGAGCTGGCAGCTGCTGAGGTGATGAGAGGAGACGCGCTGCAGAGACTGGAGCGGCGGGGGAGTGAGGAGCGGTAAGTATTTTTTTTTTAAATCAGTTAGTACTCATAATACTGGATGACTGGGGGCTGCATTTTACCCTATTAGGGGGGCTGCATTTTACCCTATGGGGGAGCTGCATTTTAACCCTTGGGGGGGCTGCATTTTACCTTATTGGAGGGCTACATTTTACTCTATTGGGGGGGCTACATTTAACTTATGGTGCGAATGCAATTACCTTATGGGGGCCACATTTTTACCCTATGGTGGGGGCTGCATTTTTACCCTATTGGGGGAGCTACATTTTACCCTATGGTGAGGCTGCAATTACCCTATGGGTGGCTGCATTTTACCCTATGTTGGGGGGCTGTATTCTATTCTTTGGTGGGGGCTGCATTTTACCCTGTGAGGGGCTGCATTATACTGCGTGGGGGACCATGGGGGGTACATTACACTGCGTGCAGGACCATGGGGAGTGCATTATACTGTGTGCAGGACCATGAGGAGTGCACTATACTGTGTGGAGAGCCATGGGGAGTGTCTTATACTGTGTGGAGGACCATGGGGAGTGCATTATACTGTGTGGAGGACCATGGCGAGTGCAATATACAGTGTGGAGGACCATGGTGAGTGACGCGCCCCTGGGCCTGTGTCGCGCTGCGTTGCGCACGCGGGAGCTTACCCGGAGCCGGATCTGTTTAGGGTTGTAGTCTCGTGGCGGTGACCCGGTCCGTGCCCAGGGAGTCAAACTGGACGGCAGTCTGTTAGCGGTAGAAAATGGTTGATGACTACGCCACCCGTTGAATGCAGCCAGGGGGCTGCTGCTGCAGGGCAGACCGCTGAGGCCGGTGGAAGGATGGTGCAGCGTGATAGTATAACCCCCAACGGGAGGGGTATGGCCTCAGGGCAGCCGACGTGGATGATGGGGGTAGCAGGAACCACTCAGAGACGGTATGGTAGCGTTCAGGGTCTTTACTGGTAACAACGATAGACCCTCCCGGAGTACTTGCTAGCGAACGGGGCCTGGTCAGTCCTTGAGCAGATGGGATCTCCCCTGGCCAGGCGTAGTTGTAGGCCTCCCAAGCTGACTGTACTCTTCTGGCTACCTTGCTAGAAGCTGATGTAAGTAGCCCACGTCCCTGAGTGTACCGTGTGGTGCTCACCCGTATGGCCGGTGACTCGGGGCCTTCTAATGGCTTCCGCTCACGATGGCGGTGCTGGTCCCACGCGTGTGACCGGGCCTTCGGGCTTCTGGGCCAGGGGACCTGAAATCCCCTGCCTGACGGATTCTGCTGCTGGGTAGAAGTTAGTCCCCACAGCCTCGGACTCCGGGTCCGGTAAAGAATCTTCTTAGTCAGGGCGAGCTCTTTAGCTGCCAGCCCCTGACTCCTTGTGACTCTGCTGCTTCCTATGCTGCTCTTGTCTCTACTCTTCCTGGACTCACTCACCCTGCCTCAGCCCCGGGTTTATACAGGGGAAGTTCTTCCCCTCCCAAGGCTGGGCAGGAGGTGTGGCATGCACAGGATCCCTGACCAAAGGACCTCCCACCTGCTCTCAGACGTAATATCTCTATCACTGTGACAACCAGACCCCTGGGGTGTCACACTCCCCCCTAGTGAAATTTAGTACTCCGGGACTAAACACTTTTTAGAAAAATATAACAAGGTATATCAAAGAACAATAAAATACAATAAGGAAACACAATAAGATGGTCACGGATGTCCGCAACCGGGTGCAGTCTTTGAAGAAAAGCAAAGGTGTCCATTTCACCAACACAGGGAGACGTAACCAGGTAGGGGTCTGTCCTACCCCGAGTCCTTAACAGTCTCTAGTCCATCCTGGGTTACGCTCCAACTATATACAAAGGATTCCCGGTAAATCCACCGAAGACTCCTAAAAACAACTAGAAACACAAAATTACACACAAGCAACAATAAACAGGTAAACATTGTAAAACAACTTAAACATTTAGATCCTCCAACGTGCGGGTAACTGGCCTCTAGTGGCCCTAGTGGACCTACGGAGCTGACTGTCTGGCCCTGAACTACAGGGTGTAGGAGCTGTCAAGGGTAAACTGGGCAGCTGTCTACCGGCTCTTTGTCTCACTAGGGGTACGGCAGGCTCACTATAAGCAGAGGGTGGATTCTCCTGTTCCGCTTGGGTGGAGTCTTCTGCCTCCTGGACCGGCTGCTCTTCCAGCTCTACCCGTTGCTCCGTAGGTTCTTGGGATGATGGTTGGAGGAAGGTGAGTACGGGTACCACAACTGCACCATTGACTTGAGTCCAAGACCGAGGGAAGTCCCCGAGCACGGTACTAACCATATCTTCCCTTTCTTCCACGGGCCGATGGTCTTCCTGTTCCTCCTCAGGATTCCTCAGTTGTTCGGGGCACTTCTTCAGGTGGTCCCGGGATACAATGGCTGTGGTTTCCCCTCCGTCTTTACTGATGGTACAGACCTTCGGGTTCTCGTGGCTTGAGGGCAGTACGGTGTACGGGTCCTTCTCCCACTGGTCGTCCAACTTGTGGAGCCGTCTCTTCCTCTTCAAGACCTGCTCTCCGGGTACCAGGGGAACAGCGGGAGCATACTGGTTGTAAGTCTTCTCTTGTCTTTCCCTAGCCTGACAGAGACTTCGCTCCACGCTCTCCTGTACTTTCCGGTACTGCTGCTGCCTCTCTGTGTCCCAGTCCGTTTCTGGTGAAGTGTCCTCGGGCGTCAGGACTCCCATTTCCAGGTCAACAGGTAACTTACCAGGTCTTGCCCTCATTAGGTAAGCCGGGGTACAGTTGGTGGAACCTACCGGGATGTGGTTGTATAGGTCCACCAGATCGGGCAACTTCTCAGGCCACAGACTGCGTTCTTCCAGGGGCAACGTTTTTAGAAGATCCATTACCACCTGGTTCATTTTCTCACAAAGTCCATTAGTTTGCGGATGGTAGGGTGTCGTCCTTATCTTCCGGCAGCCATACAGATTGCAGAATTCCTGGAAGACCTCCGCTTCAAAGGCAGGTCCCTGGTCCGTCAGCACTTGGTCCGGGTACCCGTGTGGACGGCAAAAGTGCTGCTGGAAGGCTCTAGCTGCTGTTCGAGCCGTTAAGTCCTTGACGGGGACGACAACCAGAAACCGGGAGTAATGATCCACGATGGTTAACGCGTAGACGTAGCCACTTCTGCTGGGGGTCAGTTTTACATGATCCAAGGCTACCAGTTCCAACGGTTGCCGGGTGATGATGGACTGCAGGGGAGTCTTCTGGCTGGCCCGGTCCTTCCTTCTCAGATTGCACGGGCCACAGTCTCTGCACCACTTCTCGATGGTTCCCCTCATGCCTACCCAGTGGAACCGCTCGCGCAGCAGGAACTCCAGCTTTTTCCACCCGAAGTGTCCAGCTCCGTCGTGGTATGCCTCCATCACCATGGCTGCGTCTCTTCGTGGCACCACTACTTGCCAGAGTAGTTCATGCGTCCTGGAGTTAACCATTCTGCGGCACAACTTCCCCTTGTAAAGGAACAGTCGACTCTTCTCTGCCCATAGTTGTTTGGCTTCCTCTGGAGCGTCTGATTCCAGGCTAGCCTCCGGGCGAGTCAGCATCTCCTTCACCAGTCGGACGGCAGGGTCGCTGTCTTGCGTTTCCGCCCAGTTGTAGTGAGGTAAGGGGTTCAACGTAGCAGCCTGCTTACTCCTTACCCGGTGGGAATACTGGATAGTCCCATGACGGTGGAACGCAGGGAGTTCAACTTCTTCCAGTCCCTCCGGATCTTCTCCTCCGTCCGGCAGGTTGGGCATCCTGGACAGGGCGTCCGCGTTGGTATTGGAGCGCCCTGCCCGGTATTTAATTGTGAACTCGTAGTTGGACAGACGGGCCATCCACCTCTGCTCCAGGGCACCGAGTCTTGCCGTGTCCAGGTGTGTCAGCGGGTTGTTATCCGTGTATACGGTGAACCGGGAAGAAGCGAGGTAATGCCTAAAGCGCTCGGTGACTGCCCATACCACGGCCAGGAACTCTAGCTTAAATGAGCTGTAATTTTCGGGGTTCCTTTCGGTGGGTCGCAGTTTTCGGCTGGCATAGGAGATTACTCGTTCTCTCCCCTGCTGAATCTGGGACAGTACGGCTCCTAGCCCGATGTTACTGGCGTCGGTGTAGAGGATGAAGGGCTGGCTATAGTCCGGGTACGCCAAGATTTCATCCCCCGTGAGGGCCATCTTCAGCTGGCGGAAGGACTCTTCTTCTAGCTTTTCCCATTTGAAGGGCGGCTTCTGGTTCTTGGCCTTCCGGGACTGGCCTATCAGGAGGTCCTGCATAGGTGCTGCCTTTTTGGTGAAACCGGGAATAAACCTTCGGTAGTAGCCTACCAACCCTAGGAACTGCCGCACTTCTTTTACGCTGGAGGGGCTTGGCCATCCCTTAATTGCGGTGATCTTATCGGGGTCGGGAGCCACTCCGTCAGCGCTCACCACGTGTCCCAGGTATTGCACCTTTGGTTTCAGGAGGTGACACTTGGAGGGTTTCACCTTTAGGCCGTAACTCGCCAGAGCTTCGAACACCTCCGCCAGGTGTTTCAGGTGGTCCTCATAAGTTTTGGAGTATACGATGACATCGTCCAGGTACAACAGGACCGTCTCGAAGTTTCTGTGGCCCAGACAGCACTCCATTAATCGTTGGAAGGTTCCTGGGGCGTTGCAGAGTCCGAACGGCATGCAGGTGAACTCGCTAAGTCCCATCGGGGTGGTGAATGCGGTCTTCTCCCGGTCCGCCTCTGCTACAGGAACCTGCCAGTACCCGCTAGTGAGATCCAAGGTAGAGAAGAAGTTAGCAGATCTTAAAGCAGCCAATGACTCCTCTATCCTTGGTAAGGGGTACGCATCCTTGTGTGTGATACGGTTGATTTTCCGGTAATCTACACACATCCTCATGGTGTTGTCTTTCTTTTTGACTAAAACTAGTGGGGCTGCCCAGGGGCTACAGCTATCCCGGATTACCCCAGCCTCCTTCATGTCTCTAAGCATCCCCTTGGCGTGTTGGTAATGTGCAGGGGGTACGGGTCGATACCTCTCTTTTATGGGAGGATGATCTCCCGTGGGGATGCGGTGTTCTACCCCCTTGACTCGCCCGAAGTCTAACGGGTGTTTACTAAACACTCTCTCATACTCTTGAACCACCCGATAGACTCCTTGTTTCTGGTGTGAGGGAGTGGAGTCAGTTCCCAGATGTAGTTGCTGACACCAGTCCTCCATGTCTTTCTTAGAGCCGTTACCTTCCTCCGGGTGAGATGGAGGCAAGGGTTCCACAGATTGTATAGAATTTTGATTAGTGGTATATAATTTGGCTAGCGTGGCATACCGGGGCAGGTACACTTCCCTCTCCCCGATATTTATTATGCGAACGGGCACCCTCCCATGGCGTACATTGACCACCCCCCGTGCTGTCAAAATGGTGGGCCTACTGTCTGAGTAAACTGGTTCTACCATTGCCTGGTAATCTCTACCTCTCAGACCAATAGCTGCCCGGCACCAAATCATCATTTCACTTTTTGGGGGCATGGCAATAGGAAAAGGGTCACACATTCTTACGCTACCAATCTCACCGCCGGAGAGTTCCACTTGTTGCCGTTGCATCAGTGCCCGGATCTCTTTCTGGAGCACCCGCTGCTCGCCGGAGCTGGCATTCTTGGCAACCTGCTGTAAAAGGAAAATCACCTCTGCAAGACAATTTTCAATTACATTAGTTCCTAGAGTTATTTTTGGGTGACTCTCATGTTTGTCAATATCTACAATGATCAGTCCCTGTGCGGCCAGTTCGACTCTACCAATTTTGATGGTCACCTCTTTAAATCCGATCTGTGGCACGGGCTGACCATTGCTGGCGATGATACTCAAGTCGTCGTCAGGGTAGCGGGTAATATCCGAGTCATTCCAGTACTGCTTGAAGAGCACGTACGGGATGGTGGTGACCTGTGACCCGGTGTCCAGTAGGGCACTCATGGGAATGCCATCCAGTACCACAGGCAAGACTGGACGTCCTCCCACATATCTGTCGCGCCAGTTCGATGGGCCTGGTGATCTTTTTCCTGGGGGTTGGCCCTCTACCCCAGGTTGTGCCCGTTTAAAGAACAGTACCTTTCCATATGTCCGGGTTGATTGCAGCGGCGGCAGATGGGTCGTCCGTCCTCGCTGTATCGGTCACTGGGTCTTCCTCTGGCCGGTGGGGTCCTCCTTGGTCGACGCCACGGGATGTCCTCCGGTCCGGATGCCAGCTGGATCTTCCCTGGAGTGGAAACCTGTAAAGACTGCACAGTTCGGGTTAGCGCAGCAACGCTTTTAGCTAGCTCTTGGACCTGATGGTGTAGGTCTGGAGCCGGGTCATTGTCCAAAGCCTGCGCATCAGCTCCCACAGGCCCTGCTGACAAGGGCGCCGCCTCCTGGTAGTAAGTGGTAGTGGGGCGTCTGTGGGTCACAACGCCACCTGGTGCCGGTTCTCGGAGCACCCGGATGGCTCTGTCCTTGAACTGTGCAAATTCTAGATGAGGGTCCTGTAAGGCCATTGCCCGCAACTGGGTGCGGTGGGCATTGCAATATAAACCCTCTATAAATTGTTCGGTCAACAGCCTGTCCTCGTTTCCCACTCCATTAGGGTCGGTCTGCTTAATGGCCCTCAGGGCCTCTTGTAGGTTGAGTGCATAGTCCCTTATACTCTCATGCGCTCGCTGCTTGCACCCGTAGAATCTAAGTTTAATCTCGGCTGAGGTGCGGGTATCAAAGGTGTCCTTCAGCCGGGTTAGTATCCCTGCGACAGTCTTCCTCCCAGGTGGCCAGGATTTTACTTCCCTTTTGGCTGCCCCAGTTAGTTGGGCCACCAGGATGCTCACTTTTTGCTCTTCTGTGAGGGGGTACACCTGGAAGAGGCTATCCAGCTTTTCTCTAAAGTCATGCAGGGTATGTGACTCCCCTGAGTACTGGGGTAGCCAAGCTGCTCCCGGGATATAGGGCATGGTGAAGGGCATAACTGCAACAGCGGTAGCGCTGGCGGGGGTTGAGGCAGTGGAGCCCTCCTCCGTATCCGACATCTTCCTCCCCCCTAGTGGACCGTGGCCTACCTTGCGATGATCCTGTTCCGTAGGCCGCGGCTCCGCAGTGGATCGTCAGGGTTGAGGACCTTCCGTCGCGCTCCTGTGACGTCGGCGTCTGCTGGGCTCCTTCCAGGACCTTACGCAACGTCCGGACGTGAGGCGGGGCTTCAGTTCTCGCGCGCTTTCGGAGTCCACGCCCCTCTTCTTCCCGCGCGGCGTCCTCAAGATGGCGTCCAATGGCGGGAAAACTCCACGGATGGCGGGAAGAAGGCTGAAGATGGCGCCGGATGGCGGGAAACTTCACCGATGGCGGGAAGAAGGCTGAAGATGGCGCCGGATGGCGGGAATCTTCACCACTGGTAAGTTTGAACAGTCTTTGCTTTTCAGGCACGCAGTACCCGGTGGTTGCGGGCACGTGATCCTGCCGACTACGCCAAAGTTGACGCGCCCCTGGGCCTGTGTCGCGCTGCGTTGCGCACGCGGGAGCTTACCCGGAGCCGGATCTGTTTAGGGTTGTAGTCTCGTGGCGGTGACCCGGTCCGTGCCCAGGGAGTCAAACTGGACGGCAGTCTGTTAGCGGTAGAAAATGGTTGATGACTACGCCACCCGTTGAATGCAGCCAGGGGGCTGCTGCTGCAGGGCAGACCGCTGAGGCCGGTGGAAGGATGGTGCAGCGTGATAGTATAACCCCCAACGGGAGGGGTATGGCCTCAGGGCAGCCGACGTGGATGATGGGGGTAGCAGGAACCACTCAGAGACGGTATGGTAGCGTTCAGGGTCTTTACTGGTAACAACGATAGACCCTCCCGGAGTACTTGCTAGCGAACGGGGCCTGGTCAGTCCTTGAGCAGATGGGATCTCCCCTGGCCAGGCGTAGTTGTAGGCCTCCCAAGCTGACTGTACTCTTCTGGCTACCTTGCTAGAAGCTGATGTAAGTAGCCCACGTCCCTGAGTGTACCGTGTGGTGCTCACCCGTATGGCCGGTGACTCGGGGCCTTCTAATGGCTTCCGCTCACGATGGCGGTGCTGGTCCCACGCGTGTGACCGGGCCTTCGGGCTTCTGGGCCAGGGGACCTGAAATCCCCTGCCTGACGGATTCTGCTGCTGGGTAGAAGTTAGTCCCCACAGCCTCGGACTCCGGGTCCGGTAAAGAATCTTCTTAGTCAGGGCGAGCTCTTTAGCTGCCAGCCCCTGACTCCTTGTGACTCTGCTGCTTCCTATGCTGCTCTTGTCTCTACTCTTCCTGGACTCACTCACCCTGCCTCAGCCCCGGGTTTATACAGGGGAAGTTCTTCCCCTCCCAAGGCTGGGCAGGAGGTGTGGCATGCACAGGATCCCTGACCAAAGGACCTCCCACCTGCTCTCAGACGTAATATCTCTATCACTGTGACAACCAGACCCCTGGGGTGTCACAGTGAGTGCATTATACTGTGTGCAGGACCATGGGGAGTGCGCTATACTGTATGGAGGTCCATGGGGAGTGTCTTATACTGTGTGGTGGACCATGAGGAGTCCATTATACTATGTGGAGGTCCATGGGGAGTGTCTTATACTGTGTGGAGGACCATGGGGAGTGTCTTATACTGTGTGGAGGACCATGGGGAGTGTCTTATACTGTGTGGAGGACCATGGGGAGTGTCTTATACTGTGTGGAGGACCATGGGGAGTGTCATATACTGTGTGGAGGACCATGGGGAGTGTCTTATACTATGTGGAGGACCATGGGGAGTGTCTTATACTGTGTGGAGGACCATGGAGAGTGTCTTATACTGTGTGGAGGACCAAGTGGAGTGTCTTATACAGTGTGGAGGACCATGGCGAGTGTCTTAAACTGTATGGAGGACCATGGGGAGTGTCTTATACTGTATGGAGGACCATGGCGAGTGCATTATACTGTGTGGAGGACCATGGCGAGTGCATTATACTCTGTGGAGTGTGAAGGTTTGTGTGGGGGCCATTATACTGTATGTAGGCCCATTATACTGAATAGAGAGCTGTGTGGGGGTCACAGTTGGGGGATCATACTGTGTTGGGGTCACCATAATTTTCTGGGGGAGTTGAGGTGGGGTACAGTAGGGTCATCATACTGTGCATGTGGAGGGTAATGTGGAGGAATTCACCATGGGGGTATCATACTGTGTCTGGGGGGCACTTTTGTTGGCATATTTTATGGGCAATGAAAGAGGAATCTAGGACTTCAGCAGGAGGAAAATTACTATGTAAAGGCTGGAAAGTTGTGAGATCTGCTCTTCTGTAAACTCAACAATTATTTACCTATTATTTTTTGGGGGGCCCAATTAGAGCTTCTGCTATGGGGCCCCATGATTCCTATGTACGCCCCTGCCCCATACTATTCCCAGATTTGAATAAGTAACTGGTGTTTTTAGGGGGTTTAATGACTTTGAGACACTGATCTCACACCACCATTACACAGATAGTGTTGCCCCAAATCAAATTCCGATCATTTCAGCATTGCTCAAATGGTTTCTGAGTATCAGAACTGGTATCAAAATGGGCAAATAGCCAATTCTCCTAGATTTGAATAAGTAACTGGTGGTTTTAAAGGGTTAAATGACCTTGGGCCACTGGTCTTACAGCACCAGCACAAAACAGGAAGATCCACATCAAAATCAGTTTTTCCCAGGCTGACGGAGTGGCTACTGGTTACTGATCAAATAAACTGGCATCAAAGTGAGCAAATTACAACTTTGTACTGATTTGAATAAGTTACTGGTTTGTTTTAAGGGTAAAAGGGCTTGTCCGATCTTAAAGGGGTATTCCCATCTCCAAGATCCTATCTCAATATGTAGTACTGTATTTTTCAGACTATAAGACACACTTTTTTCCTCCAAAATTTTGGCGTAAAGTGGGGGATGCGTCTTAGGCTAAGTGCCCACGATGCAAAAATGCTCCAGATTTTTCCTGAGCGTTTCTGCATCTCCCTGGCAGAAAAACGCATGCGGATTGTACATGCATTTTTCCTGCCAGGGACAAGCGTATGTATGGCGCCCCTGAGGGTTCGGTCGCCGCAGAGGTACTGCATCTCACCCAGAGGTGTGGTATCTCACTCTCAGGTAAGGAAGGAGTACAGTTCAGGACCCTAACACCTGCATCCAACACACACCACTCCAAGCTAGCAGGAGGGGCAAGATGCCTCCCACGTACTTGCTGAGCCCCTTTCCTGGCTGGAGTGGGGGGAACCTAGCTGGTAAGAGGAACTAACTCGCCCCCTGGGCCGAGGGGTACTCGGAGCCAGGCAACAGGAGACAATGGGGGTAGTGGTGGCAACCCGGTTCCGTGGCTCAGGGTGGTCAGACCAATGGCAGTCTGCTATGTGCTGTTCATGTTGTCCGACTACGCCACCCGTGGATTGCGGTTATTATGAACCGCCGCTGCAAGGTAATCCCCTGAGGCTGATGGTGTACGCAGCTGAGGTTGTTTAACTCCCCATGGGAAGAGTGTAGCCCCAGGGTTGTGCAATGGATGATGGGGGTGATGGTGCAGGGAGTCCCAGTACCGGTAGTGCTGGAGAAGCGAGAAAGTACACAGACAACGTACTGCAATCCAATGTCTTTTACTCACAGTTCATGTGCTCCGGGTCACTTCTGTACAGGTAGTGACCGCCCGAGCCGTGCTGCGTCCACCAGGTGTGGGGCTCGGTCAACTCCCAGGCAGTTCAGAAGTCTGGCTCAGGACCCCCTTTTGTCTTTTCTCTGGCCTGCCTCACCAGTGACCCACTTTTGTCCAGCTGCCGCGGATCTGCGCGGGTAAACGTGGGCCTCGTTCCCCGCTGTCCTATATGGTGCCTTCCTAGCAGGTTTGATGAGGTGTCGCACCAATAAATGATCACGACCTCCGGTCTTTGGCTGAGGTTAGTTTCTCCTCCACCAACTTGGGATCCGGTACCCTTAATCTGCCTGACCCTTCATCCGGTATTCTCATGGGTTCTTAGGGTTACTTCCACCTTCTTGTTCCTGAGCCCTTCTGTTTCTCTCTCTCTTCTCCTTCTTTCCTGTTCCTTCTTCTCCTGTTCCTTCTTCTCCTGTTCCTTCTCGGCCTCTTCTCTAGGCCCACCTCTGAGCGGAGCTCCTACAGAGCCTCCACTCCCTGTCTTCTCCTCTGACTGAACAGACTGACCCTGATCTAAGATGGTGCCCGCCTTATATACCTCCCTCTAAAGCATGAGCCCAGGTGACCAGCAACCAATGGGCTCCTACCTACGCTCAGGAACCGTCCCCTCCTGCTCCTACATCACTGGGTTTTCCTCCCCCCTCCCCACTCCAGCCAGGGACATGGTCTGTCGTGCCTGCATTACTGTCTAATGGGAGCACCGTTGAACTGTCCCTCGGAAATGGGGTGTGTGTGCTGTATGCAGCTACCTGAGCCCTGGTCCATACTCCATCCTTACCCGGGAGTGGAATATCACACCTCTGGCAGAGGTGCAATACCCCTGTAGCGGCCGAACCCTCGGGGCGCTACAGAACCACATAGTGGGTGTGGGTGGATGAAGTAGTTAAGGGGAGCACATAGAAGGGAGATATAAAATGGGAAGCCATCTTAGGGAGTTCAGATTAGTCAGAGGAAGAAAGTGAAAGGAGCAGAGGCTCTGCAGGAGCTCTGCTCCAGAGGCGGGCCTAGCCAGTAAGGCCCAAGTCTGAGAGGAAGGAGAGAAGAGAGGAGAGGGAGCAGAGAGGCTCCAGGAACAGAAGAAAGGACCCTAGGGGTATGGGCAGTGCAGAAGGCCACCCATACTCCCGCATCTGCCTGGTGGTGGAAGGGTCAGGCCATCTAAGGGGAACCGGTCCCTCAACTAGTAGAAGATTGCAAGTCTCAGCTAGAAACCGGAGGCTGCAGTACTTTATGTCCTGTAGCCACAAGTCCACACCAGTCTCACCGAGAAGGTAGCCATATAGGATCCAGGGGACGGAACAGACATCGCCCGCCAAGGTCCACGGGTACCGGATTGGAGATACTAGGTGTGAGGTGCAGGGAAAAGGCCAGGTGGAGGACACAGAAGGGGGTCCTGCTAAGTACTCCGGAGCTATCTGGGGGTGGACTGAACCCCTCACTGAGTAAGCACAGCACGACGAGGGAGATTACTTTGGCGCCTGTAATCTGGATTGCAATAACTGTAAGTAAAGACCCTGGGACTGCACTTCCTTGTCTCTGTATTTCTTGCTGCGCCATCAACCCCTGCACTATAACGCCCAGCACAACCTGCAACATCATCTACACTGCCCTGGAGCTAGCTCTTCCTGTGGAGAGCCACACCATCCCTGCTGCAGTAACATCAGCTTCAGAGGACTGCTCCGCAGCGGCGGCTCCATTTAATCGCATTGCACAGGTGGCGTCACGAACTCTATAAAAACTCTATAAATCCCCTATACATAACCCCTTTTATTGACCGCCCTGGGTCACGGACCGGGTCACCGCCACTGTGACATTCCCCAGCATCCATCGGCCCGGCACCGGGTACCCAACGGCCCAGGGGGCGCGTCATGTTTGGCATCACGAACAGGATATGAAACCCACCCGTTATCACCGGGTATTGTGCGCTTAAAGACTGTGTTTTCTGCTGAATGTGGCACCCGCCCCTGAAAAACGAGCGCCATTATGTGCGAGCCAAACAACAACGGGAGATCGCCTCCCATCGTGGGCCGGGTCCCGGAATGACGCCAAAAGCGCGGCCCACCCACTGCAACTGTGGCCATAACCCTGGACCTGTCCATCGGTGTGGAGGATGTGCCCCCAGATGTGACCGACAGCAAGCAGACATGGGACCGCCCCAGAAAGGGGAGAGGGAAGAATAAAACTGGGAGACGTTGTGTGGTCTGGATCCATCCAGACAGATCACACCCGGCAGGTAACATGGAAGGAAGAGAGACCGGAATCCCTGCCAGCGGCCTGTTACCAGCGGAGGCGCCCCTCACCCTGGAGGAGTTCGTTGCCAGGCTGTCCCGGGAGGATTCAGAGTTCCTCTACGCCGGGATGGAGGACCTAAACCGGAAAATGGAGAGGGCCCAGCAAGAGGCCATCACCAGCTGGAAAAAGGAGATGGTGAAGAAGATGGCAAGCCGGCAGCAGACGACGCTGCCAAGCAATGGCAGCGCCCCAGCCTTGGCGGATCCGGACCAGCGCCAGGAAGCGGAGTGCAGCGCAAGAGCAGCTGCGGGAGCAGGTAAGAGGAGTGTCCCTGTCCCGGGCGCTAGAGCCGCTGACCTGCTCCTGGGCCCCCTGGTGGAACCGCCGATCCCGGGCGCTACTGACACCGGCCCGCTCCTGACACCCCAGCAAGGCCCTCTGCCCCCGGGCCCGGAAGACGCGGGCCAATTCCGGATCCTCCTCCCAGGACATCTGCCCCCGGGCGCGCCCGCCCTAGACGTCCTTCAGATCCCGGAACCATGAGCTCTGGGCACCAGCAACACTGGCCCGCTCCTGGGCCCCTTGCAGGAACCGACACTCGAATGGGTGTGCAAACGCCGTCCCTCGGATTGGTCCGCGGAGGTGGAGGACCAGCGGCTCCCACTCCTGCCAGCTCCCCTGCCCCCTGCCGAGGTGAGGAAGATCAGTTCGAGTGGGACAACGCCGGGGGAGATCTCATGGGGTTTCCCCAAGAAACAAAAGCAGAGGCGGACCGCAGGAAAGAGCACTGCAGGAGGGAGCTGGAGCAGCTCGAGAGGGAGCGACACATCCGGCGGGTGCGCTGGGAGAAGCAGGAAGCCCGCAACATGGAGGAGAAGGCCCAGGCCCGCAGAAACAGTAGGGCAGCATCAGGTCCCCGTGCCGAGGGGACCATAGTAAAGTTCAACCTGGAAGGAGGTTGGGGCTTCATCCAGGACCCGCAGTCCGATACCGACCTCTTTGTGAACCGGAAGGACGTGGAGTCCCACCTAAAAGAAGGTCACCTGGACCGGAACCTGTATCCGGGTGATTATGTCACCTACACAAGACACAGAAGTGAAAGGGGCTGGTATGCCCTGAATGTCCACCGGGTGGGGAAAGGGAGCAGTTCCTCACCCTACAGCGCTGAAGATCCGGCTGGGCCAGCCTACAGTGGACAAGAGCTTCCCCGGAGGGAACACCACTACTAAGCATAGTAGCTGGAACTTTGGAGTGTATATAGTTGCCCGGAAGGGTATAGCAGGAATGCTGCAAGTTTGAAAAGTTAAGAGAGTGTGTTACCCATTTACCCGGAAAGGGTACAAAAATTGTCAGGTTATGGACGGTGAATAAAGAAAGAACTGTCCCTTGTAAATAGTTGCACTTCTTAAAGTGCCCCTTATTGGTTTTATATCTGTACAACAAATGACCTCAGAACAAAAACCCGCTTGGCGTGGCCGAAGACGTGGTCCAACACCTGGATCATCTATGCCCTGCAGCCACGCCCAGGGCCTACGTTGAGGGTTTTCGAACGGGTCCCTCATGTTCGTGTTTGCTAGTTTGCACCTTCCTGAAGAATGGACACCTGGTTGCAGATCATGCTGTAACCTGTTGAAAAATGTTTAATGAGAAAAATGTTTTACATGTGTAAAGAGAGATGTTCTTTAAAAAGTTTTATAATGTTTTTGGTAAGGAAACGTAACCAGTAACGTTAAAGAAAAAGAGCCTCTCATAAAGGGAAGAGATGTTATGTTGGTATTCTTCTATGCGAATGCATTCAAAAATTTTGCATGTCTTTAAAATAATTTGTCTTTTACTCTGTTCCAGCCAGCAGACGTGCTGTGTTTTACCAGGTGGGTATGTGGCGCCCCTGAGGGTTCGGTCGCCACAGAGGTACTGCATCTCACCCAGAGGTGTGGTATCTCACTCTCAGGTAAGGAAGGAGTACAGTTCAGGACCCTAACATCTGCATCCAACACACACCACTCCAAGCCAGCAGGAGGAGCAAGATGCCTACCACGTACTTGCTGAGCCCCTTTCCTGGCTGGAGTGGGGGGAACCTAGCTGGTAAGGGGAACCACATAGTGGGTGTGGGTGGAGGAAGTAGTTAAGGGGAGCACATAGAAGGCAGATATAAAATGGGAAGCCATCTTAGGGAGTTCAGATTAGTCAGAGGAAGAAAGTGAAAGGAGCAGAGGCTCTGCAGGAGCTCTGCTCCAGAGGCGGGCCTAGCCAGTAAGGCCCAAGTCTGAGAGGAAGGAGAGAAGAGAGGAGAGGTGTAGCATCGGCGTCTCTGCCCCCTGCTAGGCAGGGACGCCGTCCCTCTCACCTTCCTGCTCCTGGCACGACGTCCTCCAGCGCTCCTCTCCCCCCTGCTGCCGGCGTGCGCTCTTTCCCCAGCACTGTGCTTAGGGCGCGCGCGCGCGCTCTCCCCCTCTCTTAAAGGGACCGCGCGTGCCGTCCTAAGGAGTACCCGGCAAATAGCCGGAGGACCTCCCATATATAAGGCACATCCTCCAAAATGGAGGTGCCCGAGCAAAGTTGTTGCAAAGCATACTCACCTCTGCTTCAGCCCTCAGGTCCCGTTGCCAGCCTGACTACCAGTCCTGTCTGCCAGCTTGTCTTCTCTCTAGCCCGACAGTCTGTCTCCAATCTTCCGCCAGTCTGTCTATGGGCGAGTCCACCTGCATACCAGGAAGAACCTGCCAGTTACCTGCCTGCTACCTGCCATACCTGTTAGCCCGCTCACCTTGGAGCGCACGTCTGCTACTTGCCTGCTGGCCTACCTGGAGGCTCTGCCGTCACATGCTGTGACCTCCTGCCTGCTAGCCAAGAGACTTCTACCTGTTCTGCCGTCACATGCTGTGACCACCTGCCTGCTAGCCAAGAGACTTCTACCTGTTCTGCCGTCACATGCCGTGACCACCTGCTTGCTAGCCAAGAGACTTCTACCTGCTCTGCCGTCACTTGCGGTGACCACCTGCCTGCTAACCAAGAGACTTCTACCTGCTCTGCCGTCACATGCCGTGACCACCTGCCTGCTAGCCAAGAGACTTCTACCTGATCTGCCGTCACTTGCTGTTACCACCTGCCTGCTAGTCTAGAGACTTCTTCCGCCACGTACCGTGACCACCCGTCAGCTAACCCAGAGACTGCTGCCTGCCTGTTGTGTCCACCCGCTATACCGGTCAGTCCCAGCTATCTGACCTGTGGGAGCCACCTGCTCTTTTACAAGGTCGTCCCCAGAGTAGCACCTGCCCCTCTGGCTCCCTCCTTGTTCCAAGGCACAGAGGTTCCACCACCCGTAACAAGAGGGAGCAGAGAGGCTCCAGGAACAGAAGAAAGGACCCTAGGGATACGGGCCGTACAGAAGGCCACCCGTATGCCCGCATCTGCCCGGTGGTGGAGGGGTCAGGCCATCTAAGGGGAACCGGTCCCTCAACTAGTAGAAGATTGCAAGTCTCAGCTAGAAACCGGAGGCTGCAGTACTTTATGTCCTGTAGCCACAAGTCCACGCCAGTCTCACCGAGAAGGTAGCCTTATAGGACCCAGGGGACGGAACAGACGTCGCCCGCCAAGGCCCGCGAGTACCGGATTGGAGATACTAGGTGTGAGGTGCAGAGAAAATGGCTAGGTGGAGGACACAGAAGGGGGTCCTGCTAAGTACTCCAGAGCTATCTGGGGGTGGACTGAACCCCTCACTGAGTAAGCACAGCACGACGAGATTACTTTGGCGCCTGTAATCTGGACTGCAATAACTGTGAGTAAAGACCCTGGGACTGCACTTCCTTGTCTCTGTGTTTCTTGCTGCGCCATCAACCCCTGCACTATAACGCCCAGCACAACCTGCAACATCATCTACACTGCCCTGGAGCTAGCTCTTCCTGTGGAGAGCCACACCATCCCAGCTGCAGTAACATCAGCTTCAGAGGACTGCTCCGCAGCGGCGGCTCCCTTTAGCTGCATTCCACAGGTGGCGTCACGAACTCTATAAAAACTCTATAAATCCCCTATACATAACCCCTTTTATTGACCGCCCTGGGTCACGGACCGGGTCACCGCCACTGTGACATTCCCCAGCATCCACCGGCCCGGCACCAGGTACCCCACGGCCCAGGGGGCGCGTCATATGTGAAGCGTTTTTCACATGCATTTCCGCATGCGGGTTGTCAAGCGCTTTCCAAGCGATTTTAGCATCACTTGGAAAGTGCTTGACAACTTGGTCACACTATATAAATCCATGCAACCGGCATGGATTTATATAGTGTGACCGTAAAAGAATGGTAAAAAATCCGATCCAATGCGTCCGGTCTCCCCGGTGTCTCGCGGTTGTGCCGATGTCAGTGGTCGCGTGACCCGTCACATGACTAAATGATGTCATGGCAGGTCCTTTTAGACCATCGCCAGCTGCCGGGGAGACTGGACGCATCGGATAAGGAGACCGGGGGCAATCAGAAGGTAAGTATAATATTTATTTTTTATTTTAATTATTTTTTTTTTTTTACAGGTACTATGGTACCCGGGTCTGGAGGAGAGTCTCCTCTTCTCTAAACTCGGGTACCATCCGCACATTGAATCGCTGAATATCCGCATGTGCACATGTAGTCATGCGGATATTATGCGATTCAATGCAAGTCAATGGCGGTGAAAACGACGCGATTACGCAAAATAATTGGTAGTGCTGCGGATTTTTGCGCAATGATATTCCGCAGCGGAAATTTCCGCAGCATGTGCATAGCACATGTGGATTATCATTGGGGAACATAGCAGATCTTCTACCAAGCGTTTTTTAAGCGTTTCTGCGGCGTAATTGCTGCTGCAGAAACGCTTAAAAAATGCATAGTGGGCACACAGCCTTATATTCCAATATTCATAAACACTGTAGCTGTGGGTAATGGGGGATGTGGGGGGAGCGACAGCGGCGGAGTAGCGGGGCACAGGAGGCAGCAGCCGCCTTTTGCAGCCCACACTGTGCCCGCTGCTAAAGAAAATGAATATTCACTGCTCCCCACACCCATGGTCGTGGGGAGCAGTGAATATTCATTTTTCTTAATAGCCGGCACACTGGTATATATGGCATCCTTCATCCCTATATGTATGGCCCCCCTCATCCCTCTTCCTTGTATGTATGGCACCCTTCATCCCTGTATGTATGGGCCCCCTCATCCTGGTATGCTTGGCACCCCCTGATCCCCATCACGCTGCACAGAAAAAAAAAAAACAATTATACTCTCCTCCTCTCTCCTCCAGCGCTGCGTCCCGCTCTGCAGCCGACAGGGTTCTCAATGTGTGAGCCGCGTATGGCGTAACTGCCATGCGCCCTCACACAGTGAGATGTTGTGCCAGAATAGTCACTGCTCCCCACGCCAGGACTTAGTGCGTGGGGAGTAGTGACCATTCATTCTCCCTAATAGCACGCACACTGTAGCCACAGTACGGCTCCTGCTGTGCTCTGCAGTCAGTGTGCCCACTATTAAAGACCATGAATATTCACTACAATCCACTCACATGGAAGTGGTGAATATTCATGGTCTTTAATAGTGGGCACACTGACCGCAGATCGCAGCACATATTTAACCTTAACCAGTCAGTGTCAGGGCGCGGTTACAGCTGCCGCTCATTGTAAGCTGAGCGGTGTTTGAAGTTGAGCTGGAACATGTAATGTTCTTGACCAGTTTAGAAAGCCCAATATCCAAATGCCATTTTATGGGAATCTGAGGTAAAAGAAGCGACCCCGTTCTGTATTTTCACCAATTATTCAGAATGGAGACGATCAACAAATATCGTCATCTGCTCTGGAGGACCCAACACTTCCATGATTTCCATGGATAGCCCAGTGATTACAGACAACCACGTGCAATACTTCATTTCTTCTTTGGAGGCGCTGTAGGGAAATTCAGCACTCGCTTACTGCAGGAGGTTTGTGCAGAAGGGACCAATTTGGTCTTTATTCACAGCACATTGGGGCTTTACCTCTGACCCATATGGAGAAACCTCACATGAGACTGGACGACCCCATCAAGGTCCATAGTGCTGGAGAATAAGACTCAGGGGCTAAACCCACATTCACTACATGGACGACCGATGGAATAAAGGCAAGAACAACGATGTAGGGGCTAAAAGAGAGATTTTATTTATAAATTGGGGTTATTATATATTTTACTATTATGTATATGTGTAAATTATTTATCTATCAGAATAATCCTATTTATGGGCCGTGTTGATCCAGAGGAAGGCGAAAACCCCCTGTGAGGAACAGGCCAATTCTCCTCATATCAGGGGGAAAAATTCCTTCCTGACCCCAAATAAAACATGGCGGTCAGAATAAATCCCAGGATCAAGGGCTGGTACCGAACCTGTGGAATTAAATTCACTTCTAAAAATGTAATAAACTATTCATCTTTTTCTAATTTTTGTACTGAGCTACTATGTATATTATGTGTGTGTCAGCTATAAATTATCTGAAAACCTGCCTATATTTAAAAATTTATTTATTCATTTATTTTTATGTATTTATAATAAGCCATTAATATATGAATTACTTATGCAACTATAAGATTAAATCTATTTAAGGCCGTGTTGATCCAGAGGAAGGTGTAAAATTCCTTCCTGACCCCAAATATGGTGATCTGGATGAATCCCAGGATCAAGAGCTCATAGCTAATGTGTTATACATAAGTGAAATTATTTTATTTCAGTATTTAATTATTTATATTTTTAGAATAATTTATTTTTATATTTATGTTAACTATTTTTTTAAACCAAAAAATAAATTATATTTTTTTATATATATTTTTCATTATAAATATGAGAATCTACTTATTTTATTTTACTAAACCTATTTATAGGCCGTGTTGATCCAGAGGAAGGCGAAAACCCCACGTGAGAAATGTGCCAATTGTTCTCGTGACGGGGGGAAAATTCCTTCCTGACCCCAAATATGGCGATCGTGATGAATCCCAGGATCAAAGGCTCGTACCTAACCTGTAAGTAGTGGAAGTGAGATTTTTTTTAAAATATTTTAATTAATTGTTATATATTTAGACTAAAAATGTTTTTGGTTTTGTGTAAAATGAACTATTTTTGAAAATATTTTTTAAAAAGTTGAAAGTTTTTTTTTTCATTGCTTATGTGTGAATCTTACTTATTGATATATAACTAAAGCTATTTAAGGCCGTGTAGATCCAGAGGAAGGCGAAAACCCCTAATGAGGAATGGGCCAATTGTCCTCATATTAGGGGGAAAATTCCTTCCTGACCCCAAATATGGCGATCAGATTAAATCCCAGAATCAAAGCCGAAATCTCTTTCTATGTGCTATATGTCTATGTGTGCGTGTGCCTATACCTATAGTGTAGTGTGCGGCCTATACCTATCATGTAGTGGGGGTCTATACCTATAGTGTAGTGTGCGGCCTATACCTATCATGTAGTGTGGGTGATGGGGATGTGATGGGTGTAATACTTACCCGGCCTGTGCTGAGTGAGTTCAGGAATAATGACCTATATTACACTATTGTTCCTGAACTCACCAGATGGACACTAATCACAGTCCGCTCCCTGGGGCGCTGAAGATCTTCGTGCTGGTTTGATGTCAATCGCCAGCCCAGGATTGGAGGATGCCAAGTCAAGGTCCTGGTGCAGCGACATGATAGCAGTGGTCCGGCATGAAGATGTTATGGAGAGAGATGATGTTTTAGGGCAGCCGAGGTGAGAAACAGCAGCAGAGATATGAGGTACGGGTCAGGAGGCAAAGATTTCTGGACAGTTGGCACGGGGTCATCCTGCACGGGGTCAGAACATTTGATGGGATTTATCCTCAGAGAAGGATGATCTTACCGTGCCCAGCTTGGTGACACGTAATTAAATCCGGGCACGGGGTTACGGGCTTTCTTTTCCTCCGGCCACTGCATAAGATGGTTCTCCAGAACTGGCCTGAATGGTTTGAATGGTGGCTGTGCTCTCCTTTTCTCCAGATCCTCCCAGCCGATGTTGGTAAAGAATGGATGCAGTCTGATGTTCCCGCACACATCCAATCGCTTCTGAGGATTTTTGCACAGCAGCTTCTTGATAAGATCTTTCAAGTCAGCATCAAGCCAAGATGGAATTTCAGGCTTTCCTTTGGTTATAGCTCTGTATGCCATATTGCTGACGGAGCCGGTGTAAAATGGGGAGCGTCCTGTGGCCATCTTGGACACCACAATCCCCAGGCTCCACCAATCCACTGCTGTGCCATATCCTTTTTTGCGATGCACCTCGGGGGCCATGAAATGGAAAGTGCCCGTCACTCCAGAGATGTTATTGGAGGAGGTGACGCCATCTTGGGCAAGCCCCAAGTCGATAATACGAATGTGGCCATCTGCATCCAACATGATGTTTTCCGGCTTAAGATCTCTGCAATGAAATAAGACAATAGGATAAGAAATCTGCCCAGTGATACAGGAGATGGAGAATTGGTCACTGCAAGAATAGGAAGAATAGACAGACAGGAGCCCAGGAAAGTTGGGGGCAATATTTTTAGCATGTAAAGGGGACAGAGAGAAAGAGGAAAGTTCTGCTTACCGATGAACGATGTTGTGTCCATGGAGGAACTGGAGGCCACATACAATCTCTGCTGTGTAGAATCTGATGGAGAGAACAGAGTGTAGTATCAATGCCATCGCTGACACCTCCTTCCCACCTGGGCTACATTCCCTGTCAGCCCTCTTTCTGCTACATCCCAACCTCCACTTTTATTTCCACCCCTCTTCTCACTTTTTGGTAGATCTTCCTCTTTCTCACCTTAAGGTGTCGATGTTCAAGTAGCCGCACATCTTAATCAAAGCCCCCAGGCTGCCGCCGGACAGATACTCCGTGATGAAATAAGCGCGCTTACGAGACTGCTGTGCGGCATAGAGATGACATAAGAACGGGCAGTCTCTGGCTGCCAGGAGTATCCGCCGCTCTCTCATAATCATGTTTTCATTGACCTCCCTTTTCTCGATCATTTTTACAGCCGTATAGATGTTTCGGCTGGGGATTGATGTCAGGACCACCTGAGAAAAGAAATAGACAATGCTAAGAATTCAACGTATTTGAATTTGATCAACGGGGGTTGCAAGGCCCTCTGTCCCGCTCCAGATTCGCCCAATTTGTCAGAGCTGGGCAAAACTGTCACGAAACCTCCAAAATGGGTATGGGAGGGGGAAAACATCCGGTTTATCTACTGCACAAGAAATGGATGGACTGAGTGGTTTGTGAGTCTGCTAGTAATCTGGACCTTATAGCAGAGCAAAGCTAAGCTATCACCATACTGCACTGTCTGCTCTATGATTGTCTATGGGTAGATCTAAAAGGGGTTTTCCATTATCACCATCTGTGAGCTGGTTGGGGTCAGTATTGGATGTATATCAATGTGCAGCTGATTTAAAGTTTATGAAACATAGAGGTCAAAGTATATATTGTATCCTAATAGCAGCATATATGGACCAGGACATGGAAATAAACCATGTCCCCCAATTCCCCACAGATTTAATACCTTAGTAACCACCAATACGTATTTTTACTGACCTGCGATATAAGAGACTAGCTTTTGAACCCGTTCTACACCCGGGTGGCGAGCATTTTTATTGGTATATGGTCTACCATGCTGTTATTTGTGCTGCCCCCATCCTGTTATTTGTGCTGCCCCCCATCCTGGTATTTGTGCTGCCCCCATCCTGGTATTTGTTCTGCCCCCATCCTGTCCACCCATCCTATCCTGGTATGCATGGCACCCCTCATCCCTATCCTGGTATGCATGGCACACCTCATCCCTATCCTGGTATGCATGGCACACCTCATCCCTATCCTGGTATCCATGGCACCCCTCATCCCCATCCTGGTATGCATGGCACCCTTCACCCCCAATCCTGGTATGCATGGCACCCCTCACCCCCCCAAACCTGGTATGCATGGCACCCCTCACCCCCAATCCTGGTATGCATGGCACCCTTCATCCCAATACTGGTATGCATGGCACCCTCATCCCTAATTTTGGTATACATGGCACCCCTCATCCCTATTCTGGTATGTATGGTACCCCTCATCCTGGTATACATAGCACCCCTCATCCCAATCCTGGTATGTATGGCCTCCTCATCCCCCAATCCTGGTATGCATGGTACACCAACCCTCATCATGGTATGCATGGCACTCCTCATCCCTGTTCTGGTATGTATGGTAACCCTCATCCCTATCCTGGTATGTATGGTACCCCTCATCCTGGCATGCATGGCACCCCATCCCTCATCCTGGTATGTATGGTATCCCGCATCCCTATTCTGGTACTTATGGTACCCCTCATCCTGGTATACATGGCACCCCTCATTCCAATTCTGGTATATATGGCCTCCTCATCCCCCAATCCTGGTTTGCATGGCCCCCTCATCCCTATCCTGGTATGCATGGCACTCCTCATCCCCCAATCCTGGTATGCATGGCACTCCATCCTTTATTCTGGTATGCATGGTACCCCTCATCTCTATTCTGGTATGCATGGTACCCCTCAATCCCAATGCTGATATGCATGGCACCCCTCAACCCCAATGCTGGTATGCATGGCACTCCTCACCCCCCAATCCTGGTATGTATTGCACCCCTCATCCCCAATCCTGGTATGCATGGTCCCCTCACCCCCAATCCTGGTATGCATGGTCCCCTCACCCCCAATCCTGGTATGCATGGTCCCCTCACCCCCCAATCCTGGTATGCATGGTACCCCTCATCCCTATTCTGGTATGCATGGTACCCCTCATCTTCCAATCCTGGTATGCATGGTACCCCTCATCCCTATTCTGGTATGCATGGTACCCCTCATACCTATTCTGGTATGCATGGTACCCCTCATCCTGGTCTGCATGGCACTCCATCCATCATCCTGGTATGCATGGTACCCCGCATTCCTGTCCTGGTATGCATGGTACCCCTCATCCCTATTCTGGTAGGCATGGTACTCCTCATCCCCAATCCTGGTATGCATGGTACCCCTCACCCCCCAATCCTGGTATATATGGCACCCCTCATCCCCAATCCTGGTATGCATGGTCCCCTCACCCCCAATCCTGGTATGCATGGTCCCCTCACCCCCCAATCCTGGTATGCATGGTACCTCTCATTCTCCAATCCTGGTATGCATGATACCCCTCATCCCTATTCTGGTATGCATGGTACCCCTCATCCCTATTCTGGTATGCATGGTACCCCTCATTCCTATTCTGGTATGCATGGTACACCTCATCCTGGTCTGCATGGCACTCCATCCCTCATCCTGGTGCGCATGGTACCCCGCATTCCTGTCCTGGTATGCATGGTTCCCCTCATCCCTATTCTGGTATGCATGGTACTCCTCATCCCCAATTCTGGTATGCATGGCACATCTCATCCCCAATGCTGGTATGCATGGCACCCCTCACCCCCCAATCCTGGTATGTATGGCACCCTTCATCCCCAATCCTGTTATGCATGGTACCCCTCACCCCCCAATCCTGGTATGTATAGCACCCCTTATTCCCAATCCTGGTATGCATGGTACCCCTCATCCTCCAATCCTGGTATGCATGGTACCCCTCATCCCCCAATCCTGGTATGCATGGTCCCCTCACCCCCAATCCTGTTATGCATGGTCCCCTCACCCCCAATCCTGGTATGCAAGGTCCCCTCACCCCCCAATCCTGTTATGCATGGTACCCCTCACCCCTCAATCCTGGTATGTATGGTACCCCTCATACACCAATCCTGGTATGTGTGGCCCCCTCACCCCCCAATCCTGGTATGTATGGCACCCCTCATCGCTTTCACACTGCACACATACAAAAAAAAAACACTTATACTCACCTGTGCTCCAGCGCTGCTGTGTCCTGTTCTGCCGGAGGCAGGGGGAGGAGTGCGGCGCCGGAGTACAAATGCGTCTTCAGTAAAATGGCGCCAGAGAGCACTATGCGCATGAGGCGATTCCGACTCCTTCACTCCTGCCCCAGTCTCCGGTGAGAAGAGAGGCGCCGCAGCAGCGCTCCTCCCGGTCAGGTAACTATGTAAATATGGCGCCGGAGTTCGCGGTATGCGTTCAGGGTCAACGCATACAGCGATAACCGGCGCTATACACACTCCTCTTACCTGTAACGGCTCCATGCGTTCTTCTGTCTGGAGCCAGACTGCGCAGGCGTGTTGCACTTGCGCAGTCTGTAAAGGCTTCAGACAGAGGGACGCTTGTAGCGTTATATTATAGACTAGCGTTCCCCGACAGGTGACTATCCTGTAACTGTCACCTGTACATTATAGCTGACAACTTGCTGCATCAGCCACGATCAGTGTTGGCACACACCATGGCCGTTTAACCCCTTAGATGCTGCTGTCAATAGTGACTACAGAATATAAATAGTTAGCAGAGTGCGGGGGCTTCCTCTTTAACCCCATGGGCACCCTGAGATCTTGATTGTATGGTCCTGATTTTTGCCATGGCAGTTCATGGCTAAATAACAGCCTTAGAGTCTGCCGGCTATAGTGACCTGTTGAGAAGTTATCAAAATTTAGGTGATAAAAATACATTTTTTCATTCCTTTTATTCCACTTTGTATTAACAACTGAAAATCAGCTGAAGGGTTAATGAACTACCTGAAAGCAGTTCTGAATACGTTATGCGGTGCGGTTTTTAAACTGGTATAATTTTTTGGGTGGGTTCCTATATATAGGACCCCCAAAGTCATTTGAAAACTGAACAGGTTCCTATAAAAATAAGTTTTGTAAATTAACTTGAAAAATGAAAAATTACTGCTACATTATTAAACCTTCTAAAACGCTAACAAATAACATTTTTCAAATGGTGCTGATGTAAAGCAGACAGGAGGGAAATGTTATTTATTCATGTTTTTGTGTGGTATGACTATCTGGATTAAAGGGATAATCATTCAAAGTTTGAAAATTGCAAATGTTGTTACATCTTTGTCAAATTTCTCATATTTTTATAAATAAACGCAAAACATGTCAACATAAATTTACCAATTTTATTTTGTCACGAAAAAACATTCTCAAAACCAATGGGATATGTCGAAGCATTCCAGAGTTATTACTACATAAAGTGACCCTGGTCAGATATTAAAAAATTGGTCCGGTCACTAAGGGGTTAATCCCTGAGATCAGCTCTTCGATTAATCAGAATACCCATTTATAGCAGCACTACACCTAACCATGGTGATTAGATGAACCAATATGTGAAATAATCATAGGGGCAGGGGAGCACATGGATATTTTTTCAATCATCCCACAGAAGTGCACTTCAATGAATGTCTACCTACAGAAGAAGACGAATGGAGATAAAATGGCAAATATAGGTTAATAAAAAAATATATATTGACAGACCCGGACCTTTAGGAGGGGAGCATTTGGCATTATCATGCACTTGCTCTTCTTCTAAAGGGTTAAAAGTAAATAGGGTTTTTGGCGTGAATAATGTTCTCCAGCTGGGTTTTGCCGCCACAGCAGCAGGGTCTGGATTGGCTGCGGATCCCGCCAGTAGTGAGGTGTCGCAGGGGAAGATTGCGTTTCCTCCCCTGGCTGCACCTGCTGATAGGGGAGTTATTTTGTAAATAAAATAAGTGGTGGGGGGATATAGTGACTGGCAGCGCCCATGAGCTTGTCAGTCCTCGGCGCTGCCATAAGAAATTGCTGAGCCCACCCTCCCTCCCCCCTTTATTTTGCTTTAAGGCTTTCATTTTACTAGTCACGGCCTGAGGGGTTAGTCATTCGGGGAACCGAATGGACAATAAGTTATAGGTAATGTAAACGGGCTTGAGCTTTGGCTAAGCTGCGGTTGTTTATAATTATTATGTTATTAATTGAAGTTACCTGTATTATATGATTTTAATAAAGGCCGTGGCCAATTAATCTTCCAAGCAAGTCAAGTGTGTCGGTGTAATTTTATTTAATCATAGATAAGTTTAAGGTATGGTTTGTGCATTGTAATGCCAGAAAACTTACTGTTCCAAAGCTGCCCCTACCCAAGATTTTATGGATGGTAAAATTGCTCATAATAAGCGTGGGGTAGGGGCTGGATGTTCCGGGGTCACTGCTGTATCCAGGTGTTGGCGCTTCATCCTCCAATCCATGGTCTTCGGCCTCTCTTCTCTTCTTGGTGATATTATTTAATCCAGTAGTATCACTGTGCTCTTCTCTGTTCCTCTTCTCTTTCCGCTTCTTCTGATCGCTTCTTTCTCTGTGTCCAGTAGACGCCATTCTCACATATATCTTCCCGTCTGCAGACTTCCGTCCGATCACTTCAGCCAACAGTTGAAAGTAAACGGCAGTTGGTCGTGTGCAGGTGACGTGAGGTCAGAGGTGATAGAACCCTCAGGTGGAACCAGCCAGGCAGCGGCTCATGGCCTGCTCTGCCCTATACACTGATGTGGGCATCATGAGTGACAGTTTACAGACCAGAGGAACGGCAAAGAACTTCATGGCGGCTTCTAATGCTGTTTTTTTATTTTCATATTACATTCTTTTTATCCACATATACAGAAACTTAATAATACATTAAATAACCTAACATACTATAAAATACCAGCTCTCCCCATTACCATTGTAATCCTTGGGTTTCCATATATTTCAAAAATCATTACTTTTATCTTTTATGTTATATTACTATTTCTCATATATCACAGTTACTAGAGATTGTTTTTAAAATATTTAGGAAACCATGTATAATTTCCTTTACACTTCACAAATACTTGCTACTTAGCGTTGATATCACATAAAAGCCCAATAAAATCCATTTAAGTTTTTGGGTGTTACATGAAAAAATGTGGAAAAGTTCACGAGGTATGAATACTTTTTCAAGGCTCTGTATTGCCGGCCATTCTCTGCAATGCTTTAATAATTCTATTTTCCCGCTATATTTCCTGTTACATTGATATAAGAGTCTGTTGTACTTATTGAGTATTTTCTACTATTCTTGTATTTTTCCTGGGAATCTTGCTCTTATTTTGTGTATGGGGAGGATTGTCCTTTCTGTCCATGACTTGGGACATGTTTTGGTCATTTTTCATACGTTGATGTGTATTTTTGATTTTTATAATCCGTGGATTTGTTCTGCTTTTTTCTTGATAGCGCTCACAATAAAGATATCCTATTATTTCCGTGGATGTCTGATCCTTTGTTTAATTCTTGCTGACAATACTGTAACTGTACATTTTTGGCTGGCACACTGGTCTTCATTTAGGTTGCACCTACCCAACCTTACTGCCCAAATAATACAAGCAAAATCAGCATCCTGCTGTCATATAGCAGCATTTTACTATAAGCAGTTCTCTTCTGTCATCTCCTGATGAAACGTGGTGGTGCGTGTGTAGCACCCTGAGGATTCGGCTGCTACAGGGGTATTGCACCTCAACCCAGAGGTGTGATATTCCACTCCCGGATAAGGATAGAGAGTGGGACTGAGCTCGGTAGGCTGCATGCACTACACACATCCCATTTCCGAGGAGCAGACCAACGGTACTCCCACTTAGAAATGTGCAGGTACGACCGAGTCTGTTCCTGGCTGGAGTGGGAGGGGGGTGGTACATCCCAAGTAGTGTAGGGGCAGATAGGGGGAGCAGCCTGGGTAAAGATAGGAGCTCATTGGGTGCTGGTCACCTGAGCTCACACATAGAGGGAGTATTTAAGGTGGGCACCATCTAAGATCAGGGTCAGTCAGTCAGCCAGTCTTTGCAGAGGAAGAGGAGCAGAGCAGCCTGAGCCAGAGTGAGAGAGGAGAAGAAAGAGAGACCCAGAGGGGGAAACGAAAAGGGACTCTGAGAACCCAAATACAATCCCCGGGTGAAGAGTCGGCAATAGGGTACCGGATCCCAAACTGGTGGGGGCAAAAGCACACCCTAGCCAGAGACCGGAGGCCGTGAGCAGCGTCTGCCACGGCCACCCACCACATCCACCCCGAAGGCAAACCACGTGGAGGGTCAGGGAACCCAAGGCCAAGGGTCTCCCAACAGAAGGCCCGAGGGAGCTGGACCTAGGTGGATCACTAGTGGGGACGGCCAGAGGAAAGGACAGAAGGAGAGCTCAGGGCCACGCTCCGGACTTGTTTGGGGGTTTGCTGAATCCAGGACCTGGTGGACGCAGCACGGCTCGGGTGGTCACTTGAAGCTGGAGTGACCGGAACATCAGCAGTGAGTAAATACCCTAAACTGCACAACCCGACTGTCTTCACTTAACATCTACGCTGCACCACCACAACCCCCATCCTCTGCACCTGACCCCCTGAGGCTATACCCCACCCGTTGGGGGTTATACTACCAAAAGCTGCACCAACACCATCAGCCTCAGCGGACCCTGCTGCAGCGGCGGCCATAGTGACCGCAATACAACGGGTGGCGTAGTCGACAATAAAGAACTTAATAACATCTGTAGGACTGCCACATACAACTGAGTTTGACACCCTGGGCACGGACCGGGTCACAGCCACTCGGAAGACTACAACCCCCATCTGATCCGGCTCCGGGTATTCCCCTAAAGAATATGGCCCAGGGGGCGCGTCAACTTTGGCGTAGTCGGCAGGATTACGTGCCCGCAACACCCGGGTACTGCGTGCCTGAAGAACAGAACGAGTTTACCTCAAAAAGAAGTCTCCTGCCGGTTCCGGAGGGTCCCCGCCGTCGGACTCCATCACAGGTCGATTCCCGCCGGTTGTCCGCCATTAACAGCTTTTTCCCGCCATCTGCAGAGTTTCCCGCCACTGGGAGACGATTCCCGCCATTTCCGAAGATTTCCCGCCTTGCCAGAGCGGACGCCATTATGGGCGTGCCAGAGGGTGGCAAGAGGCCACCTCCCATCGTGGGCCAGGACCGAAAATGGCGCCAAAAGTGGAAACCGCCCCCACCAACAGAGACTGTGATGCTAGAGGTGTCTGTCAGCGTGAAAGAACTGCCC
Organism: Phyllobates terribilis; assembly: GCF_046119375.1. Lineage (NCBI taxonomy): Eukaryota > Metazoa > Chordata > Amphibia > Anura > Dendrobatidae > Phyllobates > Phyllobates terribilis. Next base: position 859,219,400 of record NW_027362762.1, read on the forward strand.
CTGGAGCTGACAATCACCAAGTGGCCCCGGGACCACCCTCGAAGTGGGAGGAGACGAGAGAAGAGAGCAAAGATGGGTGTCGCTTGGAGCAGTCTGGAGAGAGCGCACCCGGAGGCAAGAAGCCTGGAGAAGAGTATCGGAGGAGTTTACCCGGAGATGGCGAGAAAGCAGAGCAGCACCGGCCCGTTGGCCAGGAGCCTGCTAGAAACAGAGGAGGGAGAGCAGAGCAGCACCGGCCCGCTGGCCAGGAGCCTGCTGGAGACAACGGAAGGAGAGCAGAGCAGCACCGACCCGTTGGTCAGGAGCCTGCTGGAAACAACGACCCCACTAGGCCTAGTGGAGGTCCTAGCACAGCTCCCCCGAGTCCGGGAGTGTGCACAGACCGCTCTGGAGGGCCTCGCAAGGAGGATGGCCCGGGTGCAACGAGAGACGTTGGCGGAGTGGAGCCGCGAGATGGCCCAGCAGACAAGAACCCGTCCGCGGAGCACGCCACCCGAGACGAGGAGACAGACCGCCTCTGAGGATGGCGCAGGAGGACTGAAGGCCAGAGACGGCGCCGAGAAGGGAGTCGAACGAAAGGAGGCAGGTAAAGGGGACGTCTGTACCCCAAGCCGGGAAACCGCGTACCTGCCCCAGCTCCCCGTCGCAGAGCCCGAAGTACCCCCTGCCGTGCCCGTAACCGCAACGTCACCGCCACAGACTAGGCCTCAACCGGAAGCCGCAGCCGCGACCCCTGTGACGTCACACGCCTCGACCCCGAGCGTGACCAAGCAGGAAGTACCACCAGCCTGGTCGCAAGGCCTAGTACCCCCGGGCGCCGCAATACCAACAGCGCCCCCTACCTCCGCGGAGCCCCCGGCCTGGTCGCAGGGCCAAGTAGCCCAGGGCGCCGCCGTCCTTACGGTGCCCTTCACTTTCCAGGTGCCCCAGGCCTGGCCGCAAGGCCTGGGCAACCCGGGCGCCACTACCACCGCGCCCATAACACCTAAAGTACCGCACCTGGGTGAGGACCTGTTCGCCCAGCATACGTGCCCGGGCGGGTCTGAAGCTAAAGGTAACCACAAAGAAAGAGCAGGAGGACATCGTCGTTGAGTACAGCGGAGTAGAAGCTGTATATAGTTGCCCGTCGGGGCACAGTGGACCGTTGCTGCTATTATAGTCCCCGTTTGGACCAGAGAACTGAACTGTTAACCCGTGTGTCCCCATTCCCACTGACCGAGGACTGAGAACGGTCATCCCTTTCCTAAATACCTGGCCGAGGACTGAGAGCGGCCACCTTCCCTTTTGTATATAGTTGCGCGTCCTAAAGCGCCCCCTACCGGTTTTATAGGAAAACCATTTTTCAAGAAAAGACTGTCGCACTTTACCCGGTCACGCGTTGCACAGTGACCGGAGGAGGAGCAAGAAGTGAGGAAAAGTCTACAAGAATGTTTTATATGAAAAGTTTTATTGATATATATATATATAATGTTTTGTATGATGTTTTATATGTTTATGCAAAAATTTGTATGCTTTGTGGTGTTTTGTTCTTACAGCCCGAGGACGTGCTGTGATTTACCAGGGGGGAATGTAGCACCCTGAGGATTCGGCTGCTACAGGGGTATTGCACCTCAACCCAGAGGTGTGATATTCCACTCCCGGATAAGGATAGAGAGTGGGACTGAGCTCGGTAGGCTGCATGCACTACACACATCCCATTTCCGAGGAGCAGACCAACGGTACTCCCACTTAGAAATGTGCAGGTACGACCGAGTCTGTTCCTGGCTGGAGTGGGAGGGGGGTGGTACATCCCAAGTAGTGTAGGGGCAGATAGGGGGAGCAGCCTGGGTAAAGATAGGAGCTCATTGGGTGCTGGTCACCTGAGCTCACACATAGAGGGAGTATTTAAGGTGGGCACCATCTAAGATCAGGGTCAGTCAGTCAGCCAGTCTTTGCAGAGGAAGAGGAGCAGAGCAGCCTGAGCCAGAGTGAGAGAGGAGAAGAAAGAGAGACCCAGAGGGGGAAACGAAAAGGGACTCTGAGAACCCAAATACAATCCCCGGGTGAAGAGTCGGCAATAGGGTACCGGATCCCAAACTGGTGGGGGCAAAAGCACACCCTAGCCAGAGACCGGAGGCCGTGGGCAGCGTCTGCCACGGCCACCCACCACATCCACCCCGAAGGCAAACCACGTGGAGGGTCAGGGAACCCAAGGCCAAGGGTCTCCCAACAGAAGGCCCGAGGGAGCTGGACCTAGGTGGATCACTAGTGGGGACGGCCAGAGGAAAGGACAGAAGGAGAGCTCAGGGCCACGCTCCGGACTTGTTTGGGGGTTTGCTGAATCCAGGACCTGGTGGACGCAGCACGGCTCGGGTGGTCACTTGAAGCTGGAGTGACCGGAACATCAGCAGTGAGTAAATACCCTAAACTGCACAACCCGACTCTGTCTTCACTTAACATCTACGCTGCACCACCACAACCCCCATCCTCTGCACCTGACCCCCTGAGGCTATACCCCACCCGTTGGGGGTTATACTACCAAAAGCTGCACCAACACCATCAGCCTCAGCGGACCCTGCTGCAGCGGCGGCCATAGTGACCGCAATACAACGGGTGGCGTAGTCGACAATAAAGAACTTAATAACATCTGTAGGACTGCCACATACAACTGAGTTTGACACCCTGGGCACGGACCGGGTCACAGCCACTCGGAAGACTACAACCCCCATCTGATCCGGCTCCGGGTATTCCCCTAAAGAATATGGCCCAGGGGGCGCGTCACGTGCACATTATATTACTAGCTAATTGTCAGTACTATAAGCATGATAGCACAAGGCCCAAAAATATAAACAATTAACTTAAAATCAATGTGTCACCAGGTTTTTGCTACCCCATTTGAGAGCAGCATGATGAAGGGGCAGAGAACCTGATTCTAACAATATATCACTTACTGACTAGTGTCACGGGTGTGTCAGGTGTTATAGACAGTAGCACTGGATCTGCCTATAGAAGGTCACTGCGCTTGGCATTGCAGACGCCTTCTTGATTCCTTCTTCCTTTAGGACCCAGCAGCGACCTCTCTCATGCTATTAATTGAAACATCCTTGCATGGGAGTTAAAAACTCTCAGTTTGCTGCAGAAAATCGCCAGTGATACTTCTATATTCCTTTGTGCAGCTGTTGGCTGGTTTCTTCTCTGGTGCCCTTAGAGGACAGTTGGCGTTTCTCTTCTGGTGTCTGCTCAAGCTAAATTTTTCCCATTTGTTTGTCTACCTTGTTGTCTTTAGTTTGTAGTGGGGCTGACCAGTGCTCACCCCTTCCCCCTCTCTATCTAGGGCCAAGCTCTAGGGATATACAGGGTTTAGGGTCCTGCTCGGCGATAGGTGTGGAACCTATGTAGGGACAGTAGGATAGGCAGGGTGATATTAGGACTGCCTAGGGGTCTCCACTTCCCCTTTGCCTAGTGTTTTGGCTTCCTCCCCCTCTTCCCTCTGTGTTGCACTTAGTCTTTCCCACACCTTGCGTGACAGCTGCTTGCTGCAGTTTTTATGAAATCACTGTTTTCTCTTGTAGAGCTCAGAATGCAGAGCAGTGTATAATCCGCCCACATCACTAATTGGCAGATCTCTGTGTACACTGTGCACAGGCAAAAAGCTGCCAATCAGTGGTGGGGGTGGATTTATACAGGGCTCATGAATTTGGAGGACTTCCTGATAGTAGGTTTACTAGTACTAGTTTACTAGTCTTCTAGTGATTTCCTGTTAATAAAACAGTGATTTTATCAAAAGTACAGCAAGCAGCACAGTAAGTGATACATCACTGGAATCAGTGTCTCTGTCTCTACATTACGCTGCTCTCAGATTAGGTGACAAAGATCTGGTGGCAGATTCCCTTTAACCTATTAATAAAAAAAGACTAGACAAGTTTAGTTTGGATAAAGAATAGGCTCACGAGGTTTATTAAAGGTTACTTAAAACATATTATCAAGTCAATAAATATTAAAAACTATGGAATAAATTAATCAGTCAGTAATCAAATAAATAATCAGCTTTGACTATCAAAAATGGACCAAGTCCTCCCAGCCTTAGCCGACTAATAGGCATCGCAACACAAAGAGAGTGGGTTAGCAGAATGCTGGTGACTTGCTGTGCACGGACTACCCCAGACTTTGGTGAATTTAGACCTTTCATGCAGAAATATTCCCGCCGCTGGCACTTCTTCACCAATTAGGATAAAGATGCATCTTCCTGCGCAAACAACAGAATTTTCCAAAACCTGCTCGTGGAGAACCTCAGCTGAAAGAACATTGACTCTCAATTAATAAGTACCATGGCGGGAAAGAGTAGGAGGGGAAAACATAAAGGAAAGGGGAGCACAAATACAGCCAAAATATAGCTAAATTCTTAAATATAGAATATAGTGTCCCCCATGCCCACTCTGTGTCCCTCATGCTAACCATTCTGGGGGGCTCTTGGCATTAGTCTCTTACCAGACCTTACTCCTGTTATCTGAATGATCTGTTCACACAATATTTTTGCCTATTTGACTCTACAGACGAAGTACCACCCATTACCAGGTCCTGGAGGGTCCTGTGCCCAACTTCTGCTACCTCATCAGAAAGAATCCACTTATTGCGTTGGATTTACACTACTTAAATACAAGGACTTCTATATGTGCCTTTTTAGTGGACTCTAAGGAGAGGGGGATTGACAATGACAGATCAAGTTTTGCCTCACTAAGCTCTCACATCTCACAGAACACAATACAGCTAGCTGGCTTCCTCGGGCGTTGGTCGTCACATAGAGGAACTCTGCCATTGATCCTTCACTCCTTACTGAAACTGGTCCTATTGAATGCTTCCTATCCCTTACTCCTCCAATATCTGAGGTGGCTACGATACAGGAGACCATGGCTTCTCTCTCTTCTTCTCAGTTGCTTCTGGAACCGATGTCTTACCCTGCTTAAACATCTGTCCTAGTGAATAATATTGGCCCCACTATGTCAACCCCTGATATGCCCAACCAAATCCAACATCCAATTCCTATAAAAAATGGCAAAGAACCTCTCCAACACAATGGAAGACTGGGACTGGAAAGATACGCCTACTAAACAGGACATAGAAGGAGGATTGAAGCATCTCAGAAAAAAGACATGGAAAACCTAAAGAGAGAAATAAAAATGTGGGTCAGAGAGTCAGTGATATAGAAGAGGCACAAGACCAGATGTCAAAGATTCTGGAGTTACACAAGACAGTCATTCAGGAGCGTTCCTCACAAATTGCAGACATTGTCCTACACCTCAATGATAACGAAAATACACACAGGAGGTTATCAGAAGAAATTGGAGCAGTGCAAATGGAGGAATGGGCACAGAAGTATTTTTGGCGAGTGCTGAGAAAATCTCACCCAATCGAAAAAGAAGTCATAGAGCTCTGCCCCCAAAGCCGACAGACCCATCTATTGCTATAAAAAAAAAGAGCAATAGTGCTCCTCTAAGTTAGTATATCTCACAATAATAAGGTGATACGAAAACATAGTGCTCACCTGTATGAGTTGTGCTAGGGTTTTGGCACAGCTCTAATGAAACTTATTAGATCCTTTCCTAGCTGAACCTCGGTAAAATAAGAGAAAAGTGACAAAATGAGGTAGCTGGGTGCCAAGGATGGTGGAAGATGGATAAGTATTGGCCATGGATTCAAACAAAAATATTATATTGATAACAGGCAACACATTTCAAAAGTGGACTGCTATCCTCCTCAGACCCCATGAAGAAAGGCCCCAAGAAATGTGGGACACACAAATTATCAGTTTCCTGTAGGCTACAGGAACTCAACTTTGGAGAGGTTGTCCACTACTTTTACATTGGTGACCTATTCTTCGGATATGTCATCAATGTCTGATAGGCCGGGGTCTGACACCCGGCACCTCGCTGATTAGCTGTAATTGGAAGTACTCACTTACCGAGCTGTCCGTCTACTAATAGTGGCCGTGGCTTGGTACTGTACATCCACCTTCTATTCAAAACAATAGGAGGTGGATGTGTAGTACCCTGTAGCGGCCAATACAACTAGACAGAGCAGCTCGGTAAGTGAGTACTTCCGGCCGCTGATAGCAGCTGATGGGTGGGTGGTGACATCAGACATTGATGACCTATCCCAAGGATAGGTCATCAGTGTAAAAGTAGTGCACAACCTCTTTAAGATTCTCTCACAATGGTACAAGACCCCTGCAAAATTACATAAAATGTTCCCATCATTCTCGCACTTGTGTTGACGGTGGGCTTCAGCCTCAGGTTCAATTTTATATGTCTGGTGGAGCTGATCTCCTATATGTCTATTATGGTAGGAGATCTCTTGACTGTTGCACTAACCTCCAAATGATCCCTGATGTTCCATGCTCCCCGGATCCATTTCTACTAATTAAAAGGGGTGTACTGAGGCACTTTATACTTGCAATCACGGCCGCCATCAGGGCATTACTGCCCTTACTGTTGTATGGGGCCCGGTGAGCAGAAGGAAAGAGGGGGATTTGTGCTTCTGCTCACCGGGCCCCAGGGTATAATGTACAGTGAACATTTCATCGCAGGGAGCTTTCCTGCTTGGTGCTGCACAGAAGTCAATACAGAACAGCCGCGTAGCTCCAGGGCTTCCTCCGCCCCTTCTGTGACGCGATGGTGATGACGCATACGCGATGACATAATTGCGTACACGCGCCACTCGCCAGAAGCAAATGATTATGAATAGAGACTGGAGGTGGGGGAAAGTAAATAATTAATTGAGATTGGGGGATGGTGAACAGCAAATGGTGATGAATTGAGACTGGGGGGTGGGAAACAGCAAATGGTGGTGACTTGAGGGAGGGGAGAGCAAATGATGATGAATTGAGGGGGTCCTGTTACTGTGCAGGACAGCACTATGTCGCTTTTTCCTTCATCTGGAGTAGTGTAGAAGTTGAGGGAAAAAGTGGGGAAAGTGCTCTGAAAGCAGTGCTCTAGATAACTGTGATATTTTATGCAGAGACGAGTCCTGGCTGCAAGAACTGATGGCAGTCTGCGCAGGATTAAGAAAAGCGAACATGAAGGACTTCAACTAGAGATGTCACTGGTGAGGTAGTGTGTTACCTGTACACTGACACTATACACTATATAGAGTATGAAAAAAGGAGGAGAACATTGAGTATGAGCTAAAAACATATAATTTTATTAATTCATTTCATAAAAAAAATTGCATAAATATTTAAGGTCATTTAATATCAAGATGTGGAGATAAGTAACCCAGTGCAAGGCTAAAACACCCAGACACAGTACGCATGCATAGGTTATTTAAGTAAGCTGCATGAATTAAACATGATAGTAAACTAGGTAGGTACTAGTATACCCAGCATAATACACCAAAAAATGAGTGATTACGTCAGTACTTCCTGCAGCAATGCTTTATACAGATGTAGAAAGTAAATAGACAAACAGCTATAGGTGGAGAGCCCATGTAGTAGTCATATTAATGCTAGCTATCAGCATAAGTATAAAAGGGGACTCCATCTATTGTTAATAGAAAGCGAATCAAAAGCAAAAGACAATCATACCCATGCTAGCAAAAGTCTGCGCCAGGTACCCAGCCCAGCCTCAGCCCCAAACGCACGCTTTCGCCGTCTGGCTTCCTCAGGGCGCATGGTTGGACACATATCCATCTTGTGTTATATAGCTGCAAGGACCTTCCGTCCACATGTCCAAATGAGCCAATCGCGTTGGAGTGGGCGGCGCATGAGCCCTCAAGCTGCCACATCCGCGGACGCCCCGCCCCCCGTCAGTCTCCAAAGCAGTCACATGACTCGGCCGGCGCAGGTACGAGCCACGGAGTGCAGGGGAGATCAAAGATAAGGAGCGGGGCGGAGGGGGCGCATGTGCACCATGTACAGCATACTGCATCTGCCAGCAGTCACCAAAGCATGCAGGTAGTAACCCCATGATTGCACCTGCACTGCAGCAAAAAACTAAAATATATATATATATATATATATATATATATATATATATATATATATATATATATATAAATAAATAAATAAATATATAAAAATTGTAAAAAATATATAAAAAAATATATATATTTTTTTTGTGAAGTGCCTGAAAGTGACTGCCAGCCAGAGTGCATATATGCAAAGTAGCAAATCCAGATCTAAAGTGCAAATGTGCGGTATGCTTCGGCAGTGAGGGCATAAAGTTCAGTATGGACACTTCACACAAAATATACAGTTCATCAGAGCAGCATACATGATAAGTATTGTTCAAAACTCCATATCCGCTTCATCCTTGATTTTAAACTTCATAAAAGCTGAATTTGCAAGGGTCGAAGCTAGTCCCAAAGGGTGAAGTCCTCCAAACACATAATCAGAAGTGCATCGTGGCGAAAGGACAGAGGAAAGAAGAGGGGGTCATGTACGACCCTAATCCCTGCAGACTGTAGACATTATCTTAAGAAAAGAAAATAAATGTCAGAATTGACCAAATGCAATAAATACTATTAAAACCAAATAAAAACAGCACAAGATAAACATGTTAAAAACCCGTGGCTACAAAGAGAGGGAGGAGGCAGAGACACACATAAATCATAAATACGAGGCAAAGCCCAATGCCTCATTAAGGCCTTGCGGTACCATAGTTCCCAGAAGTGTGATCCAACGGCATTCCTTTTGTGCAAAAAGGCGTTTAATGTTACCCCCTCTAATGCTGTATTGTACATGTTCAATACCACGCACCATAAAACATTTGGGATTACAATTATGAACTTTTCTATAGTGACGGGGTATTGATTTTAGTTGAGAGGGGTCTATAGCGGTTGCAGCCACACAAATATCCCGCACATGTTCACGCGTGCGTATCTTCAATTGTCTTGAGGTTAACCCAACGTGAATTTTGGGACAGCTGCATACAGCATAATAAATTACCTGTGAGGTGGAGCATGTGATATGCTGCTTAATTGTATATGTCTTCTTCCCATCGGCCGTAGCAAAGCTCGTTGATCTCGATATATTTTTGCATGCAATGCAATCGCCACATGGGAAGCATCCAGCAGGGGGTCCACGGGTTCCGAATGGATTTAATTACATGGGAACATAGTGGCTTTGTGTCAATAGATCTTTTAGGTTAGGGGATCTTGGCGTCATAAGTGAATGGTCTAGAATGAATTGCGACAAAGCGGGCTCAGTTTTTAAAATATTCCAGTGCTTCCCCAAACACTCCCTCATGGTATCCCACTCCCCATTATAGGTTGAGATGAACCGAACTACTTCTTTAGCGTCCTGGTTTTTTGGGGGGGGATATAATAATGTGTCCCTCCCCCTCCTTTTAGCTTTAATATAACCATTTTTAATGCATCTATTGCTATAGCCACGGGCTCTAAATCTCTCCCGCATGTCATCAGACTGTGTTTCAAAACGCATGTCTGAGGAACAGATCCGTCTGATTCTCATAAATTGTCCCACCGGGATACCTTTGATGGTGGAGTATGGGTGTCCAGAACTAGAATGTAATAATGAGTTTACCAAGGTGGACTTCCGATGGACATCAGTCTGGAGTTGGAGTGAAGAGTCCACACATATCTTAATGTCCAGAAAGTCCACCTGTGTCCTGCTGCTGGAGTATGGCAATTTAATATTAAATCTGTTTATATTCAGTTGCAACATAAATTCCTGGAATTGGGCCTCAGTGCCTTGCCAGATGATCAGCACGTCATCAATGTAGCGTATCCAGCACTGCGCACGGTCAGCGGCCCACACCCTTCCCCCGCCAAAGACCTCTCTTTACCATAGGAAGAGGTTTGCATAAGATGGGGCACAAGCCGCCCCCATCGCAGTGCCGCACCCCTGTAAATAGAATACATCTTTAAACACAAAGAAATTGTGCGTCAGGATGTAGGCCAACAATTCCAGGATTAGGTCACAGGTCTGATCGTCCCAGTTGCTATTGTGTAAAAAGAACTTGCATGCCTCGAGGCCATCTTGATGTCTTATGCAAGTATAAAGTGCCTCTATATCTACCGTAGCTAATATCATACCGCTATCCAAGACCATCCCATCAATGCGGGCCAGGACGTCCGTCGTGTCACGTGCATAGGAGGGCAAAGTTTCAACCAAAGGTTTTAAGTAGAACTCAATAAATTTACATATTGGTTCGCATAGCCCCCCAATGCCGGACAAGATCGGACACCCTGGCAGCTCCAATGGGTTCTTATGGATCTTGGGCAAAAAATAGATGGTAGGGATTCTGGGAAACTTAGTAATAAGACCATCATAAACTTTTTTGGGGATAATGCCTTTATCAAAAGCCCGAAATAATATATCATCCAGTTCAGCAGAGTAGGTCATCATTGGGTTCCGCTCTAGCCTACAATAGGTGGTTTTATCCCTTAGGTGTCTAAATGCCTCCCTCTCATACATAATTTTAGGCCATAGTACAATTCCCCCCCCCCCCCCCTTGTCAGCCAGTTTAATGACCACATCGTCCATAGCCTGGAGGGCATGCAAAGCCCTACGTTGATCCGAAGACAGGTTATCCACAGTGCGGTTAGTAGGGATTTGATGGAATTCGTCTATCACCAATCTAACAAAAACTTCAACCGCTGGACATAAAGACAAGGGGGGGAACCTTGTAGACCGTGCAAAACTGGATTGGGGGAACATACCTGTGTGTTCAGGGGCCTGCTCAGTCAGCAAATCCTCAAGGGCCTGTAGGGCTTCACTTTCCAAGGAGCTAGTTGGAAGTTGTCCTTCTGTCCCTCTATTATGCAATTTTTTCAAAATGAGTTTCCTTGCAAATAAGTATAGATCCTTTATTGCTGGAAACAAATTAAAATTGTTAGTTGGTGCGAACGTCAGGCCCTTGGACAGTACTTCCCTTTGAATGGGAGTAAGAGTATGAGTTGATAAATTAATCACCTCCAATCCAACCTTGTTCTGTTTTTCTTGATTATTGGGTGGTGGTATTTTGCATTTAGTAGACTGTTTGTCCTTATTCGCTCCCATATTCCTATGACCATTCCACTTAGAATCACCCGCCACAGACCCCTCACTGGATGCATAGGATGAGAATAAGGTCGTTCTAGAGCGTAAATATACCCTTGTACGGGCCCGCCTTTGATTCCATTTATACATGGTATTGGTCTGCTGATCATTATAGTCACGCTATAATTTCTGGGTTTTACTCTCGCATATACTTTTCTCCCACTTAGTAAATTCAGCATCGATTTCTAGATTAAGAGATACCAAATTATCTGGTGATAATTCTTGTTTGAGTCCATTCTGGATCTCATCTATTTGGGCATCAAGTATTCCAAGGGTTTTTGTGTTCATATTTATCAACAGCTCCATAAATCCCCTGGAGCAATTACTAGCCAGATTTTCCCATTTGGACCTAATTTCCTCGTCCTCAACATCAAAGGAGGGAAAGACTTGAACCCTGAGGCCCCTAGGGATCAAGCCCTTCTCTACATATTTATTAAGGAATGCCCTGTTCCACCATATTCTGGTACGCCTGTTGAATAAATCCTTAAATTTTGTAGTCATTGCATTGGTGTCTCTGCCTGCCCCGACCACGGGTCCACTAGGTACTTCACCAAACACATCATTGACACGGTTGAGCCACGTCTGTTCACGTGCTTTATAGTCCCTATATAGAGTATACAGAGCTCTTGTGTATGATGTAAATGGTGATCACTGTATTACCTATACACTGACACTATATAAAGAGCTCCTGTGTATTGTGCCACCAGTGATCACTGTATTATCTGTACACTGACACTATATACAGAGCTCCTGTGTAAAATGTCACTGGTGATCACTGTATTATCTGTACACTGACACTATATACAGAGCTCCTGTGCGTAATGTCACTGGTGATCACTATATTACCTCTTCACTGGCACTATATACAGAGCTCCTGTGTATAATGTCACTGGTGAGTCCCTGTATTACTTGTACACTTAGACTATACACTGTACACTATGTACAGAGCTCCTGTGCACTAATGGCATTAGAATTGTGTTTTTTTATTAATGATTAGTATTGTAGTATTCGGTCACTATGTGGTGATGTGGGGTCAGGTCTTGGTGTGGCAGTATTTGTCCCCTGTATGTGGTATTATTCAGTCATTATGTGGTGGTGATATGTGGTCTGGTGATGGTGTAGCGGTATTTATCCCATGTACAGTACAGACCAAAAGTTTGGACACACCTTCTCATTTAAACATTTTTCATGACTATGAAAATTGTACATTCACACTGAGGTAATCAAAACTATGAATTAACACATGTGGAATTATATACTTAACAAAAAAAGTGTGAAACAACTGAAAATATGTCTTATATTCTAGGTTCTTCAAAGTAGCCACCTTTTGCTTTGATGACTGCTTTGCACACTCTTGGCATTCTCTTGATGAGCTTCAAGAGGTAGTCACCAGAAATGGTCTTCCAACAATCTTGAAGGAGTTCCCAGAAATGCTTAGCACTTGTTGGCCCTTTTGCCTTCACTCTGTGGTCCAGCTACTTTGAAGAACCTAGAATATAAGACATATTTTCAGTTGTTTCACACTTTTTTGTTAAGCATATAATTCCACATGTGTTAATTCATAGTTTTGATGCCTTCAGTGTGAATGTACAATTTTCATAGTCATGAAAATACAGAAAAATCTTTAAATGAGAAGGTGTGTCCAAACTTTTGGTCTGTACTGTATGTGGTGGTAATATGTGGCCTGCTCATGGTGTGGTTGTATTTGTCCCTTGCATGTGGTATTATTTGGTTACTATGTGGTAGTAATATGCGGTCCGGCCATGGTGTGACGGTATTTGTCTCTTGTATGTGGTATTATTGATCATTTTAAAAAATGTATATGTCACATTCCTTTAAAGAGAAATAAATAAAAACATACCTGAAAAGAGTATTGGATATTTTAATGATTAATAGGTTAGAGTAGAGTAGGACCCGGCCAAAAGAGTCTACCTTGTTGTGGTAGCAGGCTGAAAAAATCTTTTGGCCAAATCGAAAGCTGATTGCTATGTATGTGATATGGTGCTCTATGGGAATTGTTAATGTGTGATTGGTGAGGACGTGGTGCACAAGTGGAGTTTTTCCAAGAGTGGATGGTAGGACTGTGGAAGGTTCAAGGCGTGCAGGTGGAGTTTGGGTGGAGGCGGAGCTGTGGTGGATCCTGCAACATTTTCAAGGGGGCCCGAAAATGTTGCCGCTATGTGGCCCTGAAATTCCTGGTGGCAGCCCTGGGGGTCATCATATTGTGTGGGGGATTGTAGAGGTATCAGGCAGATTATTACTTTTTAGAAGCACTCAGGGGACTATATTAAATGGTAAAGGGAACCTGTCACCAGCGAAAATGCTATGAACCTGCAGATATGGGGTTAATCTGCAGGTTAGTCCGGCGCCTGCACGTAGCCAAAGGAAATCTAACTTTATTCTCCCCGATAGCATTCGGTTCCAGCCTCTATCTATTATCTGTCTCTATTATTTAGCTCTATAGATCCAAGAGAAAAAAAGAGACTCTATTCTCCAATGATTATTGTAAAAATTCTTTATTGATACATCAATTCAAATGGATATACATATTAAAACCATTTAAAAAGAGAAAATAGTGGAATGTGTAGGATGCAAAAAGAAACCCACAATATACCAGGGCACAATATAAAAACATTGTTGTCAATTATAACTAAAATTCACAACAAAATACAATCTACATATACCTGAAGAAGTAGAGTAAATCAACAGTTTTTGGTCCAATCAAGGTAAATTGTCGCCATACATAAGCAATAGAAAATCAAAACAGGCCATCCAAGTGTCCCAAAGGAGGAAAATGGAAAGAACCATGTGACAACAAAAGTCAAATATAAATGTTATTAATGATAGATAAAATACATATTAAAATAGGTGATAGATTGGTGCGGAGCCACTATCTATCACCAGCGAGTGAGTCTTGGTTGAAATCAGACCTTAAGGGCTGTTTTAGGTGTGGCAACTGCATAAATTGCCTTTCCGTTGAAAACATTAAAGTCTTTAGAGGTACCAATGTTGACACAGAATTTATCATCAGGGATTTCATTAACTGCCGAACGCAGGGAGTTATTTATAGAGGTGTATGCCAATGCGGCCTGGAATACATAGGCAAGACCATACGTGAATTGAGGCGTAGGATTGGTGAGCACCTAGGTGACATTGAACAGGTGAGGGGGAGATTGGGACCGCCTATTACTGCAAAAGGAGACAAGGTGGATCTTTGTGTTGAAAACCGTGTCTCCGCGGGGTTTGAATGAGCGGCTGACATACAGATGCTTCATATAAATTATGCTTTTTGCCTACATTTTTTAACTCAACCTATATACCTCATTTTTGTTTGTCCCTTATTCTACTTTTTGCAAGTGAACCAATACTATTGGACATTGATCCTGGGAACACCTCCACCTGAGTTTCCTTTTCTAACTTATGGAACACCATCCTGACATATTGTGCCATGTACTTGTATTACAGCTGCCTGGGGCTGTTGTTGTGGGCTCTTATTATTGGGCCATTGTGGAGTGCACAGTGTGTTTAGGAGCGAGGGTGTTCTATAATGATGCATCTTGAAATGCATCTTGCGGTCCAGCGCACCAGAAGCGACATGGGTGGGCGCTCATAGTAACATACATAGTAACATAGTTTTTAAGGTGGAAGGAAGACTAAGTCCATCTAGTCCAACCCATAGCCTAACTTGTTGATCCAGAGGAAGGCAAAAAAAAACCATGTGGCAAACACTAAGCTCCACATTGGGAAAAAAATTCCTCCCCGACTCCATACGACAATCAGACTAGTTCCCTGGATCAACGCCCTATCAAGGAATCTAGTATTTATAACCTGTAATAGTGATGCGCTCTCTTGGAAATGTACTTGCCATTGCCTAAAGTACAACCCAGATAGAGGGTGCCCAGCCCTGTGTTCTACAGTTCTTTGTGCCAGTCCCCTGATGACTCAAGATTTTTGAAGAAACGCGACCGGAGGCGCATAGGGTCAGTTCAGGGCTGTCCAAAATTAAAGGATCAGCTGTGGACTGCCCCTGTAAGGGCGGGAGTCTTGGGGTCTGAAGGGTCAGTCAAGTTAATAGGGACTAACAGGGACAATCAACCCCTTGGACTCGATGATATGGGCCTTTATGGATGAGGATCTTTTGGAGGAACTCTGAGACCAATGAATTTGGTGAGATCTTTCCTTTTATCCATCTGCCCTATGTAACATACCTGGCGGCGTCCTTGCATGGTGGTCCATCTCCCACTGTGCAAGAGGGCGCACTTGATCTCCTGTCCAGAATGTCTCTCTGGCTTCCCTCCATGCTGTCTGTTTGTGTCTGTTTCTGCTGCTTAAGGGCGGCGCCCGATCACTTCCTGCCTTTTGTACCTGCTGTGGGTCACACCCCTTGTGCGTCCTCAGCCTATTGCTGTCTGTCACTTGGTATATAGCTCAGCAGCTCCCTTCTATCCCTGCCTGAGCATAGTGTTTCCTTCAGTGTGTGCTTGCACTCTGAAGGTGCCAGGTCCCGTCTCTTGTCTCCTGCTTTTTGTATCAGTTCCCGTGTCTGAACTGTGTCCTGTATGTCTCCTGCTTTGCGGTATCAGCTCCCGTGTCTGAACTGAGTCCTGTATGTCTCCTGCTTTGCGGTATCAGCTCCCGTGTCTGAACTGAGTCCTGTATGTCTCCTGCTTTTCGGTATTAGTTCCCGTGTCTGAACTGAGTCCTTTCTGTGTTCTCTTGTCTGTCCTGTCTGAACACGCTCCTAGCCTGTTCCTCCCGCCTTCTAGGGGCCGATTACCTAGACCCGCTCCTGTATCTTGTCTGTCCTGTCTGAACACGCTCCTTGCCTGTTCGTCCTGCCTCTCTGGGGGCCGTATTCCCAGACCCGCTCCTGTATCCCGCTGCAGTGTCGGTCTCCTCCGTACACTCAGTTCCAGTCTGAACTCTCTCCTATCCTTTACCTGTTTTGCCTCTATGTCCGTTCCCTTCCTTTTTCTGCAGAGTCTGAACTCGTACCTAACTCCTGCCAGTTGTCTCTGTACTCCCGTTTGTGAGTTTGTGGTCCACTCGCTACTTCACTGCAAGTACCCTGTGGGTGTCTGGCTCTGTCTTTCCCTTCCTGTCTGTTCCGTGTGAACAGAGCCCTGTCCTCCCTGCTCAGCCTTGTCTGCACTCTAGCCGTGCTTGCCTGTAACCCTCTGCCTGTATTGTTCCTGAGTCCCGGTGTGTACTGGGTCCTATCCCGCCTGTGTTCCTACCTGCTAGTGCCTCCCTGTCTGCACTCTAGCTGTGCTTGCCTTTACCCCCCTGCCTGCATACCCGCCTGCCTGCATACCAGTCGTGCCTGCCTATACCCACCAGTCTGTGTGCCAGCCTACCAGCCTGTTCCTGTATTCCCCTGTGTGGGTCAACAGCCGTGTCCGGGGTCTGTCCTGGAGTAGCACCTGGTCCCTCTGCTCGGTTCCTCCTTGGTGCACTGGCGTCGTATGCCGTCGTGCGACCCTGGTCGGATCGGGTGAATACTTAGTCACGCCCCTCCAGGCATTCACTCTCCGGCACGGTCCAGTGGAATCACTACCAATCACACGCACACGCCGCTTAGCCCGGGCGTGTGCATAACACCCTATCGTACATAATTGTTTGTGGACTTTATTGTCTGGTCCTGTTAAAACATGTTATATATATATATATATATATATATATATATATATATATATATATATATATATATACACACACTGCTCAAAAAAATAAAGGGAACACTTAAACAACAGAATATAACTCCAAGTAAATCAAACTTCTGTGAAATCAAACTGTCCACTTAGGAAGCAACACTGATTGACAATCAATTTCACATGCTGTTGTGCATATGGAATAGACAATAGATGGAAATTATTGCCAATTAGCAAGACACACTCAATAAAGGAGTGGTTCTGCAGGTGGGGATCACAGACCACATCTCAGTACCAATGCTTTCTGGCTGATGTTTTGGTCACTTTTGAATATTGGTTGTGCTTTCACACTCGTGGTAGCATGAGACGGACTCTACAACCCACAGAAGTTGCTCAGGTAGTGCAGCTCATCCAGGATGGCACATCAATGCGAGCTGTGGCAAGAAGGTTTGCTGTGTCTGTCAGCGTAGTGTCCAGAGTCTGGAGGCGCTACCAGGAGACAGGCCAGTACACCAGGAGATGTGGAGGGGGCTGTAGGAGGGCAACAACCCAGCAGCAGGACCGCTACCTCAGCCTTTGTGCAAGGAGGAACAGGAGAAGCACTGCCAGAGCCCTGCAAAATGACCTCCAGCAGGCCACAAATGTGCATGTGTCTGCACAAACGGTTAGAAACCGACTCCATGAGGGTGGTATGAGGGCCCGATGTCCATAGATGGGGGTTGTGCTCACAGCCCAACACCGTGCAGGACGCTTGGCATTTGCCACAGAACACCAGGATTGGCAAAGTCACCATTGGCGCCCTGTGCTCTTCACAGATGAAAGCAAGTTCACACTGAGCACATGTGACAGACATAACAGAGTCTGGAGATGCCGTGGAGAGCGATCTGCTGCCTGCAACATCCTTCAGCATGACCGGTTTGCCAGTGGGTCAGTAATGGTGTGGGGTGGCATTTCTTTGGAGGGCTGCACAGCCCTCCATGTGCTTGCCAGAGGTAGCCTGACTGCCATTAGGTACCGAGATGAGATCCTCAGACCCCTTGTGAGACCATATGCTGGTGTGGTTGGCCCTGGGTTCCTCCTAATGCAGGACAATGCCAGACCTCATGTGGCTGGAGTGTGTCAGACGTTCCTGCAAGATGAAGGCATTGAAGCTATGGACTGGCCCACCCGTTCCCGAGACCTGAATCCGATTGAGGACATCTGGGACATCATGTCCAGGTCTGAGAGGAGATCCCACAGGAGACCATCCGCAAACTCATCATGAGCATGCCTAGGAGTTGTAGGGAGGTCATACAGGCACATGGAGGCCACACACAATACTGAGCGTCATTTTGACTTTTTTAAGGACATTACATCAAAGTTGGATCAGCCGGTAGTGTGTTTTTCCACTTTAATTTTGGGGGTGACTCCAAATCCAGGCCTCCATTGGTTAATAAATTTGATTTCCATTGATGATTTTTGTGTGATTTTGCTGTCAGCACATTCAACTTTGTACAGAACAAAGTATTCAATGAGAATATTTCAGATCTAGGATGTGTTATTTGAGTGTTCCCTTTATTTTTTTGAGCAGTGTATAAATTGGGAAAACTTTGAATGTGTCCCCAAGTGCAGTTGCAAAAACCATCAAGCGCCACAAAGAAACTGGCTCACATGAGGACCACCCCAGGAAAGGAAGACCAAGACTCACCTCTGCTTCTGATGATAAGTTTATCCGAGTCACCAGCCTCAGAAATCGCAGGTTAACAGCAGCTCAGATTAGAGACCAGGTCAATGCCACACAGAGTTCTAGCAGCAGATACATCTCTACAACAACTATTAAGAGGAGACTTTGTGCAGCAGGCCTTCATGGTAAAATAGCTGCTAGGAAACCACTGCTAAGGACAGGCAACAAGCAGAAGAGACAAGTTTGGGCTAAAGAACACAAGGAATGGACATTAGACCAGTGGAAATCTGTGCTTTGGTCTGATGAGTCCAAATTTGAGATCTTTGGTTCCAACCACCGTGTCTTTGTGCGACGCAGAAAAAGTGAACGGATGGACTCTACATGCCTGGTTCCCACCGTGAAGCATGGAGGAGGAGGTGTGATGGTGTGGGAGTGCTTTGCTGGTGACACTGTTGGGGATTTATTCAAAATTGAAGGCATACTGAACCAGCATGGCTACCACAGCATCTTGCAGAGGCATGCTATTCCATTCGGTTTGCGTTTAGTTGGACCATCATTTATTTTTCAACAGGACAATGACCCCAAACACACCTCCAGGCTGTGTAAGGGCTATTTGAACAAGAAGGAGAGTGATGGAGTGCTACGCCAGATGTCCTGGCCTCCACAGTCACCAGACCTGAACCCAATCGAGATGGCTTGGGGTGAGCTGGACCGCAGAGTGAAGGCAAAAGGGCCAACAAGTGTTAAGCATCTCTGGGAACTCCTTCAAGATTGTTGGAAGACCATTTCCAATGACTACCTTTTGAAGGTCATCAAGAGAATGCCAAGAGTGTGCAAAGCAGTCATTAAAGCAAAAGGAGGCTACTTTGAAGAACCTAGAATATAAGACATATTTTCAGTTGTGTCACACTTTTTTGTTACGTATATAATTCCACATGTGTTAATTCATAGTTTTGATGCTTTCAGTGTGAATGTACAATTTTCAAAGTCATGAAAATACAGAACAATCTTTAAATGAGAAGGTGTGTCCAAACTTTTGGTCTGTACTGTATATATATATATATATATATATATATATATATATATATATATGTATTTACTGATGCCTTTGCCACATTGGCAATTTTTTCAGTTTTTAATATATCTGTTATGTGTATTGTCAATTTTGTATTGAGGATTGCCAAAACTCTTTTATTCTTGGCAGTAAAAGTTAAGTTTTAAATCCATTATAGCTGCTATATATATTATCTATCTCTATAGCATTCGCTGCTGTCTAAAAACACATGCAAAAAAACGCTACAAAAAAGCAGCAAATCCTCAATTATTTTTAGACCAGGATTTTATAGCATTTTTGCTGATTTCATTAAAGTCAATGGTTAAAATAACACTGCAAAAATGAGAAAGAATTGACATGCTGCAGATCTGAACCTGCACCAAATCTGCAAGTCACAAATAAGCAACATGTGCATGAGACTTCAGGATTCTCTTTCAGGATTTGTGGCAAATCCGTGCAGCAAAAACGCGACATGCACACAGCCTAATACAAACATCCAGCCACCACTAGGGGGATCCCACTGCCTATTGATTTATATAGCCCTATATCAGTATGTAGAAAGCTCTGCTTAGTGGCATCACATTATTTTTTTTATCAGAGAATGTTCAGGATTTAAAAAAAAAAAAAAAAGTAGGCCAGGAGCAAGAAAAGGCTTAAAATAATCAATCCTCACATTTCAATTCCCAGGTTATCTCAGCACTGCTACTCTGGTGGTACCAGCTGGTCTTAGTTCGCTTTGCTGTGCAATCATGTGTTGTACGGCCACATTAGTGCTGGAGCCAATCACTGAACACAGCGGTGATGCTAGTATGTACGGAACAAAATTGCTGAGCCCAGTGTTGCAGTGAAGTAAACAAAGATCAGAGGAGACCACGGGAGCAGCAGGGAATTGAGTCATCTGTACATAGAAATCATAGGGCCCCATAGCAGAAGTTCTAATTGTACATCCCCCGCCTCAAAAAATAAAAATAACAATAATAATATTCAGCGGGATCACAGAAGAGCCATCTCACAAATTTGCGAGATACAGTACAGTAAGAGGAAAGTTACTATTGAAGCCCTGAGATTCCCCTTTCATTGCCCCATAAAGTATGTTGCCAACAAAAGTGCCCCCCCAAAACAATGCAATAGCCTTCAGTGAATTCCTCCTCACGCACGGCATGGGGACCCTACTGTACATCCCTGCCTGTTAGCAGAGGATTAATCCGCGTGACATCCAGAGTTTAGAACACAGAATGTAGGTTTATTCATATCCAGCATAGGCACAGCATGGAGTCTGGTGTTACTGCAGCATGAGGAAATCAAATACATATATAACAAGAACACAGGAAGAGAAGGAGGGGGCATCCTGTCTGTGGGAGTTTTTTTTTTTTTAACTAAACTTTGTTAACAACCTCACAATATGCACAACATATGAAACAGCACAGTAGTTGTTGCAATACACATACAGATTAATATGTATTATTCCAACACCCCCACTCAACAACTACTTATCCTCTTAGTCCCATTGTGGTTCTCAATTCTTGGAACCTAGCTCGTGGCAATGGCTTTGTCATAATGTCAGCTACCATCTTATCAGTTTCACAATAGACAAACTGAATTATCCCACGATCTATCAAATCACGTAGATGATGATGTCTGACGTCAATGTGCTTGGTTCTAGCACTGATCTTTTCACTGCATGCAAGTTTAATGCATCCTTGGTTGTCCTCATAAATCACCGTCGGCTGAGTTGTCGGTTTGCCAAGATCGTCCATCAATTGTCTTAGCCAAACAACCTCCTGGCTTGCATAGGCTGCGGACACATACTCCGCTTCTGTAGATGACAAGGCAACAGACATTTGTTTCCTACTAGACCAGGAGATTGAACTTTCTCCAACTTTAAACAAGTATCCACTTGTGGATTTACGATCACGCGAATCACCAGCCCAATCCGCATCTACATAGCCGGTAAGTTCATAGAATCATAGAATGGTAGAGTTGGAAGGGACCTCCTGGGTCATCTGGTCCAACCCCCTGCTAGTTCTAGATCTCCTGCTGCAGATAGTTTTAAATTTACATCTTGCGTTTCTTTCAAATATCGGAGAAGTCTCTTAACAGCATTCCAGTCTCTTTGGCGCGTTTTTTCCACATATCTGCAAAGGATTCCAACTGTTGTTGTGATATCCGGTCGAGTCATAGTTGATATGTATAGAAGTGCCCCCACTGCCTGACGATATTTCTCATTGTTAGGCAACAGGTCATCTTCTCCTTCCAGCTTCAGGTAGGATGGTTCCATTGGGGTTGATATACCTTTGGCCTCTGACATTTTAAACTGATTCAGAATCAAATTAATTTTTGCACTTTGGTTTAGAAGAAAACTTCCATCTTCCTCTCTCTGGATTTGGATCCCTAGATAATATGTCACACTTCCAAGGTCTTTTGTTTCAAAGTGCTGATTCCGAATTTCAGTCATTTTTCCAATTTCTGCGTCGTCTTGATGAACAACAATCACGTCGTCCACATATAAGAGAATATACATCCACTTTCCATCTGTATATTTTGTGTATAAGCACGGATCTGCTTGACCTCTTTTAAATCCTTCTTCCAACAAGACTTTATTCATCTTGGTGTTCCATGCTCTTGCTGATTGCTTAAGACCATAGAGAGATTTTTGTAGTTTGCAAACAAGATTCTCTTCACCTCCTTTTACATAACCTTCAGGTTGAGTCATGTATAAGTCCTCCTCAATGTCACCATTTAAAAAGGCAGTTTTTATATCCAAATGTCTGACATACATCTTTTGTACAGCAGCTACAGCTAACAAAGCTCTGAACGTGGTCTGTTTAGCGACTGGAGCAAATGTAGCATCGTAATCTTCGCCATACTTTTGAGAATATCCTTTTGCGACCAACCTTGCTTTGAATCTGTGGACTTTACCTTCAGAGTCATATTTGATTTTGAAGACCCACTTGCACTTGATTGCCTTTTTGCCCTGTGGTAGCTTGGTGAGTTTCCAACTTTGGAGTTGATGAAGCGATTTGATTTCCTCATTAGCGGCATCGATCCACTTTGTTCTTTCATGGACAGGTAGTGCTTGCATTTCATCCCATGACTGCGGCTCTGACTCAGGTAGTGTCTTGACAATGTAGGAGAGACGTTTAGCTGGTATACCTTTATTTGATCTTGACGATCTCCTGATTTCAGATTCACCTGATTTTTCTGTTGTTCCTTCATTAGTTGAAGAATCCAGCCAGACCTCTACATCCTCCTTGTTGCTGTCTTGTAATTGTGACTTCAGCTGGACTACTGGCGTGATGTCACAAAACTTGGGTGATACAAAGTTCTTATCAATCACTACATCTCTACTTATTGTGATCTTGTTTGTTTCTGGGTGTAGAATCCTATAACCTTTCTGGGTTTCGCTGTAGCCTACCAGGATACCTTCTTTAGCGTGAGATTCCCACTTAGTTCGCTTTTTCTTGGGAACATGTACAAATGCTTTACTTCCGAATATTCTTATGTGATGTAGTTTTGGCTTTCTGCTATTCCATTGCTCAAATGGAGTTTTCTCTGTAGCTTTACCTGGTAGTCTGTTCTGAAGATAGCAAGCTGTCATGATTGGTTCACCCCAATATGCTGTGGGCAGATTTGCATCAAATAACATGCTTCTTCCACTTTCACATAGTGTTCGGTTCCTTCTTTCCGCGACACCATTTTGCTCTGGGTTGTACGGTACAGTGGTCTGAAATAGGATTCCATTTTTCTTTAAAATGCTCTGTGTCTCATTACTTGTATATTCAGTCCCATTATCTGCACGTAGAATCTTTGGCATTCTTCCAAATTTATTATATACTTCAGCTAGGTATATTTCAAGTTTCTCTGGAACTTCCTTCTTGCTGTGAAGCAGGTGGACAACTGTATATCTTGAATGATCATCAATAAATGTGAGAAAATATCTCTTCTTCCCTGGAGTCAGAGTGCTCATTGGACCACAGACATCTGTGTGTATTAAATCTAGTGGCTGT
Source organism: Phyllobates terribilis (assembly GCF_046119375.1). NCBI lineage: Eukaryota > Metazoa > Chordata > Amphibia > Anura > Dendrobatidae > Phyllobates > Phyllobates terribilis. The sequence continues at coordinate 859,242,810 of NW_027362762.1, forward strand.
GCTGTTGTACTAATTCTCTTAGGAAAAGCTTTCCTAGACATTTTCCCTTTGATGCAGCTAGTACACTTCATTGTCTGGTTACATAGATCAATTGTAATATCCTCAGCTAGTTGCTTTTGGACTAACTTTCTTATTGCTTCTGGGTCTCTGTGTGCCAGACGCCTATGCCACACATGAATACAGTTTTTATGCTCTTCTTGTTGCGCTGTATACACACACTCTTTGCATTTCAGCTGATAAAGTTCATCTGTGATGTTTCTCTCTGCTAGTGTGTGACCTTCCTTTGAGATGATGCAGCTATCATGCTTAAATGTAACTTAATTTCCTTGTTTTGTGAGTTTCTTCACAGATAGTAGATTACTTTCAAGACTAGGCACATACAGCACATCCTTTACTGGGATCTTCCTGCTTTGTGTTGGTGAGATTTGACAATCAATATAACCATCTCCTATGCCTTCTGAAGTCATGTACTGATCATTAGCCATAATCACTTTCTCTGATTTACTTTGGTCAAGCTTAGAAAAGAAGTCTCTGTTATTAGTCATGTGACTAGTTGCTCCAGAGTCTATACACCATGCATGCTTTGATGTATTTGCACTGACAGTAAATGCAGTTTCAGTATTCACAGAATCATTTTCTCCAGATACAGCACTTTTAACCCTTTGATGACTGCTTTGCTTTTTCAGCTGATTCATTCTAGCTTTCCAGACTCTGCAGTCAGCTTTCAAATGTCCTGATTTCTTGCAAACAAAACATTCATGTGTTTCTTTTATGTGCTTCCTGTTATCAGTTAGGTTTTGTGTAAAGCAGATTCTGTGTTGCATGTCCTACTGTTTACACCTTCTGCCTTTCGCTTATACAGTCATATGAAAAAGTTTGGGCACCCCTATTAATCTTAAGCTTAATGTTCTATAAAAATTGGTGTTTTTGCAACACTATTTCAGTTTGATATATGTAATAACTGTTGGATACAGTAATGTTTCTGCCTTGAAATGAGGTTCATTGTACTAACAGAAAATGTGCAATCTGCATTCAAACAAAATTTGACAGGTGCATAAGTATGGGCACCTCACCAGAAAAGTGACATTAATAGTTAGTAGATCCTCCTTTTGCAAAAATAACAGCCTCTAGTCGCTTCCTGTAGCTTTTAATGAGTTCCTGGATCCTGGATGAAGGTATTTTTGACCATTCCTCTTTACAAAACAATTCCAGTTCAGTTAAGTTTGATGGTCGCCGAGCATGGACAGCCCTCTTCAAATGATCCCACAGATGTTCAATGATATTCAGGTCTGGGGACTGGGATGGCCATTCCAGAACATTGTAGTTGTTCCTCTGCATGAATGCCTGAGTAGATTTGGAGCGGTGTTTTGGATCATTGTCTTGCTGAAAGATCCATCCACTTTGTAACTTCATATTTATCACTGATTCTTGAACACTATTGTCAAGAATCTGCTGATACTGAGTGGAATCCATGCGTCCCTCAACTTTAACAAGATTCCCAGTGCCAGCATTGACCACACAGCCCCAAAGCATGATGGAACCTCCACCAAATTTTACTGTGGGTAGCAAGTGTTTTTCTTGGAATGCTGTGTTTTTTTGCCACCATGCATAACGCCTTTTTGTATGACCAAATAACTCAATCTTGATTTCATCAGTCCACAGGACCTTCTTCCAAAAAGAAATTGGCTTCTCCAAATGTGCTTTTGCATACCTCAGCCAACTCTGTTTGTGGCGTGCTTGCAGAAACGGCTTCTTTCGCATCACTCTCCCATACAGCTTCTCCTTGTGCAAAGTGCCTTGTATAGTTGACCGATGCACAGTGACACCATCTGCAGCAAGTTGATGCTGCAGCTCTCTGGAGGTGGTCTGAGGATTGTCCTTGACTGATCTCACCATTCTTCTTCTCTGCCTTTCTGATGTTTTTCTTGGCCTGCCACTTCTGGCCTTAACAAGAACTGTCCCTGTGTTCTTCCATTTCCTTACTATGTTCCTCACAGTGGAAACTGACAGGTTAAATCTCTGAGACAGCTTTTTGTATGCTTCCCCTGAACAACTATGTTGAATAATCTTTGTTTTCAGATCATTTGACAGTTGTTTTGAGGAGCACATGATGCCACTCTTCAGAGGAGATTCAAACAGGAGAACAACTTGCAAGTGGCCACTTTAAGTAGCTTTTCTCATGATTGCATACACCTGGCTATAAAGTTCAAAGCTCCATGAGGTTACAAAACCAAAAAAAGTGCTTTAGTAAGTCAGTAAAAAGTAGGTAGGAGTATTTAAAACAAGAAAATGATAAGGGTGCCCATACTTATGCACCTTTCAAATTTTGTTTGAATGCAGATTGCACATTTTCTGTTAGTACAATAAACCTCATTTCAAGGCAGAAACATTACTGTGTCCAACAGTTATTACATATATCAAACTGAAATAGCTGTTGCAAAAACACCAATTTTTATAAAACATTAAGCTTAAGATTAATAGGGGTGCCCAAACTTTTTCATATGACTGTATTCATCTATGAGCTTCCCCCTGACATACTCCAGTGTAAGCTCATCATCTGGACGCGCATCTAGTGCGGTTACAAGCGTATCATAGCTCTCTGGAAGGCCACTAAGCAGTAATGAGGCCACATGAAAGTCCTTTAGATCTTCCCCAATGCCTCTCAGGCGTTCTACAATTTCCAGAACACTTCTTATGTAATCCTGCATATCCTGGCCTTTCTGTAGCTTAGACTAGTACAGCTTTCTCATGAGATAGAGCTTATTGCTTAAATTTATCCTCTCATGTACCTTTTGCAACTGCTCCCACATTTCCTTTGCAGTATTACATTTACACACATGCACAATCTGGTCATCATCTATACTGAGAGATATGGTACTTTGTGCTTTCTGATCCATCTCTGTCCAGTCCTGTGGCACTGGGTCAGGTTTAGGCTCCTGTGTGTATTTCCACGTACCTTCTCTTATCAGCAGCATTTTCACTTTGAATTTCCAGGATTGATAATTCTGGTTAGTGAGACTTGGCACTGTAAATTTCATGGAGCTGCTGCTGGTGGCCATCTTTGCTTCTTCTCAGTTTGCTGTCTTTCTTTCTTTTCTTTCCTCTGTGTTCTGGGGATCTGGGACTCTGGGACTCAGGTACATCTGGGCCCAAAACCTGTTAGCAGAGGATTAATCCGCGTGACATCCAGAGTTTAGAACACAGAATGTAGGTTTATTCATATCCAGCATAGGCACAGCATGGAGTCTGGTGTTACTGCAGCATGAGGAAATCAAATACATATATAACAACAACACAGGAACAGAAGAAGGGGGCATCCTGTCTGTGGGAGTTTTTTTTTTTTTTTTTTAACTAAACTTTGTTAACAACCTCACAATATGCACAACATATGAAACAGCACAGTAGTTGTTGCAATACACATACAGATTAATATGTATTATTCCAACACTGCCCACCAACCATCTTCCACCCGGCAAAGAATGGTGGCCACAACACAGTAAGATGTCCCAACTGTGACACTCACACAGCCCTCCATACAGTATAATGGACCTCCACACAGTATAATGGCCCCCACAACCGGCCACACAGTATGATAGCCCCAATACAATCCCCCACACTGTATAATTGCGCCTACTAGCACTCCACACAGTATGATGGACCCTACAGAAACTGCTCAAATATATTATAATAGCCCCCACATAGCCCTGCAAATAGTATAATGGTCCCTATATAGCCCTGCACACAGTGTAATGGTCCCCACACAGCCCTCAAAAAAGTATAAAGGCTCCAACACAGCTATCCATATAGTATAATGGCCCCCACATAGCCTTCTAAATGTTGTAATTGCCCCTACATAACCCTCCAAATAGTATAATGGGCTACACATAGCTCTTAAAATATTATAATGGCCCCAACACAGCCTTCCATATAGTATAATGGCCCCCACATAGTCCTCTATATAGTATAATGGGCCCCACATAGTCCTCTATATAGTATAATGGGCCTCACGTTACCTTCCATACAGTATAATGGGCCCCACATAGCCCTCCATATGGTATAATGGACCCCACATGAGACATCAGACACAGAGGGAGAATGATGGCGGAGGGAATGTCAGCTGAGGCTCCCTCCTCCATCATTGCTTTCAACTCTATCGGCATTCAGGATGTTTCTGACATGCTGCAGTGTTTCAGATAAAAAATTTTTGTAAAGCCGTCCGGGGACTATGCATCTCAGCAGGTGACTAATCCCCGGTCAACTGTCCATCTTGGGGAGCACAGCGAGGAGAAGCCACAACGGCTGCAATAACTGAACTAGTTCCTGAATCAGATGACAGGCTGCTTTTAACATATTTTTTCTCTTAACCTTTTGTTTTTGTTTGTTAATACTCAGAACTTCCCCTTACTCTTATAGGAGTTTCCGGGTGATGGAAAACCCTCCAATGTTTCCCCATGCCAATTTACTTTGTTGTTTTGTTGGCTACATTAAAAATCCAATATAACATAATAATGACAGACCCGGACCTTTAGGAGGGGAGCATTTGGCATTATCATGCACTTGCTCTTCTTCTAAAGGGTTAATAACAAATAGGGGTTTTGGCGGGAATAATATTCTTCCAGCTGGGTTTTGCCACCACAGCAGCATGGTCTGAATAAGTGGTGGGGGTATATAGTGACTGGCAGCGCCGATGAGCTTGTCAGTCCTCGGCGCTGCCATAAGAAATTGCTGCCGCACCTGTATAACATGGAGGCTGTTCTGGAGGAGCTGCGCAGCCGGTTAGGAGAAGAGGGAGTCCTTGCCTGCCTTCATCGCTGTCTGGAGACAGCGAGCAGCGATGTTCCGGGGCCAAGCGCGGAGGTGAGACTGAGCAGAGGTCCGGAAGTGCAGCGGGAGCCAGCCGCAGTGGAAGCGCCGAAACCCCAGATGACGTCATCCAGCGGCGCGGGCATGCGCACTGGTGGTAGAAGCAAGAGGAGGACAGTGCGGTATTCCCCATCTCCAGTGCGCCCACAGAGGTCCCAGGGAGGGGAAGAAGAAGTCGCAGGGGAGCAGCAGACTTGTCACCGGACAGCAGGACCAGGCTGGCCTCAGTTGACCACCGGCTGGAGGGAGCCATTGCTGGTCCTGAGGCTGCCGGTATGGAGAACAGAATGTCCACGGCAGGGGTTTTCATCCAGCATGACCAGACCCAGGACCCTGCATCTGAGGGTGGTGAGTATAGCCCACCTGTCGCACATCACACGTATTGTCATCCCTTAGGGATATATTGCAACCCCCTGCTGTCACTTCTATGTCAGCTAGCCAGTGCTCTGGGGACACAGGTGTAGCCGGAGTTTGGAGGCACCTAGACAGTGGCCCAGGGGCTGGCGGGGGGGAGCATGGTTCCATAGCAACCCCATTGGCATCAGGTGTCAAAGGGGTGGGTGAGGACTGTTACAAGGAGATTCTGGTATGTCCAGTTTTGCCGCTGGGATATCATTTGTCCATGACAGTTAAAGAAAAAATATGGCGTAATGAATTCTTTGATATCCTGTCTTTGCTACCAGCCTCCAAGGAATTTTTGGCAAGGCTGGACAAAGATGAGGTTAGGCGTAGGCCGGTACATCGGTCCTTTAATAACTGGTTGCAGGCTTTTTCTATTTACGCCAGTGTGATGGGCGAAAAGTTTCCCAGCAAGTGCTCTGGCCTTTTCCAGCATGTCGAGATAGTGTTAGAAGCTTACAAACATTTTGGTAGTTTAAGCTGGTATTTTTATGACGAAAACATTCGCCAGAAGATGGCAGTATATCCATCTTTGAAATGGGGAGTTAAAGATGTAGGTTTATGGCTTAATTTAATGCTGCCAAGTAAACCTAATAATGTTCAGCGTAATGTACCAGCTCAGACTAGTACCTTTAGGAAAGGTACATGTTTTGCGTTTAATGAGGCACAATGTAAGTGGCCGAATACGTGTAAATACAAGCACGAGTGCTCCTTTTGTGGAGGGTCGCACGCTATGTCCAGATGCTTTAAAAAAGTAAGTGGGCATCATTCCACAAAGGAGTACTTGGGTAAAAGCAGTGACACCAGTAAATCTGGAGAGAATGTAGCCATGGTTAGAGCAGTACCCAAACCGCAAGATGGCCAAGTTAATAATTGATGGGTTTGCACATGGGTTTATGATTCCACATTTTTCAGGCAAAGGGTGCATATGGGTAAAAAATTTGAAATCCGAGGAGCTGCACCCAGAGGTGGTAGAAGCAAAATTGTTAAAGGAACTAGCTGAAGGAAGAGTGGCGGGCCCCTTTAAGGAGCAGCCATTTAAACATTTTCGGCTATCTCCTCTGGGTGTAGTTCCAAAGAAAGAGATGAATGCTTTCAGATTGATTCATCATTTGTCTTATCCATATGGTACCTCTTTGAACGATAGCATTGATAGCAGTGTTAGTACTGTTACATATACGTCTTTTGATAAGGCTGCTGAAATAGTTAGAAGTTTCGGTCCCGGGGCATTAATGGCCAAGGCCGATATAGAATAAGCCTTTAGGTTATTGCCTTTACATCCTAGCGGTTTCAATTCGTTAGGTTTTCATTTCAACGGTTTCTTTTATGTTGATAAATGTTTGCCCATGGGGTGCTCGGTATCTTGTTTTTATTTTGAGGCCTTTTCATCTTTTGTAGAAAGGGTGACAGCACGGCAGTGCATGAAGGGCGGTATAGCGCACTACTTAGATGATTTTTCGTTTATAGGTCCTGGCGACTCATTGGTGTGTAATGAGCTTTTGTCTACGTTTCAATTAATTTGCAAGCATTTTGGTATTCCGCTAGCGGAAGGAAAAACAGTTCACCCAACCAATTGTTTAGAGTATCTAGGTATAGTGATTGATACAGGTAAAGGGGAATTTAGGTTGCCAATAGCTAAGATTGTTAATTGTAGAGAAGCGTTGTTAGCAGTGATAAAGAGGAGGAAAGTGACAGTGAAGGAGGTCGAGTCGTCGCTGGGACTTTTAGCCTTTGCGTCTAGAATAATGCCTATGGGCAGAGTATTTTGTAGACGCCTGTCAGCACATATTGCAGGAATCAGGAATCCTGTGTGGCACCCTGCTGTTCACAAGTACCACAGGACCCAAAAGTGTGCATTGACGGACTTCTCCACAAGAGGCCCTCACTACATGCAGACACCTCCACCCTTCCACCTCATACCACCAGAGGGAGCCCTGTTAGGGATATATATATGGAGGGTGGAGCCAGGCAGTTCAGTTCAGCAGAGAGTCTCTCAGTCTGAGTTGTTTAGTCAGAGAGTGTGCTGCCACTGAGAGCAGTGAAGACGCAGCACGTCTGCTGCTGTATTGAGGGCCCCGAGTGTGGCCGGAGGCAAGGAGGAGAGGAGAGAGGAGTTGAAGGGGCAGAGGAGCATCATAGGCTCACCCCAAGACACAAACTGGACACCGGGTCCGCGCCTACAGGGTCCTTTATACCCAGTAGGGAACACCGGCATACCAGGAGGACTACAAGTCCCTGGTCAACCTGAAGCTAAACCCTTGACAGGACTAGGAACCACGAAGGCCCTGGCGTCCAGGGATAGTGGTTGCCAGGAAAGGTCCTACTACAAAGCGACAGGTGAAGGAACAGCACGACACAGAAGCTAGGCCCAGTTGCAGGCTGGCCAGGAGCTTAGAGAGAGGGAGACACGGACCAGGAGGCCTTATACCCGCTCACTGGGGAGAAGTCCTGAAGTGCACCCTTCCTACCGAGTACCCTGGACCGTACCTGACATCCGCACCAGTAAAGATACTGAAGTGAATCCCCTGTCTCTGTCAGTTACTCCTGCTGCGCCATCTCTCCTGCACTGCAAGCCCCAGCCATCACCACCATTTGCACCTACACTGCCCAGGGGGCCCGCTCCACCTGTGGGGAGCAGAAACATCCCAGCTGCCATCCCATCACCCCCCCGGAGGTCTGCAGCAGCGCCGGTAACCATTACCAGAAACCACAGGTGGCATCACGAGACAAACTGTACACTAAAAAAAACCCTTTTTAAAGAGAGACCCAGAGTACGGGCCCAGGAGCCGACTGCCGTGACCTCCTAAACAAGGTAGAAGGCCCGGGTACCGAGTCCCCTATATTCCCTCTGGGTGACACACCTGTATTTCATGTTAGAGTCACAAAGGAAGTTAAGGAGGACTTACGAGTTTGGTTGGAGTTTTTAGAGTCATTTAATGGCCAGGCTTTGTGGCGTCAGCCTTTTATTGCAGAAGAGGATGTACAATTTGCAAATTTATTAAAAAAGAAAAACTGAAATATCACATGGTCATAAGTATTCAGACCCTTTGCTCAGTATTGAGTAGAAACCCCCTTTTGAGCTAGTACAGCCATGAGTCTTCTTGGGAATGATGCAACAAGTTTTTCACACCTGGATTTGGGGATCCTCTGCCATTCTTCCTTGCAGATCCTCTCCAGTTCCGTCAGGTTGGATGGTGAACGTTGGTGGACAGCCATTTTTAGGTCTTTCCAGAGATGCTCAATTGGGTTTAGGTCAGGGCTCTGTCTGGGCAAGACAAGAATGGTCACAGAGTTGTTCTGATGCCACTCCTTTGTTATTTTAGCTGTGTGCTTGGGGTCATTGTCTTGTTAGAAGGTGAACCTTCGGCCAAGTCTGAGGTCCAGAGCACTCTGGAAGAGGTTTTCATCCAGGATATCTCTGTACTTGGCCACATTCATGTTTCCTTTAATTGCAACCAGTTGCCCTGTCCCTGCAACTGAAAAACACCCCCATAGCATGATGCTTCCACCACCATGTTTCACTGTTGGGATTGTATTGGGCAGGTGATGAGCAGTGCCTGGATTTCTCCACACATACCGCTTAGAATTATCACCCAAAAGTTCTATCTTCGTCTCATCAGACCAGAGAATCTTATTTCTCACAGCCTGGGAGTTCTTCATGTGTTTTTGAGCAAACTCTATGCGGGCTTTCATATGTCTTGCACTGAGGAGAGGCTTCTGTCGGGCCACTGTGCCATATAAACCCGACTGGTGGAGGGCTGCAGTGATAGTTGACTTTGTGGAACTTTCTCCCATCTCCCTACTGCATCTCTGGAGCTCAGCCACAGTGATCTTGGGGTTCTTCTTTACCTCTCTCACAAAGGCTCTTCTCCCACGATTGCTCAGTTTGGCGGGACGGCCAGGTCTAGGAAGACTTCTGGTGGTCCCAAACTTCTTCCATTGAAGGATTATGGAGGCCACTGTGCTCTTCAGAACCTTGAGTAATGCAGAAATTCTTTTGTAACCTTGGCCAGATCTGTGCCTCGCCACAAGTCTTTCTCTGAGGTCCTTGGGCAGTTCCTTTGAGCTCATGATTCTCATTAGGTCTGACATGCACTGTGAGCTGTGAGGTCTTATATAGACAGGTGTGTGCCTTTCCAAATCAAGTCCTATCAGTTTAATTAAACACAGCTGGACTCCAATGAAGGAGCAGAACCATCTCAAGGAGGATCACAAGGAAATGGACAGCACGTGACTTAAATATGAGTGTCTGAGCAAAGTGTCTGAATACTTATGACCATGTGATATTTCAGTTTTTCTTTGTTCATACATTTGTAAAAATTTCTACATTTCTGTGTTTTTTTCAGACAAGATGGGGTGCAGAGTGTACTTTAATGAGAAAAAAAAAGATCTTTTTAGAATTTACCAAATGGCTGCAATGAAACAAAGAGTGAAAAATTTAAAGGGGTGTGAATACTTCCCGTACCCACTGTATTCTTTTCTCATCAGCAGTATATGGACACTGAGGTGGGACGGGGAGGAAGGGTAGGTAATGTTTCGGGTTTAATTGTACTGTACTTTTGAAAATGTTTAATAAATTATCTGATTCTAAAAAAAAAGGCTACGTCTGGCACATTCCTTCATATATTTACAAGGCATATGTGCTTAACATAAAGCCCCACAATATACCACACAGTTCTCTGTGATATACAGTTGAAAAGGATATGGAGGATTTACACAATTTCTTTCATTATTTTATTTTGAAAGGCTGCAGGAAAATTGGGAAAAATATTTCAATTAAGCTAAAATATATTTAAAATCATGTAAACCTTTCTGTAAGAAATAATCTGTATGGCTACAGATTTTTTTTGGCCATTAGATTTTTTTTTTTACTATGAGCCTAAGAACTAACAGGCAGGTAATTTGCTAACTACCTGCCTGTGCTGCCCAGTGCAGATCTCTGCCGGCACAGAACGCTCCTGCTGGCAATTCTGCAGCTTCACATCAACAGAGCAGCAGCTTCTCTTCCGCTCTGCGCTGTTGACAGGGCGGGACAGCCAATGTCATGCTGACTGACAGATGGCTCCCCGTTGCGCAACTGTGGAGAGTCAGCTGTCAATCAGCATGACGCCAGCAGTCACACCCCAGCAACAGAGCAGCACGGAAGAGGAAGAGCTGCTCTGTTGACGTGAAGCAGCAGAATCGCTGGCAGGGATCTGCGCTGTGCAGAACTGACAGGTAGTTAGCAACCACCTGGCTGTAAGTTCTTAGACATCATCTTTTTCATTAGCCCACAGCTCCTCAGCCTCCCAGCTAACTATATCCGGAGGGTGGTGGAGGTGGCATGGAGCTTCTAATGATTGATGGTTCGGACAGGTGTCATAGTGGCGCCACAGGCTCAAATTGTGAGTTTTCTGATGTTGCAAGCAGAGGCAGCTTTATCTCTGCAGCATAGGAGAAGCACAGAGGTACTAAATCTGGCCAGATCCAGCAATCTGGGCAGCTCCAGAGCAGTGCTTGCAAGACATTAAGCATAGAGCATACAAGAGCACACTCCTTGCCTTGGAAACCGGCCACATCTGAGACTGCAGAGGTAGTTGGTAACCTAGGCATCGAGCACTAAGACATAACATTAAAAATCCCTCTGTTTTCAGGAGTGCAGAGTATTTATAATAAAAAGATAAATTGCAAAGTTGCTTCTTTATAGAAGCACTTTAGAATTTTACCCATTTAATAAAAGAAGACAAGCTCTTTAATGTTTTTATGAACCGGACATCTCTTAAAATGTGAAAAACCTAAAAGAAGCAAAATGAACATAAACCCTGCTGTAAATAAATAGAAAGCAAGTGCAATTAAAATAAATAAAACCCTATTTTTTATTTATTTACAGCAGGGTTTATGTTCATTTTGCTTCTTGTAGGTTTTTCTGATTCATGGCCATTGTGAAATATGCATTTATGTGCTGCATGTATACCAACTTAAACCAAGCTCAAATTTAGTGTTTTATCTCTTAAAATGTGCAGTTTAAGTTAAACCACCATAATATAAAAATATCTATACGTCTGATTCATTTACGAACAGATACCATCAGTTACTGATTGGTTTTCACGTAAAAAATATATCTATTTATATCTCCACGGTGCTGCATCATCCTACATCTCTTCCCTCATTTCTGTTTACGACCCTTCCTGTTCTCTCAGTTCTGCAAATTTTCTCAGACCAATATCCTCAATAATCATAACCTCCCACTTCTGTCTCCAAGACTTTTCTGAAGCTGCACCATCTCTCTGGAATGCACTACCCCAGAGAATCAGGTTAATTCCCAGTGACCACAGTTTTAACTGTGCCCTAAAAACTAGTGTTGAGCGAGCACTAAAATGCTCGGGTGCTCGAAGCTCTGGCCGAGCTCGCCGTGATACTCGGGTGCTCGGCCCGAGCAACGAGCCCAATGTTAGTCTATGGGAGACTCGAGCATTTTTGCGGCGGCTCACCCGGAAGTCTTTTAAAAGCCTAACAAGTGCCCAAAACGATAGTGACAGTGCTCAAATGACATGGGGACAGCATGGGGATCGCCCCAGGAAGCATTTCTGACCCCCAGGTCACTGCTGTCAACAACGTGGTCAGAGGTATTAAGCCACTTTTACAGGCTCAAAATAAAACGTTCAAAAACGAAAGTGAAAGTGCTTTCCTGTGAAATATGTTAAGGATAGTGTTGAGCGATACCTTCCGATATCAGGAAATATCGTATCGGATTGGATCGGACCGATACCCAAAAAGTATCGGATATCGCCGATTCCAATACAGGAAACCAATGCAAGTCAATGGGACACAAATATCGGAATGAAAATAAACCCTTTCTTTCCTTGTAGGTTAATTCTACATGAAGTAAAACAACTAAGAATAATGTAGAATGTATTACGCGAAAAGCCGGCAATTCATCAGCGCATACACCGGTACCCGACAATTTACAACAGAAAGAACAGAGCTTCACACATAGATTAGATAGATAGAAACATGTCAGTCACATAGATATGAAGTACAGTGACAGTGTTGATTACTGTACTTGTCATTTAGTGTTAAAATAAAGGATTTATTTAAAAAAAAATTGGCGTGGGGTTCCCCTTAATTTTAGTCTCTAGCGGAGGTTACGCAGACGGCTGGGGCAGATGTTTGAAGCCTGGGAAGGGGGTAATACCCACGGAGCTTCCCAGGCTACTAATATCAGCCCCCAGCTGAATACCTAGCCTTTACTAGCTATTAAAATGGGGGACCCCCTCAAAAAAATGACGTGGGGTCCCCCTTAATTTAATAGCTAGCAAAGGCTAGGCAGACAGCTGGGGGCTGATATTAATAGCCCCGGAAGGGTGCCATGAATATTGGCCCCCTCCCAGGCTAGAAACACCAGCCGTTAGCTGCCCCAGAAATGGCGCATCCATAGGATGCACCAATTCTGGCACTTAGCCTCGCTCTTCCCACTGCCCTGTAGCGGTGGCAGTGGGGTAATAGGGTTGGGGTTGATGTCAGCTTATAATGCCAGCTGACATCAAGCCCAGGTTAGTAATGGAGAGGCGTCTATAAGACACCCCCATTACTAACCCCATAGTCAAAGTTAAAAAAAAAAACACAAACACCCAGAATAAAGTCCTTTAATTGAAATAAACACACAATCTCCTGCAATAAAAGAAAAATAATAAAGCAACCTCATCCTTACCTTTCCATGGTTCCCAGGACAGCTCCAGCTCTGCTACATCGAGATGATAGGCTGGACCGCAGCAGAACGCTGCCATCCAGCAGACACTGAGAAGCGCAGGCTTGCTTGCGCTCCTCAGTGTCTCTCTGTGACGGCATAAAGATGAGCCGAGGTCATGTCCAATTAACTCGGCTCACCTCATGCACGTCACTGACAGCGTGGGAAAATTCTCCTACACTCAGCGCTTCAGCGTGAGAATTTTCCCACGCTGTCAGTGACGTGCATGAGGTGAGCTGAGTTCATTGGACATGACCTCGGCTCATCTTTATGCCGTCACAGAGAGACACTGAGGAGCGCAAGCAAGCCTGCGCTTCTCAGTGTCTGCAGGATGACAGGCTGGATGGCAGCGTTCTACTGCGGTCCAGCCTGTCATCTCGATGTAGCAGAGCTGAAGCTGTCGTGGGAACCATGGAAAGGTAAGGATGAGGTTGCTTTATTATTTTTCTTTTATTGCAGGAGATCGTTGGCTTCAGCTGGAATGGGCGTGATGGTAAGTAGAGTTTAATTTAGAACAATAAATAATTGTGTGTTTATTTCAATTAAAGGACTTTTTTCTGGGTGTTGTGTTTTTTTTAAATACTTTACTAGAAATTCATGGTGGTCATGTCTAATATTGGCGTGACCCCATGAATTTCGGGCTTAGGGCCAGCTGATAATGCCAAGCTGGCCTTAACCCCTTTATTACCCAGTAAGCCACCGCACCAGGGCCCTGGATGAGTTGGGTACAGCGCCAGAAGATGGCGCTTCTATGAACGCGCCATTTTCCGGGGTGGCTGCGGACTGCAATTTGCAGCGGGGGGGCCCAGAAAGCTTGGGCCTCCCTGCGCTGCGGATTCCAGCCCCCAGCTGCCTAGTTGTACCTGGCTGGACACAAAAATAGGGCGAAGCCCCACGTATTTTTTTTTTTTTAATTATTTCATGAAATTCATGAAATAATTAAGAAAAAAAAGGGCTTCCCTATATTGTTGTGTCCGGCCAGGTACAAATAAGCAGCTGGTGGTTGGGGGCAGCCCGTTCCTGCCTGCTGTACCTGGCTGGACACAAATATAGGGCGAAGCCCCACATCAATTTTTTTTTAATTATTTCATGAATTTCCTGAAATAATTAAAAAAAAAAATACGTGGGGCTTCTCCCTATTTGTGTGTCCAGCCAGGTACAACTAGGCAGATGGGGGCTGGAATCCGCAGCGCAGGGAGGCCCAAGCTTTCTGGGCCCCACCCGCTGCAAATTGCAGTCCGCAGCCACCCCGGAAAATGGCGCGTTCATAGAAGCTGGATGCTGTACCTGGCTGGCATACAAAAATATGGCAAAGCCCACGTCAAAATTTTTGGGAAAAATTAATTAAAAAATAAATAATAATTTAGGGACTGCATCTTTATTTACTCCTCAAATGTCATTTAGTGTTAAAATAAAGGATTTATTTAAAAAAAAATTGGCGTGGGATCCCCCATAATTTTAGGCTCTAGCGGAGGTTAAGCAGACGGCTGGGGCAGATGTTTGAAGCCTGGGAAGTGGGTAATACCCACGGAGCTTCCCAGACTACTAATATCAGCCCCCAGCTGAATACCTAGCCTTTACTAGCTATTAAAATGGGGGACCCCCCCAAAAAAATGACGTGGGGTACCCCCTATTTAATAGCTAGCAAAGGCTAGGCAGATAGCTGGGGGCTGATATTAATAGCCCAGGAAGGGTGCCATGAATATTGGCCCCCTCCCAGGCTAGAAACACCAGCCGTCAGCCGCCCCAGAAATGGCGCATCCATAGGATGCGCCAACTCTGGCACTTAGCCTCACTCTTCCACACTGCCCTGGTGCGGTGGCAGGGGGTAATAGGGTTGGGGTTCATGTCAGCGCCAGCTGCCATGAAGCCCAGGTTAGTAATGATGGGCGTCTATAAGACACCCCCATTACTAACCTACAAAGTGTTAAAAAGAAAAAACACACACTACACCCAAAAAAAAATAATTTATTTGAAATAAAACACACCATTTTATTTAATTCATAGTTTAATAAAAAAAAAAATAGTTACCTGTCCACGTTCCTGCGCTGATCTCCCATGCACAGCTGTCACATCTGGAGATGGTGACAGCTGTGCATGGCTGCTGTAAGCTCACTTTGCCGGGAACACGTCCGCTGCCGGCAGCGGGAGCCACTGACTGAGGTCACCGGAGTGCATTCAGGCAGCGCAGTTCCGGAGACCTCCTTTACGGAACTGCTGTACCGTGGGAATTTCTCACGATACAGCAGGGCCGTAAAGGAGCTAACCGGGCAGCGCTGCCTGAACTCCGGCGAACCCGCTTATGCTGTCATTCTAGCGGGGCAGCGGTTCAGAGCGGTCACATTCTATGTGGCTGCTCTAAACTGGAGATCATCGTGGGACACTCGTGGACTACTACGGAGGGGTAAGGATAAGGTTGTGGTTTATTATTTTATATTTTATTACAGGAGATCAATGGCTTCGGGGAATTAGGTGTCTAGGTGAGTATAGGCGTAGTTTTTTATTTTTTACTTTATTTTAGGTGGCGATCGGCGGGGACAGGTAATGTATGAACTAATTTATTGTAGGTAACCACTGGCCACCAATGACATGTATTTAAAATTTATTGGGGACACAGTAGGGCAATTTATATAGCAGGATCAGGCTGATGGGAACTACTGCTCCCATCAAGCTGATCCTGCTGGCACAAGTGGACGGGGGACAGACATAGGCCGATGGGAGTAGTAGTGTCACATCGGCCTATGTCTGCCTGCACGCACACACCCGCACAGACACCGCACACACTCGCAGACATCGCACAGACACCGCACACACTCGCAGACATCGCACAGACACCGCACACACCCGCAGACATCGCACAGACGCCACACACTCGCAGACATCGCACAGACGCCACACACACTCGCAGACATCGCACAGATGCCGCGCACACCAGCACACATCGCACAGACACCGCACACACCCGCAGACATCGCAGACACACGCACAGACACCCACACACACCAATCATGACGGGCTGATCGTCTGGGAGGTGACGCTGTGCGGCCAGCCAATCACTGTAATGCCCACAAACAACATGGCTGCGGCATTACAGTGACTGGCTGGCAATCCCTGCATGTTCATTGGCTCTGTAAAGAGCACCAAACATGCAGGGCGGAGACCCGAGCTCCCGCCCGAGTAACCCGGAAATGCTCGGTGCTCGCCGAACATCCCGAGTAGCGTGATGCTCGAGCGAGTACCGAGCAGTGTCGAGCATGTTCGCTCAACACTACTAAAAACACATTTTTAGGCTGGCTGAACATGTTGATTAACCCAACTATTCTCCCTTTTTATTGTTCTAATCCTGGTCTCTTGAACAGTTTTCTCAAAACACAATGCACTCAATGGCACTTCTTATCTGCTCATACACAGGTACTGGCTGGTGACCGGCTCACGCAGCTTTTCATATGTGGTCCTATTCATTATAAAAGATGGATGGATCATACAAAACAAGTACTTTTTACTTCGGGTTCCTCCATTTCCTCATATTGCAAACAAGGCCATCACTTCCGCTTGGCAGGTAATTAATTTGCTATTCTGTGACTTTGTCCTTATGATAAAGTGCTGCAGAATATGCTGGCTCTATATATAATAAAGATAATTATTCATCATTATTAGAGAACTTATGAACCTTTCTTCTCTGTAGTCAGGTCTCAATCTATTATACAATTTCATTCTTGGTGGAAGATGTATGGACCCATTGGATCAGTGTGAGATCACCACAATACAAGTGATTGTCACAGTCGGCCATTACCATGGAAGCTGTGTAGTATATGTTATATCGGTCTGCTGAAAATATAATGCACTCGAGAGGTTATACTTCCAGATCAGTCTCCACATACTGGAAATGGGCCCCATCACAGAGCACAAACTGGGGATTCTTCCGCTTCCATACACTAAAGGAGTCGACTTGTCCTGGCCAACTGGGCAACCGGATCCTCTTCACACCGCAGAAACCCTCAGCCAGGGAAAGCTGGAAGGCACGTGAGGTGGACTGACCCCAGGGGCTGGATGACAAGGTTTCTCCAAGAAGCTCTCCCACGTGAAAAAGTGTGTGACCCCTGAAGAAAGCCAGGCGATCCAGAGAAAAGAGGGAAGACTCTATGAAAGAGCACATGCTGTAAGATGGCATCAGTATACAGGTCACAACATGTAACATGGTAGAAAGCTTAAAAGAAAAAAAGATATAGAGCGGTGCTCCCATAGAATAGTCATTTTGTGAATCAAAATGCAGCACATGGATCGCGGCCTCTCCTACGCTTGCCCGCCCTGCACGGACCCAGCATTTTTCGGCCCCTTCTCCTCTAGCTGGCGGCCTGAGGCCCCGGAGGTGAAAGACACCCACGCTCCTCTGTGGGGGTTGGGGGGATTCGCCGCAGCTTCGCTATCCAGCTAGACGGGTGCCGGTACTGACGCACACCAAGGCTTAAGCGGCCCGTGGGCAAACTGCTCCTGATGGGTCCCCCTCTCCTGGGTAATGCAGCTACATGGCAGGGAAACCCGCTACCCAAAATAGCTCCCCTCCGGTTACATTAACAGCCCAGCTGGGCTCCTAGCTGCACTCCCTCAACAGTCTCCTGCCCTCAGTTACCATGTAATAAGAAACTGCATATAGGTGACTCCCAGCAGCCTTCAATTGGATTTCCTCAGTCTTAATGATACAGGGGTTTATCAATTCTTCAATGTACCTAAGGTTACCCCTCATATACTTTACCCTGGCTAAGCACAGCTTGGAATCCTTAGGGTTAATCCTATACTTGTGGAAATATATTGTAAGCCACTGCTGACATCTAGTGGCCACTCACTATAATCACACCTTCAGTCACAAAAGTTACTACTTACAACCCACCTCATTAACTGGCTATATCCTTCAATCTGAAACCAAGCCTGCCCAATAACCCTAACAGGTCGAGGCCCAGGACCTCCATGATGACTTAACCCTCTCTCCTCTCCATCCTATAAAAAGCTCAACGCGCAATATGCTTTCCCTTTGATTCATTCAACCAGTGCTGGGCTATAGTTACCAGATTATCCAACAATTCATAACTGACCTAATGCCAAAATCCTAACCTCAGGAATCAGCCTCCAGCAGATCTCGGCGACAATATGTTTTCCTGGCCACACTTGAAATTTTAGTCATCCGGCTCCTCTCTATCAGATAGGGTTGACTCAGAGACTATTCCAGTGTCCACAACCAGGATTCTGTGTACTCCTACCTCGAACCATGCTACCCTACTATCACAGTTCCAGTCTATACTACACTCGGAGCTGTCCAAATTGTCGGATAAACTAAGGAACTTTCCAAAGAAATTAGAGAACTAGGATCCAGAACCTCCGATCGAGGACTCTACCACTCATTACCCACGAAAAAGAGATGGAGATGCTCCACAAAGAAATCTACTCCCTCAACAATAAACTGGAAGATTTTGAAAATTGCACTCGCAGAAGTAATATCCGCATCAGAGGCCTGTCCGAGACAATTCAATCTATTGCCACAGCCCTATTTCAAGAACTTCTATTTGGAATCCCCAATGAACGTCTAGAGATGGGCCGCATTCATAGAGCTCTGAGTAAACGCAAACCTGACGGCCCACTCCGTGACATTATTCTCAAACTTCACTTCTACAAAACAAAAGAACAACTATTTATAGCAGCACGGAACTTCTCATCCCTGAAATTCGATAAGTCTACGGACCCTCAACCCCCAGCTCTCTCACCAACCCCACTTTCAGCAGATTTGGTCTCTCAAACACCTTTCCCACCACCAGTGGGCAGACCTATGGAGAGAGATGAACCCTTCGGTCAAGACTGCACTTATTTCTCTACACGTCACTTAGTCTACACCAGAATAGATCATATATTCGTTCACCCCGTGTTCATACCCAACATAAACATTTCTGTTCTTTCCACTCCTTGGTCGGATCATTCCCCAATCCAGCCAACGTGCTCCTCTCTACATCCTTGCTCATTCAACTGGACTCTGAATGACTCCTTCCCCTCTTATCCTGAAAGGTCCCAAAGATTGAGTGACCACCTTGATGATTACTTCTCTTTGAACCAGCAGCCTCTTCACCAATTTCCCTTTGGGAAGTTCATAAAGCAGAGAAGAGAGGCTTCTGCACTCAAGACGCTGCTCACAAGAAAAAGACTTGCTAGAACAGCTGATCTTGAGAATAAGCGGTCAATATTAAGATTGTCAGGTGAAGAGCTCACCCTCCCCCTCTATATATCAAGACCTTACACATGCGTGCTCTGAACTCAATCTTTGTCTCTCCAAAAACACAGGTCAGGCCCTGCGTTGGTCCCAACAGGGCTTCTACTCCCTTAATAATAAAAGAAGCTCTAACCTTCCCCTATGCCTCAATGCCTCCCTGTAAGACGTACCCCAATGAGACTACGTACGACACAGGCCTTACGTCCAACCCACAACAGATAACTCGCTGTTCCAGCAGCAGCTTGAGCAGCAATACAACGACCCTTCCCCAGACACCACACAAAAATAGAAGCTTTCCTTAAAGGTGTATTCCCATCGCCAAGATCCTATCCCAATATGTAGTAGGTGAAAAAATAATATTAGCAAATACCTCCAATTAGAAATGTAGTATAGTTTTTCTGATTCGCTATGTTGCTTTCCTCATGTACAGGCATTGCAGGACCTTAGGTATCCATGGTTACAACCACTAGAAAACTAGTTGTCACTATATTAGTGGTCATAACCACGGACACCTAAGGTCCTGCAATGCCCTTCAATGAGGAAAGCGACATAGCGAATCAGAAAAACTATACTACATTTCTAATTGCAATATTTGCTAATATCATTACACCTACTACATATTGGGATAGGATCTTGGAGATGGGAATATCCCTTTAACTCTATTTCGCTCCCAGTCCTCAATTCCAATATGATTGATCTCCTAAATCAGGCCATCATCTCTTCTGAAATATAAACCGCTATCCACTAACTAAAACTTAATAAAAGCCAGGCCCAGATGTCTTCTCAGCTCTTTACTATAAGAAGTCTCCTCTTATTCCCTATTTCACTATTTTATCTCCCTGAGGTCCAGACAAAAGCCAAGGGCAGCCCCTCTTACAGCAGCTATATTTATGATACCCAAACCAAACTCGGACCACTCATTGTGGTCGAACTATAGACCGATATCCCTGATTAATATAGATCTCAATCTTTTAGCTAAAATCTTGGCTAAAATATATACCGTATTTGCCGGAGTATAAGACGACTGGGTGTATAAGACGACCCCCAACTTTTCCATTTAAAATATAGAGTTTGGGATATACTCGCCGTATAAGACTACCCCTCTTCTAACGCAAATACGGTGAAAATTTAAAAAAAATCAGATTTGATTTCAATATGGTAATTTTAAAGTGATGAACCTTACCGGCGATTGGCTGGTTGTTATATACAAATCCTGCTTGGATTGGTCAGCTCTCCCTGCCTGCCCAGCCCTCCCTGTCTCCAAGACTATCAGAGCGGTAGCGCATCCCTCTGGCCCTTGTATCATTACTGGTACCTCCTTCTCTGCCTCTCTGATCTCGCTCCTGAGGCCGTGTTTTTGGACTATAAGACGAACCGGACCATAAGACTCACCTAGGTTTTAGAGGAGGAAAATAGAAAAAAAATGTAAGCAAAAAATGTGTTCACGATGCACTTTTAAGGGGGAGGGGGTCTTCTGCTGACACTAGTATAGGGGTAATGTCCCCCAATTCTGACAATATCCCCCATCCTGGTATATATGCACCCCCCCTTCTTTTTATATGTGGCATCCCTCCATGCTGATATGCATGGCACCCCTCATCCCTGTCCTGGTATGCAAGGCACCCCTCATCCCTGTCCTGGTATGCAAGGCACCCCTCATCCCTGTTCTGGTATGCATGGCACCCCTCATCCCTGTCCTGGTATGCATAGCACCCCTCATTCCTGTCCTGGTGTGCATGGCACCCCTAATCCCTGTCCTGGTTTGCATGGCACCCCTCATCCCTGTCCTGGTATGCATAGCACCCCTCATTCCTGTCCTGGTGTGCATGGCACCCCTAATCCCTGTCCTGGTTTGCAAGGCACCCCTCATCCCTGTCCTGGTATGCATGGCACCCCTCATCCCTGTCCTGGTATGCATGGCACCCCTCATCCCTGTCCTGGTATGCATAGCACCCCTCATTCCTGTCCTGGTGTGCATGGCACCCCTAATCCCTGTCCTGGTTTGCAAGGCACCCCTCATCCCTGTTCTGGTATGCAAGGCACCCCTCATCCCTGTCCTGGTATGCAAGGCACCCCTCATCCCTGTCCTGGTATGCAAGGCACCCCTCATCCCTGTCCTGGTATGCAAGGCACCCCTCATCCCTGTCTTGGTATGCATGGCACCCCCTCATCCCTGTCCTGATATGCATGGCACTCCCTCATCCCTGACCTGGTATGCATGGCACCCCTCATCCCTGTCCTGGTATGCATGGCACCCCTCATCCCTGTCCTGGTGTGCATAGCACCCCTCATTCCTGTCCTGGTGTGCATGGCACCCCTAATCCCTGTCCTGGTTTGCAAGGCACCCCTCATCCCTGTCCTGGTATGCATAGCACCCCTCATTCCTGTCCTGGTGTGCATGGCACCCCTAATCCCTGTCCTGGTTTGCAAGGCACCCCTCATCCCTGTCCTGGTATGCAAGGCACCCCTCATCCCTGTCCTGGTATGCAAGGCACCCCTCATCCCTGTCCTGGTATGCAAGGCACCCCTCATCCCTGTCCTGGTATGCAAGGCACCCCTCATCCCTGTCCTGGTATGCAAGGCACCCCTCATCCCTGTCTTGGTATGCATGGCACCCCCTCATCCCTGTCTTGGTATGCATGGCACCCCCTCATCCCTGTCCTGATATGCATGGCACTCCCTCATCCCTGACCTGGTATGCATGGCACCCCTCATCCCCGTCCTGGTATGCATGGCACCCCTCATCCCCGTCCTGGTATGCATGGCACCCCTAATCTCTGTCCTGGTTTGCATGGCACCTCTCATCCCTGTCCGGGTATGCATAGCACCCCTCATCCCTGTCCTGGTATGCATGGCACCCCTCATGCCTGTACTGGTATGCAAGGCACCCCTCATCCCCATCATGCTGCACATGCCCGCGCTGATCTCTGCATGTGAGCCGCGCATGACATCACTGCCATGCGCGGTTCACAAGGAGAGCTCAGCAGCCGGAAGTCACTGCTCCCAACGCCGGGTCTGTCTGCACGGGGAGCAGAGACTTCACTCACCTTCATAGCCGGCACACAGCAGAGCCGCGCTGCGGCTCCTGCTGCTGCCGGCTATCTCCTGCGCCCGCTCATTAAAGGGCATGAATATTCAACCTCTCTCCACGCCCATTTAACAGCGGTCATAGGCGATTCCGGCAGCAGCAGGAGCCGCAGCGTGGCTACACTCTGTACCGCTATTAAGGAGCATGAATATTCACTGCTCCCCACGCCCCATTAGCAGCGGGGACAGTGTAGACTGCAACGGGCGACTGCTGACTCCTGTGCCCCGCTCC
Organism: Phyllobates terribilis; assembly: GCF_046119375.1. Lineage (NCBI taxonomy): Eukaryota > Metazoa > Chordata > Amphibia > Anura > Dendrobatidae > Phyllobates > Phyllobates terribilis. The sequence continues at coordinate 859,265,370 of NW_027362762.1, forward strand.
TCCACCGCTACCGCTCCCCCCACACCCAACACATCATATATATATACCCCCTCCTCCCCCAACATTCGGAGTATAAGGGTATATACCCTATAAGATGACACCTGGCGTATAAGAAGACTCCTGACTCTTGAGATTTTCAGGGGTTAAAAAGTCGTCTTATACGCCGGCAAATACGGTATATAAATTCTTACCATCTACATCAGGCCAGGCAAGAAACAAGGCTCTGTCTGGATAGTTCTCCAAGAGTTCAGGGCCTCCAGTCTACAAATAACAGACGTATATTCAGAATCTCCACCTGATACCAGTGTAATAAATGCTATAAATGTAGAAGGTTTATTCAATTTTTGCTTTGGCAATACTTTGCTTTTGTTATAGTTGGCGGTTTGTTTTTTCTTAAAGTGGCAGTACAAGAAAATTTCAGACATCCGGTTTTCACATGTGTGTTCTGTGTTTTTCATGGATAAAACATGTAAACATATAGAACATGTGCCCGTTATAGACTATGGGACTGTTCACATGCCGTGTTATTTTACAGACCGTGTGTTTTTACCAGTCTATGCACTTTGTGTGCCGTCCATGATTAACATGGTCATGCATAGGAGAAGCTTTGTCATTTATTTTTCCATACATGAAAATAACTGATGGTAAAATCTGACATACTGATCAAACACTGATGACACTCAAATCATTTTTTTAGGAGGTAGGTGAATAATCATAGACATCTAAATCAGGCCAAAAACAGTGTTACAAAAATAAAAGTTAAATCAATGAGAAAAGCTGGCAAAAAAATAGATTATAAACATTTAATTTAGTGCAAATTTACAGAGCACACATTGCTTTGAAAAGACATGTGTAACACTCTGAGGTCCCCAAGGACTGTATCCAGTTCCTATCAAGCTCTTTAACGCAAACACAGTTTAAGACCTCATTCACATGTCTGTGTTTAAACATATACATGAAATAATGGTACTGGTCTCATCAGTGTTTTGGTACAGTGTGTCATCGGTGTACACTCCGTGTCTGTTTTTACCATTAGTGTCTCATTAGTGGTTTTCATGGATGGATAAGTTACAAAGGTTCTTCTATCCCTAGCAATACTAAATATGGACAACACACCAATGGCACTTGGATGCCATCCGAGTGCTGTACGTGTTTTTCACTGACCCATAGACTTGTATAGGCACTTTTAATCTGTGATACTGGAAAAAAACCCAGATGTGGCTCTGTGAGGTTTTCAGAGACATGGTCCGTGAAAAAACATGGACACGTGAGCAGCCCCATAAATTATAATGGGTACGTGTTCTATGTGAGAAAAAAATTGAATGAACACGTGAGTGTTACACAGAAGTATGAATGAGGTCTTAATAATATCAAAGTCACCTGAACATATAGGACTATGGGTATTTGATGGTAACTGTTCTTCACTGCTGTTCTTAACACACTCATCTATATCAGTGTTTTGTCTTTTTCACCCCATTTCTAATATTAAAGCTGTAACGTTATCTCACTAAACAGATTCACCCCATAATGGTTATGCTACATTCCCTGCCTCAGCTTTTACACAGGCTATGATAGGCTGTGCTATTCTATGTGATGGTTACATGGCATTATTGGGATGCTCGTAATTACAGCTCACCAAATCGCAAATTGTTCAAATTCGCTGAGTCCAGCAAATTGAAAGGGAACCTGTCACGTCATTTCAAGTATCTACACTGTCCCCAGTGCGGTGTTAGTGATGGAATGGGCATCACTAACACATTATTTTCATTAAAAACAGGGCTGTAATGATGTTCAAAAAGCACTTTATATTCTTATATCGTACCTGCTCATTTAGTCACAGGGGTGTGCTTCATTTTGTGTTCAGTCACAGGAGTCACCGGCACTCAATTTGATTGATTTCCCTGGTTGCGCCAACGGCAGTAGAATCCCGCGCTTGCACAGTGTGTAGCCGGCCGCGCTTGCAGCGTCGATCGTGCAACTGCCCGCTTGACACTGCGCAAGTGCGGCTCCAAGCGCCACACTGAGCACAAAATGAAGCACACCCCTATGATCAAACGAGCAGGTACGATATAACTAAATAAAGTGCTTTTTGCACATGATTAGACCGCTGTTTTTAATGAAAATAACGTGTTAGTGATGTACATTACATCACTAACAATGCACTGGGGACAGTTTAGATGCTTGAAATGACGTGACAGGTTCCCTTTACCAACATTTGAAACAAATTCAATTAGCTCATCTCTAATATACATGATATTATGCTTCATTTACGCCGCACTGCTCTTACCATGACCTCTGTGTAACGCATCTCTAGGGAAAAATGGTGTTCTGATCAAAAGCCACGACATCCAGCCCAGGACACTGCAGTAAGAATTCCCAGTATCCAGTGCCCTGGACAAACAGCCGACAAAGGAGGAATAAGCAAAGCGCTGCAAGGAGTGCGGTCAACGCTCATCACACATGTAAAGGTGTTCACCAGCAGGTCGGGAGGGCTCTTTATTCTCTCACTGTAGGGGAATATTTGGTGTAAATCATTATTCCACCACTAGCAGACACTTACCTTATGAAGGCAGATTAGGACAAGTGTTATATATGTAAGCCTGTATTACAGATGCAAGTCCCAGCCCGACCACGGGATCTATGAAGCTGCCAGTTTGGGACCTTGGAGCTGCGGTTTGGCCAGAACTTGTATCTGTAAGAAGCCTCATACACAATAGACGGCAGTCAGCCGAACAATGATTTGGCCAATTGTGAACTTAGGTCAGGTGGCTGGGCACTGCAAACATAAGGCTGGGGCCGCAAGGAAAGTTGTGTCAGGGAACCAAAAATATTTACCGTATTTTTCGGACTATAAGACGCACTTTTTTCCGCCGAAATTTTGGAGGAAAATGGGGGGGTGCATCTTATAGTCCGAATGTTGGGGCGGGGTGTATATTTATGTGTGGTGTGGGGGGAGCAGTATCGGTGGAGGAACGGGGCACAGGAGGCAGCAGCCGCCCACTGTCCCCGCTGCTAAAGAAAATGAATATTCACTGCCCATAGGGCGTGGGTAGCACTGAATATTCATGCTCCTTAATAGCGGTATACAGTGTAGCCGCACTGCGGCTGCTGCCAGCTATCTCCTGTGCACGCTGTTAAAAGGCAAGAATATTCAACCTCTCTCCACGCTCATGGGCGTGGGGAGGGAGTGAATATTCATGCCCTTTAATGAGCGGGCACAGGAGATAGACGGCAGCAGCAGCCGCAGCGCGGCTACACTGTGTGCCAGCTATGAAGGAGCATGAAGTCACTGCTTCCCGCGCACAGAGTGCTGGCATGGGGAGCAGTGACTTCTGGCAGCTGATCTCTCCTTGTGAGCAGCACATGGCAGTGACGTCATGCGCGGCTCACATGGAGAGATCAGTGCAGGCAGACCGGACGCAGCGCTGGAGGAGAGAAGAAAGGTGAGTAGCAGTGTTTATTTATTTTTAATGTGCAGCATGATGGGTATAAGGGGTGCCACGCATACCAGGACAGGGATTAGGGGTGCCACGCATACCAGGACAGGGATTAGGGGTGCCACGCATACCAGGACAGGGATTAGGGGTGCCACGCATACCAGGACAGGGATTAGGGGTGCCACGCATACCAGGACAGGGATTAGGGGTGCCACGCATACCAGAATGGAGGGATGCCAGGCATACAAGGATGGGGACCACGTATAATGGAAGGGGGGCGGCATATATACCAGGGATATTGTCAGAGTTGGGGGACATTACCCCTATACCAGTGTCAGAGGACCCCCTACCCATTAAAAGTGCATCATGACCACATTTTTTGCTTACATTTTTATTTTTCTCCTCTAAAATCTAGGTGCGTCTTATGGTCCGGTGCGTCTTATAGTCCGAAAAAAATACGGTAATTATATTTTGCTGAAGCACAACTATTTTAAAACTGTGATTTTACTGTAAAAAAAAACAAAAAAAAAAACTCAGCCAAATCTAAGTTGCATGTTATGTGCAATCAACTCTATTGTAAATCACATTTGCAACCGCGTGTAATTGTCAGTCGTAGTGAGACACCATAGGAAATCAGATACAATTTAATGCAACAAGTGCAATCCTGATATTGCTGTGGAGCGTAAGGCCAGGATTACACAGCGACATGTCACAGACATTGAGATCGCTGGGTCACATTGCAACATCGCACTTAATCAACTATGGTGTCGGAATGAGACATAAAGCTGAAAAAGAGCTGAAATGATGGATCAGGGCCTATGGCCATGGAGACATCAAACTGACACATTGCAGCACAGGCTGTAATGATTTCCTATGGTGTAATGTTGCGATCTGTCTACAACTTAGCTGTTTTTACTTCCAGCAAAATCACAGCTCTAAAATAATGGCAGACAAGTGATGTTCGGATGTTGTTGACGCACAACTATTCTGAGAATTGCTGGTATGAGACACGTCAAAATGTAAGAAGGCGCAAGGGCAAAAGTGGGTGCGCGGGGGGGGGGGACGCGGACCATGGTGAGGGGCGGGGGACACAGGCGCGGGGCAGGGGGGGGTGGCGCAGGTCAGGGGGTGGGTGGGGGATGCGCAGGCCAGGAAAGAGGAAACGCGGGAGCAGGGCGCGTGGGGATGTGACGCGGGGCAGAGGGGGGGGGCAATGCGGACGCAGGTTGACGCGGGAGGTGATGTCGGTGCAAGGCAGGGGGGTGTCACAAGGGCAAGGGAGGAGGTGACACGGGCGCTGGGCAGGAGGTGACGTGGGCACAGGGTGATGTGGTCACGGTGCAGAAGCGGGGGGAGACGCGGGCACGGAGCGGGAAAGACGCGGGCGCAGGGCAGAAGCGGGCACGGGGCACGAGGAGACGTGGGGCGGGGGGGACACGCAGGCGCGCGGCAGGAAGGAGGAGACGCGGGCGCAGGGCAGGAAGGGGGAGATGCGGGCGCATGCAAGACGGGGGGGCGTCACGGGGTCGAGGCAGGAGGTGACATGGGCGCTGGGCAGGGGGGGTGACACGGGCGCAGGACAGGCGTTAATGCGGGGCGCAGAGCAGGAGGGGCAACGAGGGCGCAGGGCAGGGGATGATGCGGGCGCTGGGCCAGGTGAGCAAAGCGGGCAGAGAGTGATGTGGGCGCAGGGCAGGCGGTGACGAGGGCAGAGGGTGATGTGGGCGCTGGGCAGGCAGTGATGTGGCCACAGGGTGATGTGGGCGCTGGGCAGGCAGTGATGTGGCCACAGGGTGATGTGGGCGCTGGGCAGGCAGTGATGTGGCCACAGGGTGATGTGGGCGCTGGGCAGGCAGTGATGTGGCCACAGGGTGATGTGGGCGCTGGGCAGGCAGTGATGTGGCCACAGGGTGATGTGGGCGCTGGGCAGGCAGTGATGTGGGCACAGGGTGATGTGGGCGCTGGGCAGGCAGTGATGTGGGCACAGGGTGATGCGGGTGCAGGGCAGGCGGTGATGTGGGCACAGGGTGATGTGGGTGCAGAGCAGGGGGAGATGTGGGCACAGGGCAGGCGGTGATGCGGGCGCAGGGTGATGTGGGTGCAGGGCAGGGGGTGACGAGGGCAGCGGGTGATGTGGGCACAGGGTGATGCGGGCACAGGGTGATGCGGGCACAGGGTGATGCGGGGTGCAGGGCAGGCGGTGATGCGGGCGCAGGGTGATGTGGGTGCAGGGCAGGCGGTGACGAGGGCAGCGGGTGATGTGGGCACAGGGTGATGCGGGCACAGGGTGATGTGGGTGCAGGGCAGGCGGTGACGAGGGCAGCGGGTGATGTGGGCACAGGGTGATGCGGGCACAGGGTGATGTGGGTGCAGGGCAGGCGGTGAGGAGGGCAGGGGGAGATGTGGGCGCTGGGCAGGGGGTGATGTGGGCACTGGGAAGCGGTGACGAGGGCAGAGGGTGATGTGGGGGCAGGGCAGGGGGTGATGTGGGCACTGGGAAGCGGTGACGAGGGCAGAGGGTGATGCGGGTGCAGGGCAGAGGGTGATGTGGGCGCTGGGCAGGGGATGATGCGGGCACGGGGCACTCACAGCTCCGGCTGACACCAGTGGTAAGTTCAGGGCACACAGCAGCTCCAGCACCTGCGGGCTGGGCACAGAGAAGGAGAAGAGGATCTGCGGGCTGGGCACAGAGAAGGAGAAGAGGATCTGCAGGCGCTGGCAGCTGCAGCCGTCCTCCAGGCTCCGGAGCAGGTGCAGCAGCTCCTTCCTGCGGTGCGGGGACGTCTCCGGGTCACAGAACCTGTGCACGTCTGCAGGCAGCTGCTGCATCTTCCACACGTGCAGCTGGTGATACAGGTTCTGTCCCTTGTGCCTCCTCTGCTCCATCGTGTCCCACTGCAGCTCGGGCGACACTGCCGCAGCCATACCAGAGCCGCCCGCCCTGCGACTGGGAGAGATCGGCGCAAATTCAAAGTGGCGCCTCTCACTGACAGCAGAGGAAGAGGAAGACGAGCGAGAGGCCGGGACAGCAGGCGGCCTGTACTCCACTGCCACCTGCTGGACGTCGCGGGAACTGCACGGTGGACATTGTGACTCGTCCTTGTATCACAGGGAGCAACAGTGATAGGTCTTACAAGTCAGGAAGGAGTTAATTCCCACCCGTGACTGCACTGCAAAAATGGCTGTGGACCATCTAGGTTTTTTTTTATATATCTGCCTTTTATTAAACCCAACTCTCCAACACTGGCAGTGACTCAAAGTAAAAAATGGGTCTATCCTCCGCGATTTCAGGGTACAAGCCGCCCAGAAATCAATTCCATAAGTGACGTGTAGTAAACAAGGGGTTAAACTAATGCTATAGAAATGATGTAATAAAATAACGATTGGCTGCATTTTTCATGAATTTGGGAGTGGTAAACGCACCGTGTCTGTGTGCAAACCTGTGTGAACAGACCCTTAGACAGTTTCATCATGTGAGATGCAAGTTGTTCCTTTAAAGGGGATGTTCTCCACTGGGGACAATTTCTTTTCATTTAAATGCATGTATTTGAGGCTAAAAATAATTTTTGCAGTTGAGTTTCATTAAAAATGTTGTACATTTTGACTTTTACAGTCTTTGTGTTTCCCTGGGCACAGTGGCATAGCTACAGGGGGGCAGAGGCAGCCGGGGGCCCACCTGGAGCAATCGTCACACTTAACTGTATCAACCTGCACAGCAATGGTCTCCCGACTCTACCGCTCTCTATCCTGTAGTCCACGGGTCGCTCTAGGCTTGCAGTCTACAGAACAGCAGGTGCATGCACAGAGACGTCAGAGTCCTGGCGTGATCACATCACCACGTCACACCATTGCACCGAGACACGTTAAGTGATTATATAGCAGTTAATTTATGACTCAATACTTGTAGGGGGCCATAATACTGGCGGGGTCATCCTACTGTGTGGGAGGCTATGGGGACATCATATTATGGGTAGGGGACTATGCAGGTATCATTCTGTGTGTGAGGACATCATACTGTGTGGGGGCCATCAGGGCATTACTGCCCTTACTGGGGTATGGGGCGCAGTGAGCAGTAGGTGGCCAGTTCCGGGCCCTATCTGTTCACCGGGCCTCAGTGGCACAATCCTGCCGCCTCAGTAACTGGACGCACGTTCAGTTAATATCTGCTGGCATGTGGGAAGCTGCACGGCAATAGTTAAAAGCTGCTAGCCAATAATAGGCCGGCAGCTGACGTCATTGTCATGCACCGACACATCCACTCCTCAAATGTATGAGGGAGAGCCGGGCCCCGCTGTACCGCCACCAGGTAAGGAGAAACTTTTTTTTTTTTACTTTTTTTTTTAAACTGAAAGTGGCAAGCCGCAATATGGGGACAGATGGGACAAGATCATGCGAAACAAAACATAGGGATGGGGTCTATCCAAAAATGAGAAGAGACCCTGAATTTATTTCTTAAGCTTAGGCTTTCACATTACAAATTGCCCATAGAACGCAGGGCCGTATTTGGCATTCATGCTGCCCTAGGCACTTTAAGTGGTCATGCCCCATTCTTGTAAGTCAGAATAAAAGTGCCCATACCGCTTAGTTGGTTGTTAAGGCCCCTATACACATTTGACTATCGTCGATTGAATCCGCCGATATTGATGGATTCGGTGATAGTCTAATGTGTATGGGACACCTGATAAATATTGTCTGGAAAGATAAGGGTCCAAGATGTCCAATTTCGGACTGTAGATACTTTTGTTCCTTTAAGAGATGTCTTATACAGAACACAGTGGCTCCTGTGTATGGGAGAGTCAGCTGTCAAAAATGTATTGGGATCTTCAGTCAAACACTTGTTTTGCTAACTCATATGGCCTCTTACAGATATTTCTAGTTCCAATTCTTGTGTTGTACATGTGTGCAACACTAACACTTGACCCTATAATGATATATTTTCATGTTTAACAAATTAAGGATTACTACATCTACATTACTATATCACCAGACCCATCATCAGAACATGAATACAGCACCAGAATCATCATCTGTGCATTAGTACATTAATACAGCACAAGAACCATCATCAGTACATGAATGCACTACCAGAACCATCATCAATATATGAATACACCACCAGAACAGCTATTAGCATATAAATATATTACCAGAACCACCATCAGTACATGAATACACTACCAGAACCATCATCAGTACATGAATACACTACCAGAACCATCATCAGTATATGAATACACCACCAGAACCACCATCAGTACAAAAATACAGCACAAGAACCATCATCAGTACAAGAATACAGTACCAGAAACATCATCAGTATATGAATACACTACCAAAACCATCATCAGTATATGAATACACCACCAGAACAACCATTTGTATATGAATACATTACCAGAATCACCATCAGTATATGAATGCATCACAAGAACCACCATCATTACATTAATATGGTAGCATAGCTGTCATCAGTATATGAATACAGCACCAGAACCATCATCAGTACTTGAATACAGCAACAATATACAATACGGCAGCAATATCATGCGATATACAATCTATATATAAATGCTATTGCATGACATGAACCTGCAACTCCCTGTATTACCTTAAAGAAGCACTCTCATTAAAAAATGTTATGGCCTAAACCTGTGTGAATGTATATGTAGTGTAGTGTAGGTATATTAATATACTTACTGATTGCTGTCTTCTCTGGTGTCCAGCGCCACTCTGGTCCTCTTCAGAAATATGCAACAAGGAGTTCTGACAGTCTAGGTCACGGAAGTAAAGAACTGGAAGTGACTTTTCCAATGCAAGTCTATGGAGTGAGAGAACGAGGCTTTTACAGTGTAAGCCTATGGTGCATCAAAGCGAAGCTCCATAGACTTACATCGTAATAGCGACCTCCTGCTCACGCATAGAACCCTGTATGATCCGGAGAGTTGGAACTTCAGTCGGGTGACTCAGAAGAGGACGGGAATAGTGCTAGTCACTGGAGACGACAGCGATCGGTGAGTATATTAAAACACCTACACTTCACTACATAAACATTCACATAGCATTAGTCCCTAAAATTTTAATGGGAGTGCCCCTTTAACAATTGGAAGGAGATGATGGGAGTTGTTGTTACCAGCCATAATCAAACTGCTGACCACACAGAAACCACAGTACTGATTAGACACAGGCAGTAGCACCTATAAACAATTAAAGAGCAACTTAACTTTTGGTAGATATTTTATATACTTTAGGCCATTTAATTCTTAGCAGATCGGTGGTCTCTGGGTCTCTGGGTTCTGTGACCTCCACAGATAACACAAAAGACCTCTTAAAAGTGGAGATAGGAGCCTATGACTTTCTACTACATCTGTACTTTGTTGTGTGCTCTCCTGTCTCCTAAGCTGCACACTTCTAAGCGGTATTTTGAGTGATCAGTGGGGGTCTCAAGAAGATCTGCTCAGAACTAAAGGAACTAAAGCATATTAAAAAAAATCTTCCAAAAGTTTAGTTACTCTTTATGTTCACACGTTGAGTATTTTACATCATCATTTGTAAGCCAAAATCAGGACTGGAACAATTAGAGGAAAAGTATAATAGAAACACGTCACCATTTCTGCACTTTTCACCCACTCCTTGTTTTGGCTTACAAATACTGATGTAAAATACTGACCAAATACTCAACATGTGAACATGGCCTAAGATGTATTTATACTGGTGCCATTAATCAGCAACTATTAATACTGCCCCAATACCAGTGGCGTACTGCCAATGGCGACAGGCCACGCGACAGCTATGGGGCCCGTTAGCCGGGGGAGGCCCGGTGTCAGCGCCTGCACCGTATACCCCCCGCATCAGGCCCCCGCCGTTCCTGCATCGGGCCTCCACATCGACTGACCCCCACTCTGCATCGGGCCCCCCCTTCTCTGGTCAGTCAGATGCCGATACAGTTGAAAGCAATGAAGGAGGAGGCAGCGTCATGTGACACTCCCTTTCCCATTGTGGCGCTCCTGAGGGTTCAGTTGCCACAGAGGTACTGCACCTCACCCAGAGGTGTGGTGTCTTCTCTCAGGTAAGGAGGGAGTGCTGCCCGGGACCCCAACACCCACATTCAACACTACACTGCTCCAGGCCGGCTGGAAAAGCAAGATGCACTGTGTCTCCTGCTGAGCCCTGTCCCTGGATGGAGTGGGGGGAACCAAAGAGAGGGGGAACCAGTAGTGGGTGTAGGTGGAGGACGTAGGGTAGGGGAGCACCATTGTAGGAGGTATTTAAAGGGAAGCCATCTTAGGGTGGCTAGTCAGTGAGTGAGGACAGTCAGTGAGTAGGAGGGGAGCAGAGTCTCTTCAGGAGCTCTGCTCCACAAGTGGGGCCTAGTAACAGAGGCCCAGGAGGGGAGCAGAGGAGAAAGGCTCAGTTTTACAGAAGGGATCCCAGGGGGTACGGTGAGTGCGGGGCGGCACCCGTACGCAGTCTCACCCTAGTCACCGTGAAGGGCATCAAGCAGGTCCGGGAACTCCAGGTTGCCCAGAGGGACTTCAGAGCACCCGATCAGGACTGTGTGTGGGAAGCGCAGGGCAGGAGGGGGAAGACCCAGCGTGAGAAGTCGGTCTAGTAGGAACATAAAGAAAGTGGGGTTCCGTCAAGCGCTCCTGATATATTTGAGAAAGTGCTGAACCCCTGGTCTGGTGAACGCAGAGCGACGCAGAGACTGACACCCGTACAGTGTACCTGAGAACCTTGAACAAGAACTGTGAGTAAAACTCGGATGACTGCACTGCACTGCCTTTGTTAGTTATTTCCGCTGCGCCATCTCTCCTGTACCACAAGTCCCAGCCTCACCACCATCTGCACCTACACTGCCCCGGGGGCCTGCTCCGCCTGTGGGGAGCAGGAACATCCCAGCTGCCATCCCATCACAACCGGAGGTCTGCAGCAGCGCCAGTAACCATTACCGGAAACCACAGGTGTCGTCATGAGACAAACTGTAGACTAAAACCCCTTTTTAAAGAGCGACCCAGAGTACGGGCCCGGGTGCCGACTGCCGTGACCTCCTAAACAAGGTAAAAGGCCGGGGTACCGAGTCCCCTATATTCCCCCTGGGTGACACACCATCCTTCCTCCTGTGCATCTGACGCAGCGGTGTGATGATGCGCCACGCTGTGTCAGACAGTGGAGCTGGCAGCTGCTGAGGTGATGAGAGGAGACGCGCTGCAGAGACTGGAGCGGCGGGGGAGTGAGGAGCGGTAAGTATGTATTTTTTTTTTAAATCAGTTAGTACTGATAATACTGGATGACTGGGGGCTGCATTTTACCCTATTAGGGGGGCTGCATTTTACCCTATGGGGGAGCTGCATTTTAACCCTTGGGGGGGGCTGCATTTTACCTTATTGGAGGGCTACATTTTACTCTATTGGGGGGGCTACATTTAATTTATGGTGCGGATGCAATTACCTTATGGGGGCCACATTTTTACCCTATGGTGGGGGCTGCATTTTTACCCTATTGGGGGAGCTACATTTTACCCTATGGTGAGGCTGCAATTACCCTATGGCTGGCTGCATTTTAACCTACGGGGGGCTGCATTTTAACCTATGGGGGGCTGCATTTTACCCTATGTTGGGGGGCTGTATTCTATTCTTTTGTGGGGGCTGCATTTTACCCTGTGAGGGGCTGCATTATACTGCGTGGGGGACCATGGGGGGTACATTACACTGCGTGCAGGACCATGGCGAGTGCATTATACTATGTGGAGGACCATGGGGAGTGCATTATACTGTGTGCAGTACCATGGGGAGTGCACTATACTGTGTGGAGAGCCATGGGGAGTGTCTTATACTGTGTGGAGGACCATGGGGAGTGCATTATATTGTGTGGAGGACCATTGCGAGTGAAATATACAGTGTGGAGGACCATGGTGAGTGCATTAGACTGTATGCAGGACCATGGTGAGTGCGCTATACTGTATGGAGGTCCATGGGGAGTGTCTTATACTGTGTGGTGGACCATGAGGAGTCCATTATACTATGTGGAGGTCCATGGGGAGTGTCTTATACTGTGTGGAGGACCATGGGGAGTGTCTTATACTGTGTGGAGGACCATGGGGAGTGTCTTATACTGTGTGGAGGACATTGGGGAATGTCTTATACTGTGTGGAGGACCATGGGGAGTGTCTTATACTATGTGGAGGACCATGGGGAGTGTCTTATACTGTGTGGAGGACCATTGAGAGTGTCTTATACTGTGTGGAGGACCAAGTGGAGTGTCTTATACTGTGTGGAGGACCATGGCGAGTGTCTTAAACTGTATGGAGGACCATGGCGAGTGTCTTATACTGTATGGAGGACCATGGCGAGTGCATTATACTGTGTGGAGGACCATGGCGAGTGCATTATACTCTGTGGAGTGTGAAGGTTTGTGTGGGGGCCATTATACTGTATGTAGGGCCATTATACTGAATAGAGAGCTGTGTGGGGGTCACAGTTGGGGGATCATACTGTGTTGGGGTCACCATAATTTTCTGGGGGAGTTGAGGTGGGGTACAGTAGGGTCATCATACTGTGCATGTGGAGGGTAATGTGGAGGAATTCACCATGGGGGTATCATACTGTGTCTGGGGGGCACTTTTGTTGGCATCATATTTTATGGGCAATGAAAGAGGAATCTAGGACTTCAGCAGGAGGAAAATTACTATGTAAAGGCTGGAAAGTTGTGAGATCTGCTCTTCTGTAAACTCAACAATTATTTACCTATTATTTTTTTGGGGGCCCAATTAGAGCTTCTGCTATGGGGCCCCATGATTCCTATGTACGCCCCTGCCCCATACTATTCCCAGATTTGAATAAGTAACTGGTGTTTTTAAGGGGTTTAATGACTTTGAGACACTGATCTCACACCACCATTACACAGATAGTGTTGCCCCAAATCAAATTCCAATCATTTCAGCATTGCCCAAATGGTTTCTGAGTATCAGAACTGGTATCAGAATGGGCAAATAGCCAATTCTCCTAGATTTGAATAAGTAACTGGTGGTTTTAAAGGGTTAAATGACCTTGGGCCACTGGTCTTACAGCACCAGCACAAAACAGGAAGATCCACATCAAAATCAGTTTTTCCCAGGCTGACGGAGTGGCTACTGGTTACTGATCAAATAAACTGGCATCAAAGTGAGCAAATTACAACTTTGTACTGATTTGAATAAGTTACTGGTTTGTTTTAAGGGTAAAAGGGCTTGTCCGATCTTAAAGGGGTATTCCCATCTCCAAGATCCTATCTCAATATGTAGTACTGTATTTTTCAGACTATAAGACACACTTTTTTCCTCCAAAATTTTGGTGTAAAGTGGGGGATGCGTCTTAGGCTAAGTGCCCACGATGCAAAAATTCTCCGGATTTTTCCTGAGCGTTTCCGCATCTCCCTGGCAGAAAAACGCATGTGGATTGTACATGCATTTTTCCTGCCAGGGACAAGCGTATGTGTGGCGCCCCTGAGGGTTCGGTCGCCACAGAGGTACTGCATCTCACCCAGAGGTGTGGTATCTCACTCTCAGGTAAGGAAGGAGTACAGTTCAGGACCCTAACACCTGCATCCAACACACACCACTCCAAGCCAGCAGGAGGGGCAAGATGCCTCCCACATACTTGCTGAGCCCCTTTCCTGGCTGGAGTGGGGGGAACCTAGCTGGTAAGGGGAACTAACTCACCCCCTGGGCAGTGGGGTACTCGGAGCCAGGCAACAGGAGACGATGGGGGTAGTGGTGGCAACCCGGTTCCGTGGCTCAGGGTGGTCAGACCAATGGCAGTCTGCTATGTGCTGTTCATGTTGTCCGACTACGCCACCCGTGGATTGCGGTTATTATGAACCGCCGCTGCAAGGTAATCCCCTGAGGCTGATGGTGTACGCAGCTGAGGTTGTTTAACTCCCCACAGGAAGAGTGTAGCCCCAGGGTTGTGCAATGGATGATGGGGGTGATGGTGCAGGGAGTCCCAGTACCGGTAGTGCTGGAGAAGCGAGAAAGTACACAGACAACGTACTGCAATCCAATGTCTTTTACTCACAGTTCATGTGCTCCGGGTCACTTCTGTACAGGTAGTGACCGCCCGAGCCGTGCTGCGTCCACCAGGTGTTGGGCTCGGTCAACTCCCAGGCAGTTCAGAAGTCTCCCCCTTTTGTACTTTCTCTGGCCTGCCTCACCGGTGACCCACTTTTGTCCAGCTGCCGCGGATCTGCGCGGGTAAACGTGGGCCCCATTCCCCGCTGTCCTATATGGTGCCTTCCTAGCAGGTTTGATGAGGTGCTGCACCAATAAATGATCACGACCTCCGGTCTTTGGCTGAGGGTAGTTTCTCCTCCACCAACTTGGGATCCGGTACCCTTAATCTGCCTCACCCTTCACCCGGTATTCTCATGGGTTCTTAGGGTCCCTTCCACCTTCTTGTTCCTGAGCCCTTCTGTTTCTCTCTCTCTTCTCCTTCTTTCCTGTTCCTTCTTTCCCTGTTCCTTCTCGGCCTCTTCTCTAGGCCCACCTCTGAGCGGAGCTCCTACAGAGCCTCCACTCCCTGTCTTCTCCTCTGACTGAACAGACTGACCCTGATCTAAGATGGTGCCCGCCTTATATACCTCCCTCTAAAGCATGAGCCCAGGTGACCAGCAACCAATGGGCTCCTACCTACGTTCAGGAACCGTCCCCTCCTGCTCCTACATCACTGGGTTTTCCTCCCCCCTCCCCACTCCAGCAAGGGACATGGTCTGTCGTGCCTGCATTACTGTCTAATGGGAGCACCGTTGAACTGTCCCTCGGAAATGGGGTGTGTGTGCTGTATGCAGCTACCCGAGCCCTGGTCCATACTCCATCATTACCCGGGAGTGGAATATCACACCTCTGGCAGAGGTGCAATACCCCTGTAGCGGCCGAACCCTCGGGGCACTACAGAACCACATAGTGGGTGTGGGTGGAGGAAGTAGTTAAGGGGAGCACATAGAAGGGAGATATAAAATGGGAAGCCATCTTAGTGAGTTCAGATTAGTCAGAGGAAGAAAGTGAAAGGAGCAGAGGCTCTGCAGGAGCTCTGCTCCAGAGGCGGGCCTAGCCAGTAAGGCCCAAGTCTGAGAGGAAGGAGAGAAGAGAGGAGAGGGAGCAGAGAGGCTCCAGGAACAGAAGAAAGGACCCTAGGGGTATGGGCCGTGCAGAAGGCCACCCATACGCCCGCATCTGCCTGGTGGTGGAGGGGTCAGGCCATCTAAGGGGAACCGGTCCCTCAACTAGTAGAAGATTGCAAGTCTCAGCTAGAAACTGGAGGCTGCGGTACTTTATGTCCTGTAGCCACAAGTCCACGCCAGTCTCACCGAGAAGGTAGCCATATAGGACCCAGGGGACGGAACAGACGTCGCCCGCCAAGGTCCGCGGGTACCGGATTGGAGATACTAGGTGTGAGGTGCAGGGAAAAGGCCAGGTGGAGGACACAGAAGGGGGTCCTGCTAAGTACTCCGGAGCTATCTGGGGGTGGACTGAACCCCTCACTGAGTAAGCACAGCACGACGAGGGAGATTACTTTGGCGCCTGTAATCTGGATTGCAATAACTGTGAGTAAAGACCCTGGGACTGCACTTCCTTGTCTCTGTATTTCTTGCTGCGCCATCAACCCCTGCACTATAACGCCCAGCACAACCTGCAACATCATCTACACTGCCCTGGAGCTAGCTCTTCCTGTGGAGAGCCACACCGTCCCTGCTGCAGTAACATCAGCTTCAGAGGACTGCTCCGCAGCGGCGGCTCCATTTAATCGCATTCCACAGGTGGCGTCACGAACTCTATAAAAACTCTATAAATCCCCTATACTTAACCCCTTTTATTGACCGCCCTGGTTCACGGACCAGGTCACCGCCACTGTGACATTCCCCAGCATCCACCGGCCCGGCACCAGGTACCCCACGGTCCAGGGGGCGCGTCATATGTGAAGCGTTTTTCACATGCATTTCCGCATGCGGGTTGTCAAGCGCTTTCCAAGCGATTTTAGCATCACTTGGAAAGTGCTTGACAACTTGGTCACACTATATAAATCCATGCAACCGGCATGGAATTATATAGTGTGACCGTAAAAGAATGGTAAAAAATCCGATCCGATGCGTCCGGTCTCCCCGGTGTCTCGCGGTTGTGCCGATGTCAGTGGTCGCGTGACCCGTCACATGACTAAATGATGTCATGGCAGGTCCTTTTAGGCCATCGCCAGCTGCCGGGGAGACTGGACGCATCGGATAAGGAGACCGGGGGCCATCAGAAGGTAAGTATAATATTTATTTTTTATTTTAATTATTTTTTTTTTTACAGGTACTATGGTACCCGGGTCTGGAGGAGAGTCTCCTCTTCTCCAAACTCGGGTACCATCCGCACATTGAATCGCTTAATATCCGCATGTGCACATGTAGTCATGCGGATATTATGCGATTCAATGCAAGCCAATGGTAAAATAATTGGTAGTGCTGCGGAATTTTGCGCAATGATAATCCGCAGCGGAAATTTCCGCAGCATGTGCATAGCACATGCGGATTATCATTGGGGAACATAGCAGATCTTCTACCAAGCGTTTTTTATGCGTTTCTGCGGCGTAGTTGCCGCTGCAGAAACGCTTAAAAAATGCATAGTGGGCACACAGCCTTATATTCCGATATTCATAAATACTGCAGCTGTGGGTAATGAGGGATGTGGGGGGAGCGACAGCGGCGGAGTAGCGGGACACAGGAGGCAGCAGCCACCTGTTGCAGCCCACACTGTGCCCGCTACTAAAGAAAATGAATATTCACTGCTCCCCACACCCATGGTCATGGGGAGCAGTGAATATTCATTTTTCTTAATAGCCGGCACACTGGTATATATGGCATCTTTCATCCCTATATGTATGGCCCTCCTCATCCCTCTTCCTTGTATGTATGGCACCCTTCATCCATTTATGTATGGCCCCCCTCATCCTGGTATGCTTGGCACCCCTTGATCCCCGTCACGCTGCACAGAAAAAAAAAAAACAATTATACTCTCCTCCTCTGTCCTCCAGCGCTGCGTCCCGCTCTGCAGCCGACAGGGTTCTCAATGTGTGAGCCACGTATGGCGTAACTGCCATGCGCCCTCACACAGTGAGATGTTGTGCCAGAATAGTCACTGCTCCCCACGCCAGGAAGCGACCCCGTTCTATATTTTCACCAATTATTCAGAATGGAGACGATCAACAAACAGCGTCATCTGCTCTGGAGGACCCAACACTTCCATGATTTCCATGGATAGCCCAGTGATTACAGACAACCATGTGCAATACTTCATTTCTTCTTTGGAGGCGCTGTAGGGAAATTCAGCACTTGCTGCCGGGTACTCGCTTACTGCAGGAGGTTTGTGCAGAAGGGACCAATTTGGTCTTTATTCACAGCACATTGGGGCTTTACCTCTGACCCATATGGAGAAACCTCACATGAGACTGGACGACCCCATCAAGGTCCATAGTGCTGGAGAATAAGACTCAGGGGCTAAACCCACATTCACTACATGGACGACCGATGGAATAAAGGCAAGAACAACGATGTAGGGGCTAAAAGAGAGATTTTATTTATAAATTGGGGTTATTATATATTTTACTATTATGTATATGTGTAAATTATTTATCTAACAGAATAATCCTATTTATGGGCCGTGTTGATCCAGAGGAAGGCGTAAACCCCCTGTGAGGAACAGGCCAATTCTCCTCATATCAGGGGGAAAAATTCCTTCCTGACCCCAAATAAAACATGGCGGTCAGAATAAATTCCAGGATCAAGGGCTGGTACCGAACCTGTGGAATTAAATTCACTGCTAAAAATGTAATGAACTATTCATCTTTTTCTAATTTTTGTACTGAGCTACTATGTATATTATGTGTGTGTCAGCTACAAATTATCTGAAAACCTGCCTATATTTAAACATTTATTTATTCATTTATTTTTATGTATTTATAATAAGCCATTAATATATGAATTACTTATGCAACTATAAGATTAAATCTATTTAAGGCCGTGTTGATCCAGAGGAAGGTGTAAAATTCCTTCCTGATCCCAAATATGGTGATCTGGATGAATCCCAGGATCAAGAGCTCATAGCTAATGTGTTATACATAAGTGAAATTATTTTATTTCAGTATTTAATTATTTATATTTTTAGAATAATTTATTTTTATATTTATGTTAACTAATTTTTTAAACCAAAAAATAAATTATATTTTTTTATATTTTTTTTTCATTATAAATATGAGAATCTACTTATTTTATTTTACTAAACCTATTTATAGGCCGTGTTGATCCAGAGGAAGGCGAAAACCCCACGTGAGAAATGTGCCAATTGTTCTCGTGACGGGGGGAAAATTCCTTCCTGACCCCAAATATGGCGATCGTGATGAATCCCAGGATCAAAGGCTCGTACCTAACCTGTAAGTAGTGGAAGTGAGATTTTTTGAAAATATTTTAATTAATTGTTATATATTTAGACTAAAAATGTTTTTGGTTTTGTGTAAAATGAACTATTTTTGAAAATATTTTTTAAAAAGTTGAAAGTTTTTTTTTTCATTGCTTATGTGTGAATCTTACTTATTGATATATAACTAAAGCTATTTAAGGCCGTGTAGATCCAGAGGAAGGCGAAAACCCCTAATGAGGAATGGGCCAATTGTCCTCATATTAGGGGGAAAATTCCTTCCTGACCCCAAATATGGCGATCAGATTAAATCCCAGGATCAAAGCCGAAATCTCTTTCTATGTGCTATATGTCTATGTGTGCGTGTGCCTATACCTATAGTGTAGTGTGCGGCCTATACCTATCATGTAGTGGGGGTCTATACCTATAGTGTAGTGTGCGGCCTATACCTATCATGTAGTGTGGGTGATGGGGATCTGATGGGTGTAATACTTACCCGGCCTGTGCTGAGTGAGTTCAGGAATAATGACCTATATTACACTATTGTTCCTGAACTCACCAGATGGACACTAAGCACAGGCCGCTCCCTGGGGCGCTGAAGATCTTCGTGCTGGTTTGATGTCAATCGCCAGCCCAGGATTGGAGGATGCCAAGTCAAGGTCCTGGTGCAGCGACATGATAGCAGTGGTCCGGCATGAAGATGTTATGGATAGAGATGATGTTTTAGGGCAGCCGAGGTGAGAAACAGCAGCAGAGATATGAGGTACGGGTCAGGAGGCAAAGAGTTCTGGGCAGTTGGCACGGGGTCACCCTGCACGGGGTCAGAACATTTGATGGGATTTATCCTCAGAGAAGGATGATCTTACCGTGCCCAGCTTGGTGACACGTAATTAAATCCGGGCACGGTGTTACGGGCTTTCTTTTCCTCCGGCCACTGCATAAGATGGTTCTCCAGAACTGGCCTGAATGGTTTGAATGGTGGCTGTGCTCTCCTTTTCTCCAGATCCTCCCAGCCGATGTTGGTAAAGAATGGATGCAGTCTGATGTTCCCGCACACATCCAATCGCTTCTGAGGATTTTTGCACAGCAGCTTCTTGATAAGATCTTTCAAGTCAGCATCAAGCCAAGATGGAATTTCAGGCTTTCCTTTGGTTATAGCTCTGTAAGCCATATTGCTGACGGAGCCGCTGTAAAATGGGGAGCGTCCTGAGGCCATCTTGGACACCACAATCCCCAGGCTCCACCAATCCACTGCTGTGCCATATCCTTTTTTGCGATGCACCTCGGGGGCCATGAAATGGAAAGTGCCCGTCACTCCAGAGATGTTATTGGAGGAGGTGACGCCATCTTGGGCAAGCCCCAAGTCGATAATACGAATGTGGCCATCTGCATCCAACATGATGTTTTCCGGCTTAAGATCTCTGCAATGAAATAAGACAATAGGATAAGAAATCTGCCCAGTGATACAGGAGCTGGAGAATTGGTCACTGCAAGAATAGGAAGAATAGGCAGACAGGAGCCCAGGAAAGTTGGGTCAATATTTTTAGCATGTAAAGGGGACAGAGAGAAAGAGGAAAGTTCTGCTTACCGATGGACGATGTTGTGTCCATGGAGGAACTGGAGGCCACATACAATCTCTGCTGTGTAGAATCTGATGGAGAGAACAGAGTGTAGTATCAATGCCATCGCTGACACCTCCTTCCCACCTGGGCTACATTCCCTGTCAGCCCTCTTTCTGCTACATCCCAACCTCCACTTTTATTTCCACCCCTCTTCTCACTTTTTGGTAGATCTTCCTCTTTCTCACCTTAAGGTGTCGATGTTCAAGTAGCCGCACATCTTAATCAAAGCCCCCAGGCTGCCGCCGGACAGATACTCCGTGATGAAATAAGCGCGCTTACGAGACTGCTGTGCGGCATAGAGATGACATAAGAACGGGCAGTCTCTGGCTGCCAGGAGTATCCGCCGCTCTCTCATAATCATGTTTTCATTGACCTCCCTCTTCTCGATCATTTTTACAGCCGTATAGATGTTTCGGCTGGGGATTGATGTCAGGACCACCTGAGAAAAGAAATAGACAATGCTAAGAATTCAACGTATTTGAATTTGATCAACGGGGGTTGCAAGGCCCTCTGTCCCGCTCCAGATTCACCCAATTTGTCAGAGCTGGGCAAAACTGTCACGAAACCTCCAAAATGGGTATGGGAGGGGGAAAACATCCGGTTTATCTACTGCACAAGAAATGGATGGACTGAGTGGTTTGTGAGTCTGCTAGTAATCTGGACCTTATAGCAGAGCAAAGCTAAGCTATCACCATACTGCACTGTCTGCTCTATGACTGTCTATGGGTAGATCTAAAAGGGGTTTTCCATTATCACCATCTGTGAGCTGGTTGGGGTCAGTATTGGATGTATATCAATGTGCAGCTGATTTAAAGTTTATGAAACATAGAGGTCAAAGTATATATTGTATCCTAATAGCAGCATATATGGACCAGGACATGGAAATAAACCATGTCCCCCAATTCCCCACAGATTTAATACCTTAGTAACCACCAATACGTATTTTTACTGACCTGCGATATAAGAGACTAGCTTTTGAACCCGTTCTACACCCGGGTGGCGAGCATTTTTATTGGTATATGGTCTACCATGCTGTTATTTGTGCTGCCCCCATCCTGGTATTTGTGCTGCCCCCATCCTGGTATTTGTGCTGCCCCCATCCTGGTATTTGTGCTGCCCCCATCCTGTCCACCCATCCTATCCTGGTATGCATGGCACCCCATCCCTCATCCTGGTATGTATGGTATCCTGCATCCCTATTCTGGTACGTATGGTACCCCTCATCCTGGTATACATGGCACCCCTCATTCCAATTCTGGTATGTATGGCCTCCTCATCGCCCAATCCTGGTTTGCATGGCCCCCTCATCCCTATCCTGGTATGCATGGCACTCCTCATCCCCCAATCCTGGTATGCATGGCACCCCATCCTTTATTCTGGTATGCATGGTACCCCGCATCTCTATTCTGGTATGCTTGGTACCCCTCAACCCCAATGCTGATATGCATGGCACCCCTCAACCCCAATGCTGGTATGCATGGCACTCCTCACCCCCCAATCCTGGTATGTATTGCACCCCTCATCCCCAATCCTGGTATGCATGGTCCCCTCACCCCCAATCCTGGTATGCCTGGTCCCCTCACCCCCAATCCTGGTATGCATGGTCCCCTCACCCCCCAATCCTGATATGCATGGTACTCCTCATCCCTATTCTGGTATGCATGGTACCCCTCATCTTCCAATCCTGGAAAGCATGGTACCCCTCATCCCTATTCTGGTATGCATGGTACCCCAACCCTCATCCTGGTATGCATGGCACCCCTCATCCCTGTTCTGGTATGTATGGTAACCCTCATCCCTATCCTGGTATGTATGGTACCCCTCATCCTGGCATGCATGGCACCCCATCCCTATCCTGGTATGCATGGTATCCCGCATCCCTATTCTGGTACTTATGGTACCCCTCATCCTGGCATACATGGCACCCCTCATTCCAATTCTGGTATGTATGGCCTCCTCATCCCCCAATCCTGGTTTGCATGGCCCCCTCATCCCTATCCTGGTATGCATGGCACTCCTCATCCCCCAATCCTGGTATGCATGGTACCCCATCCTTTATTCTGGTATGCATGGTACCCCTCATCTCTATTCTGGTATGCATGGTACCCCTCAACCCCAATGCTGATATGCATGGCACCCCTCAACCCCAATGCTGGTATGCATGGCACTCCTCACCCCCCAATCCTGGTATGTATTGCACCCCTCATCCCCAATCCTGGTATGCATGGTCCCCTCACCCCCAATCCTGGTATGCATGGTCCCCTCACCCCCAATCCTGGTATGCATGGTCCCCTCACCCCCCAATCCTGGTATGCATGGTACCCCTCATCCCTATTCTGGTATGCATGGTACCCCTCATCCCTATTCTGGTATGCATGGTACCCCTCATTCCTATTCTGGTATGCATGGTACCCCTCATCCTGGTCTGCATGGCACTCCATACATCATCCTGGTATGCATGGTACCCCGCATTCCTGTCCTGGTATGCATGGTACCCCTCATCCCTATTCTGGTAGGCATGGTACTCCTCATCCCCAATCCTGGTATGCATGGTACCCCTCACCCCCCAATCCTGGTATATATGGCACCCCTCATCCCCAATCCTGGTATGCATGGTCCCCTCACCCCCAATCCTGGTATGCATGGTCCCCTCACCCCCCAATCCTGGTATGCATGGTACCTCTCATTCTCCAATCCTGGTATGCATGGTACCCCTCATCCCTATTCTGGTATGCATGGTACCCCTCATCCCTATTCTGGTATGCATGGTACCCCTCATTCCCATTCTGGTATGCATGGTACCCCTCATCCTGGTCTGCATGGCACTCCATCCCTCATCCTGGTACGCATGGTACCCCGCATTCCTGTCCTGGTATGCATGGTACTCCTCATCCCCAATTCTGGTATGCATGGCACACCTCATCCCCAATGCTGGTATGCATGGCACCCCTCACCCCCCAATCCTGGTATGTATGGCACCCTTCATCCCCAATCCTGTTATGCATGGTACCCCTCACCCCCCAATCCTGGTATGTATAGCACCCCTTATCCCCAATCCTGGTATGCATGGTACCCCTCATCCTCCAATCCTGGTATGCATGGTACCCCTCATCCCCCAATCCTGGTATGCATGGTCCCCTCACCCCCAATCCTGTTATGCATGGTCCCCTCACCCCCAATCCTGGTATGCAAGGTCCCCTCACCCCCCAATCCTGTTATGCATGGTACCCCTCACCCCTCAATCCTGGTATGTATGGTACCCCTCATACACCAATCCTGGTATGTGTGGCCCCCTCACCCCCCAATCCTGGTATGTATGGCACCCCTCATCGCTTTCACACTGCACACATGCAAAAAAAAAAACACTTATACTCACCTGTGCTCCAGCTCTGCTGTGTCCTGTTCTGCCGGAGGCAGGGGGAGGAGTGCGGCGCCGGAGTACAAATGCGTCTTCAGGAAAATGGCGCCAGAGAGCACTATGCGCATGAGCCGATTCCGACTCCTTCACTCCTGCCCCAGTCTCCGGTGAGAAGAGAGGCGCCGCAGCAACGCTCCTCCCGGTCAGGTAACTATGTAAATATGGCGCCGGAGTTCGCGGTATGCGTTCAGGGTCAACGCATACAGCGATAACCGGCGCTATACACACTCCTCTTACCGGTAACGGCTCCATGCATTCTTCTGTCTGGAGCCAGACTGCGCAGGCGTGTTGCACTTGCGCAGTCTGTAAAGGCTTCAGACAGAGGGACGCTTGTAGCGTTATATTATAGACTAGCGTTCCCCGACAGGTGACTATCCTGTAACTGTCACCTGTACATTATAGCTGACAACTTGCTGCATCAGCCACGATCAGTGTTGGCACACACCATGGCCGTTTAACCCCTTAGATGCTGCTGTCAATAGTGACTACAGAATATAAATAGTTAGCAGAGTCCGGGGGCTTCCTCTTTAACCCCATGGGCACCCTGAGATCTTGATTGTGTGGTCCTGATTTTTGCCATGGCAGTTCATGGCTAAATAACAGCCTTAGAGTCTGCCGGCTATAGTGACCTGTTGAGAAGTTATCAAAATTTAGGTGATAAAAATAAATTTTTTCATTCCTTTTATTCCACTTTGTATTAACAACTGAAAATCAGCTGAAGGGTTAATGAACTACCTGAAAGCAGTTCTGAATACGTTATGCGGTGCGGTTTTTAAACTGGTATAATTTTTTGGGTGGGTTCCTATATATAGGACCCCCAAAGTCACTTCAAAACTGAACAGGTTCCTATATAAATAAGTTTTGTAAATTAACTTGAAAAATGAAAAATTACTGCTACATTATTAAACCTTCTAAAACGCTAACAAATAACATTTTTCAAATGGTGCTGATGTAAAGCAGACAGGAGGGAAATGTTATTTATTCATGTTTTTGTGTGGTATGACTATCTGGATTAAAGGGATAATCATTCAAAGTTTGAAAATTGCAAATGTTGTTACATCTTTGTCAAATTTCTCATATTTTTATAAATAAACGCAAAACATGTCAACATAAATTTACCAATTTTATTGTGTCACGAAAAAACATTCTCAAAACCAATGGGATATGTCGAAGCATTCCAGAGTTATTACTACATAAAGTGACACTGGTCAGATATTAAAAAATTGGTCCGGTCACTAAGGGGTTAATCCCTGAGATCAGCTCTTCGATTAATCAGAATACCCATTTATAGCAGCACTACACCTAACCATGGTGATTAGATGAACCAATATGTGAAATAATCATAGGGGCAGGGGAGCACATGGATATTTTTTCAATCATCCCACAGAAGTGCACTTCAATGAATGTCTACCTACAGAAGAAGACGAATGGAGATAAAATGGCAAATATAGGTTAATAAAAAAATATATATTGACAAACCTGGACCTTTAGGAGGGGAGCATTTGGCATTATCATGCACTTGCTCTTCTTCTAAAGGGTTAAAAGTAAATAGGGTTTTTGGCGGGAATAATGTTCTCCAGCTGGGTTTTGCCGCCACAGCAGCAGGGTCTGGATTGGCTGCGGATCCCAGCCAGTAGTGAGGTGTTTCAGGGGAAGATTGTGTTTCTTCCCCTGGCGGCACCTGCTGATAGGGGAGTTATTTTGTAAATAAAATAAGTGGTGGGGGGATATAGTGACTGGCAGCGCCCATGAGCTTGTCAGTCCTCGGCGCTGCCATAAGAAATTGCTGAGCCCACCCTCCCTCCCCCCTTTATTTTGCTTTAAGGCTTTCATTTTACTAGTCACGGCCTGAGGGGTTAGTCATTCGGGGAACCGAATGGACAATAAGTTATAGGTAATGTAAACGGGCTTGAGCTTTGGCTAAGCTGCAGTTGTTTATAATTATTACGTTATTAATTGAAGTTACCTGTATTATATGATTTTAATAAAGGCCGTGGCCAATTAATCTTCCAAGCAAGTCAAGTGTGTAGGTGTAATTTTGTTTAATCATAGATAAGTTTAAGGTATGGTTTGTGCATTGTAATGCCAGAAAACTTACTGTTCCAAAGCTGCCCCTACCCAAGATTTTATGGATGGTAAAATTGCTCATAATAAGCGTGGGGTAGGGGCTGGATGTTCCGGGGTCTCTGCTGCATCCAGGTGTTGGCGCTTCATCCTCCAATCCATGGTCTTCGGCCTCTCTTCTCTTCTTTGTGATATTATTTAATCCAGTGGTATCACTGTGCTCTTCTCTGTTCCTCTTCTCTTCCCGCTTCTTCTGATCGCTTCCTTCTCTGTGTCCAGTAGACGCCATTCTCACATATATCTTCCCGTCTGCAGACTTCCGTCCGATCACTTCAGCCGACAGTTGAAAGTAAACGGCAGTTGGTCGTGTGCAGGTGACGTGAGGTCAGAGGTGATAGAACCCTCAGGTGGCACCAGCCAGGCAGCGGCTCATGGCCTGCTCTGCCCTATACACTGATGTGGGCATCATGGGTGACAGTTTAGAGTCCAGAGGAACGGCAAAGAACTTCATGGCGGCTTCTAATGCTGTTTTTCTATTTTCATATTACATTCATACAGAAACTTAATAATACATTAAATAACCTAACATACTATAAAATACCAGCTCTCCCCATTACCATTGTAATCCTTGGGTTTCCATATATTTCAAAAATCATTACTTTTATCTTTTATGTTATATTACTATTTCTCATATATCACAGTTACTAGAGATTGTTTTTAAAATATTTAGGAAACCATGTATAATTTCCTTTACACTTCACAAATACTTGCTACTTAGCGTTGATATCACATAAAAGCCCAATAAAATCCATTTAAGTTTTTGGGTGTTACATGAAAAAATGTGGAAAAGTTCACGAGGTATGAATACTTTTTCAAGGCTCTGTATTGCCGGCCATTCTCTGCAATGCTTTAATAATTCTATTTTCCCGCTATATTTCCTGTTACATTGATATAAGAGTCTGTTGTACTTATTGCGTATTTTCTACTATTCTTGTATTTTTCCTGGGAATCTTGCTCTTATTTTGTGTATGGGGAGGATTGTCCTTTCTGTCCATGACTTGGGACATGTTTTGGTCATTTTTCATACGTTGATGTGTATTTTTGATTTTTATAATCCGTGGATTTGTTCTGCTTTTTTCTTGATAGCGCTCACAATAAAGATATCCTATTATTTCCTTGGACGTCTGATCCTTTGTTTAATTCTTGCTGACAATACTGTAACTGTACATTTTTGGCTGGCACACTGGTCTTCATTTAGGTTGCACCTACCCAACCTTACTGCCCAAATAATACAAGCAAAATCAGCATCCTGCTGTCATATAGCAGCATTTTACTATAAGCAGTTCTCTTCTGTCATCTCCTGATGAAACGTGGTGGTGCGTGCACATTATATTACTAGCTAATTGTCAGTACTATAAGCATGATAGCACAAGGCCCAAAAATATAAACAATTAACTTAAAATCAATGTGTCACCAGGTTTTTGCTACCCCATTTGAGAGCAGCATGATGAAGGGGCAGAGACCCTGATTCTAACAATATATCACTTACTGACTACTGTCACGGGTGTGTCAGGTGTTATAGACAGTAGCACTGGATCTGCCTGTAGAAGGTCACTGCGCTTGGCATTGCAGACGCCTTCTTGATTCCTTCTTCCTTTAGGACCCAGCAGCGACCTCTCTCATGCTATTAATTGAAACATCCTTGCATGGGAGTTAAAAACTCTCAGTTTGCTGCAGAAAATCGCCGGTGATACTTCTATATTCCTTTGTGCAGCTGTTGGCTGGTTTCTTCTCTGGTGCCCTTAGAGGACAGTTGGCGTTTCTCTTCTGGTGTCTGCTCAAGCTAAATTTTTCCCATTTGTTTGTCTACCTTGTTGTCTTTAGTTTGTAGTGGGGCTGACCAGTGCTCACCCCCTCCCCCTCTCTATCTAGGGCCAAGCTCTAGGGATATACAGGGTTTAGGGTCCTGCTCGGCGATAGGTGTGGAACCTATGTAGGGACAGTTGGATAGGCAGGGTGATATTAGGACTGTCTAGGGGTCTCCACTTCCCCTTTCCCTAGTGTTTTGGCTTCCTCCCCCTCTTCCCTCTGTGTTGCACTTAGTCTTTCCCACACCTTGCGTGACAGCTGCTTGCTGCAGTTTTTATGAAATCACTGTTTTCTCTTGTAGAGCTCAGAATGCAGAGCAGTGTATAATCCGCCCACATCACTAATTGGCAGATCTCTGTGTACACTGTGCACAGGCAGAAAGCTGCCAATCAGTGGTGGGGGTGGATTTATACAGGGCTCATGAATTTGGAGGACTTCCTGATAGTAGGTTTACTAGTACTAGTTTACTAGTCCTCTAGTGATTTCCTGTTAATAAAACAGTGATTTTACAAAAAGTACAGCAAGCAGCACAGTAAGTGATACATCACTGGAATCAGTGTCTCTGTCTCTACATTACGCTGCTCTCAGATTAGGTGACAAAGACCTGGTGACAGATTCCCTTTAACCTATTAATAAAAAAAGACTAGACAAGTTTAGTTTGGATAAAGAATAGGCTCACGAGGTTTATTAAAGGTTACTTAAAACATATTATCAAGTCAATAAATATTAAAAACTATGGAATAAATTAATCAGTCAGTAATCAAATAAATAATCAGCTTTGACTATCAAAAATGGACCAAGTCCTCCCAGCCTTAGCCGACTAATAGGCATCGCAACAAAAAGAGAGTGGGTTAGCAGGATGCTGGTGACTTGCTGTGCACGGACTACCCCAGACTTTGGTGAATTTAGACCTTTCATGCAGAAATATTCCCGCCGCTGGCACTTCTTCACCAATTAGGATAAAGATGCATCTTCCTGCGCAAACAACAGAATTTTCCAAAACCTGCTCGTGGAGAACCACAGCTGAAAGAACATTGACTCTCAATTAATAAGTACCATTGCGGGAAAGAGTAGGAGGGGAAAACATAAAGGAAAGGGGAGCACAAATACAGCCAAAATATAGCTAAAATTCTTAAATATAGAATATAGTGTCCCCCATGCCCACTCTGTGTCCCTCATGCTAACCATTCTGGGGGGCTCTTGGCATTAGTGTCTTACCAGACCTTACTCCTGTTATCTGAATGATCTGTTCACACAATATTTTTGCCTATTTGACTCTACAGACGAAGTACCACCCATTACCAGGTCCTGGAGGGTCCTGTGCCCAACTTCTGCTACCTCATCTGAAAGAATCCACTTATTGCGTTGGATTTACACTACTTAAATACAAGGACTTCTATATATGCCTTTTTAATGGTCTCTAAGGAGAGGGGGATTGACAATGACAGATCGAGTTTTGCCTCACTAAGCTCTCACATCTCACAGAACACAATACAGCTAGCTGGCTTCCTCGGGCGTTGGTCGTCACATAGAGGAACTCTGCCATTGATCCTTCACTCCTTACTGAAACTGGTCCTATTGAATGCTTCCTATCCCTTACTCCTCCAATATCTGAGGTGGCTACGATACAGGAGACCATGGCTTCTCTCTCTTCTTCTCAGTTGCTTCTGGAACCGATGTCTTACCCTGCTTAAACATCTGACCTAGTGAATAATATTGGCCCCACTATGGCAACCCCTGATATGCCCAACCAAATCCAACATCCAATTCCTATAAAAAATGGCAAAGAACCTCTCCAACACAATGGAAGACTGGGACTGGAAAGATACGCCTACTAAACAGGACATAGAAGGAGGATTGAAGCATCTCAGAAAAAAGACATGGAAAACCTAAAGAGAGAAATAAAAATGTGGGTCAGACAGTCAGTGATATAGAAGAGGCACAAGACCACATGTCAAAGATTCTGGAGTTACACAAGACAGTCATTCAGGAGCGTTCCTCACAAATTGCAGACATTGTCCTACACCTCAATGATAACGAAAATACACACAGGAGGCTATCAGAAGAAATTGGAGCAGTGCAAATGGAGGAATGGGCACAGAAGTATTTTTGGCGAGTGCTGAGAAAATCTCACCCAATCGAAAAAGAAGTCATAGAGCTCTGCCCCCAAGGCCGACAGACCCATCTATTGCTATAAAAAAAAGAGCAATAGTGCTCCTCTAAGTTAGTATATCTCACAATAATAAGGTGATACGAAAACATAGTGCTCACCTGAATGAGTTGTGCTAGGGTTTTGGCACAGCTCTAATGAAACTTATTAGATCCTTTCCTAGCTGAACCTCGGTAAAATAAGAGAAAAGTGACAAAATGAGGTAGCTGGGTGCCAAGGATGGTGGAAGATGGATAAGTATTGGCTGTGGATACAAACAAAAATATTATATTGATAACAGGCAACACATTTCAAAAGTGGACTGCTATCCTCCTCAGACCCCATGAAGAAAGGCCCCAAGAAATGTAGGACACACAAATGATCAGTTTCCTGTAGGCTACAGGAACTCAACTTTAGAGAGGTTGTCCACTACTTTTACATTGGTGACCTATTCTTAGGATATGTCATCAATGTCTGATAGGTCGGGGTCTGAAACCCGGCACCTCGCTGATTAGCTGTAATCGGAAGTACTCACTTACCGATCTGTCCGTCTACTATTAGTGGCCGTGGCTTGGTACTGTACATCCATCTCCTATTCAAAACAATAGGAGGTGGATGTGTAGTACCCTGTAGCGGCCAATACAACTAGACAGAGCCGCTCAGTAAGTGAGTACTTCCGGCTGCTGATAGCAGCTGATGGGTGGGTGGTGACATCAGACATTGATGACCTATCCCAAGGATAGGTCATCAATGTAAAAGTAGTGCACAACCTCTTTAAGATTCTCTCACAATGGTACAAGACCCCTGCAAAATTACATAAAATGTACCCATCATTCTCGCACTTGTGTTGACGGTGGGCTTCAGCCTCAGGTTCAATTTTATATGTCTGGTGGAGCTGATCTCCTATATGTCTATTATGGTAGGAGATCTCTTGACTGTTGCACTAACCTCCAAATGATCCCTGATGTTCCATGCTCCCCGGATCCATTTATACTAATTAAAAGGGGTGTACTGAGGCACTTTATACTTGCAATCACGGCCGCCATCAGGGCATTACTGCCCTTACTGTTGTATGGGGCCCGGTGAGCAGAAGGAAAGAGGGGGATTTGTGCTTCTGCTCACCGGGCCCCAGGGTATAATGTACAGTGAACATTTCATCGCAGGGAGCTTTCCTGCTTGGTGCTGCACAGAAGTCAATACAGAACAGCCGCGTAGCTCCAGGGCTTCCTCCGCCCCTTCTGTGACGCGATGGTGATGGCGCATACGCGATGACATAATTGCGTACACGCGCCACTCGCCAGAAGCAAATGATTATGAATAGAGACTGGAGGTGGAGGAAAGTAAATAATGAATTGAGATTGGGGGATGGTGAACAGCAAATGGTGATGAATTGAGACTGGGGGGTGGGGAACAGCAAATGGTGGTGACTTGAGGGAGGGGGAGAGCAAATGATGATGAATTGAGGGGGGTCCTTTTACTGTGCATGACAGCACTATGTCGCTTTTTCCTTCATCTGGAGTAGTGTAGAAGTTGAGGAAAAAGTGGGGAAAGTGCTCTGAAAGCAGTGCTCTGGATAACTGTGATATTTTATGCAGAGACGAGTCCTGGCTGCAAGAACTGATGGCAATCTGCGCAGGATTAAGAAAAGCGAACATGAAGGACTTCAACTAGAGATGTCACTGGTGAGGTAGTGTGTTACCTGTACACTGACACTATACACTTTATAGAGTATACAGAGCTCTTGTGTATGATGTAACTGGTGATCACTGTATTACCTATACACTGACATTATATAAAGAGCTCCTGTGTATTATGGCACCAGTGATCACTGTATTATCTGTACACTGACACTATATACAGAGCTCCTGTGTAAAATGTCACTGGTGATCACTGTATTACCTGTACACTGACACTATATAAAGAGCTCCTGTGTATTATGTCACTGGTGATCACTGTATTATCTGTATACTGACACTATATACAGAGCTCCTGTGTAAAATGTCACTGGTGATCACTATATTACCTGTACACTGACACTATATAAAGAGCTCCTGTGTATTATGTCACTGGTGATCACTGTATGTATTATTTGTACACTGACACTATATACAGAGCTCCTGTGTGTAATGTCACTGGTGATCACTATATTACCTCTTCACTGACACTATATACAGAGCTCCTGTGTATAATGTCACTGGTGAGTCCCTATATTACTTGTACACTTAGACTATACACTGTATACTATGCACCGAGCTCCTTTGCACTAATGCCATTAGAATTGTGTTTTTTTATTAATGATCAGTATTGTAGTATTCGGTCACTATGTGGTGATGTGTGGTCTGGTCTTGGTGTGGCGGTATTTGTCCCCTGTATGTGGTATTATTCAGTCATTATGTGGTGGTGATATGTGGTCTGGTGATGGTGTAGCGGTATTTATCCCATGTATGTGGTGGTAATATGTGGCCTGCTCATGGTGTGGTGGTATTTGTCCCTTGTATGTGGTATTATTTGGTTACTATGTGGTGGTAATATGCGGTCCGGCCATGGTGTGACAGTATTTGTCTCTTGTATGTGGTATTATTGATCATTTAAAAAAATGTATATGTCACATTCCTTTAAAGAAAAATAAATAAAAACATACCTAAAAAGAGTATTGGATATTTTAATGATTAATAGGTTAGAGTAGAGTAGGACCCGGCCAAAAGAGTCTACCTTGTTGTGGTAGCAGGCTGAAAAATCTTTTGGCCAAATTGAAAGCTGATGGCTACGTATGTGATATGGTGTTCTATGGGAACTGTTAATGTGTGATTGGTGAGGACGTGGTGCAAAAGTGGAGTTTTTCCAAGAGTGGGTGGTAGGATTGTGGAAGGTTCAAGGGATGGAGGTGGAGCTGGGGTGGAGGCGGAGCTGTGGTGGAGCCTGCAACATTTTCAAGGGTGCCCGAAAATGTTGCCAGTATGTGGCCCTGAAATTCCTGGTGGCAGCCCTGGGGGTCATCATATTATGTGGGGGATTGTAGAGGTATCAGTCAGATTATTACTTTTTAGAAGCACTCAGGGGACTATATTAAATGGTAAAGGGAACCTGTCACCAGCGAAAATGCTATGAACCTGCAGATATGGGGTTAATCTGCAGGTTAGTCCAGCGCCTGCAGGTAGCCAAAGGCCGCAGGGAGAAATGTAACTTTATTCTCCCCGACAGCATTCGGTTTCAGTCTCTATCTATTATCTGTCTCTATTATTTAGCTCTATAGATCCAACAGAAAAAAAAGAGACTCTATTCTCCAATGATTATTGTAAAAATTCTTTATTGATACATCAATTCAAATGGATATACATATTAAAACCATTTAAAAAGAGAAAATAGGGGAATGTGTAGGATGCAAAAAGAAACCCACAATATACCAGGGCACAATATAAAAACATTGTTGTCAATTATAACTAAAATTTACAACAAAATACAATCTACATATACCTGAAGAAGTAGAGTAAATCAACAGTTTTTGGTCCAATCAAGGTAAATTGTCGCCATACATAAGCAATCGAAAATTAAAACAGGCCATCCAAGTGTCCCAAAGGAGGAAAATGGAAAGAACCATGAGAAAACAAAAGTCAAATATAAATGTTATTAATGACAGTTAAAATACATATTAAAATAGGTGCCTCTCATGTGAGGGACTAGCCTGACCACAAGCCAGATTGTCGAAAAAAGTACAGAAAGATTCAACTATCACTGGGACACTCGGAGTGCGGCGGACAGGTGAATATGAGGAGTTTTTATTTTAATATCAATTTATTTTTACTTTTTTTTTTTCACACTGCGCACAGACGCCGACTGAGGAGACTACTTAGCTATTATCAGCGGGAGCGGCCGTAGGATGATGGGGGGAGTAGTCTCCCGCGGGCAATTCTTTGTGCGTTTTTGACTCATTGACTTGAATTGAGTCAGTTAAATACACAGCAAACATCCGCAGCAAATATATTTATACCTGTGTTTTTGCTGTGGATTTGACTGACTAAATTGAAGTCAATGGGTGAAAAACGCTGCATAAACGCTACGAAGAATTGACATACTGTAGATTTAAACGCAATGATAATCCTGACAGGACAATTCCTGATCATGTGCACAGCACTTCAGGATTGTCATTGCATTAGCTGGCACACGGGTTACCTAGCGTTTTTGGCCCATTTCCACGAGGAAAAAGACGCTGCGAAAACGCACCAAAAACGCATTGTGTGCACATAGCCTAAATATAAGATGGAAAGGTCTACACACATAGAATAGAATTAACATTTAAATAATGGACGGCAGTGTGATGCATAGAGTAAATAGATATACCATGTATGTAGAAAAACAAAAGAAAGAAAACAGGGTCCGTGCAAATAATGGTGTGACAGTATGGGAGTCTCACAAAGGGAGAACTAAGCCAGTGCAAACAAATGAGCAGATCGAGGTGCAAAATCAAATAACCACCACATGTAACCATTATAATATATTTAATACACGTGTAAACAACGCAGGAGAATAGTTACCATATGAATGTGCCTCAGGCGGCATTGGACTATCATATTGACCCTAAGGCGAAATAGATAATATATATAGATAGATAATAACCTATCTCATCACCACATTTAGTAATGGGGCAGCAGAAGTGAAACAAATTCTTCAAAAGTACTGGCCTACCCTGGAGATGGATGGGGATATTGTTCCTTTTTTGGGTGGGTATCCGCATATCACCTATAGTAAGGGACGCTCGTTGCGTGATAGATTGGTGCGGAGCCACTATCTAGCACCATGGAGTGAGTCTTGGTTGAAATCAGACCTTAAGGGCTGTTTTAGGTGTGGCAACTGCATAAATTGCCTTTCCGTTGAAAACATTAAAGTCTTTAGATGTTGACAGAGAATTTATCATCAGGGATTTCATTAACTGCCGAACGCAGGGAGTTATTTATAGAGGTGTATGCCAATGCGGCCTGGAATACATAGGCAAGACCATACGTGAATTGAGGCGTAGGATTGGTGAGCACCTAGGTGACATTGAACACAATAGAGATACCCCTATTTCCAGACATGTTAACGGATTCCATGGTGGCGATAAAAACATTATCAAATTCATGGGCATCGAGAAAGTGGCTAAACCCCGGTGAGGGGGAGATTGGGACCGCCTATTACTGCAAAAGGAGACAAGGTGGATCTTTGTTTTGAAAACCGTGTCTCCGCGGGGTTTGACCGAGCGGCTGACATACAGATGCTTCATATAAATTATGCTTTTTGCCTACAGTTTTTAACTCAACCTATATACCTCATTTTTGTTTGTCCTTTATTCTACTTTTTGCAAGTGAACCAATACTATTGGACATTGATCCTGGGAACACCTCCACCTGAGTTTCCTTTTCTAACTTATGGAACACCATCCTGACATATTGTGCCATGTACTTGCATTACAGCTGCCTGGGGCTGTTGTTGTGGGCTCTTATTATTGGGCCATTGTGGAGTGCACAGTGTGTTTAGGAGCGAGGGTGTTCTATAATGATGCATCTTGAAATGCATCTTGCGGTCCAGCGCACCAGAAGCGACATGGGTGGGCGCTCATAGTGATGCGCTCTCTTGGAAATGTACTTGCCATTGCCTAAAGTACAACCCAGATAGAGGGTGCCCAGCCCTGTGTTCTACAGTTCTTTGTGCCAATCCCCTGATGACTCAAGATTTTTGAAGAAACGCGTCCGGAGGCGCATAGGGTCAGTTCAGTGCTGTCCAGAATCAAAGGGTCAGCTGTGGACTGCCCCTGTAAGGGCGGGAGTCTTGGGGTCTGAAGGGACAGTCAAGTTAATAGGGACTAACAGGGACAGTCAACCCCTTGGACTCGATGATAAGGGCCTTTATGGATGATATATAGGTATTTACTGATGCCTTTGCCACTTTTTGACTACTGTCAGGTTATGATCCTATACAGGGACATTGCAATTTTTTTCAGTTTTTAATATATCTGTTATGTGTATTGTCAATTTTGTATTGAGGATTGCCAAAAATCTTTTATTCTTGGCAGTAAAAATTAAGTTTTAAATCCACTATAGCTGCTATATATATTATCTATCTCTATAGCATTCGCTGCTGGGTTATTATCTATCTCTATAGCATTCGCTGCTGTCTAAAAACACATGCAAAAAAACGCTACAAAAAAGCAGCAAATCCTCAATTATTTTTAGACCTGCATTTTATAGTATTTTTGCTGATTTCATTAAAGTCAATGGTTAAAAAAACACTGCAAAAATGAGAAAGAATTGACATGCTGCAGATCTGAACCTGCACCAAATCTGCAAGTCACAAATAAGCAACGTGTGCATGCAGGGGCGGACACAGACTGTAGTGGGCACCTGTGCAAGAATTTTTTGGGGCCCCCCCCCTGCCCTTTATAGGGGGCATGAAGGGCCACCCCCCCCCCCCCCGTGCATCTCTCATCCCCCCGTGCATCTCTGATTCCCCCCACTCCTAGTTAATTAATTGTATTTAAAAAAAATAAAACTTGTTATACTTACCCCCAGGGATGGCTCCAGGTTTTTGTGGGCCCTGGGCGACAGAGTTTCAGTGGGCCCCTTTAACACATACCATGATTCATGATGCACAGATACCACAGAGAAATATATATATATATAGAACAAGGCCAAGGATTTCACTTACTACATGACATGAGCGATATCTATTGTAAATTCTACAATAGCTCAGAAACCGGCGAATCCTCACAGCGCACAGTGCAGACCGGACAGTATAGTCTTTCATACAGTATTATGGGCACCATATAATGCTCCATACAGGATACTGGTCCCCATATAAAGCTCCATACAGGATACTGGCCCCCATATAACGCTCCATACAGAATACTGACCCCCATAAAATGCTCCATACAGAATACTGACCCCCATATAACGCTCCATACAGAATACTGGCCCCCATATAACGCTCCATACAGAATACTGTCCCCCATATAACGCTCCATACAGAATACTGACCCCCATATAACACTCCATACAGAATATTGGCTCCCATATAATGCTCCATGCAGGCTGTTCCCCCCCTTATAATGCCCCATTACACGAGCGATATCTATTGTAAATTCTACAATAGCTCAGAAACCGGCGAATCCTCACAGCGCACAGTGCAGACCGGACAGTATAGTCCTCTATACAGTATTTTGGGCACCATATAATGCTCCATACAGGATACTGACCCCCTTATAATGCTCCATACAGGATACTGGTCCCCATATAATGCTCCATACAGGATACTGGTCCCCATATAATGCTCCATACAGGATACTGGTCCCCATATAACACTGCATACAGAATACTGGCCCCCATATAACGCTCCATACAGAATACTGTCCCCCATATAACGCTCCATACAGAATACTGACCCCCATATAACGCTCCATACAGAATATTGGCTCCCATATAACGCTCCATGCAGGCTGTTCCCCCCCTTATAATGCCCCATTACACGAGCGATATCTATTGTAAATTCTACAATAGCTCAGAAACCGGCGAATCCTCACAGCGCACAGTGCAGACCGGACAGTATAGTCCTCCATACAGTATTATGGGCACCATATAATGCTCTATACAGGATACTGACCCCCTTATAATGCTCCATACAGGATACTGGTCCCCATATAATGCTCCATACAGGATACCGGTCCCCATATAACGCTCCATACAGGATACTGTCCCCCGTATAACACTCCATACAGAATACTGGCCCCCATGTAACGCTCCATGCTGGCTGTTCCCCCCTTATAATGCCCCATGCAGGATGACACCCCCCTTTTAATGCCCCATGCAGGATGTCACCCCCCCCATATAATGCCCCTTGCAGGATGTCACTTCCCTCCTTTTCAATGCCCCATGCAGTATGTCAGACCACCCCCTCCCTTATAAAGCCCCATGCAGGAGGTCACCCCCCCCCTCCTTATAATGCTCCATGCAGTATGTCACACACACACCCTCCTTATAATGCCCCATGCAGGATGTCAATTCCCCCCTCCCCCTCTTATAATGCCCCATGCAGGATGTCACTTCCCCCCTTCCCCTCTTATAATGCCCCATGCAGGATGTCAATTTCCCCCTCCCCCTGTTATAATGCCCCATGCAGGATGTCACCCCCCCATATAATGCCCCATGCAGTATGTCACTTCCCCCCTTCCCCTCTTATAATGCCCCATGCAGGATGTCACGCCCACTCTCCCCCCACCATATAATGCCCCATGCGGTATGTCACCCCCCCATATAATGCCCCATGCAGTATGTCACACACACCCCATATAATGCCCCATGCGGTATGTCACCCCCCCATATAATGCCCCATGCAGGACGTCCCACCCACTCCCCCCCACCTTATAATGCCCCATGCGGTATGTCACCACCCCCCCATATAATGCCCCATGCAGTATGTCACGCACACCCCATATAATGCCCCGTGCGGTATGTCACCCCCCCCATATAATGCCCCATGCAGGACGTCACACCCACTTTCCCCCCACCATATAATGCCCCATGCGGTATGTCACCCCCCCATATAATGCCCCATGCAGGACGTCACACCCACTCTCCCCCCACCATATAATGCCCCATGCCCCCATACATAAAAAAAAAAATCAAATACTCACCTCACTTGTTACCTGATGCTGATCCGGACTCCACAGCATCGCCCGCGTCTTCCCGCTGTGACAGCTCAGGAGAGATCGCGCGCGGTATAAACATATCACCGCGCCCTCTGACCTGAGACGTCACTGTTAGAGGATGCGGAAGACGCTGCGGAGGCACGGGGAGGGGTAAGTATTGTGCCGGCGCTGTCACATGACCGGAGATGTCCCTGCGCTCAGCATGAGGCCGGGGGCCCATGCTGAGTGCAGGCACATCTCCGGTCATGTGACGGCGGGGGGTCCTGCGGGGGGGCCCCATTAGGAGACGCACAAGACGGGGGCCCCAACGGGGCTCCAAGGGGGCCCCGACAGCCCGGGCCCCATGCTGGAGTCAGGGCAGTCATGCCCTGATGGTGGCCCTGCTGGAGGCTGGAGGGGCCCCCTCTCCCTCGGGGCCCCCGTTCAATGAACCGGCTGCACGGGCGGTAGATCCGCCCCTGTGTGCATGAGACTTCAGGATTCTCTTTCAGGATTTGTGACAAATCCGTGCAGCAAAAACGCGACATGCACACAGCCTAATACAAACATCCAGCCACCACTAGGGGGATCCCACTGCCTATTGATTTATATAGCCTTATATCAGTATGTAGAAAGCTCTGCTTAGTGGCATCACATTATTTTTTTTATCAGAGAATGTTCAGGATTTAAAAACAAAAAAGTAGGCCAGGAGCAAGAAAAGGCTTAAAATAATCAATCCTCACATTTCAATTCCCAGGTTATCTCAGCACTGCTACTCTGGTGGTACCAGCTGGTCTTAGTTCGCTTTGCTGTGCAATCATGTGTTGTACGGCCACATTAGTGCTGGAGCCAATCACTGAACACAGCGGTGATGCTAGTATGTACAGAACAAAATTGCTGAGCACAGTGTTGCAGTGAAGAAATCATAGGGCCCCATAGCAGAAGTTCTAATTGTACACCTGCCGCCTCAAAAAATAAAAATAACAATAATAATATTCAGCGGGATCACAGAAGAGCCATCTCACAAATTTGCGAGATACTGTAGCAGGAAAATTACTATTGAAGCCCTTGGATTCCCCTTTCATTGCCCCATAAAGTATGTTGCCAACAAAAGTGCTCCCCCAAAACAGTGCAATACCCTTCAGTGAATTCCTCCTCACGCAAGGCATGAGGACCCTACTGTACATCCCAGCCCACCAACCATCTTCCACCCAGCAAAGAATGGTGGCCCCAACACAGTATGATGTCCCAACTGTGACACTCACACAGCCCTCCACACAGTATAATGGGCCTCCACACAGTATAATGGCCCCCACAACCGGCCACACAGTATGATAGCCCCAATACAATCCTCCACACTGTATAATTGCGCCTACTAGCCCTCCATACAGTATGATGGACCCTACACAAACCTTCACACTGTATAACTGCTCAAATATATTATAATAGCTCCCACATAGCCCTGCAAATAGTATAATGGTCCCTATATAGCCCTGCAAACAGTGTAATGGTCCCCACACAGCCCTCAAAAAAGTATAAAGGCTCCAACATAGCTATCCATATAGTATAATGGCCCCCACATAGCCTTCCAAATGTTGTAATTGCCCCTACATAACCCTCCAAATATTATAATGGCCCCCACACAGCCTTCCATATAGTATAATGGGCCCCACATAGTCCTCTATATAGTATAATGGGCCTCACGTTGCCTTCCATACAGTATAATGGGCCCCACATAGCCCTCCATATAGTATAATGGACCCCACATGAGACATCAGACACAGAGGGAGAATGATGGCGGAGGGAATGTCAGCTGAGGCTCCCACCTCCATCATTGCTTTCAAGTCTATCGGCATTCAGGATGTTTCAGGATGTTTCTGACATGCTGCAGTGTTTCAGATAAAACATTTTTTGTAAAGCCGTCCCGGGACTATGCATCTC
Source organism: Phyllobates terribilis (assembly GCF_046119375.1). Classification (NCBI taxonomy): domain Eukaryota; kingdom Metazoa; phylum Chordata; class Amphibia; order Anura; family Dendrobatidae; genus Phyllobates; species Phyllobates terribilis. Next base: position 859,305,944 of record NW_027362762.1, read on the forward strand.
AGCAGGTGACTAATCCCCGGTCACCTGTCCGTCTTGGGGAGCACAGCGAGGAGAAGCCACAACGGCTGCAATAACTGAACTAGTTTCTGAATCAGATGACAGGCTGCTTTTAACATATTTTTTCTCTTAACCTTTTGTTTTTGTTTGTTAATACTCAGAACTCCCCCTTACTCTTATAGGAGTTTCCGGGTGATGGAAAACCCTCCAATGTTTCCCCATGCCAATCTACTTTGTTGTTTTGTTGGCTACATGAAAAATCCAATATAATATAATAATGACAGACCCGGACCTTTAGGAGGGGAGCATTTGGCATTATCATGCACTTGCTCTTCTTCTAAAGGGTTAATAATAAATAGGGGTTTTGGCGGGAATAATGTTCTCCAGCTGGGTTTTGCCGCCACAGCAGCAGGGTCTGGATTGGCTGCGGATCCCAGCCAGAAGTGAGGTGTCGCAGGGGAAGATTGTGTTTCTTCCTCTGGCAGCACCTGCTGATAGGGGAGTTATTTTGTAAATAAAATAAGTGGTGGGGGTATATAGTGACTGGCAGCGCCCATGAGCTTGTCAGTCCTCGGCGCTGCCATAAGAAATTGCTGCCGTACCTGTATAACATGGAGGCTGTTCTGGAGGAGCTGCGCAGCCGGTTAGGAGAAGAGGGAGTCCTTGCCTGCCTTCATCGCTGTCTGGAGACAGCGAGCAGCGATGTTCTGGGGCCGAGCGTGGCGGTGAGACAGAGCAGAGGTCCGGAAGTGGAGGGGGAGCCAGCCGCAGTGGAAGCGCCGAAACCCCAGATGACGTCATCCAGCGGCGCGGGCATGCACACTGGTGGTAGAAGCAAGAGGAGGACAGTGCGGTATTCCCCATCTCCAGTGCGCCCACAGAGGTCCCAGGGGGGGAAGAAGAAGTCGCAGGGGAGCAGCTGACTTGTCACCGGACAGCAGGACCAGGCTGGCCTCAGTTGACCACCGGCTGGAGGGAGCCGTTGCTGGTCCTGAGGCTGCCGGTATGGAGAACAGAATGTCCACGGCAGGGGTTTTCATCCAGCATGACCAGACCCAGGACCCTGCATCTGAGGGTGGTGAGTATAGCCCACCTGTCGCACATCACACATTAGAACAGCTATCACACGTATTGTCATCCCTTAGGGATATATTGCAACCCCCTGCTGTCACTTCTATGTCAGCTAGCCAGTGCTCTGGGGCCACAGGTGTAGCCGGAGTTTGGAGGCACCTAGACAGTGGCCCAGAGGCTAGCGGGGGGGAGCATGGTTCCATAGCAACCCCATTGGCATCAGGTGTCAAAGGGGTGGGTGAGGACTGTTACAAGGAGATTCTGGTATGTCCAGTTTTGCCGCTGGGATATCATTTGTCCATGACAGTTAAAGAAAAAATATGGCATAATGAATTCATTGATATCCTGTCTTTGCTACCAACCTCCAAGGAATTTTTGGCAAGACTGGACAAAGATAAGGTTAGGCGTAGGCCGGTACCTCGGTCCTTTAATAACTGGTTGCAGGCTTTTTCTATTTACGCCAGTGTGATGGGCGAAAAGTTTCCCAGCAAGTGCTCTGGCCTTTTCCAGCATGTCGAGATAGTGTTAGAAGCTTACAAACATTTTGGTAGTTTAAGCTGGTATTTTTATGACGAAAACATTCGCCAGAAGATGGCAGTATATCCATCTTTGAAATAAGGAGTTAAAGATGTAGGTTTATGGCTTAATTTAATGCTGCCAAGTAAACCTAATAATGTTCAGCGTAATGTACCAGCTCAGACTAGTACCTTTAGGAAAGGTACATGTTTTGCGTTTAATGAGGCACAATGTAAGTGGCCGAATACGTGTAAATACAAGCACGAGTGCTCCTTTTGTGGAGGGTCGCACGCTATGTCCAGATGCTTTAAAAAGCAAGTGGGCATCATTCCACAAAGGAGTACTTGGGTAAAAGCAGTGACACCAGTAAATCTGGAGAGAATGCGGCCATGGTTAGAGCAGTACCCAAACCGCAAGATGGCCAAGTTAATAATTGATGGGTTTGCACATGGATTTATGATTCCACATTTTTCAGGCAAAGGGTGCATATGGGTAAAAAATTTGAAATCCGCGGAGCTGCACCCAGAGGTGGTAGAAGCAAAATTGTTAAAGGAACTAGCTGAAGGAAGAGTGGCGGGCCCCTTTAAGGAGCAGCCATTTAAACATTTTCGGCTATCTCTTCTGGGTGTAGTTCCAAAGAAAGAGATGAATACTTTCAGATTGATTCATCATTTGACTTATCCATATGGTACCTCTTTGAACGATAGCATTGATAGCAGTGTTAGTACTGTTACATATACGTCTTTTGATAAGGCTGCTGAAATAGTTAGAAGTTTCGGTCCCGGGGCATTAATGGCCAAGGCCGATATAGAATCAGCCTTTAGGTTGTTGCCTTTACATCCTAGCGGTTTCAATTCATTAGGTTTTCATTTCAACGGTTTCTTTTATGTTGATAAATGTTTGCTAGTGTTGAGCGAGCATGCTCGACTCTGCTCGGTACTCGCCCGAGCATCACGCTACTCGGGATGTTCGGCGAGCACCGAGCATTTCCGGGTTACTCGGGCAGAAGCTCAGGTCTCCGCCCTGCATGTTTGGCGCTCTTTACAGAGCCAATGAACATGCAGGGATTGCCAGCCAGTCACTGTAATGCCGCAGCCATGTTGTTTGTGGGCATTACAGTGATTGGCTGGCCGCACAGCGTCACCTCGAGTATTTAAAACTGGGCGCCGTCATCTTGGACACAGTCGCTCCGGATCAGACAGTGTAGGGACAGCGCTGCTGATTTAGGGAGAGGTATATCTTCCGAAATAGTTAGTGTAGGGTCTGTAAAGGCTGCCAGATCAAACAAACAGTCCTTCTCAGGACTAATATCCATCCCAGATATCAGGCAGGCAGGCAGGCTGTATAGGAGACGCAGTGGTTATACCAGCAAACGCTGCATTACAGTCCTGTGTGCTCCTGTTGCTGAACTTAGCTCCAGGTCTCGGGGGCCAGGAAAAATCTTTTTTTTTTTTATCTAAATCCTCTTTTTATTTCCCTCCTTCTCACTGTACAAATACCCGTCTTATTAACTTTTTGGTCCCCCGTCCCCCCCAAGAAAACAAAGTGTGTCTCTGATTTTTCAGACACAAATATATCTTTTGAAAATAGTCTGGTGTAGGTCAGAGAAATAGAAGTGTGGTTTTGCAGTTCCATGGGCCATTTGTATCTAAAAAAAACAGTTTGAGTGTGTCGCTCACTGTTCAGCCGCAAATATATATATTTAAAATAGTCTGGTATACACCAGTAAATTATAACTGTGGTTTTGCTGTTCCACGGTAAAAAATCTCTATTATTCTGTTTTGGGCATTTTTTGCCGTAAAAAAAAATAATAGTGTCTCCCTGATTTTTCAGACACAAATATATGTGTTGAAAATAGTCTGGTGTAGGCCAGAGAGACAGAAGTGTGGTTTTGCTGTTCCACAGTAAAAAATCTCTATTATCCTGCTTTTAGCATTTTTTGCCGTAAAAAAAAAAATAATAGTGTCTCCCTGATTTTTCAGACACAAATATATCTGTTGAAAATAGTCTGGTGTAGGTCAGAGAAATAGAAGTGTGGTTTTGCAGTTCCATGGGCCATTTGTATCTAAAAAAAACAGTTTGACTGTGTCGCTCACTGTTCAGCCGCAAATATATATATTTAAAAAAGTCTGGTATACACCAGTAAATTATAACTGTGGTTTTGCTGTTCCACGGTAAAAAAATCTCTATTATCCTGCTTTTGGCATTTTTTGCCGTAAAAAAAAAATAATAGTGTCTCCTGATTGTTCAGACACAAATATATCTGTTGAAAATAGTCTGGTGTAGGCCCGAGAAATACAAGTGTGGTTTTGCAGTTCCACGGGTAAAATCTCTGTATTATCCTGCTTTTGGCATTTTTTGCCGTAAAAAATAAATAATAGTGTCTCCTGATTGTTCAGACACAAATATATCTGTTGAAAATAGTCTGGTGTAGGCCCGAGAAATACAAGTGTGGTTTTGTAGCTCCACGGTTCAAACCTCTGTATTATCCACTTTTGGGCCATTTGTATCTAAAATAAACAGTTTGAGTGTATCGCTCACTGTTCAGCCGCAAATATATATATTTAAAAAAGTCTGGTATACACCAGTAAATTATAACTGTGGTTCTGATTTCCACGGTAAGAAATCTCTATTATTCAGCTTTTGGTATTTTTTCCGTAAAGAAAAACAGTAATAGTTTCTCCCTGATTGTTCAGATTGTTTAAAAGAGTCGGGTGTAGGCCAGAGAAATAGAACTGTGGTTTTCCTCTTCCACGGTTCTAATCTACTTTTTATTACCCTTTTTCCATTGATAGTGTAAGTGTAAGCTATTTTACATTCTTTACAATGGGCAAGGCGTGTGGCAAGGGACGTGGAAGTGGACGTTCCGGTGATGGTGCGTGCAGAGGACGGCGCCGTGGCCAAGGTGAAAATGTGCCACAACCAACAGCCACATCTTCTCGCTCCCAATTCTTGACCGAATTACTAGGGAAGCACAGAACAACACCAGTATTGCGAACTGATCAGTGTGAACAGGTTATTAATTGGATAGCAGATAATACTTCCAGTTACCTGGGCACCACCACCTCCGGCCTGTCTTCCACACGGTCGACTCTTAGTAGCCATGAGTTTTGACCGCATACTCCTCCTCACCCTGATGCTCCTTCCTCCCACCATGCCGAGTGTCGTTAGACAGCAACTGATCCCACACTTGGACACTCTGAAGAGCTGTTCACTGGTCCATTTCCAGATTTGTGCCCCTCGCCTGCTCCACTTGAAGTGGTGGAAGAGGAGATCCCATGTAGCGATGCCCAAATATTTGAACAGCCACGGCCACAGGAAGTCGACGCTGGCAATTTGTCACAAGAGGTGGACGATGATGAGACACAATTGCCACGAAGTGAGGAGGAGGATCGTGGTGCGCAAGTGGAAGAGGAGGAGGTGGTGGATGATTAGTAACTGACCCAACGTGGCAGGAGGACATGCAGAGTGAGGCCAGCAGCACACAGGGGGAGGGAGGCAGAGTACCCCAACAGGCAGGAAGAAGCAGTGTGGTGGCCGCAGACAGGAGGCGGGCAACCGTTCCCCGTAACACCAACATGAGGGACATTGCCAGTACAAGCGGTAGGTCTTCCAGAGTCTGGAATTTTTTTAAAGACTCTGCTGATAACCCCAAAAAGGCCATTTGTACCACCTGCCATGCCAGCATCAGCAGGGGTGACAAAACTACCAGCCTGACCACCACCAGCATGATCAGGCACATGGCAGCAAAGCACCCGACTTTGTGGGGCGAACCCCAGGGTCCACGACCAGTGTCAGTGTGTGTCACCACTGCTTCTTCTGCTGTTGTGCGTGCAATAGAACCCCCCCTGTTGTGTGTGCAAGGCAATCCCCTGTCCATACTGCATGCAAAGATGCCCCCTCCTCTCAGTCTTCACTTGTTATGGCAGTTTCTCAAGAAACAGCATCAACGTCCACGTCCCATCACAGCGTTCAATTGTCCATATCCCAGACCTTTGAACGAAAGCGGAAATTCGCAGCTAGCGCCCCACATGCCACAGTCCTAAATTCGCACATTTCACGACTGCTTGCGTTGGAAATGCTGCCTTTTAGGCAGGTGGAGATGGAATCCTTCCACAACCTTATGGCGGTGGCCGTCCCTCGGTACTCAGTCCCCAGCCGACACTATTTTGCCTGCACTACAACAAGCACGTGTCCCAAAACATCTGCCGTGCCCTCAACAACGCAGTTACTGGGAGAGTCCACCTGACAACGGACACGTGGACAAGTGCTTTTGGCTAGGGATGGTACATCTCTCTGACGGCACACTGGGTAAACATAGTGGAAGCCGGGACCCAGTCGGACCTTGGGATGGAACACATCCTCCTCACACCGAGGATTGCGGGCCCTATGTCAGTCAGAGTTGCCCCCACAGTGTACAGCTCCTGCGCATCATCCTCCTCATGTTCAGCCTCCATCTCAGATATCAACACATCAGTTACAAGCTGGAAGCACTGCAGTACTGCCTCCGCCAAGCGGCAACAGGCTGTGCTGAAACTCATAAGCTTAGGTGAGAAACCTCACACTACTTGTGAGTTGTGGACAGCTGCGAAAGAGCAGGCATATCTGTGGCTGAGACCGCTGAACCTACATCCAGGCATGGTCGTGTGTGACAATGGCCGTAACCTGGTGGCGGCTCTGAGGCGAGATCACAGACGTACCATGTCTGGCTCATGTGCTTAACCTCGTGGTTCAGCGGTTTCTTAAATCGCACCCCAAGTTGCCAGATCTGCTAGTCAAAGTACGCCGCCTGTCAGCTCATTTTTGCAAGTCGGCTACAGCTTCCGCCGCCCTTGCTGTGTTGCACCAACTGGTGTGTGATGTTCCCACATGTTGGAACTCTACCCTCCACATGTTGCAAAGGATTTGTGAGCAGAAGAGAGCAGTTGTGGAGTACCAGCTGCAACAAGGCCGTCGATATTCAGGTCAGACTCCACACATAAGACCTCAGGAGTGGACCTGGATGTCTGACATCTGTACCATCTTGACAAACTTTGAGGAGTCCACCCAGATGGTGAGTGGCGATGACGCCATCATTAGCATCAGCATTCCACTTGTCTGTCTTTTGCAACGCTCTCTGCAGAGAACTAAAGAGGAGGCATTGCAGCCAGAGTATGATGAGATGGATCAAGAAGCCGTAGCGGTCGATTACACACAGCCCAGCCTCTTCTCATCCCAACGTGCATTGGGGGACAATGAGGGAGAGGAGGATGAGGAGGAAGAACAGGAGCTTGTATCATGCACTGTAGACGGTAGTACCTGTACAACTGTCATACCGTCGGTTCCGCATGGGTGGCCTGAGGACAGGGGGGAGGAGGAGGAGGAGGATAGCATGGTCAGTCGTCATCTTGGTGAGGACACGGAAGTCTTGCCTGTTACCAGTCTGACACGCATGGCTGACTTTATGTTACGCTGCCTTAACCATGACCCTCGCGTTGTCAAAATGTTGGGTGACAGTCATTACTGGTTGGTGACACTTTTAGACCCCCGCTACAAGGAGAACTTTCACTCTCTTATTCCTGAGGTGGAAAGGTCTACAAAAATGGGGCAGTACCAGAAGGCCCTTGCTGCAGAACTGTCAAAAAAGTTCCTATCTGAACACGCTAGCGGCTGAGGTCACAGTTTGTTGACCAACCAAGGCGTACAAGCGAGAGAGAGGCAACTCCAATCCAGCAGAGGCAGGGGAACACTGTCAACGTTCTGGGACAGTTTTCTGAGACCCGCCCAGCTTACAGGCCCTGAGGCGCAGGGTATTCTCACAAGGAGTGGAAAGTTTCAAAAGATGGTGAGGGAGTACCTTGCCGACCGTACCAGCGTCCTCCGTGATTCCTCTGTGCCTTTTAATTATTGGGTATCCAAGCTGGACACTTGGAATGAACTCACTCTGTACGCCTTGGAGGTCCTGGCCTGCCCTGCCGCTAGCATGTTATCGGAGCGTGTTTTTAGTGCCGCTGGGGGAATTATAACTGATAAGTGCACTCGCCTGTCAACTGACAATGCTGACAAGCTGACCCTTATCAAAATGAACAAGGGCTGGATTGGGCCAGACTTCTCATCACCACCAAATGACAGCAGAGTAACATAAAGTCAAATTCACTATGTTTTTTTCGGGAGGTGTATTCACATGCACCGCTTCACACCCATACATGGGTATACGCTTCCTCATTTCGGCTGTTTTATGTTGTTCTCCTTATCCTCAGCCTCCACCACCACTATACCACCAGGGTGACCGTGGTCCGTGTTGCGATTATTGAAAGTTCCTCCATTCTTATTTTTGTCAGCTTTTGCTTGGAAGGCATAAGCAAAGACTGTAGGAGACCCACTCCCCAATAATGGGAATAATATTTTTAAAATGCTGTACTGTATGGCTCTTGTAAGGGGCATTAAAAGCGTCTTGTTAAGCTACTGCGACCTCCACCACTTTTCCGAGGGGCATTAAAAGCGTCTTGTTAAGCTACTGGGACCTCCACGCCTCTTCTGAGGGGCATTAAAAGCATCTTGTTAAGCTACTGGGACCTCCGCGTCTCTTCTGAGGGGCTTTAAAAGCGTCTTGTTAAGCTACTGCGACCTCCACCACTTTTCCGAGGGGCATTAAAAGCGTCTTGTTAAGCTACTGGGACTTCCACGTCTCTTCTGAGGGGTATTAAAAGCGTCTTGTTAAGCCACTGGGACCTCCACGTCTCTTCTGAGAGGCATTAAAAGCGTCTTGTTAAACCACTCTGAACTCCACAGGTCTTCCAAGGAGCATTGAAATGTTGTTTTTAATTAACTCCAACCTCCACGACTCTTCGAACGGGCATTGCATTTCCTCCTAATTTTTGGCAGCTTTTGCTTGGAAGGCATAAGCAAAGACTATGGGAGACACACTCCCCAATAATGGGAATAATGTTTGTAATATGCTGTACTGCATGGCTCTTGTAAGGGGCACTGCAAGTTCCTCCATCCTAATTTTTGGCAGCTTTTGCTTGGAAGGCAAAAGCAAAGACTATGGGAGACACACTCCCCAATAATGGGAATAATGTTTGTAATATGCTGTACTGCATGGCTCTTGTAAGGGGCATTGCAAGTTCCTCCGTCCTAATTTTTGGCAGCTTTTTCTTGGAAGGCATAAGCAAAGACTATGGGAGACACACTCCCCAATAATGGGAATAATGTTTTTAAGATGCTGTACTGTATGGCTCTTGTAAGGGGCATTGCAAGTTCCTCCATCCTAATTTTTGGCAGCTTTTGCTTGGAAGGCATAAGGAAAGACTATGGGAGACACACTCCCCAATAATGGGAATAATGTTTGTAATATGCTGTACTGCATGGCTCTTGTAAGGGGCATTGCAAGTTCCTCCATCCTAATTTTTGGCAGCTTTTGCTTGGAAGGCAAAAGCAAAGACTATGGGAGACACACTCCCCAATAATGGGAATAATGTTTGTAATATGCTGTACTGCATGGCTCTTGTAAGGGGCATTGCAAGTTCCTCCGTCCTAATTTTTGGCAGCTTTTTCTTGGAAGGCATAAGCAAAGACTATGGGAGACACACTCCCCAATAATGGGAATAATGTTTTTAAGATGCTGTACTGTATGGCTCTTGTAAGGGGCATTGCAAGTTCCTCCATCCTAATTTTTGGCAGCTTTTGCTTGGAAGGCATAAGGAAAGACTATGGGAGACACACTCCCCAATAATGGGAATAATGTTTGTAATATGCTGTACTGCATGGCTCTTCTAAGGGGCACTGCAAGTTTCTCCGTCCTAATTTTTGGCAGCTTTTGCTTGGAAGGCATAAGCAAATACTATGGGAGACACACTCCCCAATAATGGGAATAATATTTTTAAGATGCTGTACTGTATGACTCTTGTAAGGGGCTTTAAAACCGTCTTGTTAAGCTACTGCGACCTCCATCACTTTTCCGAGGGGCATTAAAACCGTCTTGTTAAGTTACTGTGACCTCCACATCTCTTCCAAGGGGCATTCAAACCATCTTGTTAAGCTACTGGGACCTCCACGTTTTTTCCGAGGGGCATTAAAACCGTCTTGTTAAGCTACTGTGACCTCCACGTCTCTTCAAAGGGGTATTAAAAGCGTCTTCTTAAGCCACTCTGAACTCCACAGCTCTTCCAAGGGGCATTGAAATGTTGTTTTTAATTACCTCTAACCTCCACGACTCTTCCAACGGGCATTGCATTTCCTCCTAATTTTAATCAGCTTTTGCTTTTCAATGCAAAGGCGAAAACTAAGGGAGACCCACTCCCCAATAATGGGTAGAAGGTTTTTAGTAAGCTGTAATCCACGTCTGTTTCAAGGGGCATTGCAGTTCCTCATAATTTTTGGAAAGCCTTCCATTCACTGCTTAGGCCAACAGTGTACAGGAGACCCAGTTGCTATAAATGGAAAAAACGGTTTAGTTAAGGCCCTCTGACCTCCATGTCATTTCCAAGGGGCATTGGAGTGCCTCAAAATTTTTGGTAGGCATTGTACTCACTGTATGCCCTATAACTGTGTAGCCGAACCGCTCCTTTTGTTACAGAAACATATCCTACAAGACATATGTGGTTGACTGGCCTGATATTGATATGAATGGTCCCTGTTCCCCCTGCTCTTTCTCCTTTGCCACTACCTCATCCATCATTTATCACATGAAGCTTTGTTTTAACGGGAGTCATAGAACTGGTATAGAAGCAGGAAAACATCCAGTAATCCTCGGAGGAGGTAGGATATGCGCCAAAACGCTGACCACCTCAGGCCTAGCCGCTACTACATACATGCGCTTGCATTCCAAGAAAACAAAGCAGATGCTAACTTCTATCATCATCATCATGGTCCTCACCTTGGCACTCTCAACTCCCCTGATGGAGAAGCCAGGGCCCACCGGAGGAGTCTGGTTCTCTGGTGGGCTCGTCCAATGCTGCCCTAAAGCAGGCCGGGCTAAGAAAAGTGTGTGGGGGGATGTCCCAAGGAGAAATAGGGGCAGCTGGGGACCGTGTGTGGACACCCGGCCGCCGAGCGGCTGGGGACTGAGTATGGATACTAGGCTGCCAACGCAGCCATGACGTGGTGGCCAGATTCCACCTCCACATGCCTAAAAGGCCCAATTTCAAGTGCAAGCAAGCAGTATGGTATTGCAGCCTGGGGGTGGGTGGGTGGTTGGCTGCATATTTGCGCTTGCATTGCAAGGAATGGGGGAGGTACAATTGAACACTGCCCTGGGACAAGAACTTGCAGGGGGATGGTTGCAAGTCTGCATCTTCTGATGGGGCAAGGATGACTTCTGATGGGCACACTTTTAGGCAGTGACCTGGGTGTCAGAGATGCTTCAAGGGGTCTTCCCCATGCTGTTCCCATTTCTTTTAAGCGCTGTATGCGTGTGTCACACAGCACATGGCCAGATAAGGTTGTAAAATGTTAAAATGACATTTCCCGGTGAATGCATTTGTCACGGTTGAAAGCAATACAAAAGTGCAAAAACGCATAAAAAATGCTACTTGTGAACATAGCCCAAGGTGTGGAGGAGTATATTTTTTTTGGTTATTTATTTTACCTTATACACAAGTCTTTACCCTGGAAAGGAACTTCCTTAACATATTTCACAGGAAAGCACTTTCAGTTTCATTTTTGAACGTTTTATTCTGAGCCCTTAACAGTGGCTTAATACCTCTGACCACGTTGTTGACAGCAGTGACCTGGGGGTCAGAAATGCTTCCTGGGGCGATCCCCATGCTGTCCCCATGTAATTTGAGCACTGTCACTATCGTTTTGGGCACTTGTTAGGCTTTTAAAAGACTGCCGGAGGTGCCGCCACAAAAATGCTCGGGTGTCCCATATACTAACATTGGGCTCGTTGCTCGCGTCGAGCACCCGAGTATCACGGCGAGCTCGGCCCGAGCTTCGAGCACCCGAGCATATTAGTGCTCGCTCAACACTAATGATTGCCCATGGTGTGCTCGGTATCTTGTTTTTATTTTGAGGCCTTTTCATCTTTTGTAGAATGGGTGACAGCACGGCAGTGCATGAAGGGCGGTATAGCGCACTACTTAGATGATTTTTCGTTTATAGGTCCTGGCGACTCATTGGTGTGTAATGAGCTTTTGTCTACGTTTCAATTAATTTTCAAGCAGTTTGGTATTCCGCTAGCGGAAGGAAAAACAGTTCACCCAACCAATTGTTTAGAGTATCTAGGTATAGTGATTGATACACGTAAAGGGGAATTTAGGTTGCCAATAACTACGATTGTTAATTGTAGAGAAGTGTTGTTAGCAGTGATAAAGAGGAAGAAAGTGACAGTGAAGGAGGTCGAGTCGTTGCTGGGACTTTTAGCCTTTGCGTCTAGAATAATGCCTATGGGCAGAGTATTTTGTAGACGCCTGTCAGCACATATTGCTGGAATCAGGAATCCTGTATTTCATGTTAGAGTCACAAAGGAAGTTAAGGAGGACTTACGAGTTTGGTTGGAGTTTTTAGAGTCATTTAATGGCCAGACATTGTGGCGTCAGCCTTTTATTGCAGAAGGGGACTTAAGTTTGTACAGGGATGCGGCTCCTGAATCAGGTTTTGGTGTTTTTTGGGATGGTAATTGGTGTGCGGGCCAATGGCATTGGGCATGGCGTAAGAATGGGGTGTTGAAGAATGAAGTTTTGTTAGAACTATTTTCTATTTTAGTGGTTACAGTGGTTTGGGGCAGTCAGCTAAATCCAGTAAAAAAGGGGTGGTCCTTGCAGTGAACCATTTGTCTTGCAAATGTGGTTTAGTTATTAGAGTTCTTAGACGTCTAGTACTGCTGTGTTTGAAAAGGAATATTTGGCTGAAGGCGGTACAGGTTGATAATAGTGATTCTTCAGTGGCTGTTTTGCTTTCTCATTTTCAGTTCAAGAGTTTCTTCAGTATCGCCCCAGGCACCCAGGAGAGGGGAGTGGAGTGTCCGGAGTATCTCTGGGGATTGATTTGGTCAGGTTAATGGAGCTGTTACAGCGGTCTATGGCCATTTCTACATGGAAAGGTTATTCGTCGGCTTGGGTTTCATGAGTTAAATTTTGTAGGAGAATGAAAATGCATGCTAATAGGTGTTCAGAGCAGTCCGTGTTGCATTTTGTATTATCGCAACGATTATTTTTTTAATAAAGCAGGTACTAAAGGGTTACAAAAAAGAGAAAGTAGTTCGGGATGGCAGACGCCCCATTTCTCCAGAAATGTTGGTAAATTTATGTACAGTGTCATTCTCTTGCTGTTACGATAACTATGAAGCCCTTTTATTCTCCACAGCAGCTGCACTATTGGTTTTTGGAGCTCCAATCAGAGAGATCACTAGGGAAGTTTGTTTTAGCAGCAAACTTTCCCGGGCGATCTGCCTGATAAATACACTGTTTCTCCTCGGATCTCAGTGAAAGAGCAGAGGAGAAACAGTGTGACAAGAGCTGTCAGCCTTGCCACTGTGAAAGTGAAAAAAAAAAAAAAAGAAAGTAAGAGTTAGGTTAGGGTCAGTCAGTCCTGTCAGGTCAGTCAGTCCTGTCAGATCAGTCAGTCCTGTCAGATCAGTCAGTCCTGTCAGATCAGTCCTGTCAGTCAGTCAGTCAGTCCTGCCAGGTCAGTCAGTCCTGTCAGATCAGTCAGTCCGGTCAGTCCAGTCAAAAAATATAAAAACAAATAAAATGGCCCGTCAGACTTTTACCGCAGAGGAGGTGTATGCCCTGCTATGTTCTGACTGTTGGAAGATTTTGGACCAATTCATTTTTTTAATTTGTTTTTTACAGACAGCTTGCTAGAGCATATTGTCGTGCAAACAAATTTATACGCATCCCAATTCATAAGCCAGAATCCCCGATGTTACTATGCTAGGGCAAATTTATGGACACCAACTAATGTCCCGGAAATAAAACATTTTTTAGGACTTACATTTGCCATGGGGCTTGTTAAAAAACCGAGCATTCGATCCTACTGGTCCAACCACCCTGTTTAAGCCACCCCTATCTTTTCAGTCGTTCTTACTAGGACCCGTTATGAAATGCTCATGCGGTTTTGGCATTTTAATGACAATAGTCAATGCCTGCCCAGAAATGCCCCAGAACATGACAGGTTATATAAAATTAGACCCATCATTGAAAATTTGTCAGAAAAATTCTTAAGGCTCTACACCCCAACACAAAATATTTCTATAGATGAGTCCCTTGTAAAATTCAAAGGAAGACTGCACCTCAAGCAATTTATCCCATCTAAAAGGGCAAGGTTTGGAATAAAGATCTATAAAATGTGGGAAAGTTCAACCGGATACACATCCACTTTTCGCATATATGAGGGGAAAGATAGCCAACTAAACCCACCAGGATGCCCTACTTATCTGTGGACATCTGGAAAAATTGTTTGGGAGCTGATAAGTCCATTTTTTCAAAAAGGCTACAATCTATATGTGGACAATTATTACACCAGCATACCCCTATTTAAAAGTCTGGTTGAACACAACATCGGAGCTTGTGGGACCATTCGTAAAAACCGTCAGGGGTTTCCACAACCATTGGTCAACCAAAAGTTCCAAAAGGGGCAGTCAGGGGCTGTACGCAACGGAGAGCTGCTTGCCCTGAAGTATAGGGATAAGAGGGATATTTTTGTCCTCAGCTCGATCCACACAGATGCCACAAGGGCCACTGTAGAACAAGGATCCACCACTCCGAAGCAAAAACCTGTGTCAGTCATTGACTACAACAAACACATGGGGGGTGTGGACCTTGCAGACCAGGTTCTACAGCCATACCAGGTATCAAGAAAGTCCTATACCTGGTATAAAAGTTGGTTATTTATTTGTTTCAGGTGGCCACATACAATTATTTTGTGTTGTACAAAAAAGCAGGAAATTCAGATCCTTTTCTTGATTATCAAGAAAAGGTAATTGAAAATCTTGTTTTTCAAAGTGTTAGCCCCGCTCATCCATTAGAATCTGAGGATGTGAAAAGACTCACTGAGCGACATTTTATTGCACTTATTCCAGCAACGGAAACGAGAAGGAACCCCAGAAAAGATGTCGTGTATGTACTAAGAGAGGAATGAGGCGTGATACCCACTACTACTGCCCACAATGCCCATCATTGCCAGCCTTATGCATCACTGACTGCTTTAAAATCTTCCACACAGAACCACGTTTTTAAACTGTAAAAATGTATCTCATTATGTCATTCAAACATTTGGTTCATTTAGTGAATGACACATTCGAGTAGAGCTCACTTAATTTCCAGGGGTGGAGGGTTCTCCAGAATCTAAACCTTCCATTGCATGCTTGTTTCTGGAAATCATCCATTGAGTTAAAATGGTCACTAAACCCATTGATGAATTCCCAGAGGGGTGTCATTTCCAAAGTGGGGTCACTTCAGGGGGGATTCTTTAGTTCTGGTACTTAGCGCTTCTGAAAAGTGCCAGAACAGCAGAATCCCCCACGAAGTGACCCTATTTTGGAAATGACACCACTCTGGGAATTCATCTATGGGTTTAGTGACCATTTACCTATCTACTTATTTTCCCACCACTAGATTAATTTATACAGAGGAGTAGATTGTAAAATTAGGTCACTTGTTGGGGGTTTCCTCTGTTTAGGCACCTCAGGGGCTCTCCAAATGCAACATGGCGTCCGCTATCGATTCCAGCCAAATTTCCATTCCAAAGTCAAATGGCGCTCCTTACCTTCCGAGCCATGCCGTGCGCCCAAACAGTGGTTTTGCACCACATATGGAGTATCAGCGTGCTCATGAGAAATTGCACAACACATTTTGGGGTCCATTTTTTCTGGCTGCCCTTGTGAAAATTAAAAATTTTAGGCTAAAGTAGCAGTTTTGTGTTAAAAATGTGTTTTTTATTTTCACACTTCAACATTATAAAATTCTGTGAAGCCCCTGGGGGTTCAAGGTGCTCACCACACATCTAGATAAGTTCCTTGAGGGGTCTAGTTTCCAAAATGGGGTCACTTGTTGGGGGTTTCCTCTGTTTAGGCACCTCAGGGGCTCTCCAAATGCAACATGGCGTCCGCTATCGATTCCAGCCAAATTTCCATTCCAAAAGTCAAATGGCGCTCCTTACCTTCCGAGCCATGCCGTGCGCCCAAACAGTGGTTTTGCACCACATATGGGGTATCAGCGTGCTCAGGAGAAATTGCACAATACATTTTGGGGTCCATTTTTTCTGGCTGCCCTTGTGAAAATTAAAAATTTGAGGCTAAGGTAGCAGTTTTGTGAAAAAAAGTTAAATGTTCATTGTTTTCTTCCACATTCCAAAAATTCCCATGAAGCACCTGAAGGGTTAATAAACTTCTTGAATGTGGTTTTGAGCACCTTGAGGGGTGCAGTTTTTAGAATGGTATCACTTTTGGGTATTTTCTGTCATAAAGGCCCCTCAAAGTCACTTCAAATAAGATGTGGTCCCTAAAAAAATGTTTTTGTAAATTTTGTTGTAAAAATGAGAAATCGCTGGTCAACTTTTAACCCTTATAGCTCCCTAACAAAAAAAAATTTTGGTTCCAAAATTCTGCTGATGTGAAGTAGACATGTGGGAAATTATATTTATTAACTATTTTGAGTGACATATCTCTCTGATTTAAGGGCATGAAAATTCAAAGTTTGAAAATTGCAAAATTTTGGCAAAATTTCCGATTTTTTCACAAATAAACGCAAGTGATATCGAAGAAATTTTACCACTATCATGAAGTACAATATGTCACGAAAAAACAATCTCACAATCAGGGGAATCCGTTGAAGCGTTCCAGAGTAATTACCTCATAAAGTGACAGTGGCCCGGTCACGAAGGCAAAAACAGGCTCTGGTACAAAGTGTTACGTCCCCTGGGAGGTGAGAAGTTTTTACTTCATCAGTCGGGCAGGCCTTTGACTTAGTTCCAATTCAGATGCATTTTGAGTAAATGTTTGTCTTAATTGAATATGGGTAATAAATATTTCTCTACTCACTCTTTTAGGACTGGAGCTGCGACGGAGGCTGCCAGACGGGGTTTGAGTGAGGGCTTCATCAAAAAATTGGGAAGATGGAGTTCAGGATGTTATCGGGTGTATATTCGGAAGCGATGTATACTAAGGTTTCTTTTGTTTGAAGTTTTTGCAGGTATAACAGTATGGATCTTAGGTCGTTCTTTCGTGCACTGGGCGGAGTGGAGAGCGCAGCAGCGGTGCTATGGTCCGAATCTGTCTTTGTCTGTCGGTAACGTAAGAATCTTCTGGTTTGGAATCAGGGGGCAAAGATGGGAAGGACTGTTGGAGCAAGCTGCCATGATGAGTGAGAGATCTCCGTCCCCAGATATAATCATTGTGCACTTAGGAGGGAATGATATTGGTAAATTAGGTACAGTGGATTTACTATTTCAAATGAAAAAAAGTTTAATAGAGCTAAAAAAATAGTTTTTTGGTGTCAAAATGATATTTTCCGAGATCGTTTCACGTTTAGTGTCGGTGAAATCTATGGATCTCAAATTTTGTGAGAAAACTCGCAGAAGGGTAAATAGGTGCATGAATAAATTTATGCCATCTATTGGAGGTTTTTCTTTTCGGCACAATGACTTGGAGGGAGGTTTGCCAGGCCTATTCAGAAGTGATTGGACGCATTTGTCTGAAGTGGGTAACGACATTTTTAATTTAGATCTACAGGCGATGGTAGAGTTGGCCCTGGGTGGGGCAGGGCCATGTTCGCCAGCTTGATCCAGGCAAGATGGCCGGGTGGGTTAGTCATTCGGGGAACCGAATGGACAATAAGTTATAGGTAATGTAAACGGGCTTGAGCTTTGGCTAAGCTGCGGTTGTTTATAATTATTACGTTATTAATTGAAGTTACCTGTATTATATGATTTTAATAAAGGCCGTGGCCAATTAATTTTCCAAGCAAGTCAAGTGTGTCGGTGTAATTTTGTTTAATCACAGATAAGTTTAAGGTATGGTTTGTGCATTGTAATGCCATATGTGATAAATACATTGCTCAGCAATCTCCTTCTGTCACATAAACAATGGATGGAGTAGCAAGCAGTATCTGCAGCAACGCCGCTCCATTTAATTGCTATGGCTGGCAGAGAAAAAGGTTGGGAGCACAGGGATTCTCATCAATCAGATATCTATCAACCATCCTGTCATTTGACAGAAAACCCCTTTACCGATGCGGTCTTATTCCCAGAGCCATAACTTTTTTACTTTTCTGTCCACATAGACCTATGAGAGCTTGATCTTTCAGAGACAAGTTGTACTCTTGAATGACACCATTCATTTTACCACATAGTGTACTGGAAAAAGAAAAAAAAAATCCAAGTGCGGAGAAATTGGGAAAAAAATGCAATTCTGACATTGTTTTTTAGGAACAGTTTTTATGGTGTACATTTTGTGGTAAAAATGACTTCGCAATATGATTCTGCTCATCAGTACGATTAAGGCTATACCAAAATGTCCATATTTTTTTTTTTTATTTTAGTGGTGAAAAAAAATCAGAAGTTTGCAAAAAAAAAAAATTCCGGTTGTGTTGCCCCTTTCCGAGACTCGTAACATTTTTATTTTTCAGTCGACGGAGCTGTACGACAGTTTATTTTTTACGGGGAGAGACAACGTTTTTATTGATACCATTTTGTGGTAGATATGATGTTCTGATTGCTTTTTGCAGTATTTTTTGTGGTATTTCAGCCACCAGAAATATATATATTTTTTGTTTACAGTGTATAACGATTGGGTTAATTATTTTTATATTTTGATAAGATAGGACTTTTTTGAATGCGGCGATACCACGTGTGTATTTTTCTGCTATCTTTATTTTTAATGGGGGAAATGGAGGTGATTTGAACTTATGTTTTTTGGATTTTAATATTTTTTAAAACACTTTTTTTTTAAACTTTTCACTGTTCTTAAAAGTCTTCTTAAGGGACTTGAAGCGCAGATCGTCTGATCGCTTGTGCCGTATACAGCGATGCCAGAACATTGCTGTATATAGCAAAAATCATAGTCTCCTTTGAAGCCCGGCCACAAGCTGGATTTCAAAGAAGCTCCGTAATGATAAGCATGGAGGTCTCCAACAGACCCCCCGCTGTCATAGCACACCCGATCACATCAAGGGCACGCCGATGGGCGCATGGAATGACGTGCCTCGCTCCCTCCCTGCGCACGTTAAGCGCCGCTGTAAGTTTGACAGCAGCTCCGCTCCACCTGCGATTGTTAGAATCAGGTTCTGGCTGTAACACACAGCCATCATCTGCCGAGTATGGGGTGAGCCCGCTCCATACACCTGCTTCCGACTTGTGCCATACCGGCGCATGTTGTGAAGGGGTTAACAGCACTTTGAAAGGTCAGAGGCAAGAATTGGTGAGGAGGTGGCAAAGACACTTCTAGGAAGGTTGTAAATTTAGTAAAAAGTGACAAACATCACTGTAGGCTCAATAGCAGGACAGTACTAGTCACCAGTTCAGTATAGATGGCACATTCTGCCATCAGAACATGACAAAGAGGAATTAAATAAACTTCAATGGAAACTGTCCATGACTAAGTGTGTGCTTCAGTTATCGCATCTGTATTATTAAATGCTCAATGGCTAACTAGGAAATCAGTGAGTAACTTTGCCCCGCAGCTATGTGTTTGAGTCACATTTATAAGTCACATACTTTCCCATTGCATCACTTTACATTACACTAACTTTCCATAGGATCTCCGAGCATTTACTCTGTAAATGGCAGATAAACAATCCATAGAGAGCTTTCTTCAATCCATTTATAACATTAGAATCTTTATACAGAACGACATTCTGCCGGGACACGTTACATAGACAGATGCTGCACTGCAGCCCCCGTGTCTCGCTGATCCGTAGGGAATGGTGCTTTTATGTGTTTTGGTATAGACATTATACATTGTATGCATGGTGAAAGATGAGCCCCGACCTACTTGGAAAGGGCAGTTTATCAGAAGTATTCGGCACTGTTCACATACCACTAAAGGGCTACGTTTTTTTTCCAATATTTACAACTCAGATACGCCTGTGCGGTTCAAGCCAAATCTATTGCATTGACCCCAACGATATCTGCCCCTTTTCTGGATATGGTGGTGACTGGTGGGGGACACAAAAGGGGCGATTTTTTTATATAATAAATGTCTATTGGAATCTAGACTGAGAAGGAGAGCTTGTCCCCTAAAAGAAAGATGGCAGAGGATGGTGGCCCCTTAAATGACAAGATATGAGAAGATATAGAGCAGGATGTCCCTAGAGTGTCTGCTAGCGAGTCTAATGTGGAACTGCCACGTCTTCGGAGGTACTGGAGGGACGTGATAGAGCTTATAAACTCGGTGTACAATTGTCAGATTGCTCCGGAACCTTTGACTTGTGCATACAGCTGAAATCCCTGTAAGTGAGAGTCATCGACTGGCTATCGCGCATATACTATATCAGGCCCGGAGAAGTATAGCTCCATACTGGAAGAGACCTAATGGTCTAGTTGTTGGAGAGGTAATAACAGGTAAGTACACCAATAATATCCAAAAAGTAAGGCCATAAAGTATTTAATATAATAATCTCCCAAAAAGAACTTTACAAATGACTAAGAATATGAAGATAAAAAAATTAATTTTATAGATATATTTTTTAAAAAAACATAATAAAGATACATAAAAATTGTGAGATAAAATACACAAAGGCACAAAGTGGGTGTTCCCGGATGAGAGAGCAGTAAGTATCTATATCATTATTAATCAACGAGTATAGGTGACATTCATATACAGAGACATCAATCAAACTGCTGTCAGTAGAAATAGAATATAGCACAGTGCTAATCACATATAGAGTCTAAGACATGGTATACATACATATGTATCCTGCATTACCTCACTTGTTGTGTCCGTGGTCCCACCACACCCGATGCGCGTTTCGCATTGAAATGCTTTGTCCAGGGGTCAAAAATATATCAATAAAATGAACTTTATCTTCATATTCTTGGTCATTTGTAAAGTTCATTTTGGGAGGTAATAACAGGGTTAAATAACACTATATGCCTTGAGAAACATGTATGCCAAAAAAGGGGGGCATATGAGAAATTTGAAGATATATGGGTGCCCGGCTGGATAGACCAAATCTGGCCCCCCTTACTTTAATGTGGTCTAGAATACTCTTACGGATGTTTTGAAACTATGAGCAGAATCTGTGACTCTCTTCACAGGTGTATATTTGTAGAAGTGCCTTTATTGATACAATTGTATGTTGGTTTTAAGTAGGCGCGAATGTTTATATGGGTATCTATGTACAGTGGGTATGGAAAGTATTCAGACCTCTTTACATTTTTCACTCTTTGTTTCATTGCAGCCATTTGGTAAATTCTAAAAAGTTCATTTTCTCTCATTAAAGTACACTCTGCACCCCATGATGACTGAAAAAAACAGAAATGTAGAAATTTTTGCAAATTTATTAAAAAAGAAAAACTGAAATATCACATGGTCATAAGTATTCAGACCCTTTGCTCAGTATTGAGTAGAAACCCCCTTTTGAGCTAGTACAGCCATGAGTCTTCTTGGGAATGATGCAACAAGTTTTTCACACCTGGATTTGGGGATCCTCTCCAGTTCCGTCAGGTTGGATGGTGAACGTTGGTGGACAGCCATTTTTAGGTCTTTCCAGAGATGCTCAATTGGGTTTAGGTCAGGGCTCTGTCTGGGCAAGACAAGAATGGTCACAGAGTTGTTCTGATGCCACTCCTTTGTTATTTTAGCTGTGTACTTGGGGTCATTGTCTTGTTAGAAGGTGAACCTTCGGCCAAGTCTGAGGTCCAGAGCACTCTGGAAGAGGTTTTCATCCAGGATATCTCTGTACTTGGCCACATTCATGTTTCCTTTAATTGCAACCAGTTGCCCTGTCCCTGCAACTGAAAAACACCCCCATAGCATGATGCTGCCACCACCATGTTTCACTGTTGGGATTGTATTGGGCAGGTGATGAGCAGTGCCTGGATTTCTCCACACATACCGCTTAGAATTATCACCCAAAAGTTCTATCTTCGTCTCATCAGACCAGAGAATCTTATTTCTCACAGCCTGGGAGTTCTTCATGTGTTTTTGAGCAAACTCTATGCGGGCTTTCATATGTCTTGCACTGAGGAGAGGCTTCTGTCGGGCCACTCTGCCATATAAACCCGACTGGTGGAGGGCTGCAGTGATAGTTGACTTTGTGGAACTTTCTCCCATCTCCCTACTGCATCTCTGGAGCTCAGCCACAGTGATCTTGGGGTTCTTCTTTACCTCTCTCACAAAGGCTCTTCTCCCACGATTGCTCAGTTTGGCGGGACGGCCAGGTCTAGGAAGACTTCTGGTGGTCCCAAACTTCTTCCATTTAAGGATTATGGAGGCCACTGTGCTC
The DNA here is from genome assembly GCF_046119375.1 of Phyllobates terribilis. Classification (NCBI taxonomy): domain Eukaryota; kingdom Metazoa; phylum Chordata; class Amphibia; order Anura; family Dendrobatidae; genus Phyllobates; species Phyllobates terribilis. Next base: position 859,327,894 of record NW_027362762.1, read on the forward strand.
TTCAGAACCTTGAGTAATGCAGAAATTCTTTTGTAACCTTGGCCAGATCTGTGCCTCACCACATTTCTGTCTCTGAGCTCCTTGGGCAGTTCCTTTGAGCTCATGATTCTCATTAGGTCTGACATGCACTGTGAGCTGTGAGGTCTTATATAGACAGGTGTGTGCCTTTCCAAATCAAGTCCTATCAGTTTAATTAAACACAGCTGGACTCCAATGAAGGAGTAGAACCATCTCAAGGAGGATCACAAGGAAATAGACAGCATGTGACTTAAATATGAGTGTCTGAGCAAAGTGTCTGAATACTTATGACCCATGTGATATTTCAGTTTTTCTTTGTTCATACATTTGCAAAAATTTCTACATTTCTGTGTTTTTTTCAGACAAGATGGGGAGCAGAGTGTACTTTAATGAGGAAAAAAAAGATCTTTTTAGAATTTACCAAATGGCTGCAATGAAACAAAGTGTGAAAAATTTAAAGGGGTGTGAATACTTCCCGTACCCACTGTATTCTTTTCTCATCAGCAGTATATGGACACTGAGGTGGGACGGGGAGGTAGGGTAGGTAATGTTTGGGGTTTAATTGTACTGTACTTTTGAAAATGTTTAATAAATTATCTGATTCAAAAAAAAAAAGGCTACGTCTGGCACATTCCTTCATATATTTACAAGGCATAAGAGCTTAACATAAAGCCCCACAATATACCACACAGTTCTCTGTGATATACAGTTGAAAAGGATATGGAGGATTTACACAATTTCTTTCATTATTTTATTTTGAAAGGCTGCAGGAAAATTGGGAAAAAATATTTGAATTAATCTAAAATATATTTAAAATCATGTAAACCTTTCTGTAAGAAATAATCTGTATGGCTACAGATTTTTTTTGGCCATTAGATTTTTTTTTTTACTATGAGCCTAAGAACTAACAGGCAGGTAATTTGCTAACTACCTGCCTGTGCTGCCCAGTGCAGATCTCTGCCGGCACAGAACGCTCCTGCTGGCAATTCTGCAGCTTCACATCAACAGAGCAGCAGCTTCTCTTCCGCTCTGCGCTGTTGACAGGGCGGGACTGCCAATGTCATGCTGACTGACAGATGGCTCCCCGTTGCGCAACTGTGGAGAGTAAGCTGTCAATCAGCATGACGCCAGCAGTCACACCCCAGCAACAGAGCAGCACGGAAGAGGAAGAGCTGCTCTGTTGACGTGAAGCAGCAGAATCGCTGGCAGGGATCTGCGCTGTGCAGAACTGACAGGTAGTTAGCAACCACCTGGCTGTAAGTTCTTAGACATCATCTTTTTCACTAGCCCACAGCTCCTCAGCCTCCCAGCTAACTATATCCGGAGGGTGGTGGAGGTGGCATGGAGCTTCTAATGATTGATGGTTCGGACAGGCGTCATAGTGGCGACACAGGCTCAAATTGTGAGTTTTCTGATGTTGCAAGCAGAGGCAGCTTTATCTCTGCAGCATAGGAGAAGCACAGAGGTACTAAATCTGGTCAGATCCAGCAATCTGGGCAGCTCCAGAGCAGTGCTTGCAAGACATTAAGCATAGAGCATACAAGAGCACACTCCTTGCCTTGGAAACCGGCCACATCTGAGACTGCAGAGGTAGTTGGTAACCTAGGCATCGAGCACTAAGACATAACATTAAAAATCCCTCTGTTTTCAGGAGTGCAGAGTATTTATAATAAAAAGATAAATTGCAAAGTTGCTTCTTTATAGAAGCACTTTAGAATTTTACCCATTTAATAAGAGAAGACAAGCTCTTTAATGTTTTTATGAACCGGACATCTCTTAAAATGTGAAAAACCTACAAGAAGCAAAATGAGCATAAACCCTGCTGTAAATAAATAGAAAGCAAGTGCAATTAAAATAAATAAAACCCTATTTTATTTAATTGCACTTGCTTTTTATTTATTTACAGCAGGGTTTATGTTCATTTTGCTTCTTGTAGGTTTTTCTGATTCATGGCCATTGTGAAACATGCATTTATGTGCTGCATGTATACCAACTTAAACCAAGCTCAAATTTAGTGTTTTATCTCTTAAAATGTGCAGTTTAAGTTAAACCACCATAATATAAAATTATCTATACGTCTGATTCATTTATCAACAGATACCATCAGTTACTGATCGGCTTTCACGTAAAAAAATAAATCTATTTATATCTCCACGGTGCTGCATCATCCTACATCTCTTCCCTCATTTCTGTTGACGACCCTTCCTGTTCTCTCAGTTCTGCAAATTTTCTCAGACCAATATCCTCAATAATCATAACCTCCCACTTCTGTCTCCAAGACTTTTCTGAAGCTGCACCATCTCTCTGGAATGCACTACCCCAGAGAATCAGGTTAATTCCCAGTGACCACAGTTTTAACTGTGCCCTAAAAACTAGTGTTGAGCGAGCACTAAAATGCTCGGGTGCTCGAAGCTCTGGCCGAGCTCGCCGTGATACTCGGGTGCTCGGCCCGAGCAACGAGCCCAATGTTAGTCTATGGGAGACTCGAGCATTTTTGCGGTGGCACCCCCGGCAGTCTTTTAAAAGCCTAACAAGTGCCCAAAACGATAGTGACAGTGCTCAAATGACATGGGGACAGCATGGGGATCGCCCCAGGAAGCATTTCTGACCCCCAGGTCACTGCTGTCAACAACGTGGTCAGAGGTATTAAGCCACTTTTACAGGCTCAAAATAAAACGTTCAAAAACGAAAGTGAAAGTGCTTTCCTGTGAAATATGTTAAGCGATACCTTCCGATATCAGGAAATATCGTATCGGATTGGATCGGACCGATACCCAAAAAGTATCGGATATCGCCGATTCCAATACAGGAAACCAATGCAAGTCAATGGGACACAAATATCGGAATGAAAATAAATCCTTTCTTTCCTTGTAGGTTAATTCTACATGAAGTAAAACAACTAAGAATAATGTAGAATGTATTACGCGAAAAGCCGGCAATTCATCAGCGCATACACCGGTACCTGACAATTTACAACAGAAAGAATAGAGCTTCACACATAGATTAGATAGATAGAAACATGTCAGTCACATATATATGAAGCACAGTGACAGTGTTGCTTACTGTACTTGTCATTTAGTGTAAAGGATTTATTTAAAAATATAATAGTGTTTTCATGCATCGTCTGTTTAAAAAAGCCGGCCGGCAATTCAGCATCTGTACCCGACAAGTTAGAATAGAAGGAATAGAGAATCATACATAGATTAGATATAGAAACATGTCAGTCACATATATATGAAGTACAGTGACAGTGTTGATTACTGTACTTGTCATTTAGTGTTAAAATAAAGGATTTATTTTAAAAAAAATTGGCGTGGGGTTCCCCTTAATTTTAGTCTCTAGCGGAGGTTAAGCAGACGGCTGGGGCAGATGTTTGAAGCCTGGGAAGGGGGTAATACCCACGGAGCTTCCCAGGCTACTAATATCATCCCCCAGCTGAATACCTAGCCTTTACTAGCTATTAAAATGGGGGACCCCCTCAAAAAAATGACGTGGGGTCCCCCCTAATTTAATAGCTAGCAAAGGCTAGGCAGACAGCTGGGGGCTGATATTAATAGCCCAGGAAGGGTGCCATGAATATTGGCCCCCTCCCAGGCTAGAAACACCAGCCGTCAGCCGCCCCAGAAATGGCGCTGGATGCGCCAATTCTGGCACTTAGCCTCGCTCTTCCCACTGCCCTGTAGCGGTGGCAGTGGGGTAATAGGGTTGGGGTTGATGTCAGCTTATAATGCCAGCTGACATCAAGCCCAGGTTAGTAATGGAGAGGCGTCTATAAGACACCCCCATTACTAACCCCATAGTCAAAGTAAAAAAAAACAAAAACACAAACACCCAGAATAAAGTCCTTTAATTGAAATAAACACACAATTCTTTATTGTTCTAAATTAAACTCTACTTACCATCACGCCCATTCCAGCTGAAGCCAATGATCTCCTGCAATAAAAGAAAAATAATAAACCAACCTCATCCTTACCTTTCCATGGTTCCCAGGACAGCTTCAGCTCTGCTACATCGAGATGACAGGCTGGACTGCAGCAGAACGCTGCCATCCAGCCTGTCATCCCGCAGACACTGAGAAGCGCAGGCTTGCTTGCGCTCCTCAGTGTCTCTCTGTGACGGCATAAAGATGAGCCGAGGTCATGTCCAATGAACTCGGCTCACCTCATGCACGTCACTGACAGCGTGGGAAAATTCTCCTGCACTCAGCGCTTCAGCGTGAGAATTTTCCCACGCTGTCAGTGACGTGCATGAGGTGAGCTGAGTTCACTGGACATGACCTCACCTCATTCACTGCGGTCCAGCCTGTCATCTCGATGTAGCAGAGCTGAAGCTGTCGTGGGAACCATGGGAAGGTAAGGATGAGGTTGCTTTATTATTTTTCTTTTATTGCAGGAGATCGTTGGCTTCAGCTGGAATGGGCGTGATGGTAAGTATAGTTTAATTTAGAACAATAAAGAATTGTGTGTTTATTTCAATTAAAGGACTTTTTTTTCTGGGTGTTGTGTTTTTTTTAAATACTTTACTAGAAATTCATGGTGGTCATGTCTAATATTGGCGTGACCCCATGAATTTCGGGCTTAGGGCCAGCTGATAATGCCAAGCTGGCCTTAACCCCTTTATTACCCAGTGAGCCACCGCACCAGGGCCCTGGATGAGTTGGGTACAGCACCAGAAGATGGCGCTTCTATGAACGCGCCATTTTCCGGGGTGGCTGCGGACTGCAATTTGCAGCGGGGGGGGGGGGGGGGGTCAGAAAGCTTGGGCCTCCCTGCGCTGCGGATTCCAGCCCCCAGCTGCCTAGCTGTACCTGGCTGGACACAAAAATAGGGCGAAGCCCCACGTATTTTTTTTTTAAATTATTTCATGAAATTCATGAAATAATTAAGAAAAAAAAGGGCTTCCCTATATTGTTGTGTCCGGCCAGGTACAAATAGGCAGCTGGTGGTTGGGGGCAGCCTGTTCCTGCCTGCTGTACCTGGCTGGACACAAATATAGGGCGAAGCCCCACATCAATTTTTTTTTAATTATTTCATGAATTTCCTGAAATAATTTAAAAAAATTGACTAGGGGCTTCGCACTATATTTGTGTCCAGCCAGGTACAGCAGGCAGGAACGGGCTGCCCCCAACCACCAGCTGCCTATTTGTACCTGGCCGGACACAACAATATAGGGAAGCCCTTTTTTTTCTTTATTATTTCATGAAATAATTAAAAAAAAAAATACGTGGGGCTTCTCCCTATTTGTGTGTCCAGCCAGGTACAACTAGGCAGATGGGGGCTGGAATCCGCAGCGCAGGGAGGCCCAAGCTTTCTGGGCCCCATCCGCTGCAAATTGCAGTCCGCAGCCACCCCGGAAAATGGCGCGTTCATAGAAGCTGGATGCTGTACCTGGCTGGCATACAAAAATATGGCAAAGCCCACGTCAAAATTTTTGGGAAAAATTAATTAAAAAATAAATAATAATTTAGGGACTGCATCTTTATTAACTGCTCAAATGTCATTTAGTGTTAAAATAAAGGATTTATTAAAAAAAAAATTGGCGTGGGATCCCCCATAATTTTAGGCTCTAGCGGAGGTTAAGCAGACGGCTGGGGCAGATGTTTGAAGCCTGGGAAGTGGGTAATACCCACGGAGCTTCCCAGACTACTAATATCAGCCCCCAGCTGAATACCTAGCCTTTACTAGCTATTAAAATGGGGGACCCCCCCCCAAAAAAATGATGTGGGGTCCCCCCTATTTAATAGCTAGCAAAGGCTAGGCAGACAGCTGGGGGCTGATATTAATAGCCCAGGAAGGGTGCCATGAATATTGGCCCCCTCCCAGGCTAGAAACACCAGCCGTCAGCCGCCCCAGAAATGGCGCATCCATAGGATGCGCCAACTCTGGTGCTTAGCCTCGCTCTTCCACGCTGCCCTGGTGCGGTACAGGGGGTAATAGGGTTGGGGTTCATGTCAGCGCCAGCTGCCATGAAGCCCAGGTTAGTAATGATGGGCGTCTATAAGACACCCCCATTACTAACCTACAAAGTGTTAAAAAGAAAAAACACACTACACCCAGAAAAAAATAATTTATTTGAAATAAAACACACAATCTTATTTAATTCTTAGTTTACTAAAAAAAAATAGTTACCTGTCCACGTTCCTGCGCTGATCTCCCATGCACAGCTGTCACATCTGGAGATGGTGACAGCTGTGCATGGCTGCTGTAAGCTCATGCTGCCGGGAACACGTCCGCTCCCGGCAGCGGAAGCCACTGACTGAGGTCACCGGAGTGCATTCAGGCAGCGCAGCTCCGGAGACCTCCTTTACGGCACTGCTGTACCGTGGGAATTTCTCACGATACAGCAGGGCTGTAAAGGAGCTAACCGGAGCAGCGCTGCCTGAACTCCGGCGAACCCGCTTATGCTGTCATTCTAGCGGCGGCAGCGGTTCCGAGCGGTCACATTCTATGTGGCTGCTCTAAACTGGAGATCTTCGTGGGACACTCGTGGACTACTACGGAGGGGTAAGGATAAGGTTGTGGTTTATTATTTTATATTTTATTACAGGAGATCGATGGCTTCGGGGAATTAGGTGTCTAGGTGAGTATAGGTGTAGTTTTTATTTTTTACTTTATTTTAGGTGGCGATCGGCGGGGACAGGTAATGTATGAACTAATTTATTGTAGGCAACCACTGGCCACCAATGACATGTATTTAAAATGTATTGGGAACACAGTAGGGCAATTTATATAGCAGGATCAGGCTGATGGGAACTACTGCTCCCATCAAGCTGATCCTGCTGGCACAAGTGGATGGGGGACAGACATAGGCCGATGGGAGTAGTAGTGTCACATCGGCCTATGTCTGCCTGCACGCACACACTCGCAGACATCGCACAGACGCCACACACACTCGCAGACACCGCACAGACACCGCGCACACCAATCATGACGGGCTGATCGTCTGGGAGGTGACCCTGTGCGGCCAGTCAATCACTGTAATGCCCACAAACAACATGGCTGCGGCATTACAGTGACTGGCTGGCAATCCCTGCATGTTCATTGGCTCTGTAAAGAGCACCAAACATGCAGGGCGGAGACCCGAGCTCCCGCCCGAGTAACCCGGAAATGCTCGGTACTCGCCGAACATCCCGAGTAGCGTGATGCTCGGGCGAGTACCGAGCAGTGTCGAGCATGTTCGCTCAACACTACTAAAAACACATTTTTAGGCTGGCTGAACATGTTGACCAACCCAACTATTCTCCCTTTTTACATTATTGTTCTAATCCTGGTCTCTTGAACAGTTTTCTCAAAACACAATGCACTCAATGGCACTTCTTATCTGCTCATACACAGGTACTGGCTGGTGACCGGCTCACACAGCTTTTCATATGTGGTCCTATTCATTATAAAAGATGGATGGATCATACAAAACAAGCACTTTTTACTTCGGGTTCCTCCATTTCCTCATATTGCAAACAAGGCCATCACTTCTGCTTGGCAGGTAATTAGTTTGCTATTCTGTGACTTTGTCCTTATGATAAAGTGCTGCAGAATATGCTGGCTCTATATATAATAAAGATAATTATTCATCATTATTAGAGCACTTATGAACCTTTCTTCTCTGTAGTCAGGTCTCAATCTATTATACAATTTCATTCTTGGTGGAAGATGTATGGACCCATTGGATCAGTGTGAGATCACCACAATACAAGTGATTGTCACAGTCGGCCATTACCATGGAAGCTGTGTAGTATATGTTATATCGGTCTGCTGAAAATATAATGCACTCGAGAGGTTATACTTCCAGATCAGTCTCCACATACTGGAAATGGGCCCCATCACAGAGCACAAACTGGGGATTCTTCCGCTTCCATACACTAAAGGAGTCGACTTGTCCTGGCCAACTGGGCAACCGGATCCTCTTCACACAGCAGAAACCCTCAGCCAGGGAAAGCTGGAAGGCACGTGAGGTGGACTGACCCCAGGGGCTGGATGACAAGGTTTCTCCAAGAAGCTCTCCCACGTGAAAAAGTGTGTGACCCCTGAAGAAAGCCAGGCAATCCAGAGAAAAGTGGGAAGACTCTGTGAAAGAGCGCATGCTGTAAGATGGCATCAGTATACAGGTCACAACATGTAACATGGTAGAAAGCTTAAAAGAAAAAAAGATATAGAGCGGTGCTCCCATAGAATAGTCATTTTGTGAATCAAAATGCAGCACATGGATCGCGGCCTCTCCTACGCTTGCCCGCCCTGCACGGACCCAGCATTTTTCTGCCCCTTCTCCTCTAGCTGGCGGCCTGAGGCCCCGGAGGTGAAAGACACCCACGCTCCTCTGTGGGGGTTGGGGGGATTCGCCGCAGCTTCGCTATCCAGCTAGACGGGTGCCGGTACTGACGCAACCCAAGGCTTAAGCGGCCCGTGGGCAAACTGCTCCTGATGGGTCCCCCTCTCCTGGGTAATGCAGCTACATGGGAGGGAAACCCGCTACCCAAAATAGCTCCCCTCCAGTTACATTAACAGCCCAGCTGGGCTCCTAGCTGCACTCCCTCAACAGTCTCCTGCCCTCAGTTACCATGCAATCAGAGACTGCATATAGGTGACTCCCAGCAGCCTTCAATTGGATTTCCTCAGTCTTAAAGATACAGGGGTTTATCAAATCTTCAATGTACCTAAGGTTACCCCTCATATACTTTACCCTGGCTAAGCACAGCTTGGAATCCTTAGGGTTAATCCTATACTTGTGGAAATATATTGTAAGCCACTGCTGACATCTAGTGGCCACTCACTATAATCACACCTTCAGTCACAAAAGTTACAAGTTACAACCTACCTCATTAACTGGCTATATCCTTCAATCTGAAACCAAGCCTGCCCAATAACCCTAACAGGTCGAGGCCCAGGACCTCCATGATGACTTAACCCTCTCTCCTCTCCATCCTATAAAAAGCTCAACGCGCAATATGCTTTCCCTTTGATTCATTCAACCAGTGCTGGGCTATAGTTACCAGATTATCCAACAATTCATAACCGCCCTAATGCCAAAACCCTAACCTCAGGAATCAGCCTCCAGCAGATCTCGGCGACAATATGTTTTCCTGGCCACACTCGAAAGTTTAGTCATCCGGCTCCTCTCTATCAGATAGGGTTGACTCAGAGACTATTCCAGTGTCCACAACCAGGATTCTGTGTACTCCTACCTCGAACCATGCTACCCTACTATCACAGTTCCAGTCTATACTACACTCGGAGCTGCCCAAATTGTCGGATAAACTAAGGAACTTTCCAAAGAAATTAGAGAACTAGGATCCAGAACCTCCGATCGAGGACTCTACCACTCATTACCCACGAAAAAGAGATGGAGATGCTCCACAAAGAAATCTACTCCCTCAACAATAAACTGGAAGATTTTGAAAATTGCACTCGCAGAAGTAATATCCGCATCAGAGGCCTGTCCGAGACAATTCAATCTATTGCCACAGCCCTATTTCAAGAACTTCTATTTGGAAACCCCAATGAACGTCTAGAGATGGGCCGCATTCATAGAGCTCTGAGTAAACGCAAACCTGACGGCCCACTCCGTGACATTATTCTCAAACTTCACTTCTACAAAACAAAAGAACAACTATTTATAGCAGCACGGAACTTCTCATCCCTGAAATTCGATAAGTCTACGGACCCTCAACCCCCAGCTCTCTCACCAACCCCACTTTCAGCAGATTTGGTCTCTCTTAAACACCTTTCCCACCACCAGTGGGCAGACCTATGGAGAGAGATGAACCCTTCGGTCAAGACTGCACTTATTTCTCTACACGTCACTTAGTCTACACCAGAATAGATCATATATTCGTTCACCCCGTGTTCATGCCCAACATAAACATTTCTATTCTTTCCACTCCTTGGTCGGATCATTCCCCAATCCAGCCAACGTGCTCCTCTCTACATCCTTGCTCATTCAACTGGACTCTGAATGACTCCTTCCCCTCTTATCCTGAAAGGTCCCAAAGATTGAGTGACCACCTTGATGATTACTTCTCTTTGAACCAGCAGCCTCTTCACCAATTTCCCTTTGGGAAGTTCATAAAGCAGAGAAGAGAGGCTTCTGCACTCAAGACGCTGCTCACAAGAAAAAGACTTACTAGAACAGCTGATCTTGAGAATAAGCGGTCAATATTAAGATTGTCAGGTGAAGAGCTCACCCTCCCCCTCTATATATCAAGACCTTACACATGCGTGCTCTGAACTCAATCTTTGTCTCTCCAAAAACACAGGTCAGGCCCTGCGTTGGTCCCAACAGGGCTTCTACTCCCTTAATAATAAAAGCAGCTCTAACCTTCCCCGATGCCTCAATGCCTCCCTGTAAGACGTACCCCAATGAGACTACGTACGACACAGGCCTTACGTCCAAACCACAACAGATAACTCGCTGTTCCAGCAGCAGCTTGAGCAGCAATACAACGACCCTTCCCCAGACACCACACAAAAATAGAAGCTTTCCTTAAAGGGGTAATCCCATCGCCGAGATCCTATCCCAATATGTAGTAGGTGAAAAAATAATATTAGCAAATACCTCCAATTAGAAATGTAGTATAGTTTTTCTGATTCGCTATGTTGCTTTCCTCATGTACAGGCATTGCAGGACCTTAGGTATCCATGGTTACAACCACTAGAAAACTAGTTGTCACTATATTAGTGGTCATAACCACGGACACCTAAGGTCCTGCAATGCCCTTCAATGAGGAAAGCGACATAGCGAATCAGAAAAACTATACTACATTTCTAATTGCAATACTTGCTAATATCATTACACCTACTACATATTGGGATAGGATCTTGGAGATGGGAATATCCCTTTAACTCTATTTCGCTCCCAGTCCTCAATTCCAATATGATTGATCTCCTAAATCAGGCCATCATCTCTTCTGAAATATAAACCGCTATCCACTAACTAAAACTTAATAAAAGCCAGGCCCAGATGTCTTCTCAGCTCTTTACTATAAGAAGTCTCCTCTTATTCCCTATTTCACTATTTTATCTCCCTGAGGTCCAGACAAAAGCCAAGGGCAGCCCCTCTTACAGCACCTATATTTATGATACCCAAACCAAACTCGGACCACTCATTGTGGTCGAACTATAGACCGATATCCCTGATTAATATAGATCTCAATCTTTTAGCTAAAATCTTGGCTAAAATATATACCGTATTTGCCGGAGTATAAGACGACTAGGTGTATAAGACGACCCCCAACTTTTCCAGTTAAAATATAGAGTTTGGGATATACTCGCCGTATAAGACTACCCCTCTTCTAACGCAAATACGGTAAAAATTTTAAAAAAATCAGATTTGATTTCAATATGGTAATTTTAAAGTGATGAACCTTACCGGCGATTGGCTGGTTGTTGTATACAAATCCTGCTTGGATTGGTCAGCTCTCCCTGCCTGCCCAGCTCTCCCTGTCTCCAAGACTATCAGAGCGGTAGCGCATCCCTCTGGCCCTTGTATCATCACTGGTACCTCCTTCTCTGCCTCTCTGATCTCGCTCCTCAGGACTACAGTGACGAGGTGAGGGGGACGCCTGCAGCTTGCTTCACTTACACTTTCCTGGTGAGGCGCCCCCTCACATCGTCACTGCAGTGCTCAGGAGCGAGATCAGAGAGGCAGAGAAGGAGGTACCAGTAATGGGATACAAGGGCGGCCCAGAGGGATGTGCTACCGCACTGATAGTCTTGGAGACAGGGAGGGCTTATAAATTACTATAAATACCGTGTTTTTGGACTATAAGACGAACCGGACCATAAGACTCACCTAGGTTTTAGAGGAGGAAAATAGAAAAAAAATGTAAGCAAAAAATGTGTTCACGATGCACTTTTAAGGGGGAGGGGGTCTTCTGCTGACACTAGTATAGGGGTAATGTCCCCCAATTCTGACAATATCCCCCATCCTGGTATATATGCACCCCCCCTTCTTTTTATACGTGGCATCCCTCCATGCTGATATGCATGGCACCCCTCATCCCTGTCCTGGTATGCAAGGCACCCCTCATCCCTGTTCTGGTATGCAAGGCACCCCTCATCCCTGTCCTGGTATGCAAGGCACCCCTCATTCCTGTCCTGGTGTGCATGGCACCCCTCATTCCTGTCCTGGTGTGCATGGCACCCCTAATCCCTGTCCTGGTACGCAAGGCACCCCTCATCCCTGTCCTGGTACGCAAGGCACCCCTCATCCCTGTCCTGGTACGCAAGGCAGCCCTCATCCCTGTCCTGGTATGCATGGCACCCCCTCATCCCTGTCTTGGTATGCAAGGCACCCCTCATGCCTGTACTGGTATGCAAGGCACCCCTCATCCCTGTCCTGATATGCATGGCACCTCTCATCCCTGTCCTGATATGCATGGCACCCCTCATCCCTGTCCTGGTATGCAAGGCACCCCTCATGCCTGTACTGGTATGCAAGGCACCCCTCATCCCCATCATGCTGCACATGCCCGCGCTGATCTCTGCATGTGAGCCGCGCATGACGTCACTGCCATGCGCGGTTCACAAGGAGAGCTCAGCAGCAGGAAGTCACTGCTCCCCACGCCGGGTCTGTCTGCGCGGGGAGCAGTGACTTCACTCACCTTCATAGCCGGCACACAGCGGAGCCGCGCTGCGGCTCCTGCTGCTGCCGGCTGTCTCCTGCGCCCGCTCATTAAAGGGCATGAATATTCAACCTCTCTCCACGCCCATTTAACAGCGGTCATAGGCGATTCCGGCAGCAGCAGGAGCCGCAGCGTGGCTACACTCTGTACCGCTATTAAGGAGCATGAATATTCACTGCTCCCCACGGGAGCAGTAAATATTCATTTTCTTTAGCAGCGGGGACAGTGTAGACTGCAGCGGGCGGCTGCTGACTCCTGTGCCCCGCTCCTACACCGCTACCGCTCCCCCCACACATCATATATATATATACCCCCTCCTCCCCCAACATTCGGAGTATAAGGGTATATGCCCTATAAGATGACACCTGGCGTATAAGACGACTCCTGACTCTTGAGATTTTCAGGGGTTAAAAAGTCGTCTTATACGCCGGCAAATATGGTATATAAATTCTTACCATCGGCATCAGGCCAGGCAAGAAACAAGGCTCTGTCTGGATAATTCTCCAAGAGTTCAGGGCCTCCAGTCTACAAATAACAGATGTATATTCAGAATCTCCACCTGATACCAGTGTAATAAATGCTATAAATGTAGAAGGTTTATGCAATTTTTGCTTTGGCAATACTTTGCTTTTGTTATAGTTGGCGGTTTGTTTTTTCTTAAAGTGGCAGTACAAGAAAATTTCAGACATCCGGTTTTCACATGTGTGTTCTGTCTGTGTTTTTCATGGATAAAACATGTAAACATATAGAACATGTGCCCGTTATAGACTATGGGACTGTTCACATGCCGTGTTATTTTACAGACCGTGTGTTTTTACCAGTCTATGCACTTTGTGTGCCGTCCATGATTTACATTGTCATGCACAGGAGAAGCTTTGTCATTTATTTTTCCATACATGAAAATAACTGATGGTAAAATCTGACATACTGATCAAACACTGATGACGCTCAAATCATTTTTTTTTTTTTTTTTTTTTTTTTAGGAGGTAGGTGAATAATCACAGACATCTAAATCAGGCCAAAAACAGTGTTACAAAAATAAAAGTTAAATCAATGAGAAAAGCTGGCAAAAAAATAGATTATAAACATTTAATTTAGTGCAAATTTACAGAGCACACATTGCTTTGAAAAGACATGTGTAACACTCTGAGGTCCCCAAGGACTGTATCCAGTTCCTATCAAGCTCTTTAACGCAAACACAGTTTAAGACCTCATTCACATGTCTGTGTTTAAACATATACATGAAATAATGGTACTGGTGTCATCAGTGGTTTGGTACAGTGTGTCATCGGTGTACACTCCGTGTCTGTTTTTACCATTAGTGTCTCATTAGTGGTTTTCATTGATGGATAAGTTACAAAGGTTCTTCTATCCCTAGCAATACTAAATATGGACAACACACTAATGGCACTTGGATGCCATCCGAGTGCTGTACGTGTTTTTCACTGACCCATAGACTTGTATAGGCACTTTTAATCTGTGATACTGGAAAAAAAAACAGATGTGGCTCTGTGAGGTTTTCACAGATACATGGTCCGTGAAAAAACATGGACACGTGAGCAGCCCCATAAATTATAATGGGTACGTGTTCTATGTGAGAAAAAAATTGAATGAACACGTGAGTGTTACACAGAAGTATGAATGAGGTCTTAATAATATCAAAGTCACCTGAACATATAGGACTATGGGTATTTGATGGTAACTGTTCTTCACTGCCGTTCTTAACACACTCATCTATATCAGTGTTTTGTCTTTTTCACCCCATTTCTAATATTAAGCTGTAACGTTATCTCACTAAACAGATTCACCCCAAAATGGTTATGCTACATTCCCTGCCTCAGCTTTTACACAGGCTATGATAGGCTGTGCTATTCTATGTGATGGTTACATGGCATTATTGGGATGCTCATAATTACAGCTCACCAAATCGCAAATTGTTCAAATTCGCTGAGTCCAGCAAATTGAAAGGGAACCTGTCACGTCATTTCAAGAATCTACACTGTCCCCAGTGCGGTGTTAGTGATGGAATGGGCATCACTAACACATTATTTTCATTAAAAACGGGGCTGTAATGATGTTCAAAAAGCACTTTATATTCTTATATCGTACCTGCTCATTTAGTCACAGGGGTGTGCTTCATTTTGTGTTCAGTCACAGGAGTCACCGGCACTCAATTTGATTGATTTCCCTGGTTGCGCCAACGGCAGTAGAATCCCGCGCTTGCGCAGTGTGTAGCCGGCCGCGCTTGCAGTGTCGATCGTGCAACTGCCCGCTTGACACTGCGCAAGTGCGGCTCCAAGCGCCACACTGAGCACAAAATGAAGCACACCCCTATGATCAAACGAGCAGGTACGATATAACTAAATAAAGTGCTTTTTGCACATGATTAGACCGCTGTTTTTAATGAAAATAACGTGTTAGTGATGTACATTACATCACTAACAATGCACTGGGGACAGTTTAGATGCTTGAAATGACGTGACAGGTTCCCTTTACCAACATTTGAAACAAATTCAATTAGCTCATCTCTAATATACATGATATTATGCTTCGTTTACGCCGCACTGCTCTTACCATGACCTCTGTGTAACGCATCTCTAGGGGAAAAATGGTGTTCTGATCAAAAGCCACGACATCCAGCCCAGGACACTGCAGTAAGAATTCCCAGTATCCAGTGCCCTGGACAGACAGCCGACAAAGGAGGAATAAGCAAAGCGCTGCAAGGAGTGCGGTCAACGCTCATCACACATGTAAAGGTGTTCACCATCAGGTCGGGAGGGCTCTTTATTCTCTCACTGTAGGGGAATATTTGGTGTAAATCATTATTCCACCACTAGCAGACACTTACCTTATGAAGGCAGATTAGGACAAGTGTTATATATGTAAGCCTGTATTACAGATGCAAGTCCCAGCCCGACCACGGGATCTATGAAGCTGCCAGTTTGGGACCTTGGAGCTGCGGTTTGGCCAGAACTTGTATCTGTAAGAAGCCTCATACACAATAGACGGCAGTCAGCCGAACAATGATTTGGCCAATTGTGAACTTAGGTCAGGTGGCTGGGCACTGCAAACATAAGGCTGGAGCCGCAAGAAAAGTTGTCAGGCAACCAAAAATATTTACCGTATTTTTCGGACTATAAGACGCACTTTTTTCCGCCGAAATTTTGGAGGAAAATGGGGGGGTGCATCTTATAGTCCGAATGTTGGGGCGGGGTGTATATTTATGTGTGGTGTGGGGGGAGCAGTATCGGTGTAGGAGCAGGGCACAGGAGGCAGCAGCCGCCCACTGTCCCCACTGCTAAAGAAAATGAATATTCACTGCTCCCCACGCCCATAGGGCGTTGGTAGCGCTGAATATTCATGCTCCTTAATAGCGGTATACAGTGTAGCCGCACTGCGGCTGCTGCCAGCTATCTCCTGTGCACGCTGTTAAAAGGCATGAATATTCAACCTCTCTCCACACTCATGGGCGTGGGGAGGGGGTGAATATTCATGCCCTTTAATGAGCGGGCACAGGAGATAGCCCGCGGCAGTAGCAGCAGCGCGGCTACACTGTGTGCCAGCTATGAAGGAGCATGAAGTCACTGCTTCCCGCGCACACAGTGCTGGCGTGGGGAGCAGTGACTTCTGGCAGCTGATCTCTCCTTGTGAGCAGCGCATGGCAGTGACGTCATGCGCGGCTCACATGGAGAGATCAGTGCAGGCAGACCGGACGCAGCGCTGGAGGAGAGAAGAAAGCTGAGTAGCAGTGTTTATTTATTTTTAATGTGCAGCATGATGGGGATTAGGGGTGCCACGCATACCAGGACAGGGATTAGGGGTGCCACGCATACCAGGACAGGGATTAGGGGAGCCACGCATACCAGGACAGGGATTAGGGGTGCCACGCATACCAGGACAGGGATTAGGGGTGCCACGCATACCAGGACAGAGATTAGGGGTGCCACGCATACCAGGACAGGGATTAGGGGTGCCACGCATACCAGGACAGGGATTAGGGGTGCCACGCATACCAGAATGGAGGGGTTCCATGCATACCAGAATGGAGGGGTTCCAGGCATACCAGAATGGAGGGATGCCAGGCATACCAGAATGGAGGGATGCCAGGCATACCAGAATGGAGGGAAGCCAGGCATACCAGAATGGAGGGATGCCAGGCATACCAGAATGGGGACCACGTATAAAAGGAAGGGGGGCGGCATATATACCAGGGATATTGTCAGAATTGGGGGACATTACCCCTATACCAGTGTCAGAAGACCCCCTACCCATTAAAAGTGCATCATGACCACATTTTTTGCTTACATTTTTATTTTTCTCCTCTAAAATCTAGGTGCGTCTTATGGTCCGGTGCGTCTTATAGTCCGAAAAAAATACGGTAATTATATTTTTCTGAAGCACAACTATTTTAAAGCTGTGATTTTACTGTAAAAAAAACAAAACAAAAAAAAAACTCAGCCAAATCTAAGTTGCATGTTATGTGCAATCAACTCTATTGTAAGTCACATTTGCAACCGCGTGTAATTGTCAGTCGTAGTGAGACACCATAGGAAATCAGATACAATTTAATGCAACAAGTGCAATCCTGATATTGCTGTGGAGCGTAAGGCCAGGATTACACAGCGACATGTCACAGACATTGAGATCGCTGGGTCACATTGCAACATCGCACTTAATCAACTATGGTGTCGGAATGAGACATAAAGCTGAAAAAGAGCTGAAATGATGGATCAGGGCCTATGGCCATGGAGACATCAAACTGACACATTGCAGCACAGGCTGTAATGATTTCCTATGGTGTAATGTTGCGATCTGTCTACAACTTAGCTGTTTTTACTTCCAGCAAAATCACAGCTCTAAAATAATGGCAGACAAGTGATGTTCGGATGTTGTTGACGCACAACTATTCTGAGAATTGCTGGTATGAGACACGTCAAAATGTAAGAAGGCGCAAGGGCAATAGTGGGCGCGCGGGGGGGGGGGACGCGGGCGCGGACCATGATGAGGGGCGGGGGACACAGGCGCGGGGCAGGGGGGGGTGGCGCATGTCAGGGGGGGGGGGATGCGCAGGCCAGGAAAGAGGAAACGCGGGAGCAGGGTGCGTGGGGATGTGACGCGGGGCAGAGGGGGGGGCAATGCGGACGCAGGGTGACGCGGGAGGTGATGTCGGTGCAAGGCGGGAGGGCGTCACAAGGGCAAGGGAGGAGGTGACGCGTGCGCTGGGCAGGAGGTGACGCGGGCACAGGGTGATGTGGGCACGGGGCAGAAGCGGGGGGAGAAGCGGGCGCGGAGCATGGGGCGGGGAAGACGCGGGCGCAGGGCAGAAGCGGGCACGGGGCAGGGGGGCACGAGGAGACGTGGGGCGGGGGGGACACGGAGGCGCGCGGCAGGAAGGAGGAGACGCGGGCGCAGGGCAGGAAGGGGGAGATGCGGGCGCATGCAAGGCGGGGGGGCGTCACGGGGTCGAGGCAGGAGGTGACATGGGCGCTGGGCAGGGGTTAATGCGGGGCGCTGGGCAGGAGGGGCAACGAGGGCGCAGGGCAGGGGATGATGCGGGCGCTGGGCCAGGTGAGCAAAGCGGGCAGAGAGTGATGTGGGCGCAGGGCAGGTGGTGACGAGGGCAGAGGGTGATGTGGGCGCTGGGCAGGCAGTGATGTGGGCACAGGGTGATGTGGGCGCTGGGCAGGCAGTGATGTGGGCACAGGGTGATGTGGGTACAGGGTGATGTGGGTACAGGGTGATGTGGGCGCTGGGCAGGGGGAGATGTGGGCACAGGGCAGGCGGTGATGCAGGCGCAGGGTGATGTGGGTGCAGGGCAGTGGGTGATGCGGGGTGCAGGGCAGGCGGTGACGAGGGCAGAGGGTGATGTGGGCGCTGGGCAGGGGGTGATGTGGGCACGGGGCAGGCAGTGATGTGGGCACGGGGCAGGCAGTGATGTGGGCACGGGGTGATGCGGGTGCAGGGCAGGCGGTGATGTGGGCACAGGGTGATGTGGGCGCTGGGCAGGGGGAGATGTGGGCACAGGGCAGGCGGTGATGCGGGCGCAGGGTGATGTGGGTGCAGGGCAGGGGGTGACGAGGGCAGAGGGTGATGTGGGTGCAGGGCAGGGGGTGACGAGGGCAGAGGGTGATATGGGCACGGGGCACTCACAGCTCCGGCTGACACCAGTGGTAAGTTCAGGGTACACAGCAGCTCCAGCACCTGCGGGCTGGGCACAGAGAAGGAGAAGAGGATCTGCAGGCGCTGGCAGCTGCAGCCGTCCTCCAGGCTCCGGAGCAGGTGCAGCAGCTCCTTCCTGCGGTGCGGGGACGTCTCCGGGTCACAGAACCTGTGCACGTCTGCAGGCAGCTGCTGCATCTTCCACACGTGCAGCTGGTGATCCAGGTTCTGTCCCTTGTGCCTCCTCTGCTCCATCGTGTCCCACTGCAGCTCGGGCGACACTGCCGCAGCCATACCAGAGCCGCCCGCCCTGCGACTGGGAGAGATCGGCGCAAATTCAAAGTGGCGCCTCTCACTGACAGCAGAGGAAGAGGAAGACGAGCGAGAGGCCGGGACAGCAGGCGGCCTGTGCTCCACTGCCACCTGCTGGACGTCGCTGGAACTGCATGGTGGACATTGTGACTCGTCCTTGTATCACAGGGAGCAACAGTGACAGGTCTTACAAGTCAGGAAGGAGTTAATTCCCACCCGTGACTGCACTGCAAAAATGGCTGTGGACCATCTAGGTTTTTTTTTAATATATCTGCCTTTTATTAAACCTAACTTTCCAACACTGGCAGTGACTCAAAGTAAAAAATGGGTCTATCCTCCGCGATTTCAGGGTACAAGCCGCCCAGAAATCAATTCCATAAGTGACGTGTAGTAAACAAGGGGTTAAACTAATGCTATAGAAATGATGTAATAAAATAACGATTGGCTGCATTTTTCATGAATTTGGGAGCGGTAAACGCACCGTGTCTGTGTGCAAACCTGTGTGAACAGACCCTTAGACAGTTTCATCATGTGAGATGCAAGTTGTTCCTTTAAAGGGGATGTTCTCCACTGGGGACAATTTCTTTTCATTTAAATGCATGTATTTGAGGCTAAAAATAATTTTTGCAGTTGAGTTTCATTAAAAATGTTGTACATTTTGACTTTTACAGTCTTTGTGTTTCCCTGGGCACAGTGGCATAGCTACAGGGGGGCAGAGGCAGCCGGGGGCCCACCTGGAGCAATCGCCACACTTAACTGTATCAACCCGCACAGCAATGGTCTCCCGACTCTACCGCTCTCTATCCTGTAGTCCACGGGTCGCTCTAGGCTTGCAGTCTACAGAACAGCAGGTGCATGCACAGAGACGTCAGAGTCCTGGCGTGATCACATCACCACGTCACACCATTGCGCCGAGACACGTTAAGTGATTATATAGCATTTAATTTATGACTCAATACTTGTAGGGGGCCATAATACTGGCGGGGTCATCCTACTGTGTGGGAGGCTATGGGGACATCATATTATGGGTAGGGGACTATGTAGGTATCATTCTGTGTGTGAGGACATCATACTGTGTGGGGGCCATCAGGGCCACCATCAGGGCATTACTGCCCTTACTGGGGTATGGGGCACAGTGAGCAGTGGGTGGCCAGTTCCGGGCCCTATCTGTTCACCGGGCCTCAGTGGCACAATCCTGCCGCCTCAGTAACTGGACGCACGTTCAGTTAATATCTGCTGGCATGTGGGAAGCCGCACGGCAATAGTTAAAAGCTGCTAGCCAATAATAGGCCGGCAGCTGACGTCATTGTCATGCACCGACACATCCACTCCTCAAATGTATGAGGCAGAGCCGGGCGCCGCTGTACCGCCACCAGGTAAGGAGAAACTTTTTTTTTTTAACTTTTTTTTTTAAACTGAAAGTGGCAGGCCGCAATATGGGGACAGATGGGGCAAGATCATGCGAAACAAAACATAGGGATGGGGTCTATCCAAAAATGAAAAGAGACCCTGAATTTATTTCTTAAGCTTAGGCTTTCACATTACAAATTGCCCATAGAACGCAGGGCCGTATTTGGCATTCATGCTGCCCTAGGCACTTTAAGTGGTCATGCCCCATTCTTGTAAGTCAGAATAAAAGTGCCCATACCGTTTAGTTGGTTGTTAAGGCCCCTATATACATTTGACTATCGTCGATTGAATCCGCCGATATTGATGGATTCGGTGATAGTCTAATGTGTATGGGACACCTGATAAATATTGTCTGGAAAGATAAGGGTCCAAGATGTCCAATTTTGGACTGTAGATACTTTTGTTCCTTTAAGAGATGTCTTATACAGAACACAGTGGCTCCTGTGTATGGGAGAGTCAGCTGTCCAAAATGTATTGGGATCTTTAGTCAAACACTTGTTTTGCTAACTCATATGGCCTCTTTCAGATATTTCTAGTTCCAATTTTTGTGTTGTACATGTGTGCAACACTAACACATGACCCTATAATGATATATTTTCATGTTTAACAAATTAAGGATTACTACATCTACATTACTATATCACCAGACCCATCATCAGAACATGAATACAGCACCAGAATCATCATCTGTGCATTAGTACATTAATACAGCACAAGAACCATCATCAGTACATGAATGCACTACCAGAACCATCATCAGTATATGAATACACCACCAGAACAGCTATTAGTATATAAATATATTACCAGAACCACCATCAGTAGATGAATACACTACTAGAACCATCATCAGTATATGAATACACCACCAGAACCACCATCAGTACAAAAATACAGCACAAGAACCATCATCAGTACAAGAATACAGTACCAGAAACATCATCAGTATATGAATACACTACCAAAACCATCATCAGTATATGAATACACCACCAGAACCACCATCAGTACAAAAATACAGCACAAGAACCATCATCAGTACAAGAATACAGTACCAGAAACATCATCAGTATATGAATACACTACCAAAACCATCATCAGTATATGAATACACCACCAGAACAACCATTTGTATATGAATACATTACCAGAATCACCATCAGTATATGAATGCATCACAAGAACCACCATCATTACATTAATATGGTAGCATAGCTGTCATCAGTATATGAATACAGCACCAGAACCATCATCAGTACTTGAATACAGCAACAATATACAATACGGCAGCAATATCATGCGATATACAATGCTATATATAAATGCTATTGCATGACATGAACCTGAAACTCCCTGTATGACCTTAAAGAAGCACTCTCATTAAAAAATGTTATGGCCTAAACCTGTGTGAATGTATATGTAGTGTAGTGTAGGTATATTAATATACTTACTGATTGCTGTCTTCTCTGGTGTCCAGCGCCACTCTGGTCCTCTTCAGAAATATGCAACAAGGAGTTCTGACAGTCTAGGTCACGGAAGTAAAGAACTGGAAGTGACTTTTCCAATGCAAGTCTATGGAGTGAGAGAGCGAGGCTTTTACAGTGTAAGCCTATGGTGCATCAAAGCGAAGCTCCATAGACTTACATCGTAATAGCGACCTCCTGCTCACGCATAGAACCCTGTATGATCCGGAGAGTTGGAAGTTCAGTCGGGTGACTCAGAAGAGGACGGGAATAGTGCTGGTCACCGGAGACGACAGCGATCGGTGAGTATATTAAAACACCTACACTTCACTACATAAACATTCACATAGCATTAGTCCCTAAAATGTTAATGGGAGTGCCCCTTTAACAATGGGAAGGAGATGATGGGAGTTGTTACCAGCCATAATCAAACTGCTGACCACACAGAAACCTCAGTACTGATTAGACACAGGCAGTAGCACCTATAAACAATTAAACAGCAACTTAACTTTTGGTAGATATTTTATATACTTTAGGCCATTTAATTCTTAGCAGATCGGTGGTCTCTGGGTCTCTGGGTTCTGTGACCTCCTCAGATAACACAAAAGACCTCTTAAAAGTGGAGATAGGAGCCTATGACTTTCTACTACATCTGTACTTTGTTGTGTGCTCTCCTGTCTCCTAAGCTGCACACTTCTAAGCGGTATTTTGAGTGATCAGTGGGGGTCTCAAGAAGTGGTTTCCCACTGATCTGCTCAGAACTAAAGGAACTAAAGCATATTAAAAAAAATCTTCCAAAAGTTTAGTTACTCTTTATGTTCACACGTTGAGTATTTTACATCATCATTTGTAAGCCAAAATCAGGACTGGAACAATTAGAGGAAAAGTATAATAGAAACACGTCACCATTTCTGCACTTTTCACCCACTCCTTGTTTTGGCTTACAAATACTGATGTAAAATACTGACCAAATACTCAACATGTGAACATGGCCTAAGATGTATTTATACTGGTGCCATTAATCAGGAACTATTAATACTGCCCCAATACCAGTGGCGTACTGCCAATGGCGACAGGCCACGCGACAGCTATGGGGCCCGTGAGCCGGGGGAGGCCCGGTGTCAGTGCCTGCACCGTATACTCCCCGTATCAGGCCCCCGCCGTTCCTGCATCGGGCCTCCACATCGACTGACCCCCACTCTGCATCAGGCCCCCCCCTTCTCTGGTCAGTCAGATGCCGATACAGTTGAAAGCAATGAAGGAGGAGGCAGCGTCATGTGACACTCCCTTTCCCATTGTGGCGCTCCTGAGGGTTCAGTTGCCACAGAGGTACTGCACCTCACCCAGAGGTGTGGTGTCTTCTCTTAGGTAAGGAGGGAGTGCTGCCCGGAACCCCAACACCCACATTCAACACTACACTGCTCCAGGCCGGCTGGAAGGGCAAGATGCACTGTGTCTCCTGCTGAGCCCTGTCCCTGGATGAAGTGGGGGGAACCAAAGAGAGGGGGAGCCAGTAGTGGGTGTGGGTGGAGGACGTAGGTTAGGGGAGCACCATTGTAGGAGGTATTTAAAGGGAAGCCATCTTAGGGTGGCTAGTCAGTGAGTGAGGACAGTCAGTGAGTAGGAGGGGAGCAGAGTCTCTTCAGGAGCTCTGCTCCACAAGTGGGGCCTAGTAACAGAGGCCCAGGAGGGGAGCAGAGGAGAAAGGCTCAGTTTTACAGAAGGGATCCCAGGGGGTACGGTGAGTGCAGGGCGGCACCCGTACGCAGTCTCACCCTAGTCACCGTGAAGGGCATCAAGCAGGTCCGGGAACTCCAGGTTGCCCAGAGGGACTTCAGAGCACCCGATCAGGACTGTGTGTGGGAAGGGCAGGAGGGAGAAGACCCAGCGTGAGAAGTCGGTCTAGTAGGAACATAAAGAAAGTGGGGTTCCGTCAAGCGCTCCTGATATATTTGAGAAAGTGCTGAACCCCTGGTCTGGTGAACGCAGAGCGACGCAGAGACTGACACCCGTACAGTGTACCTGAGAACCTTGAACAAGAACTGTGAGTAAAACTCGGATGACTGCACTGCACTGCCTCTGTTAGTTATTTCCGCTGCGCCATCTCTCCTGTACCACAAGTCCCAGCCTCACCACCATCTGCACCAACACTGCCCCGGAGGCCTGCTCCGCCTGTGGGGAGCAGGAACATCCCAGCTGCCATCCCATCACCCCCGGAGGTCTGCAGCAGCGCCGCTAACCATTACCGGAAACCACAGGTGGCGTCACGAGACAAACTGTACACTAAAACCCCTTTTTAAAGAGAGACCCAGAGTACGGGCCCGGGTGCAGACTGCCGTGACCTCCTAAACAAGGTAAAAGGCCGGGGTACCGAGTCCCCTATATTCCCCCTGGGTGACACACCATCCTTCCTCCTGTGCATCTGACGCAGCGGTGTGATGATGCGCCACGCTGTGTCAGACAGTGGAGCTGGCAGCTGCTGAGGTGAAGAGAGGAGACGCGCTGCAGAGACTGGAGCGGCGGGGGAGTGAGGAGCGGTAAGTATGTATTTTTTTTTAAATCAGTTAGTACTGATAATACTGGATGACTGGGGGCTGCATTTTACCCTATTAGGGGGGCTGCATTTTACCCTATGGGGGAGCTGCATTTTAACCCTTGGGGGGGGCTGCATTTTACCTTATTGGAGGGCTACATTTTGCTCTATTGGGGGGGGCTACATTTAACTTATGGTGCGGATGCAATTACCTTATGGGCGCCACATTTTTACCCTATGGTGGGGGCTGCATTTTTACCCTATTGGGGGAGCTACATTTTACCCTATGGTGAGGCTGCAATTACCCTATGGCTGGCTGCATTTCAACCTACGGGGGGCTGCATTTTAACCTATGGGGGGCTGCATTTTACCCTATGTTGGGGGGCTGTATTCTATTCTTTTGTGGGGGCTGCATTTTACCCTGTGAGGGGCTGCATTATACTGCGTGGGGGACCATGGG
Source organism: Phyllobates terribilis (assembly GCF_046119375.1). Lineage (NCBI taxonomy): Eukaryota > Metazoa > Chordata > Amphibia > Anura > Dendrobatidae > Phyllobates > Phyllobates terribilis. The sequence goes on from NW_027362762.1 coordinate 859,352,865, forward strand.
GGGTACATTACACTGCGTGCAGGACTATGGCAAGTGCATTATACTGTGTGGAGGACCATGGGGAGCGCATTATACTGTGTGCAGTACCACGGGGAGTGCACTATACTGTGTGGAGAGCCATGGGGAGTGTCTTATACTGTGTGGAGGACCATGGGGAGTGCATTATACTGTGTGGAGGACCATTGCGAGTGAAATATACAGTGTGGAGGACCATGGTGAGTGCATTAGACTGTATGCAGGCCAATGGGGAGTGCGCTATACTGTATGGAGGTCCATGGGGAGTGTCTTATACTGTGTGGTGGACCATGAGGAGTCCATTATACTATGTGGAGGTCCATGGGGAGTGTCTTATACTGTGTGGAGGACCATGGGGAGTGTCTTATACTGTGTGGAGGACCATGGGGAGTGTCTTATACTGTGTGGAGGACCATGGGGAGTGTCTTATACTGTGTGGAGGACCATGGGGAGTGTCTTATACTATGTGGAGGACCATGGGGAGTGTCTTATACTGTGTGGAGGACCATGGAGAGTGTCTTATACTGTGTGGAGGACCAAGTGGAGTGTCTTATACTGTGTGGAGGACCATGGCGAGTGTTTTAAACTGTATGGAGGACCATGGCGAGTGTCTTATACTGTATGGAGGACCATGGCGAGTGCATTATACTGTGTGGAGGACCATGGCGAGTGCATTATACTCTGTGGAGTGTGAAGGTTTGTGTGGGGGCCATTATACTGTATGTAGGGCCATTATACTGAATAGAGAGCTGTGTGGGGGTCACAGTTGGGGGATCATACTGTGTTGGGGTCACCATAATTTTCTGGGGGAGTTGAGGTGGAGTACAGTAGGATCATCATACTGTGCATGTGGAGGGTAATGTGGAGGAATTCACCATGGGGATATCATACTGTGTCTGGGGGGCACTTTTGTTGGCATCATATTTTATGGGCAATGAAAGAGGAATCTAGGACTTCAGCAGGAGGAAAATTACTATGTAAAGGCTGGAAAGTTGTGAGATCTGCTCTTCTGTAAACTTAACAATTATTTACCTATTATTTTTTTGGGGGCCCAATTAGAGCTTCTGCTATGGGGCCCCATGATTCCTATGTACGCCTCTGCCCCATACTATTCCCAGATTTGAATAAGTAACTGGTGTTTTTAAGGGGTTTAATGACTTTGAGACACTGATCTCACACCACCATTACACAGATAGTGTTGCCCCAAATCAAATTCCGATCATTTCAGCATTGCCCAAATGGTTTCTGAGTATCAGAACTGGTATCAAAATGGGCAAATAGCCAATTCTCCTAGATTTGAATAAGTAACTGGTGGTTTTAAAGGGTTAAATGACCTTGGGCCACTGGTCTTACAGCACCAGCACAAAACAGGAAGATCCACATCAAAATCAGTTTTTCCCAGGCTGACGGAGTGGCTACTGGTTACTGATCAAATAAACTGGCATCAAAGTGAGCAAATTACAACTTTGTACTGATTTGAATAAGTTACTGGTTTGTTTTAAGGGTAAAAGGGCTTGTCCGATCTTAAAGGGGTATTCCCATCTCCAAGATCCTATCTCAATATGTAGTACTGTATTTTTCAGACTATATGACACACTTTTTTCCTCCAAAATTTTGGTGTAAAGTGGGGGATGCGTCTTAGGCTATGTGCCCACGATGCAAAAATGCTCCGGATTTTTCCTGAGCGTTTCTGCATCTCCCTGGCAGAAAAACGCATGCGGATTATACATGCATTTTTCCTGCCAGGGACAAGCGTATGTGTGGCGCCCCTGAGGGTTCGGTCGCCACAGAGGTACTGCATCTCACCCAGAGGTGTGATATCTCACTCTCAGGTAAGGAAGGAGTACAGTTCAGGACCCTAACACCGGCATCCAACACACACCACTCCAAGCCAGCAGGAGGTGCAAGATGCCTCCCACATACTTGCTGAGCCCCTTTCCTGGCTGGAGTGGGGGGAACCTAGCTGGAAAGGGGAACTAACTCGCCCCCTGGGCAGTGGGGTACTCGGAGCCGGGCAACAGGAGACGATGGGGGTAGTGGTGGCAACCCGGTTCCGTGGCTCAGGGTGGTCAGACCAATGGCAGTCTGCTATGTGATGTTCATGTTGTCCGACTACGCCACCCGTGGATTGCGGTTATTATGAACCGCCACTGCAAGGTAATCCCCTGAGGCTGATGGTGTACGCAGCTGAGGTTGTTTAACTCCCCACGGGAAGAGTGTAGCCCCAGGGTTGTGCAATGGATGATGGGGGTGATGGTGCAGGGAGTCCCAGTACCGGTAGTGCTGGAGAAGCGAGAAAGTACACAGACAACGTACTGCAATCCAATGTCTTTTACTCACAGTTCATGTGCACCGGGTCACTTCTGTACAGGTAGTGACCGCCCGAGCCGTGCTGCGTCCACCAGGTGGGGGGCTCGGTCAACTCCCAGGCAGTTCAGAAGTCTGGCTCAGGACCCCCTTTTGTACTTTCTCTGGCCTGCCTCACCAGTGACCCACTTTTGTCCAGCTGCCGCGGATCTGCGCGGGTAAACGTGGGCCCCATTCCCCGCTGTCCTATATGGTGCCTTCCTAGCAGGTTTGATGAGGTGTCGCACCAATAAATGATCACGACCTCCGGTCTTTGGCTGAGGGTAGTTTCTCCTCCACCAGCTTGGGATCCGGTACCCTTAATCTGCCTCACCCTTCACCTGGTATTCTCATGGGTTCTTAGGGTCCCTTCCACCTTCTTGTTCCTGAGCTCTTCTGTTTCTCTCTCTCTTCTCCTTCTTTCCTGTTCCTTCTTCTCCTGTTCCTTCTTCTCCTGTTCCTTCTCGGCCTCTTCTCTAGGCCCACCTCTGAGCGGAGCTCCTACAGAGCCTCCACTCCCTGTCTTCTCCTCTGACTGAAGAGACTGACCCTGATCTAAGATGGTGCCCGCCTTATATACCTCCCTCTAAAGCATGAGCCCAGGTGACCAGCAACCAATGGGCTCCTACCTACGCTCAGGAACCGTCCCCTCCTGCTCCTACATCACTGGGTTCTCCTCCCCCCTCCCCACTCCAGCCAGGGACATGGTCTGTCGTGCCTGCATTACTGTCTAATGGGAGCACCGTTGAACTGTCCCTCGGAAATGGGGTGTGTGTGCTGTAAGCAGCTACCTGAGCCCTGGTCCATACTCCATCATTACCCGGGAGTAGAATATCACACCTCTGGCAGAGGTGCAATACCCCTGTAGCGGCCGAACCCTCGGGGCGCTACAGAACCACATAGTGGGTGTGGGTGGAGGAAGTAGTTAAGGGGAGCACATAGAAGGGAGATATAAAATGGGAAGCCATCTTAGTGAGTTCAGATTAGTCAAAGGAAGAAAGTGAAAGGAGCAGAGGCTCTGCAGGAGCTCTGCTCCAGAGGCGGGCCTAGCCAGTAAGGCCCAAGTCTGAGAGGAAGGAGAGAAGAGAGGAGAGGGAGCAGAGAGGCTCCAGGAACAGAAGAAAGGACCCTAGGGGTATGGGCCGTGCAGAAGGCCACCCATACGCCCGCATCTGCCTGGTGGTGGAGGGGTCAGGCCATCTAAGGGGAACCGGTCCCTCAACTAGTAGAAGATTGCAAGTCTCAGCTAGAAACCGGAGGCTGCGGTACTTTATGTCCTGTAGCCACAAGTCCACGCCAGTCTCACGGAGAAGGTAGCCATATAGGACCCAGGGGACGGAACAGACGTCGCCCGCCAAGGTCCGCGGGTACCGGATTGGAGATACTAGGTGTGAGGTGCAGGGAAAAGGCCAGGTGGAGGACACAGAAGGGGGTCCTGCTAAGTACTCCGGAGCTATCTGGGGGTGGACTGAACCCCTCACTGAGTAAGCACAGCACGACGAGGGAGATTACTTTGGCGCCTGTAATCTGGATTGCAATAACTGTGAGTAAAGACCCTGGGACTGCACTTCCTTGTCTCTGTATTTCTTGCTGCGCCATCAACCCCTGCACTATAACGCCCAGCACAACCTGCAACATCATCTACACTGCCCTGGAGCTAGCTCTTCCTGTGGAGAGCCACACCATCCCAGCTGCAGTAACATCAGCTTCAGAGGACTGCTCCGCAGTGGCGGCTCCATTTAATCGCATTCCACAGGTGGCGTCACGAACTCTATAAAAACTCTATAAATCCCCTATACTTAACCCCTTTTATTGACCGCCCTGGGTCACGGACCGGGTCACCGCCACTGTGACATTCCCCAGCATCCACCGGCCTGGCACCAGGTACCCAACGGTCCAGGGGGCGCGTCATATGTGAAGCGTTTTTCACATGCATTTTCGCATGCGGGTTGTCAAGCGCTTTCCAAGCGATTTTAGCATCACTTGGAAAGTGCTTGACAACTTGGTCACACTATATAAATCCATGCAACCGGCATGGAATTATATAGTGTGACCGTAAAAGAATGGTAAAAAATCCGATCCGATGCATCCGGTCTCCCCGGTGTCTCGCGGTTGTGCCGATGTCAGTGGTCGCGTGACCCGTCACATGACTAAATGATGTCATGGCAGGTCCTTTTAGGCCATCGCCAGCTGCCGGGGAGACTGGACGCATCGGATAAGGAGACCGGGGGCCATCAGAAGGTAAGTATAATATTTATTTTTTATTTTAATTATTTTTTTTTTACAGGTACTATGGTACCCGGGTCTGGAGGAGAGTCTCCTCTTCTCCAAACTCGGGTACCATCCGCACATTGAATCGCTTAATATCCGCATGTGCACATGTAGTCATGCGGATATTATGCGATTCAATGCAAGTCAATGGTAAAATAATTGGTAGTGCTGCGAATTTTTGCGCAATGATAATCCGCAGCGGAAATTTCCGCAGCATGTGCATAGCACATGCGGATTATCATTGGGGAACATAGCAGATCTTCTACCAAGCGTTTTTTAAGCGTTTCTGCGGCGTAATTGCCGCTGCAGAAACACTTAAAAAACGCATAGTGGGCACACAGCCTTATATTCCGATATTCATAAACACTGTAGCTGTGGGTAATGAGGGATGTGGGGGGAGCGACAGCGGCGGAGTAGCGGGACACAGGAGGCAGCAGCCACCTGTTGCAGCCCACACTGTGCCCGCTACTAAAGAAAATGAATATTCACTGCTCCCCACACCCATGGTCGTGGGGAGCAGTGAATATTCATTTTTCTTAATAGCCGGCACACTGGTATATATGGCATCCTTCATCCCTATATGTATGGCCCCCCTCATCCCTCTTCCTTGTATGTATGGCACCCTTCATCCCTGTATGTATGGCCCCCCTCATCCTGGTATGCTTGGCACCCCTTGATCCCCGTCACGCTGCACAGAAAAAAAAAAACAATTATACTCTCCTCCTCTGTCCTCCAGCGCTGCGTCCCGCTCTGCAGCCGACAGGGTTCTCAATGTGTGAGCCACGTATGGCGTAACTGCCATGCGCCCTCACACAGTGAGATGTTGTGCCAGAATAGTCACTGCTCCCCACGCCAGAAAGCGACCCCGTTCTGTATTTTCACCAATTATTCAGAATGGAGACGATCAACAAACAGCGTCATCTGCTCTGGAGGACCCAACACTTCCATGATTTCCATGGATAGCCCAGTGATTACAGACAACCATGTGCAATACTTCATTTCTTCTTTGGAGGCGCTGTAGGGAAATTCAGCACTTGCTGCCGGGTACTCGCTTGCTGCAGGAGGTTTGTGCAGAAGGGACCAATTTGGTCTTTATTCACAGCACATTGGGGCTTTACCTCTGACCCATATGGAGAAACCTCACATGAGACTGGACGACCCCATCAAGGTCCATAGTGCTGGAGAATAAGACTCAGGGGCTAAACCCACATTCACTACATGGACGACCGATGGAATAAAGGCAAGAACAACGATGTAGGGGCTAAAAGAGAGATTTTATTTATAAATTGGGGTTATTATATATTTTACTATTATGTATATGTGTAAATTATTTATCTATCAGAATAATCCTATTTATGGGCCGTGTTGATCCAGAGGAAGGCGAAAACCCCCTGTGAGGAACAGGCCAATTCTCCTCATATCAGGGGGAAAAATTCCTTCCTGACCCCAAATAAAACATGGCGGTCAGAATAAATCCCAGGATCAAGGGCTGGTACCGAACCTGTGGAATTAAATTCACTGCTAAAAATGTAATAAACTATTCATCTTTTTCTAATTTTTGTACTGAGCTACTATGTATATTATGTGTGTGTCAGCTACAAATTATTTGAAAACCTGCCTATATTAAAAAATGTATTTATTCATTTATTTTTATGTATTTATAATAAGCCATTAATATATGAATTACTTATGCAACTATAAGATTAAATCTATTTAAGGCCGTGTTGATCCAGAGGAAGGTGTAAAATTCCTTCCTGATCCCAAATATGGTGATCTGGATGAATCCCTGGATCAAGAGCTCATAGCTAATGTGTTATACATAAGTGAAATTATTTTATTTCAGTATTTAATTATTTATATTTTTAGAATAATTTATTTTTATATTTATGTTAACTAATTTTTTAAACCAAAAAATAAATTATATTTTTTTAGATATTTTTTTTTCATTATAAATATGAGAATCTACTTATTTTATTTTACTAAACCTATTTATAGGCCGTGTTGATCCAGAGGAAGGCGAAAACCCCACGTGAGAAATGTGCCAATTGTTCTCGTGACGGGGGGAAAATTCCTTCCTGACCCCAAATATGGCGATCGTGATGAATCCCAGGATCAAAGGCTCATACCTAACCTGTAAGTAGTGGAAGTGAGATTTTTTTTAAATATTTTAATTAATTGTTATGTATTTAGACTAAAAATGTTTTTGGTTTTGTGTAAAATGAACTATTTTTGAAAATATTTTTTAAAAAGTTGAAAGTTTTTTTTTTCATTGCTTATGTGTGAATCTTACTTATTGATATATAACTAAAGCTATTTAAGGCCGTGTAGATCCAGAGGAAGGCGAAAACCCCTAATGAGGAATGGGCCAATTGTCCTCATATTAGGGGGAAAATTCCTTCCTGACCCCAAATATGGCGATCAGATTAAATCCCAGGATCAAAGCCGAAATCTCTTTCTATGTGCTATATGTCTATGTGTGCGTGTGCCTATACCTATAGTGTAGTGTGCGGCCTATACCTATCATGTAGTGTGGGTGATGGGGATGTGATGGGTGTAATACTTACCCGGCCTGTGCTGAGTGAGTTCAGGAATAATGACCTATATTACACTATTGTTCCTGAACTCACCAGATGGACACTAATCACAGGCCGCTCCCTGGGGCGCTGAAGATCTTCGTGCTGGTTTGATGTCAATCGCCAGCTCAGGATTGGAGGATGCCAAGTCAAGGTCCTGGTGCAGCGACATGATAGCAGTGGTCCGGCATGAAGATGTTATGGATAGAGATGATGTTTTAGGGCAGCCGAGGTGAGAAACAGCAGCAGAGATATGAGGTACGGGTCAGGAGGCAAAGAGTTCTGGGCAGTTGGCACGGGGTCATCCTGCACGGGGTCAGAACATTTGATGGGATTTATCCTCAGAGAAGGATGATCTTACCGTGCCCAGCTTGGTGACACGTAATTAAATCCGGGCACGGGGTTACGGGCTTTCTTTTCCTCTGGCCACTGCATAAGATGGTTCTCCAGAACTGGCCTGAATGGTTTGAATGGTGGCTGTGCTCTCCTTTTCTCCAGATCCTCCCAGCCGATGTTGGTAAAGAATGGATGCAGTCTGATGTTCCCGCACACATCCAATCGCTTCTGAGGATTTTTGCACAGCAGCTTCTTGATAAGATCTTTCAAGTCAGCATCAAGCCAAGATGGAATTTCAGGCTTTCCTTTGGTTATAGCTCTGTATGCCATATTGCTGACGGAGCCGCTGTAAAATGGGGAGCGTCCTGTGGCCATCTTGGACACCACAATCCCCAGGCTCCACCAATCCACTGCTGTGCCATATCCTTTTTTGCGATGCACCTCGGGGGCCATGAAATGGAAAGTGCCCGTCACTCCAGAGATGTTATTGGAGGAGGTGACGCCATCTTGGGCAAGCCCCAAGTCGATAATACGAATGTGGCCATCTGCATCCAACATGATGTTTTCCGGCTTAAGATCTCTGCAATGAAATAAGACAATAGGATAAGAAATCTGCCCAGTGATACAGGAGATGGAGAATTGGTCACTGCAAGAATAGGAAGAATAGGCAGAAAGGAGCCCAGGAAAGTTGGGGGCAATATTTTTAGCATGTAAAGGGGACAGAGAGAAAGAGGAAAGTTCTGCTTACCGATGGACGATGTTGTGTCCATGGAGGAACTGGAGGCCACATACAATCTCTGCTGTGTAGAATCTGATGGAGAGAACAGAGTGTAGTATCAATGCCATCGCTGACACCTCCTTCCCACCTGGGCTACATTCCCTGTCAGCGCTCTTTCTGCTACATCCCAACCTCCACTTTTATTTCCACCCCTCTTCTCACTTTTTGGTAGATCTTCCTCTTTCTCACCTTAAGGTGTCGATGTTCAAGTAGCCGCACATCTTAATCAAAGCCCCCAGGCTGCCGCCGGACAGATACTCCGTGATGAAATAAGCGCGCTTACGAGACTGCTGTGCGGCATAGAGATGACATAAGAACGGGCAGTCTCTGGCTGCCAGGAGTATCCGCCGCTCTCTCATAATCATGTTTTCATTGACCTCCCTCTTCTCGATCATTTTTACAGCCGTATAGATGTTTCGGCTGGGGATTGATGTCAGGACCACCTGAGAAAAGAAATAGACAATGCTAAGAATTCAACGTATTTGAATTTGATCAACGGGGGTTGCAACGCCCTCTGTCCCGCTCCAGATTCGCCCAATTTGTCAGAGCTGGGCAAAACTGTCATGAAACCTCCAAAATGGGTATGGGAGGGGGAAAACATCCGGTTTATCTACTGCACAAGAAATGGATGGACTGAGTGGTTTGTGAGTCTGCTAGTAATCTGGACCTTATAGCAGAGCAAAGCTAAGCTATCACCATACTGCACTGTCTGCTCTATGACTGTCTATGGGTAGATCTAAAAGGGGTTTTCCATTATCACCATCTGTGAGCTGGTTGGGGTCAGTATTGGATGTATATCAATGTGCAGCTGATTTAAAGTTTATGAAACATAGAGGTCAAAGTATATATTGTATCCTAATAGCAGCATATATGGACCAGGACATGGAAATAAACCATGTCCCCCAATTCCCCACAGATTTAATACCTTAGTAACCACCAATACGTATTTTTACTGACCTGCAATATAAGAGACTAGCTTTTGAACCCGTTCTACTCCCGGGTGGCGAGCATTTTTATTGGTATATGGTCTACCATGCTGGTATGTGCTGCCCCCCATCCTGTTATTTGTGCTGCCCCCATACTGGTATTTGTGCTGCCCCCATCCTGTCCACCCATCCTATCCTGGTATGTATGGCACCCCTCATCCCTATCCTGGTATGCATGGCACACCTCATCCCTATCCTGGTATCCATGGCACCCCTCATCCCCATCCTGGTATGCATGGCACCCTTCACCCCCAATCCTGGTATGCATGGCACCCCTCACCCCCCAAACCTGGTATGCATGGCACCCCTCACCCCCAATCCTGGTATGCATGGCACCCTTCATCCCAATCCTGGTATGCATGGTACCCCTCATCCCCCAGTCCTGGTATGCATGGTCCCCTCACCCCCAATCCTGTTATGCATGGTCCCCTCACCCCCAATCCTGGTATGCATGGCACCCTTCATCCCAATCCTGGTATGCATGGTACCCCTCATCCCCCAGTCCTGGTATGCATGGTCCCCTCACCCCCAATCCTGTTATGCATGGTCCCCTCACCCCCAATCCTGGTATGTATGGTACCCCTCATACACCAATCCTGGTATGTGTGGCCCCCTCACCCCCCAATCCTGGTATGTATGGCACCCCTCATCGCTTTCACACTGCACACATACAAAAAAAAAAACACTTATACTCACCTGTGCTCCAGCGCTGCTGGGTCCTGTTCTGCCGGAGGCAGGGGGAGGAGTGCGGCGCCGGAGTACAAATGCGTCTTCAGTAAAATGGCACCAGAGAGCACTATGCGCATGAGCCGATTCCGACTCCTTCACTCCTGCCCCAGTCTCCGGTGAGAAGAGAGGCGCCGCAGCAACGCTCCTCCCGGTCAGGTAACTATGTAAATATGGCGCCGGAGTTCGCGGTATGCGTTCAGGGTCAACGCATACAGCGATAACCGGCGCCATACACACTCCTCTTACCGGTAACGGCTCCATGCGTTCTTCTGTCTGGAGCCAGACTGCGCAGGCGTGTCGCACTTGCGCAGTCTGTAAAGGCTTCAGACAGAGGGTCGCTTGTAGCGTTATATTATAGACTAGCGTTCCCCGACAGGTGACTATCCTATAACTGTTACCTGTACATTATAGCTGTCAACTTGCTGCATCAGCCACGATCAGTGTTGGCACACACCATGGCCGTTTAACCCCTTAGATGCTGCTGTCAATAGTGACTACAGAATATAAATAGTTAGCAGAGTCCGGGGGCTTCCTCTTTAACCCCATGGGCACCCTGAGATCTTGATTGTGTGGTCCTGATGTTTGCCATGGCAGTTCATGGCTAAATAACAGCCTTAGAGTCTGCCGGCTATAGTGACCTGTTGAGAAGTTATCAAAATTTAGGTGATAAAAATAAATTTTTTCATTCCTTTTATTCCACTTTGTATTAACAACTGAAAATCAGCTGAAGGGTTAATGAACTACCTGAAAGCAGTTCTGAATACGTTATGCGGTGCGGTTTTTAAACTGGTATAATTTTTTGGGTGGGTTCCTATATATAGGACCCCCAAAGTCACTTCAAAACTGAACAGATTCCTATAAAAATAAGTTTTGTAAATTAACTTGAAAAATGAAAAATTACTGCTACATTATTAAACCTTCTAAAACGCTAACAAATAACATTTTTCAAATGGGGCTGATGTAAAGCAGACAGGAGGGAAATGTTATTTATTCATGTTTTTGTGTGGTATGACTATCTGGATTAAAGGGATAATCATTCAAAGTTTGAAAATTGCAAATGTTGTTACATCTTTGTCAAATTTCTCATATTTTTATAAATAAACGCAAAACATGTCAACATAAATTTACCAATTTTATTGTGTCACGAAAAAACATTCTCAAAACCAATGGGATATGTCGAAGCATTCCAGAGTTATTACTACATAAAGTGACACTGGTCAGATATTAAAAAATTGGTCCGGTCACTAAGGGGTTAATCCCTGAGATCAGCTCTTCGATTAATCAGAATACCCATTTATAGCAGCACTACACCTAACCATGGTGATTAGATGAACCAATATGTGAAATAATCATAGGGGCAGGGGAGCACATGGATATTTTTTCAATCATCCCACAGAAGTGCACTTCAATGAATGTCTACCTACAGAAGATGACGAATGGAGATAAAATGGCAAATATAGGTTAATAAAAAAATATATATTGACAAACCCGGACCTTTAGGAGGGGAGCATTTGGCATTATCATGCACTTGCTCTTCTTCTAAAGGGTTAAAAGTAAATAGGGTTTTAGGCGGGAATAATGTTCTTCCAGCTGGGTTTTGCCGCCACAGCAGCAGGGTCTGGATTGGCTGCGGATCCCAGCCAGTAGTGAGGTGTTTCAGGGGAAGATTGCGTTTCTTCCCCTGGCGGCACCTGCTGATAGGGGAGTTATTTTGTAAATAAAATAAGTGGTGGGGGGATATAGTGACTGGCAGCGCCCATGAGCTTGTCAGTCCTCGGCGCTGCCATAAGAAATTGCTGAGCCCACCCTCCCTCCCCCCTTTATTTTGCTTTAAGGCTTTCATTTTACTAGTCACGGCCTGAGGGGTTAGTCATTCGGGGAACCGAATGGACAATAAGTTATAGGTAATGTAAACGGGCTTGAGCTTTGGCTAAGCTGCGGTTGTTTATAATTATTACGTTATTAATTGAAGTTACCTGTATTATATGATTTTAATAAAGGCCGTGGCCAATTAATCTTCCAAGCAAGTCAAGTGTGTCAGTGTAATTTTGTTTAATCATAGATAAGTTTAAGGTATGGTTTGTGCATTGTAATGCCAGAAAACTTACTGTTCCAAAGCTGCCCCTACCCAAGATTTTATGGATGGTAAAATTGCTCATAATAAGCGTGGGGTAGGGGCTGGATGTTCCGGGGTCCCTGCTGCATCCAGGTGTTGGCGCTTCATCCTCCAATCCATGGTCTTCGGCCTCTCTTCTCTTCTTTGTGACATTATTTAATCCAGTAGTATCACTGTGCTCTTCTCTCTTCCTCTTATCTTCTCTATTCTTCTGATCGCTTCCTTCTCTGTGTCCAGTAGACGCCATTCTCACATATATCTTCCCGTCTGTAGACTTCCGTCCGATCACTTCAGCCGACAGTTGAAAGTAAACGGCAGTTGGTCGTGTGCAGGTGACGTGAGGTCAGAGGTGATAGAACCCTCAGCACCAGCCAGGCAGCGGCTCATGGCCTGCTCTGCCCTATACACTGATGTGGGCATCATGAGTGACAGTTTACAGACCAGAGGAACGGCAAAGAACTTCATGGCGGCTTCTAATGCTGTTTTTTTATTTTCATATTACATTCTTTTTATCCACATATACAGAAACTTAATAATACATTAAATAACCTAACATACTATAAAATACCAGCTCTCCCCATTACCATTGTAATCCTTGGGTTTCCATATATTTCAAAAATCATTACTTTTATCTTTTATGTTATAATACTATTTCTCATATATCACAGTTACTAGAGATTGTTTTTAAAATATTTAGGAAACCATGTATAATTTCCTTTACACTTCACAAATACTTGCTACTTAGCGTTGATATCACATAAAAGCCCAATAAAATCCATTTAAGTTTTTGGGTGTTACATGAACAAATGTGGAAAAGTTCACGAGGTATGAATACTTTTTCAAGGCTCTGTATTGCCGGCCATTCTCTGCAATGCTTTAATAATTCTATTTTCCCGCTATATTTCCTGTTACATTGATATAAGAGTCTGTTGTATTTTTCCTGGGAATCTTGCTCTTATTTTGTGTATGGGGAGGATTGTCCTTTCTGTCCATGACTTGGGACATGTTTTGGTCATTTTTCATACGTTGATGTGTATTTTTTGATTTTTATAATCCGTGGATTTGTTCTGCTTTTTTCTTGATAGCGTTCACAATAAAGATATCCTATTATTTCCTTGGATGTCTGATCCTTTGTTTAATTCTTGTTGACAATACTGTAACTGTACATTTTTGGCTGGCACACTGGTCTTCATTTAGGTTGCACCTACCCAACCTTACTGCCCAAATAATACAAGCAAAATCAGCATCCTGCTGTCATATAGCAGCATTTTACTATAAGCAGTTCTCTTCTGTCATCTCCTGATGAAACGTGGTGGTGCGTGCACATTATATTACTAGCTAATTGTCAGTACTATAAGCATGATAGCACAAGGCCCACAAATATAAACAATTAACTTAAAATCAATGTGTCACCAGGTTTTTGCTACCCCATTTGAGAGCAGCATGATGAAGGGGCAGAGACCCTGATTCTAACAATATATCACTTACTGACTACTGTCACGGGTGTGTCAGGTGTTATAGACAGTAGCACTGGATCTGCCTGTAGAAGGTCACTGCGCTTGGCATTGCAGACGCCTTCTTGATTCCTTCTTCCTTTAGGACCCAGCAGCGACCTCTCTCATGCTATTAATTGAAACATCCTTGCATGGGAGTTAAAAACTCTCAGTTTGCTGCAGAAAATCGCCGGTGATACTTCTATATTCCTTTGTGCAGCTGTTGGCTGGTTTCTTCTCTGGTGCCCTTAGAGGACAGTTGGCGTTTCTCTTCTGGTGTCTGCTCAAGCTAAATTTTTCCCATTTGTTTGTCTACCTTGTTGTCTTTAGTTTGTAGTGCGGCTGACCAGTGCTCACCCCCTCCCCCTCTCTATCTAGGGCCAAGCTCTAGGGATATACAGGGTTTAGGGTCCTGCTCGGCGATAGGTGTGGAACCTATGTAGGGACAGTTGGATAGGCAGGGTGATATTAGTACTGCCTAGGGGTCTCCACTTCCCCTTTCCCTAGTGTTTTGGCTTCCTCCCCCTCTTCCCTCTGTGTTGTCTTTCCCACACCTTGCGTGACAGCTGCTTGCTGCAGTTTTTATGAAATCATTGTTTTCTCTTGTAGAGCTCAGAATGCAGAGCAGTGTATAATCCGCCCACATCACTAATTGGCAGATCTCTGTGTACACTGTGCACAGGCAGAAAGCTGCCAATCAGTGGTGGGGGTGGATTTATACAGGGCTCATGAATTTGGAGGACTTCCTGATAGTAGGTTTACTAGTACTAGTTTACTAGTCCTCTAGTGATTTCCTGTTAATAAAACAGTGATTTTATCAAAAGTACAGCAAGCAGCACAGTAAGTGATACATCACTGGAATCAGTGTCTCTGTCTCTACATTACGCTGCTCTCAGATTAGGTGACAAAGACCTGGTGACAGATTCCCTTTAACCTATTAATAAAAAAAGACTAGACAAGTTTAGTTTGGATAAAGAATAGGCTCACGAGGTTTATTAAAGGTTACTTAAAACATATTATCAAGTCAATAAATATTAAAAACTATGGAATAAATTAATCAGTCAGTAATCAAATAAATAATCAGCTTTGACTATCAAAAATGGACCAAGTCCTCCCAGCCTTAGCCGACTAATAGGCATCGCAACAAAAAGAGAGTGGGTTAGCAGGATGCTGGTGACTTGCTGTGCACGGACTACCCCAGACTTTGGTGAATTTAGACCTTTCATGCAGAAATATTCCCGCCGCTGGCACTTCTTCACCAATTAGGATAAAGATGCATCTTCCTGCGCAAACAACAGAATTTTCCAAAACCTGCTCGTGGAGAACCACAGCTGAAAGAACATTGACTCTCAATTAATAAGTACCATGGCGGGAAAGAGTAGGAGGGGAAAACATAAAGGAAAGGGGAGCACAAATACAGCCAAAATATAGCTAAAATTCTTAAATATAGAATATAGTGTCCCCCATGCCCACTCTGTGTCCCTCATGCTAACCATTCTGGGGGGCTCTTGGCATTAGTGTCTTACCAGACCTTACTCCTGTTATCTGAATGATCTGTTCACACAATATTTTTGCCTATTTGACTCTACAGACGAAGTACCACCCATTACCAGGTCCTGGAGGGTCCTGTGCCCAACTTCTGCTACCTCATCTGAAAGAATCCACTTATTGCGTTGGATTTACACTACTTAAATACAAGGACTTCTATATGTGCCTTTTTAATGGTCTCTAAGGAGAGGGGGATTGACAATGACAGATCGAGTTTTGCCTCACTAAGCTCTCACATCTCACAGAACACAATACAGCTAGCTGGCTTCCTCGGGAGTTGGTCGTCACATAGAGGAACTCTGCCATTGATCCTTCACTCCTTACTGAAACTGGTCCTATTGAATGCTTCCTATCCCTTACTCCTCCAATATCTGAGGTGGCTACGATACAGGAGACCATGGCTTCTCTCTCTTCTTCTCAGTTGCTTCTGGAACCGATGTCTTACCCTGCTTAAACATCTGACCTAGTGAATAATATTGGCCCCACTATGGCAACCCCTGATATGCCCAACCAAATCCAACATCCAATTCCTATAAAAAATGGCAAAGAACCTCTCCAACACAATGGAAGACTGGGACTGGAAAGATACGCCTACTAAACAGGACATAGAAGGAGGATTGAAGCATCTCAGAAAAAAGACATGGAAAACCTAAAGAGAGAAATAAAAATGTGGGTCAGACAGTCAGTGATATAGAAGAGGCACAAGACCACATGTCAAAGATTCTGGAGTTACACAAGACAGTCATTCAGGAGCGTTCCTCACAAATTGCAGACATTGTCCTACACCTCAATGATAACAAAAATACACACAGGAGGCTATCAGAAGAAATTGGAGCAGTGCAAATGGAGGAATGGGCACAGAAGTATTTTTGGCGAGTGCTGAGAAAATCTCACCCAATCGAAAAAGAAGTCATAGAGCTCTGCCCCCAAAGCCGACAGACCCATCTATTGCTATAAAAAAAAGAGCAATAGTGCTCCTCTAAGTGAGTATATCTCACAATAATAAGGTGATACGAAAACATAGTGCTCACCTGTATGAGTTGTGCTAGGGTTTTGGCACAGCTCTAATGAAACTTATTAGATCCTTTCCTAGCTGAACCTCGGTAAAATAAGAGAAAAGTGACAAAATGAGGTAGCTGGGTGCCAAGGATGGTGGAAGATGGATAAGTATTGGCCATGGATTCAAACAAAAATATTATATTGATAACAGGCAACACATTTCAAAAGTGGACTGCTATCCTCCTCAGACCCCATGAAGAAAGGCCCCAAGAAATGTGGGACACACAAATTATCAGTTTCCTGTAGGCTACAGGAACTCAACTTTAGAGAGGTTGTCCACTACTTTTACATTGGTGACCTATTCTTAGGATAAGTCATCAATGTCTGATAGGCCGGGGTCTGACACCCGGCACCTCGCTGATTAGCTGTAATTGGAAGTTCTCACTTACCGAGCAGTCCGTCTACTATTAGTGGCCGTGGCTTGGTACTGTACATCCACCTTCTATTCAAAACAATAGGAGGTGGATGTGTAGTACCCTGTAGCGGCCAATACAACTAGACAGAGCAGCTCGGTAAGTGAGTACTTCCGGCCGCTGATAACAGCTGATGGGTGGGTGGTGACATCAGACATTGATGACCTATCCCAAGGATAGGTCATCAGTGTAAAAGTAGTGCACAACCTCTTTAAGATTCTCTCACAATGGTACAAGACCCCTGCAAAATTACATAAAATGTTCCCATCATACTCGCACTTGTGTTGACGGTGGGCTTCAGCCTCAGGTTCAATTTTATATGTCATGTGGAGCTGATCTCCTATATGTCTATTATGGTAGGAGATCTCTTGACTGTTGCACTAACCTCCAAATGATCCCTGATGTTCCATGCTCCCCGGATCCATTTCTACTAATTAAAAGGGGTGTACTGAGGCACTTTATACTTGCAATCACGGCCGCCATCAGGGCATTACTGCCCTTACTGTTGTATGGGGCCCGGTGAGCAGAAGGAAAGAGGGGGATTTGTGCTTCTGCTCACCGGGCCCCAGGGTATAATGTACAGTGAACATTACATCGCAGGGAGCTTTCCTGCTTGGTGCTGCACAGAAGTCAATACAGAACAGCCGCGTAGCTCCAGGGCTTCCTCCGCCCCTTCTGTGACGCGATGGTGATGACGCATACGCGATGACATAATTGCGTACACGCGCCACTCGCCAGAAGCAAATGATTATGAATAGAGACTGGAGGTGGGGGAAAGTAAATAATGAATTGAGATTGGGGGATGGTGAACAGCAAATGGTGATGAATTGAGACTGGGGGGTGGGAAACAGCAAATGGTGGGGACTTGAGGGAGGGGAGAGCAAATGATGATGAATTGAGGGGGTCCTGTTACTGTGCAGGACAGCACTATGTCGCTTTTTTCTTCATCTGGAGTAGTGTAGAAGTTGAGGAAAAAGTGGGGAAAGTGCTCTGAAAGCAGTGCTCTAGATAACTGTGATATTTTATGCAGAGACGAGTCCTGGCTGCAAGAACTGATGGCAGTCTGCGCAGGATTAAGAAAAGCGAACATGAAGGACTTCAACTAGAGATGTCACTGGTGAGGTAGTGTGTTACCTGTACACTGACACTATACACTATATAGAGTATGAAAAAAGGAGGAGAACATTGAGTATGAGCTAAAAACATATAATTTTATTAATTCATTTCATTAAAAAAATTGCATAAATATTTAAGGTCATTTAATATCAAGATGTGGAGATAAGTAACCCAGTGCAAGGCTAAAACACCCAGACACAGTACGCATGCATAGGTTATTTAAGTAAGCTGCATGAATTAAACATGATAGTAAACTAGGTAGGTACTAGTATACCCAGCATAATACACCAAAAAATGAGTGATTACGTCAGTACTTCCTGCAGCAATGCTTTATACAGATGTAGAAAGTAAATAGACAAACAGCTATAGGTGGAGAGCCCATGTAGTAGTCATATTAATGCTAGCTATCAGCATAAGTATAAAAGGGGACTCCATCTATTGTTAATAGAAAGCGAATCAAAAGCAAAAGACAATCATACCCATGCTAGCAAAAGTCTGCGCCAGGTACCCAGCCCAGCCTCAGCCCCAAACGCACGCTTTCGCCGTCTGGCTTCCTCAGGGCGCATGGTTGGACACATATCCATCTTGTGTTATATAGCTGCAAGGACCTTCTGTCCACATGTCCAAAATGAGCCAATCGCGTTGAAGTGGGCGGCGCATGAGCCCTCAAGCTGCCATGTCTGCGGACGCCCCGCCCCCCGTCAGTCTCCCAAGCAGTCACATGACTCGGCCGCCGCAGGTACGAGCCACGGAGTGCAGGGGAGATCAAAGATAAGGAGCGGGGCGGAGGGGGCGCATGTGCACCATGTACAGCATACTGCATCTGCCAGCAGTCACCAAAGCATGCAGGTAGTAACCCCATGATTGCACCTGCACTGCAGCAAAAAACTAAAAATAAAAAAAAAAATATATATATATATATATATATATATATATATATATATATAAATAAATATAAAAAAATTGTAAAAAATATATAAAAAAAATATATATATATTTTTGTGAAGTGCCTGAAAGTGACTGCCAGCCAGAGTGCATATATGCAAAGTAGTAAATCCAGATCTAAAGTGCAGATGTGCGGTATGCTTCGGCAGTGAGGGCATAAAGTTCAGTATGGACACTTCACACAAAATATACAGTTCATCAGAGCAGCATACATGATAAGTATTGTTCAAAACTCCATATCCGCTTCATCCTTGATTTTAAACTTCATAAAAGCTGAATTTGCAAGGGTCGAAGCTAGTCCCAAAGGGTGAAGTCCTCCAAACACATAATCAGAAGTGCATCGTGGCGAAAGGACAGAGGAAAGAAGAGGGGGTCATGTACGACCCTAATCCCTGCAGACTGTAGACATTATCTTAAGAAAAGAAAATAAATGTCAGAATTGACCAAATGCAATAAATACTATTAAAACCAAATAAAAACAGCACAAGATAAACATGTTAAAAACCCGTGGCTACAAAGAGAGGGAGGAGGCAGAGACACACATAAATCATAAATACGAGGCAAAGCCCAATGCCTCATTAAGGCCTTGCGGTACCATAGTTCCCAGAAGTGTGATCCAACGGCATTCCTTTTGTGCAAAAAGGCGTTTAATGTTACCCCCTCTAATGCTGCATTGTACATGTTCAATACCACGCACCATAAAACATTTGGGATTACAATTATGAACTTTTCTATAGTGACGGGGTATTGATTTTAGTTGAGAGGGGTCTATAGCGGTTGCAGCCACACAAATATCCCGCACATGTTCACGCGTGCGTATCTTCAATTGTCTTGAGGTTAACCCAACGTAAATTTTGGGACAGCTGCATACAGCATAATAAATTACCTGTGAGGTGGAGCATGTGATATGCTGCTTAATTGTATATGTCTTCTTCCCATCGGCCGTAAAAAAGCTCGTTGATCTCAATATATTTTTGCATGCAATGCAATCACCACATGGGAAGCATCCAGCAGGGGGTCCACGGGTTCCGAACGGATTTAATTTCATGGGAACATAGTGGCTTTGTGTCAATAGATCTTTTAGGTTAGGGGATCTTCTTGGTGTCATAAGTGGATGGTCTAGAATGAATTGCGACAAAGCGGGCTCAGTTTTTAAAATATTCCAGTGCTTCCCCAAACACTCCCTCATTGTAAATGTTTTTTCCCAGCAATATGCGCTCCTGAAGGATGATGATGGAACTTGATATTCGGATTCAAAGAATTTTTATTTCAAACTAAAATACAACCGATTTCGACTTCTTTGAGTCTTCCTCAGGTATAACATCATGCATGATGTTATACCTGAGGAAGACTCAAAGAAGTCGAAATCGGTTGTATTTTAGTTTGAAATAAAAATTCTTTGAATCCGAATATCAAGTTCCATCATCATCCTTCAGGAGCGCATATTGCTGGGAAAAAACATTTACAAAGTGGTATTGCCTATGAAAGCTCTGTCCAGTGCTCTCATCAGCTCCCAGATTTCTGCAGCAAACTGAATGGAAAGAGGAATGGAGTGATCCACTGATTGGATTTACATGCTTTACCTCAAGATACCAAATAGGTGAGTGGATTTATACTGAGTATATACCCTTGGAATCTAACTACTACACTTAGAAGCCTGCGCTTCCTATTTTCTCTCCCTACAATCCCCTCTTGTTTCAAACACTCCCTCATGGTATCCCACTCCCCATTATAGGTTGAGATGAACCAAACTACTTCTTTAGCGTCCTGGTTTTTTTTGGGGGGGGATATAATAATGTGTCCCTCCCCCTCCTTTTAGCTTTAATATAACCATTTTTAATGCATCTATTGCTATAGCCACGGGCTCTAAATCTCTCCCGCATGTCATCAGACTGTGTTTCAAAACACACGTCTGAGGAACAGATCCGTCTGATTCTCATAAATTGTCCCACCGGGATACCTTTGATGGTGGAGTATGGGTGTCCAGAACTAGAATATAATAATGAGTTTACCAATGTGGACTTCCGATGGACATCAGTCTGGAGTTGGAGTGAAGAGTCCACACATATCTTAATGTCCAGAAAGTCCACCTGTGTCCTGCTGTTGGAGTATGGCAATTTAATATTAAATCTGTTTATATTCAGTTGCAACATAAATTCCTGGAATTGGGCCTCAGTGCCTTGCCAGATGATCAGCACGTCATCAATGTAGCGTATCCAGCACTGCGCACGGTCAGCGGCCCACACCCCTCCCCCGCCAAAGACCTCTCTTTCCCATAAACCCAGGAAGAGGTTTGCATAAGATGGGGCACAAGCCGCCCCCATCGCAGTGCAGCACCCCTGTAAATAGAATACATCTTTAAACACAAAGAAATTGTGCGTCAGGATGTAGGCCAAAAATTCCAGGATTAGGTCACAGGTCTGATCGTCCCAGTTGCTATTGTGTAAAAAGAACTTGCATGCCTCGAGGCCATCTTGATGTCTTATGCAAGTATAAAGTGCCTCTATATCTACCGTAGCTAATATCATACCGCTATCCAAGACCATCCCATCAATGCGGGCCAGGACGTCCGTCGTGTCACATGCATAGGAGGGCAAAGTTTCAACCAAAGGTTTTAAGTAGAAGTCAATAAATTGACATATTGGTTCGCATAGCCCCCCAATGCCGGACACGATCGGACACCCTGGCAGCTCCAATGGGTTCTTATGGATCTTGGGCAAAAAATAGATGGTAGGGATTCTGGGAAACTTAGTAATAAGACCATCATAAACTTTTTTGGGGATAATGCCTTTATCAAAAGCCCGAAATAATATATCATCCAGTTCAGCAGAGTAGGTCATCATTGGGTTCCGCTCTAGCCTACAATAGGTGGTTTTATCCCTTAGGTGTCTAAATGCCTCCCTCTCATACATAATTTTAGGCCATAGTACAATTCCCCCCCACCTTGTCAGCCAGTTTAATGACCACATCGTCCATAGCCTGAAGGGCATGTAAAGCCCTACGTTGATCCGAAGACAGGTTATCCACAGTGCGGTTAGTAGGGATTTGATTGAATTCGTCTATCACCAATCTAACAAAAACTTCAACCGCTGGACATAAAGACAAGGGGGAGAACCTTGTAGACCGTGCAAAACTGGATTGGGGGAACATACCTGTGTGTTCAGGGGCCTGCTCAGTCAGCAAATCCTCAAGGGCCTGTAGGGCTTCACTTTCCAAGGAGCTAGTTGGAAGTTGTCCTTCTGTCCCTCTATTATGCAATTTTTTCAAAACGAGTTTCCTTGCAAATAAGTATAGATCCTTTATTGCTGGAAACAAATTATAATTGTTAGTTGGCGAGAACGTCAGGCCCTTGGACAGTACTTCCCTTTGAATGGGAGTAAGAGTATGAGTTGATAAATTAATCACCTCCAATCCAACCTTGTTCCGTTTTTCTTGATTATTGGGTGGTGGTATTTTGCGTTTAGTAGACTGTTTGTCCTTATTCGCTCCCATATTCCTATGACCATTCCACTTAGAATCACCCGCCACAGACCCCTCACTGGATGCATAGGATGAGAATAAGGTCGTTCTAGAGCGTAAATATACCCTTGTACGGGCCCGCCTTTGATTCCATTTATACATGGTATTGGTCTGCTGATCATTATAGTCACGCTATAACTTCTGGGTTTTACTCTCGCATATACTTTTCTCCCACTTAGTAAATTCAGCATCGATTTCTAGATTAAGAGATACCAAATTATCTGGTGATAATTCTTGTTTGAGTCCATTCTGGATCTCATCTATTTGGGCATCAAGTATTCCAAGGGTTTTTGTGTTCATATTTATCAACAGCTCCATAAATCCCCTGGAGCAATTACTAGCCAGATTTTCCCATTTGGACCTAATTTCCTCGTCCTCTACATCAAAGGAGGGAAAGACTTGAACCCTGAGGCCCCTAGGGATCAAGCCCTTCTCTGCATATTTATTAAGGAATGCCCTGTTCCACCATATTCTGGTACGCCTGTTGAGTAAATCCTTAAATTTTGTAGTCATTGCATTGGTGTCTCTGCCTGCCCCGACCACGGGTCCACTAGGTACTTCACCAAACACATCATTGACACGGTTGAGCCACGTCTGTTCACGTGCTTTATAGTCCCTATATAGAGTATACAGAGCTCTTGTGTATGATGTAACTGGTGATCACTGTATTACCTATACACTGACACTATATAAAGAGCTCCTGTGTATTGTGCCACCAGTGATCACTGTATTATCTGTACACTGACACTATATACAGAGCTCCTGTGTGTAATGTCACTGGTGATCACTATATTACCTCTTCACTGGCACTATATACAGAGCTCCTGTGTATAATGTCACTGGTGAGTCCCTGTATTACTTGTACACTTAGACTATACACTGTATACTATGTACAGAGCTCCTGTGCACTAATGGCATTAGAATTGTGTTTTTTTATTAATGATCAGTATTGTAGTATTCGGTCACTATGTGGTGATGTGTGGTCTGGTCTTGGTGTGGCGGTATTTGTCCCCTGTATGTGGTATTATTCAGTCATTATGTGGTGGTGATATGTGGTCTGGTGATGGTGTAGCGGTATTTAGCCCATGTATGTGGTGGTAATATGTGGCCTGCTCATGGTGTGGTTGTATTTTTCCCTTGCATGTGGTATTATTTGGTTACTATGTGGTAGTAATATGCGGTCCGGCCATGGTGTGACGGTATTTGTCTCTTGTATGTGGTATTATTGATCATTTTAAAAAATGTATATGTCACATTCCTTTAAAGAAAAATAAATAAAAACATACCTAAAAAGAGTATTGGATATTTTAATGATTAATAGGTTAGAGTAGAGTAGGACCCAGCCAAAAGAGTCTACCTTGTTGTGGTAGCAGGCTGAAAAAATCTTTTGGCCAAATTGAAAGCTGATGGCTATGTGTGTGATATGGTGTTCTATGGGAACTGTTAATGTGTGATTGGTGAGGACGTGGTGCAAAAGTGGAGTTTTTCCAAGAGTGGGTGGTGGGATTGTGGAAGGTTCAAGGGATGGAGGTGGAGCTGGGGTGGAGGCGGAGCTGTGGTGGAGCCTGCAACATTTTCAAGGGTGCCCAAAATTTTGCCAGTATGTGGCACTGAAATTCCTGGTGGCAGCCCTGGGGGTCATCATATTATGTGGGGGATTGTAGAGGTATCAGTCAGATTATTACTTTTTAGAAGCACTCAGGGGACTATATTAAATGGTAAAGGGAACCTGTCACCAGCGAAAATGCTATGAACCTGCAGATATGGGGTTAATCTGCAGGTTAGTCCGGTGCCTGCACTTAGCCAAACGCTGCAGGGAGAAATGTAACTTCATTCTCCCCGACAGCATTCGGTTTCAGTCTCTATCTATTATCTGTCTCTATTATTTAGCTCTATAGATCCAACAGAAAAAAAGAGACTCTCTTCTCCAATGATTATTGTAAAAATTCTTTATTGATACATCAGTTCAAATGGATATACATATTAAAACCATTTAAAAAGAGAAAATAGGGGAATGTGTAGGATGCAAAAAGAAACCCACAATATACCAAGGCACAATATAAAAACATTGTTGTCAATTATAACTAAAATTTACAACAAAATACAATCTACATATACCTGAAGAAGTAGAGTAAATCAACAGTTTTTGGTCCAATCAAGGTAAATTGTCGCCATACATAAGTAACAGAAAATCAAAACAGGCCATCCAAGTGTCCCAAAGGAGGAAAATGGAAAGAACCATGAGAAAACAAAAGTCAAATATAAATGTTATTAATGACAGTTAAAATACATATTAAAATAGGTGCCTCTCATGTGAGGGACTAGCCTGACCACAAGCCAGATTGTCGAAAAAAGTACAGAAAGATTCAACTATCACTGGGACACTCGGAGTGCGGCGGACAGGTGAATATGAGGCGTTTTTATTTTAATATCAATTTATTTTTACTTCTTTTTTTTTCACACTGCGCACAGACGCCGACTGAGGAGACTACTTAGCTATTATCAGCGGGAGCGGCCGTAGGATGATGGGGGGAGTAGTGTCCCGTGGGCAATTCTTTGTGCGTTTTTGACTCATTGACTTGAATTGAGTCAGTTAAATACACAGCAAACATCCGCAGCAAATATATTTATACCTGTGTTTTTGCTGCGGATTTGACTGACTAAATTGAAGTCAATGGGTGAAAAACGCTGCATAAACGCTACGAAGAATTGACATACTGTAGATTTAAACGCAATGATAATCCTGACAGGACAATTCCTGATCATGTGCACAGCACTTCAGGATTGTCATTGCATTAGCTGGCACACGGGTTACCTAGCGTTTTTGGCCCATTTCCACGGGGAAAAAGACGCTGCGAAAACGCACCAGAAACGCATTGTGTGCACATAGCCTAAATATAAGATGGAAAGGTCTACACACATAGAATAGAATTAACATTTAAATAATGGACGTCAGTGTGATGCATAGAGTAAATAGATACACCATGTATGTAGAAAGACAAAAGAAAGAAAACAGGGTCCGTGCAAATAATGGTGTGACAGTATGGGAGTCTCACAAAGGGAGAACTAAGCCAGTGCAAACAAATGAGCAGATCGAGGTGCAAAATCAAATAACCACCACATGTAACCATTATGTAGCGTCGGCGTCCCTGCCTCCTGCTAGGCAGGGACGCTGTTCCCCTCACTTCTCCGCTCTGTGCCCGGCGTCTTCCTCCCGCTCTGCTGGCAGCGCGCGCTCCTTCCCGGCCACGGTGCTTAGGGCGCGCTCCCTCCCTCTTAAAGGGGCCGCGCGCGCCGTACTAAGGAGTCCCCGGCCAATGGCCGGAGGACTTCACCATATATAAGGCACCTCCTCCAAAATGGAGGTGCCCGAGCAATGTTGTTGCACTGTTCACTACTCTGCTTCAGCCCTCAGGTCCCGTTTCCAGTTACCTGCCAGTTTCCTGCCAGTTTGCTGTTTGATTTCTGCCTGTTATCCGCTTACCTGCTTGCTAGCCTGAGGTCCGACGGTCTGCCTTCCGACACCAGTCAGTCTGTCTATGGACCAGCTTGCCCGCTCACCTGGGAGCGCTCATCTGCTACCTGCCTGTTAGCCTACCTGGAGGCTCCGCCGTCACGTGCTGTGACCACCTGCCAGTCCAGAGACTCTTGCCCGCTCACCTGGGAGCGCTCACATGCTACCTGTCTGCTAGCCTACCTGGAGGCTCCGCCGTCACGAGCTGTGACCACCTGCCAGTCCAGAGACTCTTGCCCGCTCACCTGGGAGCGCTCATCTGCTACCTACCTGTTAGCCTACCTGGAGGCTCCGTCGTCACGTGCTGTGACCACCTGCTAGTCCAGAGACTCTCGCCTGCTCATCTGGAAGCACACATCTGCCATCTGCCTGCTACCTGGAGGCTCAGCCGTCACAGGTCGTACCTACCCTTTACCCAGAGACTGTCCCGGTCACTTGCCGTGACCTCCTGCCCGTTCACCCAGAGACTGTCCCGGTCACTTGCCGTGACCTCCTGCCCGTTTAACCCAGAGACTGTCCCGGTCACTTGCCGTAACCTCCTGCCCATCCACCCAGAGACTGCCCCGGTCACTTGCTGTGACCTCCTGCCCGCTTACCCAGAGACTGTCCCGGTCACCTCCTGTGACTACCTGCCTGTTTTCCCTGGTCGCCACCCGCTTCCTTACAAGGACCGCCCCCTTGTATAAGTTGCTCAGAGGTTCCGCCTCCCAGACCCGTTACAGTTTGCTCGGGCCATGGAACCCGGTGGCACCCAAGCTCCCTCGCTCTCGGATCTATGTCATGAACTGTCCCGTCAGAGGTCCCAACAGGAGTCCATCCTGAGTCACCTGCGGAACGTCAACTCCCGCCTGGACACACTGACTGCTCCACCAGCAACCACCGCTAGTGTCATGACTCACAACCCGGCAGCGCCGCTGCCTACCAACACCATGGTATCCTGTCCTGGACCCCGGCTTTCCGCACCTCCTCGCTTCGGAGGTGACTCCGCCCAAGCTCGGGGCTTCATAAACCAGTGCACCCTGCACTTTGAACTCTTGTCCCACCAGTTTATCTCCGACCGGTCCAAAGTGGCCTTTATCATGTCCCACCTCACGGGGGAGGCTCTGGCTTGGCTAAATCCTCTATGGGAGAGAGGAGACCCCCTGGTGGCCGACTTGTCGGCCTTTCTCACGGCTTTCCGGAAAGTCTTCGATGAACCCGGACGGAAGACCTCATCCGCTTCGTCTCTGCTATGCCTCCGTCAGGGAGGTCTTACCGTGGGCCAATATGCCATACGGTTTCGTACCCTTGCCTCGGAGCTGGCCTGGGATAACGACGCTCTGGTATCTGTCTTCCGGGAGGGTCTGTCCGGCCGTATTAAAGATGAACTCGCCGGTCGGGACGTTCCTACCACTCTCGACGACTTAATAACTCTTGCCACCCGGATTGACCTACGGTTCCAGGAGCGCGCCAAAGAGGTCACCCGTGAGAGGAGGTTTCCACGTCTAGCTCCTACCTTCCAGAGACCCGTC